>NC_140518.1:45105528-45705528 GCF_964339955.1 Pipistrellus hanaki
GTCGAACTCAATCAGAGAAGGGGCCAAAATCTAAAATCCAGCCTAAATCGCAGGCCGAATGGTTTACTGAACAGTCATAAACTGACAATGTTAACCAGAAATGTGAATTTAAAATGAGTGGAACAATCTTTTCCTTAACAGTGCTGTTAACCAACTCACATGCTATCAAGCAAAACAGTAATATTGGTATCAAGCAAAACAGTAATATTGGAATGTACCTAAAATGCTCATTGTTTTGTTTTCTGGCTAGATGTCTGACACCATTTTCCCCGGATCAATGAGTCAATGTTCGGTTTTATTTCTTGGGCTGTAGCAACCCGCAAAACAGCATGGAGGTTGTCATCGGTAATGCGTGATCTGTGCTTGCTTTTGTTCAGATTCATTATTGAAAACATTTGTTCACAAAGATAGGTGCTCCCGAACATGGATAGAATACGGGCAGCATGAAGTCGGAGCTCTGGCATTGAGTCAGGGGGCAGTAGAGGGTAGAAGTCCTCAATTTCAACATCCTGAAACCTTGATTTCAGGCCACTGTCAGACTGAAGCTCGATTATCTCCATCTGAAGGTGATGGGGCACATTGTTGACATCAACTGTAAAAGGATTGGCAAAGATGTCAAAGCCTGAGTGCTGTGTTCTAAAGTCAGAGAAGTGCCGCTCAAATTCACTTAGTAAACGGCTAACTTTGGTAGCCAGCCGACTGCAAGGAAAAGTACCAGAAATAGTGGTTGAGATACTCAAACAAACGGGAAAGTGGGCAAGATTGTCCTGTTCCAGTTGGGACTTCCATAGTTGAAGTTTACGCTGGAATGCTGTGATCATGTCAGACATCTTCGTGATGACTTGTTTGCGTCCCTGCAGCTTCAGATTCAGTTGGGTGAGATGCTCGCATATGTCACACATCATAGCAAAATCACATAGCCAGGTGGGATCCGACAGTTCAGGCAAGGGCTTTCCTTTACTTTCCATGAAAAGAGCAATTTGTTCTCTGAGCTCAAAAAATCTTTTGAGGACTGCGCTCTTGCTCAGCCATCTTACTTCCGTGTGGTATGGCACGTCTCCATGCTCTGCACCCACCTCCTGTAAAAACTGCTGGAACTGGCGATGATTCAGGCCACGTGCCCGTATAAAGTTAATAGTTTTAATGACTGTGGTCATTATGTCATTCATGTCCAGAACTTTTCCACACAGCCTCTTGGTGGATAATGCAATGATAAGTAATCAAGGGTGTGTGGCAGTGACTTTTTTGCATTCTTTCCTTCATTAGTCCAACCAAGCCTTTCTTTTCTCCGCACATTGAAGGTGCGCCATCAGTAGTTAGCCCCACCAACTTTTCCCAGGGTAATTTAAAATTATTTATAGATTTCTCCACAGCCTCAAATATATCTCTACCAGTCGTCGTCCCATGCATGGCAGCTACATCCAAAAGTTCCTCAGTGACAGAGAGGTCGGTCTTCGTAGCACGTATAAAGATGGACAGCTGCGCTGTATCAGTGTTGTCTGTGCTTTCATCGATAGCAAGTGAAAAAGCGAGATAACTGCATGCCTGTTCGGCCAGCTGTGATGATAGATTTCCTGAGAGTTCTTGAACTCTATCTGCAATGGTGTTTCTTGACAAACTGACATTTTGAAAACTCTGTATCTGGTCTGGGCATACTTGCTCACACACTTTTAGCATGCATTGCTTCAAAAAGGCACCCTCTGAAAAACACCTTGAAGTACGGGCAATTTCTTCAGCCACTATAAAGCTTGCTTTCACTGCAGCATCATTTTTCGCTGTAGCCTTTGTAAACATTTGCTGCTGTGATTGTAGTTTGCCTTTTAGTTCTTTAACAATTTTATGCTTTTCTTCCAAAGTATATTTGCCATACTTAACATTATGTTTGGTGTCAAAATGACGACGTATATTGTACTCTTTCATCACCGACACTGTCTCATAACACAATATACACACTGGTTTGCCCTCTCTAAGCACAAACATGTATTCATTTTCCCATTTGTCATTAAATTGTCTGCCTTCACCGTCAACTTTTCTTTTCCTGGACATTTTGGGATCAATATTGGCAGTAAAAGATGTAGTTTATTGGAAATCTGCGTTAGAAGGAAAAAGTTGAAAACTGCACAGGGATAGCTTGATTTGGCAGATGGAGTGGAGAAAAAAAGTGTCAGTCAATAAATGCCTGGCTGGGTACAGATAGCAGATTCTGTTGCGATGTTTATGCCTGCACTTTATGCCAGGAACTGGCAGCTTCTGCTGTGTATTTTTTATGCCCGCACACTCACTCTCTCCTCTGCTCTGCCACCCGCACAACCACATAGGATGCCGGACTATAGGTCACGCCTCCTGAATCTCGCGTGACTTGTTATCTATGCGCATGCGTAATATTATAGATAGCAAGTACGGCGGCCTGCGAGGCAGCCGGAGAGATCACAAGCCTCCTATGTCACCGCGTGTCATTGTGATGGAACGCAGCGGAGTGCAGTGATGACAGCGCGGTGCGGGCCACATTGCAAGGCCTGGCGGGCCGGATTTGGCCCGCGGGCCTTGTGTTTGACATGTGTGCCATAGAGCATTAAACCCAGCATGAGCCTTCTGAATCCAGGGGCCTGAGTGACTGCACAGGTCTCTCAGGATGAGACCAGCCCTATCTGATTCAACCTAACTTCTACTTATAGGGAGGGCAAAAGTAAGCTTACAGTTGAGTTTATTTTTGTATTATTATTTATTAATTATTATTTTCTGTACATCCAACTGTAAACCTACTTTTCCCCTACCCTGTGAAGCTCCTGAAAGTCTTAGACTTTTAAAATGTGAGTCTCTCAATCTAAGAACACCTTCGGGGACCTCCCCTCCCTTTCCACACACACACCTTGCATGTATTGATTTCTTACTTTTTTGGATAGTTGCTTAAATGTAACAACTTCAAGAAAGCCTTCCAAGGTCTAATCCATGTCCTACATTTCTATAATGAACTTAGTGTTTTGTGTGATTATTTGACTGTCAGTCTAATCCGCTGGACCATAACCCACGAGGGTGGAGACCAAGTCTGTCCGGTTCATTATCATAAGTCCAGCGTCAAAAGCAGCACTACCAGATGGCAGGCACTCAAGGAGATTCCGTGTATCAGGTAAGTGAATGGATGAGTGAATTGCAATTTTCTATATTCTGTTTCTTCAGAGAATTGGCTGGTGGGTACAGGAGAGAGATGCCTCTGGAGGAGGCCCTAGTACAGTTCCCAGCTCAAATCCCAGTTCCTAGCAGTTTCACATCCTACACCCTGTTCTGCCCTTTGTTTGGAATTCAACCAGCCAGCCAGCAGGGATGCAGAAGAGTAAAGCCAAGACTTGGTTACTTATGGTTGAAGTGTCCTGGCATCTGTTTTGGGTCTTGGTATATTCTCCCTTGGCAATGGATCCACTTGTTTATATTTTGTTTACAGATGTTTTTATTGGTTATATAACATACTTAATCCCTGAAAGTCCTATGTGTATTTTTTAACTCCTGCTTTGAAGAACAGCTTTCAAGGCTCCCAAAGGTCAAACAAAACCATCTTTCCAACAAAAGACATGAGAATTTCTCAAACCACTGAGGAGAGAGAGGCCAGACTGTGGGGAGGAGTCAAAGGAGAATTAGCCTTATCTGTAATGCTGCATTATTTTAAAAGAAAAATGCATTCCTGTGTTATATAATTTTAAGTTACATGACAATATGACATATAGGTCCTTTACTTCATTGAACTGATCATAAAATCTTAAACAGGCTCTTAAAAATTAGGATGTCCTAGCCTGTATATGTACATTTACATAGTTTAGATGTAAAAAGCGAATAGTTGTCTTGACTGTATCTGTCACGTAACCGACTTTCCTGAGCTTCCCATCACTGCATTGATTTTGTTGGCTGGCTTATTTATTGATTTTTTTAGTCGCTTTGATCTGTTTACAGAGCCACTGTGATTTCAGTGACACCAATTTGGTTTTCAAACTTTTATTTGGTCTTGCTGCATCTCAAATTATACGCTAACCATGCTGCCTTCCAGAAATTAATGCGAGAACAGGTGCCACCAAGTCCTTCAAAATGACGAGTTTGGGGTTTGTATGGAGTCAGTCCTTCAGCGACATGTGGCCCCATGTGCTTTGCCTTGTAGCTGTCCTGTTGCCACCTCACACTTAACAGCAGAGAGCATCAGGCTTTTTCTATTTCTCATGAAGGGAGTTAAGGCACATTATCCTGCTGCTGTGTACATGTGGATGAGTGTGTCTGTACTCTGGGTTTGGTCTGGTTGATTTCTAACAACCATGTGCTTCTAAAGTCAGTTTCTAGATCTTAGTTCTCCTGAATGATCTGTGAAACTATGCAGTAGAGCAGTGAATTAAAACTGCTTAATGGGCTCCTGTCTCTACTGGTGTGTTCTTGCATTTCAGAGGTTAGCATCTCAGGCCCAATGTGGTCATCAACAACATCATTTACAGCCGGGATATAATAAACCTCGCTTCCCGGTCTGGAGGCAAGTTCCCGCCCCACCATAGCCTTATTATCAAGCTGATTTGTGAAGTAATCATGTGAGGATTTAGCATCATTTCAGTCTTGCCCTCTCTCGTCTCCCCAAGCTGAAGCCTCTTGACTCTCCACAGCAGCAGGCACAGCAGCTCCAGCCACCCAGGACCAAATCCTGTTCAGCTGCAACTGGCCAGAGCACACAGTTCCACGAGCAGGCACACTCTCTTCCACAGGCACACTTTGCATTATCCAGGTGGCAATCTCCAGTTTCCCCAGCACAGAGTGGAATTCCCGCCGCCTTTATCCCCATGTCTACCCTGATGTCTTCCTCACAGCCAAGTTGCAGCAGGAGACTTACTAGAAAACACTCTTTCCTTATGTGTCCTGGCTGCCCCGTAGGTGTTCAAGTTTGCCACACGGCTCCAGAGCCTTCAGGATTTTTGACCCTCAAGGGTCTGGGGTTGTTCGGCTGTTCCATAGACTCAGAAATGCCTGCATTCTGGGCTGGCCGCTCCTGTGCCTGGGAGGCCTTGCCATGCCCTCTTCCATCCTGAGTGAGTGCAGACGAGTCTTACTACTGCTTCCAGGGATGGGGGTCACAGGCCCCTGGCTTAGGCAGCACCCTGCTCATGTGGGGAGTCAGGAACTAGATTTCACCGGGGAGACTGACCCATCCCAGGAGCCTCTGCCTCCAGTAGGTCCCAGTGCGGGTGCACCGCAGGCTTGGCGTGGCCGCAGTAACAGACAGCGCAGAAGTGGCATGGCTTTGAGCTGCACAGTTTCTTACACATGAAACATGGCTGCGATGGGTTAGCAGTGAAATTCGGTTTTGGTGTAGTTGCTCAAGAAGTATTCAAAGGTTATCTCAATGGTTAATTGTATATCTCAATGGTTAATAATATATCAGTGTGGTGGCTGGTAAAACAGCTTTCTGGGTGTGCCTGTGTGGATGTTTCTGGAAGAGATTAGTATTTAAATTGGTAGATGCATAAAGATCGCCTTCACCAGTGCCGGGGGCATCATTCAGTACGGACAGGCCTTCTGGAACAAGAAGCCAGAAGAAGAACAAAGTGCTCTCTAGCTGAAGTCGGGACATCCAACTTTTCTGTCCTCCGGACGCCAGTGCTTCTGTTTCTCAGGCCTTGGCATCAGGACTGAACCCCATCCCGGCTGTCCTGGCTCTCTCCTTGCAGGTGGCAGGTCATGGCACTTCTCGGCCACTGTATTTATGGGAGCCAGCGCTTGTTACATGTAGTCAGTAATGTACACACACACAGATTGGTTCTGTTTCTCCAGAGAACCCTGACTAGTAAGTCATGTCAAAAAGAAGAGGATTTTGGAGAGTCTCATGATGGTTATGAAATACTCAAACCTAAAGAGACTCCCATGCCTCCTGCTTGTACCTCGTTGTCCAGAGCTAGTGTCCTGGATGTGTCATCGCCCAGAGCCAGGCCCGAGGAAGCTGGGAATCACTGAAGCATAGCACTGATGCTGCCACATCAGCTTCCCAGAGGCACCTGTTCATGCATGAAAGGGTATACTGTCCTGGATTCTTTCCTGGTTAGGTTTACCCCACACACAAACCACCTCTATGTGGCTATCTCATTTCCACATTTTGCCATGTCGGATTTTTTGTTTTTGTTTTTTGGTCTCAAACTTATTTTACATTTTATCAATAGCTCTATCTTAGCCTAATTCATGCTAAAATTATTTCCCATGGGCACTAGTCATTTGGCTGCCTTCAAATACTTCTCACAGAGGTAGACTGGAAACCAAATCAAGCTGCGATTTGGCATATAGCTCAGCAGCATGCCATAGGGAGTGCTTACTCCTCAGTGCTCTCTCCTGTGATGCAGGGACAGACTCTTACCAATAATTACATCATAATGTTGAGCCTCTCAAATGAAAACAAAGTCAAACTATTCACTTCTATGTATCCAGCCATGCTAGAAGTTTCCTTTCCAAGGAATAGGCTGATAATCTTTTCTTGTTGTTAACAATTTGAAGGACTTTATAATTTTTAATTTTTGAACTGAACTCTCTTTAAAAATACATCCAGACTCCTCATCATAGTCACTTGGTTCAGACTAAACAGTTTTACTTGGCACACCCCATCTTGGCACAATTCTAGTTGGGGTGGTGGGTTTGCCTCCCTTAATATCTACTCAAAACTCTAAAAGTATGCCCTACTCTAGTGGCTAAAGCTCTTAAAAAACTACATTTCCCAGAAGGTCTTGCAGCTCAGATCTGGATGTAATTTGGGTTTTATTAACCAAAGGAATGGTGTGAGACTTAACTTTGGAACGCGGATGTATGGGAAGAGAAGAAGTATGTGAGGTGTGAATTTTGCCCTTGCAGATGACAGAGGTCATGTTCCTGGTGTTGGTAGCTATGAGTACCGCTTCCTGATTTAACAAAGTCAACTTTCTGATCCCAACAGAGTGGCATAGTTCTGGAAGGGTAGCTGTAGTGGTGGCTTCCCGTTCCGTGGGAAGCTTTCCTTCCTGATGAAAGGCCTCTTCCTTGGTGGCCTAGTTTAGCAATGTGGTTTGGGAGTTACTCAGGAAAGTCAGCCAAAAGTCTGTTTCCTCAGCTTCAGCAGTGACGCTAGGAACCATTTAATACCCTGTATGCATTTAGTCTTTCGGGAGGACACTCATCTGTCATGAGACCGAGCAACAGAGGTGGTCATTATCTCACCACTGGTGGGTCTTTGGGTTTCATTCCTGAGCCTCTGAGCTTTCCCCTTCCTAAGGTTTAAATTTCATTCCACTCTTCTTGAAGGCTGAACAATGATCAAGTCTCCAAACGTCTATCCTTTATGGAGGTTATTACTGATTTTTAGTACCAAGCAACAGGGACTCAAATGACTCTTGAAATCCTCACTAGTTAGCTCTGTATTATTGATTTGGGGTTTTCATTGACTCATCATTTCTAGAATTTATAATTAGACTCCTTTCCACATTTCCTAACACTGCCACTCCACAGTGCTTGATATTCATTACTGTAGCATTCCCTTGTATGCTAAGCTCCATATGAGCAAAGAAATAAAGGGTCTTAAAATCCACATGATGAAATAAAAAGACTCTAAACCAAAGTAAAAAAGGGATGTACCTAGTTCTAAATTCTCTCTTATCCCAAGTCATCCTGTTGGTTGCATCTAATTGCTTA
The DNA here is from genome assembly GCF_964339955.1 of Pipistrellus hanaki. NCBI lineage: Eukaryota > Metazoa > Chordata > Mammalia > Chiroptera > Vespertilionidae > Pipistrellus > Pipistrellus hanaki. The sequence continues at coordinate 45,113,197 of NC_140518.1, forward strand.
GCTATTCCCTTGAAAGAATCTGGTATAATTGACAAACCTCTGCTGATCATAATAGTTTATCCAATCTACATTCTTATTAATAGTTGACCATCAGAAAAATACTGACTCAAATCCTTCTGCTATATGTTCCCTAGCTTTAAATTCATTAAGGACTCCTCCTGGAACCCCAATGGGTTCTGTGAATATATAGGGATCAAAGGAGCCACCTGAACTCTGACTCTCTTATTCCTCATCTGTCCATCAGTTAAAAAAAGTTTACAATATGCCAAAGTGAAAGGGATACCCAATTGTATCAGAGTGCAAGTTCTGCTTCAATTGCTGGGCAAGGCCACAAGTCAGGGTCCCCCATAACTTCACCAGACATCAGTATGGGTATCGATAGTGCAGCTTCTGAGGATATGCAGCCATTAAAGCATCTGATAAATTTCCCATAAACTCTGAGTACTGTTTCCCCTCTACCTTGAGAAGCAGGAGGTATGTATAGTTTATGTCACAGAATGGGGGCCAGATCATTTTGGGGGCCCTTACTTTTTACCTCTGTTGGGTAGGAACAAAGGGAGAGAGTCTTATAGGAAACATTTCCCCAGCTGGTTTCCTCCTTATAGAGGGCAAGTACACCTTCCATCCCCTTACTGTGTGAGGTCCATTCAAATGGAAATGGGATCACTTGGGCTTCTAGCCTTCCTGCTGAGCAATCATAACAGTCACTTTTATTTGGGGCACTACAAAATAGTTAATCCGTTCCACCCAGGCATTATTTTTCTTATAAATTACTTCTATTATTATGGGTGGTGGCAGTGGCTTAGGGTAGTGGTCGGCAAACTGCGGCTCTCAGCCACATATAGCTCTTTGGCCCCTTGAGTGTGGCTCTTCCACAAAATACCTTGGCCTGAGCGAATCTATTTTGAAGAAGTGGCGTTAGAAAGAAATTTCAAATCGTTGTACTGTTGATATTTGGCTCTGTTGACTAAAGAGTTTGTGGACCACTGGCCTAGGGGGATCTTGTCCTATGACACCTACTCCTAAATTTAGTCCTAGCCAATTTTTTTGGCCTAAAGGCTGAAATATCCAAGTTATTCAAATTATCAAAAACCAATAATTTAACTGGATAAGCATGATCCAGATAGTACATATTTCCCCAGCCCACATTGCAAGCCCAGAATCCTAAGGCAAACTAGAACCCAGTACATGATGGTTATTAAGACAACTCACATTTGTTAGTGTTAAATTCAAGGGAATATGTCCTGATATGGCTGTGAAAGTTAAGGTGTATCCGCCCTTAACTCAAGGTTGATGGGTTCATCCTTGCTCTGCCTCTGTGGTATGCAAAACAAGGTAGGGTCCTTCCCCGGAGGGTTCCAACTTGCTTTCCTTCCAAGCTCCATTAGAACAAACATAGTTTCCGGGTTGATGGTGATCAACTGGAAACTCAAGAGGAAGGCTTTGAGCCAGAAGGACTTCTAACCTGAGAGACATTAAGAAAGTGGTCCCTAGTCTCCATTGTGAAGATCTTGAAGCATTCCAGATTGGAATCACTTAAAGTCAATTCTAGATCAATAAAAAAGTTTAACTTCATTTGTACTTGGGTGTGGCCAGCAAATTGGATTTTTGCTATCTGTCTCCCTGAGTAGGTTGATATAAACTATTTGCTCTCTGGTTAGGAAGGCAAAATGCAAATCCTTTACTCTTAAGTGTCCTTGGTTTAGGGAATGGGATTTACTCTGTTTAACCATCTCAGTTTCCCTATTGTACTTATCCCAGCTTATTAGCATGTGTCATTTATATAACTTCCTTTTAACTTCTCTCTCTACAAATCTATAACTTTCACAGTTTTACAACTTTAACTCACTTTCCCCCCTTCAAAATGGATGCCAAATGCCTCATGTCCTCTGTTATCAAAAACCATACAATATCCTTCCAATTTAGAGAAATCTTTATTTTCCAATGATAACTAAAAAGTAAACAGCCAGTATTTCTTAGATTGACCTTTTCTTAGATGAACACTCTTACTTTTAAGAAACACACGTTCAATCAAAGACATTACATTAACATTTCCAAATCGACTTTTCTGTAATAGAAGCTAAAGTCAGCCCAGCAGCTACTCTGAGAGGACAATTATCTTGAGAACATCTTCATCCCCCATTCTCCTCCCAAATACAGACTCATTTGGCTTCCAGGAGCCCTGAGCTTGTGGTGCTGAGTGGACAGGTGGAGGGGCAGGGCCACATGCTCTCTCTTAACCACAGGTCACAACATCTGAGACTCAGAGAGTCCAGTCCTCCCAAGATTAGAGAAGTCAGAGGAGCCTCCCTTTGGAAAGGGTGCCTGGAGGCCAGAGGACAGGCATTCCTTCCTCCCTCCCACACACATTCCCTAAATATGTGTCAAAATGGTGCAGGGAGGGACAGACAGATGGTCAGGTGTGACACCTGTGCCTGGGGAGTTAACTGTTCTCAAAGGAAATTGCCCAATGGCATGTACTCAGCGAAGGAGCACTGAACTCCTGGGCTCTGGTTCCAGCTTTGCCCCATCAGAGTTTTTCTGGGCCTGATTTTTCACATCTCTAAAATAAGGGGGGTTGGCTGCATGGTTTCTGAGGTGCTCCCATCCCTGACATTCTATGAATACATAAGTGCACCCTTAAAAACATCATATTGTAAAACTCAACAGTAAACAACCCTATTAAAAAATGAGCAGAAGACCTGGACACCTCACCAAAGAAGATATACAGATGACAAATAAACATCTTAAAAGATGCTCTATATATTATGTCATTAGGGAATTGAAAATTAAAACAACAATGAGATATCACTATATACCTATTCAAAGGGCCCAAATCCCAAACATTGGTGACACCAAATGCTGACGAGGATCCAGGGGAACAGAAACTCACTCACTGCTGATGGAAATGCAGGTACTACAGTTGACCTTGGCCAAAAAAGGGTCATTGAGACACTTTGGAAGAGAGTGGGCTGGTTTCTTACAAGATAAACATGGTCTAACCATATCAATTGTGCTCTCTGGCATTTTCCCAAATGGGTTGAAAACTTATGTCCACACAAAATCCTGCATGAGAATATTTGTAGCTAACATTCCAAAACTTGGAATTAACCAAGATGTCATTCAGTAGATGTGAAAGGGTAAAAAAATGTGGTACATCCAGATAACAGAATATTATTCAGTGCTAAAAGGAAATGAGCTATTAAACCATGAAAATATATGGAGAAAACTTAAATGCTTATGATTAAGTGAAGCCAGGGTAAAACCACCAAAGCAGAGCAATGTCTGCTGTCCTTGGCTTGGGGACTGCCCCTTCCCAGAACCTCAGCATTCTCCCAATGGACTATTTGGGGAATGTATTCCCTAGGCATAGAATTTTTGCTTCCCATCCTCAGAAAGTTCCATACTGGAGATTTCTTGTGCTCCCCAAGATCCACTTAGTCTCTTTCTGGCTGCTTCCCTCATGGGAGAACAGAACTGAAGATCAGAACTCTGCACTCACTTCCCATCTAGAATGCATCTCATTCACACACACACACACACACACACACACACACACACACACACACACAAAACCTCCAGGATGTCCTGACCACCAAGGCCCTACCTACATCCCTCAGAAGGTTTTCTGTACCTTGGTCTATGCATAGAGTCGTCTGGTTTCCCACTTTCCTTTTCTGGGCCCTTCCCCCTGATTACCTCCTGCATTGGCTATTGAACTTCAGTCTGGAGTCTGTTGCTGGCTTGTAGTGTTGTAGGTTTCCCTCTCCCAGAGCCCACCGTAACGAGATGGTAAGGTGCATCTCCTCTAGGGAGGGAGTACAAACGACTCTCTCCAGCAGCAAAATCCCATACATGAGCCCTCAAATTGTTAGAAATGCCTGTGAATAGTGTGGTGGGAATGGGACAAACACTGGAAACTGGATTGGCAAGGCAGATTTACTAGTACTTCACCACCCACAGGTTGAGAACTGCTGCTGTGGAGCCCAAGATCATTGGAAAACACAGATATTTACATTATGATTCATTAACAGTAGCAAAATTATAGTTATGAAGTAGCAACGAAAATAATTTTATGGTTGGAGGTTACCACAACTTGAGGAGCTGTATTAAAGGATCGTGGCATTAGGAAGGTTGAGAACCACTACTCTAATTGGTCAGAGCTCAGAGCTCGGGTTCACATTATTGCATGATTGGCTCATTCACAGGAAATGGAGAGGTAAGACAGAGCTTATGGTGACAGCCCTCTGAGAGTCTGAAGGCCATTTCAAATGGCAAACTGAGATGGTGGTGAGCTTCTTTCTTTGACAGGAAAGTTTGCTGGTTGACTCTCACAGAAGTTAGCTATTTTTGTAGCTATACCTCCAGCACAGATGACAACTTAAAATGCACACATAAGAGAAAGAACCTATTCTGGTTAACTAGTGCCAGAATGCCATTGCATGTCAACACTAAACACAAACGTGTCTCACATTGGGCTAAATGCTTTTTGGGAGAAATATGCTGCAGGAGACCCAGGCATATAGAGGTCAACCCCACAATTTATCTGTGTCAATGACCAGTAGGATACTAGAAAAGGTTGAATAAAAACAATTACTTGGTTTCTAGAATTAAGTACCTTCTATTAAATTGTTGGAAATTTTTTTCTGACAAAACAGATACACTCAAATATTATTTTTAAATTAATTAAAGATAGACTCAAAGGAGTTTAGAGTTAGGACTTTGCAATATTAGAATGAAATTATTGTGAGATTAATTTTTCAAAATATCACACCTTGATGAATATGTTGACAAAAATCAGACATTAGTTTTAAAATAATTTTCTCTAAAAATCCCCCCACAACTTTTGAGAATGTTGAATTCACTCCTAGAAAGAAATAATAAAAGTTTGGAGTGCACCTGAGTTCAGCACCTGACTCTTGATACTTACTAGTGGTTTGACTGGATTATTTTAGTTCTTTTTGTTTAAAAGGATATTTCTTTTTAAAAATATTTTATTGATTTTTAGAGGGAGAGAGAAATAACGATGTGAGAGTGCAACATCAATCAGCTGCTTCCTGCACGCACCTTATCAGGGATCAAACCCATAACCCGGACATGTGCCCTTGACCAGCAATCTACTTGTATAAAGGACGATGCCCAACCAACTGAACCACACCAGCCAGGGCTATTTTACTTCTTTTAACCTTCCATTTCCTCATTTTTTGAAATAAATAATTAAATGTATGCACCCTAGAGAATGGTTGTGATTATGAAATAATATATGTAAAGTTTCTCTGCTCAGACATTATTAACTGTCATTATCATTATATGTATTAATTTCAAGTTGTGATCAATGGCTCAGAATCTAAATCTCACTCATGTTTTAATTTTATATAAAATTTACAAAATTAAAAGTTTATTAAATGCTTCTTCCCTCAAATGTAAATCCATCAATATGACCACAGGGCTAAAATACCTAAAATGTGAACTTTGAAATTAAGTCCAATGATTTCACTTCACCTTACAGGAAGAAAACAAGTAATTAAGAAATAAAAGTAATTCTTACAGATCCCACAGCCTTACTCACACACAATGAAATTCATTTAGAATAGAAGTGAAAGGCTTTCCTCCCCAAAAAGCCCCTCCTTACTCTACCAGAAAGCCCCCAAACTGTTGTTTGTGTCATGGTCAGCAATTCGGAAGGTCCTTGCTAAACAAAACAATCTGGAAGCAAAATGCATTTCCTGTCAGCTCCTAGCAAAATAGCTAACAGCAAGGTTTTATTGACATTGAAAGATGAAGACCTGAGCTGAAGGACTCAGGGATGTTTGGAGCTGGCCCACTTCTCCATCCTGGACCCCCTGCAGCTAAAACCTTCCTATGGGATCCTAGATTCTTACCAGTCTGAACTCACATATGGCCTCAGAATTCTTCTCAATACTCAAAAAAAGTACTACCAAGGTCAAGAGCTGGTCTTCAAGGTGAAATAGATCTTGCACCCCAGATGAAAAGATTAAGCATTGTTTCTTTTCCCCATGAACTTACGTATACTAATATAGGATTCAGAAAATACGGTAAGAGCCCTCTGCCTAGAAGGCTGGTGTTGCCAGCACACCAATGGTGGAACCAGTGCTGCCGGGAACAGGTGAAGGGCCAGAGCTGGAAGAGTGGAGCCTGACAGGGAACATTTTGGGCACAACATAGAGCAGTAACTTTAATTCCTCCTGGTGTTTTGGGTCAGTCCTGCACAGAAGGAAGGAAACCATTCCTGTTTTCAGAGCAAAACAAAAATTATAACCTAAAACCAGACCCCACCTCAGCTATTTACAGTGTGAACTCAGGATTCAAAGGTGCCAGTTGAGGTGTTTATGACAACACTCTCCAGAGACACAAATGGAAATTACTAAAATTATAGGTGACTTGGCTATTTAGGGGCAGTTCCGCACACTTCTAAATTGGAATGGTGCTTGGGTAGGTGGAAGCCTTGGACATTCCAGCAGGCCTTCTGGAGGCCACACGGTATTAAAGATAGATCTGCCTGCCTCTAGAAAGCCAGGTCACATGTTGATATTTGCAGTCCTGCGGGTCTTAGACAGGATTCCACTCTGTGAGTCTTGGCTTCTCTTGGACTTCAGTGTTAGAATACTCACCCTCACCAAGTAGCTTCAGCATTTTTATACCAGAAACCAGATGTTTATTTGTGGAGTTTAGCCTTTGCCCACCGTTTAACAAAATAACAGGAAAACTAGACTTTTTCTATGTTGGAACTGTGTTTTCTTCCCATGACATTCTTATAATGCCGGGAACATATGTGTAAATAAAAAAGACTCCACCAGCATATATTCCTAAAAAAAAAAATAACAAAGTTATAACTCATGGAAAAGTTAGCAGATTTTCCATATAACAAAGATTAACATATAACAAAGAGACATGTGCTGCTTATGTTTACTCTTACTGTTGTCTAAAAATGAGAACCATCAGCACTCCGTTCTAATTGCTAAGTGTTTTAGTGGCACTGACATCTTTGTTTCCATTAGAAGCAAAGAGAATGACAAAACCTACAATTTTATTCCTAAAATGGTCTACTGAACCACAAAAATAACACTAGTAGAGGTTTATCGTGTTTTTGTCAGCTCTACTAGCACTTGGAGATATTGTGTGAAGTTGACTAACCAAGGCCTGAAAAACTTCTAAGAAACAGATGAAGAAGGAGAAAGGTTTAATGAGCAGTGGTTAGGGGTGAGTGCAAGGAGAACACAGGCATAGGGAGAGAGATGTTAATAGGTTGGGAGCGGGGGGGGGGGGGGGGGGGCGGTGCATACAAGTAAGCAAGAAATCTAAGGGGGAAAGAGAGAAAGGTAATCTCTCTGGTAATCTCATCTTCTAATTTCAGAGTTTCTAGATGGAGGGCTTCAAAGCTGACATGCACTCTACATCATATCAAATTGAATTCTGCATGATTAATGGAAGTTAAGACATCCTTAAAAGAATGAGCAGAAGCCATAAGAAAGGATTTTGGGAAGAGGAAGAGCTTTCTGGTGTAACTCCAGAGGCTAAATCATGAAGGAAACATTTACACCTTTTATTGTCTACAACAAAAACCATAAACAAAATGAAAAGGCACATGGCATGTAAAGCATGTGCTCAAAACCTATGACAAAAGCGTCATGACTTAGATACAGGGAACTAAAACTTAAGTGAAAAAAGGTAAATACTAGGGGTGTCAGGCAAATCACAAGAACAAGCCGTGGGCAAAAGAAATTCAAGAGCCCAGTGAACAATCTTCTACACTAGCTTCCAAAGGATGAGATGTTCAAGCATCAAGACCAGCTTCATACATAAACAGTAAAGCAAGAGAGAAAGGCTTCTGGGACAGACAAGCCTTCTCGGGACCCTGGCCCGAGGGCAGAGAAGGCACACTCTCAGGTGGGCACCTTAACAACACAGCAGAAAAGCCTTTTAGATTGAGTATAACTCCTGATCTAATGACTCCATATCTGTGAACTGACCTTAAGGAAAATATTAAAGATATTAGCAGATATCTAGAATAAATCATGGCTACATTGTTAATGAAGAGCAAGGCACGCTATAAATATCCGGTAATGGGAAATTGGTTATAGAACACCCTAGAACCTCAGTACACTGAAATATTAAAGAGCCATTAAAATGAAGTGGTGAAAAGATGTTTAAACACATGGAAAGGGTGCACATTAACAAGAACAAACAGCATAAGTGTGTTGAGGCAAGGAAGGCTCTGAAATGACCTGACATCTAGTGCTTTATGAGCGCTGGCTACTTTTCTAAGAATGATTCAATTTTTGAGAGAAAAATACAAAAAACACAGAAATAAAATCTGTGCATATCAACACATTTAATTAGTTCAGAAATTTGGAAGGTTTCTATTTTCTTCATTTGCTTACTGTATTTTCTGAAATTTCCACTGAAATAATATTTAGTGTTTTTAGAGATAAAAAAGGTTTAAAAAATCAGGTTGTATATTAAGAGCTAATGCAATGGAAACACATTTATAATATTTGAATAGAAAAAGGGAGATTACAAATCAGCAGTGTGATCCCAAATATGTTATTAATTATGTATTTAGGTATAAGTATTATAATAATACATATTTATAAACAAATATAAACATTACAATGCTCTATTTTTGCAAATAAGATTATATACATACATAGTCATAGAGAAATGATTGAAAGCATACACAATAGAATGTTGGACACATCAGTGATTATTTTGGGTATTGTGATAGCGAGTGCTTTTCGGGAGTTTTGTGTGCGTGTATTAAACACCCTGAGAGAGAGAGAGACTGTAGATCTTCCTGAAATTCAAGCCCACCCAGGGTCAAGGCCTTGGGGTCATGCTGGCCCCTCAGCACTGAAAGTTCCCAGGTCCTGTGATTTGTTTCAATATGCTTGCATTTCTGCTGTGTTTCCGCTGCCACCTGTCCAGAGGGAACTTCCATTGCTCAGTCATGGCTTCCATAAGCCTTCTCACTGCTCGCAGATGTCCAGCATCAGTTCCCTCGACGCCTCCACCAGGGGCTGAAGGCCCCCATGGTCCCAGGCATTGTGCTTGTACGTACCTTCCTATACACCCTGCCTTAGGAACCGAACAGCTCTACTGTGATCGCTCCAAATGCACTCCATGGTTTTCCACCTCTGGTTTTGCTCAAGCTGCCCCCACTACCACACACTAGAGGCCTTGCCCTCTTTCCATGTTGCCTTTGCGGCATTGCTCAGAACCCACCATATGTGATTCCCACTCCTCCCTCCCAGAGAAAATCAATGTTCCCCTTCCAGCCCACTCATGTTATACAATGGATAAAAAGAGCAATACAAATGAGTTTTTACCTTCTCTATTAGATGGATTGTATTTCCCTCTACCCTTCCCTTAGCTCAGAAGCCCAATAAGTAGGAAATTAAGGTTTGGATGCAAACCAAAGGCTTTCCAAAACAGGAGACTGTACATTCCATCAATGCAATCCTTTAATAAGTGAAAGGATCAGCGCAGGCTCCACAGCTCTGCTGCTACTTTCCCAGGAGTAAAGAAGCAGCTCCTGCTGCATGCCTAGCAGTAGCCCACCAGCCGGAGGGTGTTGGGGAAGCTCTTGCGCATCCCCATGCACTTCTCCTGGTCGATGTACAGAGTATTGGCTTTGACAGCCAGGTCGTGCTCCAGGGTGGCTTTGGTGTGGACCAGAGACTGCAGGGTCTCCTCGGCCTCCCTCAGGCGCCTCTGCAAGGTCTGGATGGTGTCATCCACCTCGTACACCTCGTTGACAAGGCTGTGGGAGAGAAGAAGCATCGATTAGATTAGCAGAGGTCACATTTCCAACAGTGGTTATTAGCTAGATTAAGGATGCGCGTGGTCAGTGAATTTCTATTGGAGGTGTGGCTGCTGCTGAGCTCAGATGGAGTCCCTGAGGCACACAGGTCACAGGCATCACAACTACTTCATATGGCCAGACTGCAAGGAAGAAACAAAACTGATGTGGGGCCAGGGCCACACCCACTCACTACACCCAGAACCCCAAAGGCACACTAAGCATATGTTGGGGACAACAACAAATTTTTCACACACACACACACACCCACACACACACTAAACTTTTAAACGCCCCAAGATAATCCTCCAAGGTCCCAGAGTAAATATACTTGTAAACGCTGAAAACTTAATAGAACATGTAAACAATGTATTAAATCAGCTACATAAATTGTGAAACAAATTGGAGTTCCAATTAGGTTGCAATGATAGAAAAAAACATGACACAGTTCTCATTAAAACAAAAAGGAAACCTTTTTTTTTTTTTTACTTCGTGGAAAAATCTAGCATTTCTTCAAGTTCTATGAATTTATATTGTTTTAATTTTTATGTCTTTATTAGCGAACCTTTCCTAAATGTCTGTTTTGCATTTCTTTTGTGAATTCTCTCTCTGTTTTGTGTTCCTTTTTTTCACTGAGATATTTCTATTTATCTAATTTATTTGCAGAGAGCTTTTTCAGGATCAAGCACATTGATTTTTTTTTGTCTGCTATCTTGTGGCAAATGTTTCCCCAATTTGTCTTTTGCCTTTTAATTTTGTGATGTTTTTATTATATGTAAGAGCTCAGTTTCTTATTGTTGTTTTTTTTTTAATATATTTTTATTGATTTCAGAGAGAAAGGGAGAGAGCTAGATAAAAACACCAATGATGAGATAGAATTATTGATTAGCTGCCTCCTGCACCCCCACACTGGGGGTCAAGTCCACAACCTGGGCATGTGCCCTGACTGGGAATTGAACCGTGACCTCCTGGTCCACATGTGTCAAACACAAGGCCCGCGGGCCAAATCCAGCCCGCCAGGCCTTGCAATGTGGCTCGCACCGCGCTGTCATCACTGCACTCCGCTGTCAGTTTATGACATTGTCAGTTTATGACTGTTCAGTAAACCATTTGGCCCGCAATTTAGGCTGGATTTTAGATTTTGGCCCCTTCTCTGATTGAGTTCGACACCCCTATCCTGGTCCATAGGTCAATGCTCAACCACTGAGCCATGTTGGCCAGGCAAGAGCTCAGTTTTTGTTTTTGTTTGTTAAATACATATTTTATTGATTTTTACAGAGAGGAAGGGAGTGGGATAGAGAGTTAGAAACATTGATGAGAGAGAAACATCCATCAGCTGCCTCCTGCACACCTCCCACTGGAGATGTGCCCACAAACAAGGTACATGCCCTTGACCGGAATGGAACCTGGGACCCTTCAGTCCGCAGGCCGACGCTCTATCCACTGAGCCAAACCAGTTTCGGTGGGAGCTCAGTTTTTACTAAGCCAAATCTCTTTTTTCCTTTCTGATTTCTTCCACTGTGTTTACATTTAGAAAGTATTTCTCTTCCCAAAGAGCAATTAAGAGCTCCTCTAACCACTGATTTGGCCAATAATATCTAAGGGAGATAATCACATAGTCAGTCAAGAGAAAAATAGAAAATAGATTATAAAAAGATAATTCTATGTAATAAAAGGCTAATATGCAAACTGACCAAATGGCAGAACAACTGGTCGCTATGATGCACACCAACCACCAGTGGGCAGATGCTCAACACAGGAGCTGCCCCCTGGTGGTCAGTGAGCTCCCACAGAGAAAGCACCACTCAGCCAGAAGCCCGGCTCAAGGCTGGTGAGCACAGTGGCTGTGGCGAGAGCCTCTCCCACCTCCATGGCAGAGCTAAGGAGCATTGAGTAGGCAGGTGGTAAGGGGCAAGGGATCCCAGACTGCGAGAGGGTGCAGGCTGGCTGAGGGGGACCCACTTCCCCCCAGTACATAAATGTCGTGCACCGGGCCTTTAGTAATAATAATAATGGTAACTCATTTATCAACTACTTTATTATATGTATAATATAGTACGTATTAAATGCTACTATGTAGTAAATAGATATTCTATCCTAAATACTTCATGTGATCAAAAGATTTAATCCTAATAACAACACTCTGAAGTAGATACTGTGATTATTACCATTTTACAGATGAGGAAACTGAGGTACCAGGACCTTAGGTTTTACATGAAATCCACACCCACTGCTATTAATTACCGTGCTGCTTCCCTGCTTGACTCTGTTCAGTGGAAAACACAACTTCAAATTCACCAAATTTTAACCAGTTATTCAAAGTTAAGGTTTTCTTCATTTTTGGAGTTCATTTATCAGTGGACTGGAGGTACACGAGATTAATTAAAATATAGTAATATAAAGAGGGCAGTGACGATGAACAAAAGGGATATGGTCATCCCTAGAGACAAAAAAAGATTTTGTGATCATAGAAAAAATATTCAGACCATATTAAAATCATTATACCAAGGCAATTTAATAGCTTCCCAGAACTTTGCAACTGGAAAAGCAATGTGAAAGGTCATTGAGCCTGGCTTCCTTATTTTACAGACGAGGAAATTAGGCCCAGAGGACTGCTGGACTGCCTTCCAGGGGCCCTCCGCCACGTGTGTGTATTGCTGCACACAACAGGAAGCTAAGAGGAAGTGGGGACCCAGGTGGCCATAAGAAGAACCAGCTCTCTGAGCTCCCTATGAGAAAAGGACAGAAGCAGAGACCAGGATATTGGACTCAACACACTGGACTCCTTTCGATAAGACCACCTCATTTCTTTCTTTTTTCTTTTTATTTATTTATTTATTTGTTTATTTATTTATTTATTTATTTTTAACATATTTTATTGATTTTCCCCCCTCCCTCACTGCCACACATCCCCTCCCTCCCCAGAGTTCCATGTCCATTGGTTGTACTTATATGCATGTATACAAGTCCTTCAGTTGATCTATTATCTCCCCCAGATCCTCCTCCCCTCCCCGCTGAAATCTGACAATCTGCTTGTTGCTTTACTGTCTCTGTATCTATCTTTTGGTTCATCAGTTTGTTCATAGCAGCACAATCTACAATAGCCAGAATTTGGAAACAGCCTAGGTGCCCGTCAGCAGATGATTGGATCCAAAAACCATGGTACATCTACACAATGGAATACTATGCTGCCATAAAAAAGAAGGAATTCTCATCATTTGCAGCAACCTGGATGGAATTGGAGAACATCATGCTGAGTGAAATAAGCCAATCAATGAAAGAGAAACACCACATGACCTCACTCATTTGTGGATAAGACCACCTCATTTCTAACTGTAATTCCCAAAGTGCAGGTTGCCTCATAGTAAACAGGATGCCCAGTTAAATCTGAATTTCAGATGCATGTGTAATTTTTAATTATAAGTATTTTCCTAATTGTGATAAAATTTTTATCATCTTGAGTATTTTTAACTATGCAACCATTACCACTATCTACTTATAGAGCCCTCTCCATCTTGCAAAAACTGTCTTCATTCAATACGAACTCCTCATTCTCCTCCCCCGACCTCTGGCAGCCATCTCCCTGCCCTCTGTCTCTATGAATCTGACCATTGTAGGGACCTTCTTGCGTGTGGAGCCACAGTGTTTGTCTTCTGTGTCCTCAGGGTCAGACCATGTGGCAGCAGGTGTCTGAATTCCCTTCCTTTTTAAAGCTAAATAATACTTAGTGCAAGGATTTTTACTTAGCATAAGTATTTTTAGTTTGTTGTATGCAATATTTGGGGTATATATACTGAAAAATTAATCATTATTTATCCGAAATTCAAATTTAACTGGCTGTCCTGTTTTAATTTGTAAAATCTGACACAGGGCCAGTATAGTGCCAGGCCCTGTGGGCTCTCACAGCCTGTTATGATTATTAAAATGGCACCAAAGCAACAATTTTTCTACTCAAAATCCATCATGCACTCCTTTCCTACAGGGAGAAGTGTCATCTTAAGGAGTTGTACAAATCACAGTTGCTGTTGAGGTTGGGGGTGAGAGGGTGGAGAGGCCAGGAGAGGGAGCCTTACTTTGTATTCTATATAGATCTGTACTATTTGAATTTATTTAAAAATCAGAATACCACACCCACCCACAAAACAAACAAACAAACAACTTTTGGAGAAAAAAACAGGAAGGTGAAAAGTGTGACATAAAAGTATAACAAAATAATTTCTTCACAGTGTTATCTTGTATTGAGTAGAAGAGTATGACTAAATGAGAGGGAAAACATTAATGTCTAATAATAACGTATGCTATAGCCAGGTGACAAAATAGTATGCAAGCAATGCTTATAACAACCACCACCACCACCTTGTGCTTGCCGTGGGAAAGGAAGCCCACAGCACGATGCTGGTTCAGTCAGGATGTTAAATCTCATACGCAGAAAGATCCCAGTTTTGTTCTTGTGTATGCTGGTAAATATGACAAATAGCTAACATCGCCTATTCCTCGATGACATGAAGAATTAAGGATGGTTTTTATTCCTTATTTCATTTTCTGATATTTCTATCATGAGCTAATACTATTCTTAAAAGCAGAAAGAAAACAATAAATCTTTTTCAAAAAGGAAACACAATTTTGAGAGACTTGACCTCTCTTTGACCTTCAGAGAGGTTTCTGGCATGACTCAGCTGATCTACACAACTGGAAGCACCGCCTCTCACTTGGACAGCACAACCATCACACCATGACCTTTTCACAAACTCCAGGAGGGTCCCACCATGCCCTTGTGCTGGACTCACCCTTCCTGTTGGCCATGCTAGGGCGTGGCTGACCCAGGTCTACGCAGGGCATGGAGCAGGTGGTGTGTCCCATCCCAGGCAATGGCTATGTCATTCTGAGAATGCTGAAACCAAAACCCTCTGGTGATCGTGACCAGCCCTCTTCCTAATAGCCCATCCCTCAGTCATAGTCTTGTTATTCCATCTCACATGCAACACAGAGTCCTCCCCTGTGCTCTGTTGGCATGCCCTGGGACGTGCTTGCTGTCCCTGACCTCAGTGCCTTCACCCTTCCCATCCCCTCAGCCCAGCACTTTACCCACCACCCATCTGCCCCCATCTGCTGATGTATGCCATACTCAAAGCCCAGATAGAGGAACAGACTTCTTCCTCACATCCACAGTGTGGGTGTTCCAGGAGCACTAGCGCCCTGAGCCAATTTTGCTTGAGGCTGAAGCCAGCAGCCCTTCCGGAAATTGACAGGCATGCAAAACATACTTGTTGGATGAGGACCAACTTCAATGTCCCAAGTTAGGAAGGTCACTGTGGGAGGTGGGGCATTACCCAGAGGTCCAAGTCCACCACAGGGTCTTTCAAGAACAAGAACCGGACCCCAAGTGATGAAGACTGTGCTGGAGGGAGCCTGGAGGGGCCTGGATGGGCCTGCAGGTTCAGCTTCCCATCCACCTGCAGGCAGCCTGAGAAGAGGAAGGACACTGCAAAGCCCCCCGCCCCTCCGCCTCACCCCAGACCCATAGAAGCAGCAATAAGCCATGAGAAATATCCACACCACCTATCTTCTTTCATCTTAGACCCTGAGCCTGTTTTCTTACATGGGGAGGGATGGAATGGAAACTTCAGGGATAAGTTTCTTCCAGTCTGGGATTGCTAAACACAGAACAGATATAAAGCATGTTTAGCTGTTGTTTAGGTCACGTTGGGTTGAAACTAAGTCTTTGGTGAGGACCCTGGGGTATAAAATATCACCGGGAGAGAAGCAGGCCTCCCAGAAGGCAGCTGCACATGCGGCGGTGGGCTCCGTGCCCGGGGCTGGGTATGGTCACACAGGGCCTGCTTCTCATCTCCACCGCCCCTGCACCCTGCCTCTGCCTTCCAAAGGAAAAGTGAGGCCCCAGGAACAAGAAGATATATGAATATTTACTCCTCGCAGCCAAACCATAGTCTAGTGGAAGATCTAGCTGAGGGAACTTTTGAAAATATACATATTAAAATATCAGGGTTTTTTGTTTGTTTGTTTGTTTGTTTTTAAGGAATTTAAGACACATAGAAAGTAGGCAGTTAACACCCTGTGCCCCATTGCTGTGTGAACCCAGATGGCAGGAGGCCCCTCCCTCCACCTGCGCCATTGGGGACACATCCCCTCCCTCACCCACACTTCACTCTGGCTCCTGGTCTTGTGGCTGTCCTGCAGAAACCTCTCATTTGGAGGGAATTACAGAATTGAAAAACATTTGCATTCAAACACAAATAAGGTGACCATAGTTAAAAAATGCATCAAGATTATTTAAGTGAAGCAGAGCCTGGTCTGGCCGGCCGCCAACGATGCCAAGAATGTTTACAATTACTTTTGAAAGGACCCATTTAGAACATTTTAAATGAAAATAAAAGTCTTGAAATGAAAACAGCAATTTTTCTCAGCCCTCCGTCTTTTGAGTTTGTGGGCTTATTTTTCCTTCTTCTGGCGGGCCAAAGGGCTGCTTTCAGAATCATCAGTGGAAGAGGAAAAATACTCCCCTCCCCCAATAATAATCCTAAATTCCGCTGTTGTTAATTCTGGGGCCATATTTTTGGCAATGCTATTTTAACAAGAAATCTTTATGGAAACAAAAGCAGGTTTTGTCCCGAAGCCAGTGAAGGAGCAAGGGAAGTAGACACACTACAAAGTCGACAGGAAGTCGGGAAAAGCAGCTCTGTGTGGCCGCAGCAAAGGAGGAAAAGAGTGAACGCCATTCAGCGCTGTGAATGCCCCGTTGTTTGTGGGGCCAGCCCACCACTCCAAACCCTTCTGAGAGCGCCCGGCTTGTGCTCGCAGTCTGAATTCTACTGCCACATGTGAGGACGCGGGAAAGTTTCTCAGAGCATGAAACTCCCCTTCGGTTTCTCCTAATCATAGTTGCATGCAGCCACAATCTGTGCCCCGGCCCTCCCTGGCCAGATGAGTGTGCTCTCTGGAGTGCAGACACTGCACACTGCCCATGGGACCCACCTGGCTTCTGGAGGGAGTGCAGCCTGACCTAAATAATGGGCTCTGGACCAGAGTGGTCCCAGGGAACTCCCTTTGAGAAACATGTAGCTGGCTGAACGCCTCTGTGACTGTGGCCTCAGACAACAGCTCCCCTGGGAGAAATGCAGTAATCTGTCTGCATGCTTTCTAACGTGTGCTTCCGAGCACCTGACACAGACCCCCAGGCTGTGCGTGTTCAATGACAACCCCTCCTTGGCTCTGGGTCTCATCCTCCTCTCTTCCTCAGAGAGAAATGAGGATGCAGGACCTGCATTGCTGACTCACCCACACGGGCATTGCAGTCAGAGGAGATCAGCTACGTGACAGGGGACGGTGAAAACACTACAGTGAGAAAGCTGGGGGAGCAGAAGAAGCAAGCAGCTTGTTTGGATTCACACTGTGGCTCTCCTTGTACCATCAGGTGCCACATGGACCAGGTCACTCAACCCACTTCTGCCTCGGTTTCCTTATAACCTGAAGATAATGATGGAGATAAAGTGCTCAAGACAGGGGACAGTGCAGAATGAGATCACTGGTGGTGCAGCTGTTATTACTGCCTCCATCACCATCTATATTGTTATTTTCATCATTGTCAGCCCCACGATCACTCTTTCCTTTTCCCCCAGAAAACCCACTGTCTTTGTGGTGAAGCTTAGGGTCGTTTGACCCCTTGGATAAAGGATGCATGATGACATGGGGATTCTGTCCTGGGCAAGGGACAACAACTGCTGGCATCTCTCCCCAGAAGCAGCTCTGCATTTCAGGGCTCCCCGTTTGCCCTGGCAGTGGCTCTGCCTCTGCAAAGAAGCGCTTATGACCTAAGAATAGCAACAATGAAATCCAGAGAGAAAAGGCAGAAGAAGGCATTTAGAAATTAGAAAGAAAGCCAGAATTAAGGGGGGATAAGGGGCCTGGCCAACAACTTACAAGCCCATCCTAAAAGGAGCCTTCAGAGGTAACAAATACACGCAGTGTTTAGTAGATAAACGATGGTGTCAGATTCCTTCTGCCGTGTGTGCGCGGGAGACGTATGGATGAAGACCAGCTGGTCTCAATTTCTACTGAGAATAGAACAAGCTGAATGATTCTAAAAACCTTTTAGGGGTTTCAGGGGATCATGAGGATGCTCTTAATGACAAGGGCAGTTGTATTAACTACCAAAGAGGCCAAAGAGAGTAAAGGGCAGAGCAGAGAGAAGGGGTCAGTGGGACTGTGATGTGGGTCCCTTTTCTGACAAGTCTCGGGCACTTAGAGTAAATACACAGCAGACAGCAGACAAGCGCACTCTGCCATGACTAGCAAGGAACTCCAAATCCACCTTGGCCTCTGAATAATGCCAACTGTTTATCACTTTAAAAAAACAACAACACATATTTTATTGATTTCTTATAGAGAGGAAAGAAGAGTGATAGAGAGTTAGAAACATCGATGAGAAAGAAACATTAACTGCCTCCTGCACACCTCCTACTGGGAATGTGCCTGCAACCAAGGTACATGCCACTGATCGGAATTGAACCTGGAAACTTGCAGTCCACAGGCTGATGCTCTATCCCCTGAGCCAAACCGGTTAGGACTGTTTGTCACTTTTTGTGTGTGTAATGTTGATGTCTTTTTCTTGTTTAAGAAAACTATGGTAAAATATACATATAGAATGTGCCATCTCCATTGCTTCTAAGTGCACAGTTCAGTGGTATTAAGTACATTCCCATGCTATGCATCCACCACCAACATCCATCTTAAGAACTTCTATCAAACTCCATGAACCTAACGCAGTGGGCATGGGACGCCAGCTCCCGTCAACAATACTGACAAGGGCCCAGCAATGAGCATCACTGTGCTTTCTCATGAGGTGCGGTGTGTTCGAGACAGCGCTTTCCTGAAGAACAAGGAGCCAGGCAGGCTGGTGCACTGTCCCAAAGGGCCCTGCTTTCCCCTGCAGGGTGCCCCCTCCCCGCTCACCGCAGCTGGGCCATGTCTCTGCACAGCTCGATGTTCGGTCTCCTAGTGCGCTCATCCAGCCTGGTCTGGGCCACCTTCAGGAAGGCAGACTTGTCCTTGATGGCCTTCCGGATGGATGCTATGGTCATTTCGGTCAGGAAAATCTCTTGCAGTGTCTGCAGAGAGAGAAGCAAATGCCCAATGCCGAGCTGTGCTGTGTGTTCCTCCCACCTGCTCTTCCTCCTGCCTGTCCATGGCGGGTGGCCCACCTGCTTCTTGGGATGGGGAGGTGGGCTCCCTGAGCACGCCCGCCCTCTCCAGTCTCAGCTCCAGTCCCAGCCTGAGCTCCAGCCCCAGAGAGCCTGGGCTAGGGCAGCTCTCTCTCTTCCTGAACCCGTCTTCCTGACTCCTAGTTTGGGGGGCGGGGAGAGGGGGCATCAGCCAAGGTGGTAATTTACGTCAGATGGGCAAGTGCTATAAATTAGAGCTCCTTTATTTCCAGACCACCAGCTTCTGAAATGTTTCCGCCAGATCACCAGTTGTAACTGAGGTAAGTGAGGCTGTGAGGTTTGAGTGGCCCTAACTTCCCTCCTCACCTCACTTGGTCCTCGCCCCTTCTCTCTGCTCTCCCTGCTCACTAACCTCACAGGGTGTCTTCCTGCTGGTGGGGATTCATCTTGAAACAAATGGAGGTCTAGCTGCAGGGAATCTCAGTTGCAAGAGGGGGCACTGGCAGTTTTGTAGTCCTGACTTTATATCCTTTATTCTTAAAGTGGCCCCCTTCCCCCAAACCGAGTAAACATGGCCCTCTGCCTGGATCTCCTCTGTGAAGTGAGTTCCCCCTTCCACTAAGCTCTGAAAACCTTCCCTTCTCCTCCAGCTCAGACCTCTGCCCTCTTATTTCTCCACAGCCCCTTCCTATCACTCTCCCACTTCCTCTTCCCGTTCCTTTGGCCTGAGACACACTCAAGTATCACCCAATTCCTCTAAATCTGTCTGTCTACCACCACACTCACCAGTCCCAGGGGGTGCTCCCAGCTGTGCTGTCTCCCCAGGCTCACTGCCACGTGCTCACGCCTGCCTGCACTTCCTTCTCTCCCTACTCAGTAGCCATGGAACTGTCTCTGGCCGAGCTGCCCTATGAGACTGTGCCCTCAAAGCCAGCAAAGGGCCTTTCTGAAGCCCCCTCCCCTTGAGTCCCTCACCTGGCATAGTTTCTCTGGCCAACTGCTGTCCTAATTACTTGCCATTCTAACTCTCCCTGCTCACTTCCAGTGCAAGGTGCTGTCCCCAGACCATTCTCTGCTCCACCCTTTCTCCTATCCCCTGCCGAGCTCTCCCATAATCGCACAGATTCAGGCTTGTGTACCCCAGGAACTCTTAAATCTGTCCCCTAATCTTTGACACCCCCCCCCCCCCCCCCCGCCCCGAGTCCCAACAACCTCTGCCCTGTTCCTACATCAAGGCCCTGCTCTGGAGCTTCTGCCTCTCAGGCTGCACACAACTGCTGCTTCTGCTAAACACATTCTCTGTAGCCCCGAGGGCTTCATTCTGCACCTTTCTGATGCAGCTCATCAGTTTCTATGTATGTGTCTTATCTCACTGTGAGATACAAGATGGCAAGGTCAAGGTGTCATTCACACATATATCCCCTCAAGTGCCTGCCTTGAAAGCATTTTTGATAAGCTGAATTCTACCCTCTCTGCCACCCTCCCCCAAATTCATTTGTTAAAGTCCTAACCCCTGGCACCTCAAGCTTTGATTGTATTTGGAGATGTGACTGAGTAAAAGCTTGGGTTAGAACTCGTTAAGTTCTAATCCAACGTGCCTGGTGTCCTTATGAGAAGAGGCAGTTAGGACACAGACACATGCAGAGGGAAGACTGTGTGAGGACACAGGGAGATGATGGAGAGAGGCTGGACCTCAGACTTCCAGCCTCCAGACCGTGAGACAGCAGATCCCCACTGCGCCTTGTTTGGCAGCCGCAGCTAACACCGGAGTAAGTACAGTTTGGGGAGCCAAGGGGCTCCATCCCATCAGTCTTCAAATGGCTCTTACCTTTCCATAATGTCTGCAGTCTGGGGACAAAAACTACATTTTATACTCCGTCTGCCCTTCACAGTCGGCAGCACACGCTCCCACTCAGTAAGTGTGTGTTACCCTAAGAAAGCGCCCCTCAGAGGAAGGACACCTCACTGCATCCTGAGACCACGGGGCCCTCCAGGGGCTAACATCACTCCCAAGTGACATGACGACTTGTAAGGTTCTTAAAAAAAGAACTGACAACAGATGCAGCATAAGCCACAGACACAACAAGGGCTCTGAGACCGACGCCAAGTAAAGGGAGCTCCCTGGTTATCTTGAGACATATGAACGCTGATGGAGCCCTTCATTTTATTGTCCTTGTAAAACTCTTACACTTAGAGCACTTAGAAAGCTCCATATCAGGAACACTTTGAACCACCTAATAATTTCCAGTATTTGCTTTTGTATTCCAGAAAAAACAAGTGCCTGAAATAATTCAACAGAAAACATTCCTACCATATGTTCTAATAATAAGTTCACTTCCTAGTTACATACAGTGATTCATTAAGCTTTAATAATATTTTTGTTTCTGTTAAAAATATTAGGAAGCTTTTATTACATAGTGCATTCTTTGTGTTCCCAAAGCCAGTGGGT
Source organism: Pipistrellus hanaki (assembly GCF_964339955.1). Taxonomy (NCBI): domain Eukaryota; kingdom Metazoa; phylum Chordata; class Mammalia; order Chiroptera; family Vespertilionidae; genus Pipistrellus; species Pipistrellus hanaki. The sequence continues at coordinate 45,134,645 of NC_140518.1, forward strand.
TCCAATTTCAGTCTGACACCTGACTGCCTTCTAAAATAAATGGTGCACTTTGTACTGTTTTTAATTTCTCTTCGTCTGTAGGGAGGTGAGCGCCCTGGTCCCAGAGCCCCTGCAACGCCCATCAGCTCAGCTGTGGCTTGACTTACCTTTGCTAAGTGAACCTGAATCTTGCTCTTAGCATCAGCAGTCTCAGCAATGCGATTGGTGAGGGCCAAGTTTACTTTGTTGAACTGATTCCACATCTCATTTGCAGTCACAACCAAGAGGTTTTGAATGTCGCCTCTTAGTTTGGCTGAGGCTGCTCGTTCACTCTGAGAGCGAAGAAGATTGTCATCTGTGAATTTGGCCCATGACTCGGGCACTGAGACCCTGGACAAAGGAAGGAAAGCCAGACAACAGTGACAACGATGAACTGGCAATCATCCATCCCAGTAAGAGAACCCGTACACCGATCCTGGCTCTAGTGCCCCAAACGCAAACATCAGAGCAAAGCTTAATTTAAATTTTTCTTAATTGCTTTTTATTTTACTGCTAGCCAATTTTCTATAAATCCAAACCACAAACTGACTCCTTTACTAGTTTTGGGGAGAAAAGGGGGATTGGTGGAGTATAAGGGTAGTAGGTTCATTACAAATGTGTCACACGTGCTTAGTAAGCATATAAAAATAATCCACATCAGGAATAACCAAAGAAGCAAGGAAAACAACAACATATTAGTTAATAAGCCTCTTATCAAAAAGGAAAGCATGAAGAGAATAATGATTTGCTGGTTAGCTGTGGAGAGAAACTCATCTTCTGCAGGTAGGAACGCTGAACTGGTGCAACCACGGAGGAGGGTGAAAAGTCAATGTGCATGAGGTTCTTTCTAATGCGTATAACCCAGAATATTCACTTCTAGAAATATTTTTATTGAGATATAACTGACATATAATATTGCTTTGGTTTTTAGGCATGCAACATATTGATTTGATACATGTATATATAGCAAAATGATGAGCACACTGAGTATCGTTAATATCCATCACCATACATAATTACACATTTCTTCTTGTGATGAGAACTGAAGATTTGAAGTCTTAGTAGCTTTACATATACATACAGGATCAACTATGTCACTCTCTCCTACACATTCGGCCCCAGAGCTGATAATACAGAGGTGCCTTGCATGTCCACAGGTCCCTGCAAAGGGCCATGCTAACCGTCTGCCATTCCAAGGTGAATGGGTGCTGATCAAGCAAACAGTGTATAAACTCACCCCAAGGAAAATGCTCCCAAAAATTTATATGCAAGGGCCATTTTCAGCAATAGTTATGTCAATCCCTAGAATCCTGGAAACAATCTGATGCTTCAAGGTAAAACTGAGTGAATTATGGTTTAAAAAAAAAAAAAAAAAAGCAAACAAAAACAAAAACAAACAAAACAAAACACCCTTATAGCATGCAAACTCATATTTCAGAAGAATATTTTTGTAAACAATGTTTTGGATATACCATGATCTGAGTACTCAGGCATGCTACTCAAGCAGCATGTATGAAATACCATTACTTGAAGCATAACTCTATGTCCACATGCATGGGAATGCATTTGAAGGACTGATGATTAATTGTTAACATTGGACACCTGTTGGGAGCCATCAGAGTTGATACAAGCAACTCCATCTTAGAAAATACAACTCCATCTTGGGAGTTAAGTTTCCAACTCCTCTTACAACTCACAGTCACCAGAGATCACGTGGTGCCCTGCGGTTTGGCCAGAAGCTAAAGATAACCTATAGCTTAAGGACACATCCTGCTCCGGAAGATCCCTACAACATCCCCTCCCTGATCTCTCTCCCACAGTTTGCCCCGCCTTGGAATGTCCCCGCGGCAACCTCCCCCTACAGCCTGTGTATATATATATATATATATTGCAGCTTCAATAATAAAATTCGAGGCTTGATCAGAACCCTGTCTTGCCTCCATTTCTTCGCGTCTCCTGTCCTCTATCATTCCCTTCTAGGTGCCTCCTCGCCCCCACGTTGCTCTCCCGCTGGTTGGGACAGGCACCTCTGGATAGTAGGGTCATGGGTGACATTTCTTTACTTGTTGTTATATCAAACAATACTCTTATTGTTGGCTAGAGGTTTTAGCTCAGGCCCCAGTGACCCTAGATGACACACTATCTACTCCATACTCTGTCATTCTACAAGAGGTGGCTAAGAGTTCATGTCGCACATAGATGCCCTGTTCAGAGGGCTATGTGGTCAGGGTGAGTGGTTCCAGCCCAGCCCCCCATCCCTGGGGGAGCAGAGGAAGACACTTCCTGCTCACGTCCAGCCAAGGCAGAGGCACTGGGGACCCCTTAGAACACAGAACTTGAATCTGAGTCACAGCTCTGAACCTAACAGTCAGAGCTCATACTGCTGCTCCCCTAGGGTGGTAGGAGTGACCAGCCCACAGGAGAGAACCTATTTCGGGTTCACTTTATAAAGAGAGGGTGCATGAGTGTGGGGAGGAGCACAATGGAACTTTTAGGGGTAATGGAAGTACTTTTTTAAATATATTTTTATATTGATTTCAGAGAAAGAGGGAGAGAGAGATAGAAACATCAATGATGAGAGAGAATCATTAATTAGCTCCCTCCTGCATGCTCCCTACTGGGGATTGAGCCCACAGCCAGGACATGTGCCCTTGACTGGAATAGAACCTGGGACCCTTCAGTCCAAAGGCTGATGCTCTATCCACTGAGCCAAACCAACTAGGGCAATGGAAGTATTATTTAATCTAAACTATGGTCATGGTCACATAGGCATATAATCCTGTCAAAATTCATCAAAATGTACACTTACACTGAATACATTGATTGAAGGTGAATTTCACCTAACCGAGTTGATTATTTTAAAAGGGAATGACTGGAGAAGACCATGAACCCAAAATTGCATGCCAGGGCCCGGCAAAGCAACCATGGACAGACCACGTTCAACCATCAGTGGTAACAAGAACAGTACAGTAAGCTATTTTCAACTCGCACCCCACTGCGTCCTGGGCATCGGACACAGGCGGCACTTTCCTTTACGTTTAGCTGTGTTTTCTAGGTTTTCTACATCAGAAAGTGTTCTTTCGATAGGTAGGAATCTGAAGAAGAAACACCCTTTTCCAAAAGAATACAGGATGCAAGCGCCTGACTGTGAACACACAGCGCCTGAACTGGACACTTGCCCAGCGCAAGCGTGGCCATTCCCTCCCCATGCCTCCCCATACCTCCCCATGGCTCCCATTTTAACTTGCCAGCTGCATCCCTTTGAAAGAAGAGCGAACACAGTAAATACCATCAAAATCATGAAGGTGTGTGCCCCACTTACGTCGCGTCCACCCTCTCCACTCCGCGAAAGTAGCTGACACCGTCTGAGGTGTTCCGCAGGTGATGGCACTTGTCATCGATCCGGTGTGCCACCTGCTTGTCATGTAGGTCCTTCTCCAGCTCATGCTGGGCTGCTCTGTTCGCTCTGCAACACAGAGGAGGACACGGAGCTTCAAGATCGGGGAGCGATGTCATAAGAGGGAGAGGAGCGGCCCTCTCTGCTGAGACCCACCCTCTCCTGCTTCCCAGGTCCCTCCTTTTTCACACCATGGCCACCTTTTTCCATTAAGAGGACCCTTCCCTGAGCATGGCCATGCACATGAGTAATTAGAACCCCGCCCATCAGGCCCCTCCCATGGCTAGGAGAGAAGATGAGCAGATACACAGGGGTCAAGCATCTGGAGCCCTAGGACTGGAGTCAACTTTCCTAAAACACAAATGGTTCCAGAGAGGACCCTGGCTTAGAGGAACCTGTCCACACGTGTGCTGCTCTGTCTGTCTCCCTCCTGAACTCTTCCCCCATACCCCTCCCCTGCTGTGCTCTGGTGAGAAATGTGAGGCTATTATAGCCAGCCTCTGGGCCTACAGGTGCCTCAGTTTGTGGTCACATGAAGCCTGAGGAGCTGTCCAGGAGATAGAAACCAAGGGTCAAAATCAACCTCCAGGGCAGGAGTCAGTGCTTGGAAGAGTTGGATGGGTGGGCTCCCAGGCTTGCTTGCTTTAGCAGCCACGCTCCGGGAGGAGGTGGTGAGCTCTGAGATGGTGGTTTCCTGTCCTGCCAGCAGAAAAGAGGCCTGGTAGTCACTACCAAAGGACAGGCCCGGGGGGGGGGGGGGGGGGAGGAGTGTTGGAGACTGGCAGCCATGTCTTCACTCCTGGAGGAGTTCATTCAACAAATAGCAACCAGTGCTACCACATGCCAGACACTGTTCTGCACACCCAGAATGTGACAAAACATCTCGGAGGAGGAGGAGCCTGCATACTGTTGGGAGGAGACAGGCGATGATCATGGCAAATAAGCAAGTCATGTGGTTTGTTAGCAGGAAAATGGGCCAGGAGCATGAGTGAGGTTGTTAAATAGGGCCAGTGGGTAGGACTTCTTGAGGTGGTAGCGTGTGAGCAAAGGCACACTGGGGGAACCAGATCAAGCAGAGCCTCAGGACACCAGAGGCACTGGGCTTTCCTCCTGAGGAAGCGAGAGATCACAGACTTACAATTCAGAGGAGCCTTCTAGTGCTGGGCTGGGAACAGCTGCAAGGGAGTCAGGGAGACTCGGGAGCAGATGGGGCCATTACCCAGGTGAGATGAGGGTGGCTCAGACCGAGGGGTAGCAGTGAAAGAGATGAGTAGTGCTCAGATCCTGGATGTGTTTTAAAGATGGGACCAAGAGAATCTCCTAGGAGACTGAACATCAGTGAGAATAAAGAGCTGAAGTTCAGTGACTGGAAGAGCAAATCCTATCAACTAGGGTGGGCCAAGCTATGGGCGAGGAGCTCAGGACAGGACAGAATGCAGCCGACATGCTGAGCTTGGGTGTCCACTGAATATCCAAGTGCAGGAATCAAGTAGGTTGTTGGAATTTCGGAGAAAGTTCTAGACTAGTAAGAAAAAGTTGGTAGTCACTAGTATATAGATAGCATTTGAAAAAGCAGAACAAGTGGATGGTCTTGATCATTTCTGTATTCCAAATATTGTCTTAGCATCTAGCTGTCACTCAATAAAGCCTGCACGGAATTGAATGGGCTGGTTCTAGTGACAGCATCCCTTCCATCAAGTCTGTACCTTTGGGTAAGTCACTTGACCTTTTGGATCTCTTTTTTGATTGTTATTTCTGAAGTGGAACCGAGGGTAGCAGCATGCAAATCACCTGCATTCTGTGAATTCTGCAACAGTACACATGTGAAGTGGACAAAGGACAGCAAGGCATCTACCCTTGCTACTCTGGGTTTGGCCTCTTCTCTCAGTTGTTGGTTGAAACTCGAGGATTAGAAGGCCTTTCTCATTTTTGTCCCAGATGAGGATGGCCCCCAGCCTTCCTCCCCTGACCTGGCCTCAGATTCTCTCCGGCTACCTAGAGCTAAGGAAAGTCCTGGAGGCAGCACCCCACCAGCCTACTGATAGCCCAAGATGGGAAATCTTGGCTGCCATGTTGGTGCCCAATGAGATTTCATATCCAGCGAAGATTCAAGCTAAATGCTTCACTGCTCCTTTCCTCCTCCCATCACCTTGGGTGGACCCAGCCCAGTGGCCATATCTGGGGCTCAGGCCACCAGATGCTGAGGAAGCTGTCCGAGGAAGTGAGGTGGGCATCTCTCCCAGATCTTTAAAGGATCGCCAACAAAGAGGCCAAGCAAGTGCACATGCAGAAACAGAACTTCCCACACAGGCTGGACCAGGGCCACATGGGATTGTGGGTAATGGAGACTGAGGAGCATGTGCTGTCCAGGGCGGCACAATCTGGGCCAAGAAGAGCAAAGGACCCAGAAGACGGCAGCAGGCTACCGATTATGAAAGAAAATGGGGATGAAGAATGGGACCAGGAGAAAATCGCAGAAGCAATTCTTTGAACCTCACTAAACTGTGATTTTGAAACTCCTAGGGAGCAGAACCCAGAAGTTGATATTGGAACTCTACTTGCCTGGTATCTACAGCTTAAGTAAATTGTATAGTTAAACCATAAGCAGTGAGTCATCCTTAATTACTATCATACCTAGTGTCACCAATTTCCGAATCAAACTCTTTATAATAAACATTCTAGAGACATCTCAGATTGACACCTGGATCCCCCTGCCCCCCCCCCCCCAATCTTTACAACTGTCTTGATGGGCAGGCTGGGCAAGCTAAGTAAGAAGTACCAACATGACTATAAGGCTCACTACTCTGAGGATGTCACGCAGAATCCTTGAAAACATTAGTATATGCAGAATCCAACTTCTTTCTGTGACTATAACCAAATGAACACTGATCTGTTAGGCAGCAGCCCCAGCAGCACGTTCTATGTTGACAGTTATTATCACTATGCAAGTCCCTCCTCTGATTATTATTCATCTTCTCACATCTTCTACTATCCACCCTTGCAGAGAAAAGAGGGATGCGTGTTCTGGTAGAAAATAAGGTGGATGAACACTTACAATGCTATGATGAATGAATGCTGAAATGTAACGAATGTTGATTATAAAGCCCTTCATTCCAAATTGCTAAGCAATGGTTATAATGAATATTGAGATGGTGTGATCAGAGCAGGAAGGAACATTTCTGCCAGGAAATCGGAAGGACACGTCCTTAAGGAGGTACAGGAAGTAAACATGAAAGTGAACCACAGTTCATCTCTCTTCCAACTGTTGGGGGCTGTACACCCCAAGTCACTCTCTCATCAAAGAGTAACAGTCTTTTGAGTTAAAAGAAATATTAGCCATACTCCAAGTTAAGACAGAAATAATTTCTATGAAATCTCAAATTATTTTTTAAATAAAAATGTAAAGTAAGCATTCCAAGTACTCATTTTAATCTCCAAATATAAACATGTGTGAGCACTTATGTGTGTGTTTGTGTATCCATATGTAAGAAATCCTATTTAATAAAAGAGTAATGTGTGAATTGACCATCACACAAGATGGTCAAAGATGGCTGCCCCCATGTGGACACAAGATGGCTGGCACAAGATGGCTGGCAGGGAGGACAGTTGGGGGTGATCAGGCCTGTAGAGGAGGGCAGTTGGGGGCAACTAGGCCAGCAGGGGAGGGCAGTTAGGGGAAATGGGACTGGCAGGGGAACAGTTAGGCATCAATCAGGCTGGCAGGGGAGTGGTTAAAGGGTGATCAGGCTGGCAAGCATAAGTGATTAGGGGCAATCAGTCAGGCAGGCAGGCAAGCCGTTGGGATCCAGCAGTCCTGGATTGTGAGAGGGATGTCCCAGATTGAAGAGGGTGTAGGCTGGGCTGAGGGACACCCTTCAGCCCTTGCACGGATTTCATGCACTGGGCCTCTAGTTCTCATATAAGAAACTAAGAGAAATCTGAATGGAAGGTATAGAAGTATAGTGTCATAATAGATCTTACATTGTGTGAGAGGTTATAGTTTTTACATTGTATGAGGTAAAGCTCTTACGCAAGTTGGGCCACGGCCTTATCCAAATGCAGCTTCATCCTTTCTTGACAACACAGAATATTATCAACTTCCTACTCAATTGAAAAACACACACATTAATGTTTTTGTTATTGAGTATTGCATTCAAAGTCAACAATATAACAAAACACAGATGAAGGAAAATTAGGTTTCTGGTTAAACAATTAAACAACTTTATATCTACTTATTTTCATATATGCCCCAATAACAGTGTGATCTAAATATCAGGCTGAAATTCATTATTTATAGGGCTATAAAAAGTCATATCATGGAACAAGCTGGGAAAGGGGTAAGATTTCAAGGTTTTTTACATCTCTGGTTCTAAACAATACAATTCTGGAGATGTGCAAAATGAATATTAACTATTCTTCCAAGATAGTAAATCAGGGAGGGAAAAGGCAGTCAAAAAGGGGCTTGTCTCTGGCCGTGAGGTAGCCTCCAACATGCCCAGCTCTTTGGTCCAAACAGAGGCTGCCTTCCTGCCCCACTGGCCCACTGTGCCCAACAGCCCCACCGCTCTGCTTGACCTCACATGTGGGATTTTGACGCTGCTGTTTTGTAAACACTATATATATCAGGTGTTATATCAGAGTTTTTAAAATAAACATTTGATTTCCTCTGATATTCACATTAGAAGATCTAGGAACTCAAAATAGTACCAAGATGATATTTAAAAAGTGCACAAAATTGTTACAACTTTTTCAAGTGAAGAGTTTTGTGGTTTGTTTTTAAATTTTAAACTTGAACATTTCCCCATGACATTAAACAATATTATGATGAACAACTTCAATAAATATTTTCTTGATATATTGTTCACATACAATGGAATTCATGTACAATTCAATAGTTTTTATTCACAGAGTTGCATAACTATCACTAGAACCAACTTTTAAAACATGTTCATTACCCACCAAGGAGACAACATACCCCTTAGCTGCAATTCCCAGTTTCCAATCCCCAAGCCGCCTTCTCCTGAGCAGACACTAATCTACTGTCAGTCTCTGTAGAGTTCCCTAATCTGGACATTTCATATCGATGGAATCATGCAGTGTGTGGTCCTTGGCACAGGCTCCCTTCATGCAGTAGAATCTGTTCAAGGGTCATTCATGTAGTAGAATGCAGCAGCACTCTATTCCTTTTTATAGCTGAATAGCATTCTATTGCATGGAGAGACCACGCTTTATTTATCATTCATCAGTTGAGGAGCAGATCCCCTGTGATCGATCTGGGCTCTGCTCCTGCTCAAGGCCTGGTGCAGGAGCGGACCCCCAGCGATCGATCGCTTGGGCAGAAGCAGACCCCCTGCAATCAATCGCAGGGAGCTGGGGGTCTGCTTTTGGCTTGGACAAGAGCAGGACCCCTGTGATTGATCTCAGGGAGCTGGGGCTCCTCTCCTGCCCAAGAGGCTTTCGGCCTGGGCAGGGCTGGGCAGGGGTGGAGCTGGTAACCAGAGGGAGCTGGAGGGCCCCTGCCCAGGCCTAAAGCTTAGGCCAGAGGCTTTAGGGCCTGGGCAGGGCCCAGCCCGAATTGGTGTGAACTATAGAGGAAACACCTTTTCTAACTGCACATTGGCTAAGCTTCCTGTATGCCACTGGTAATATTCGTAGTAACTTGGGTAATAAGAATCCAAAAATGGTGATGTAGGGTTTTTCTCCACATTTCTGGAGAAAAAAACAAAGGTCTGCTGCTGGAGGGCTAAGAAATGTCATATCCTGTCCTAGCTGGTTTGACTCAGTGGATAATGCCTTGGCCTGCTGACAGCAGAGTCTGGGTTCGATTCTGATCAAGGGTATGTACCTAGGTTGCAGGCTCCTCCCTGGCTGGGGCCCAGATCAGGACTCATGCAGGAGGCAACTAATCAAAATGTTCCTCTTACTTTGATGTTTCTCTCTGTCTTTCCCTTTCACTTCCACATTCTCTAAAAGTCAATGGAAACATATCCTCAGGTGAAGATAAAAAAAAGAAAAAAAAAAAAGAAAGAAAGAAATGCATATCTTATGAAAGACACATCTTGAAAATGCCTAAAGAAAATTGTCATTTTTTCTTGGTGAAGGGACTGAAGTCCATGTTAATGAAAATACCTTGGTGACTGTGGTGACTAGCAGTGGCTGCAGCATCAAGGTGATGGGCTGGTGCCTTCCCCAGATCAGCCAGGTTGCCTCCCACAAAGGAAGGCCAGACTTTGGCTTAGGCCCGCTCCGCATGGGATCTCAGTAGGACATCCCCTGAGGGCTCCCAGTATGTGAGAGGGGGCAGGTTGGTCTGAGGAACCCCCACCCCCAGTGCCCGCATTTCATGTACAAGGCCCCTAGTTTCTTTTTATAAGTGGCTATATGTAACATCACTTTTGTTTTAACATTAAACGCATGTTGGCAGCTAAGTTCCTGGTTAAAGCATTTCCCCCATATTTACCGTCAGCAGCTCTGCTTCTACTTCATCGTGAACTAAGTCAATACCCATTCTCTTCTCTCGATGAAAAAGACATTCTCGAGCTACCTGCAGATACACAGATTAGGAAAATCTCTAACACAAACTGACTAACACCAGTGACCTGAGTGTCTAATGACCTGCTTCTAACACAAGTCAACAAACACTCCCAATACCAACTTTTCAAGCCTATTTGTTGGAAATGTGGGTGACACAAACCATGACAGCTACTAGTAAGTAAACCCCTTGTTCTAGTTAGAAGGTAAAGAGTTAACTCTTCAATTGTAGTTTGAAATTTTTCCAAATTTGAGCTGACAAAATGAAGCAGATAGCATTAAATTGATTGCCACAACTTAGTATCTGAGAAAATTACTTGGTGTTAATTTCTTCTACAGAAATATTTCAATAACCTGAGTTTTCAAGGTATTATTTATATTATCTCCAAACATGTTCTATAAGAAGACTAAGGAAAAAGACAAATAATTGTCTTTAAAGACACCAAAATACTTGTGTAGCCAAAATCCAAGTGATTATTTTTAAAAAGGCAATTATAAAAATAAAATTGTCTTATCCATTAAAGAGAAAAATACAAATAGGAGATGATTTAGCCATACTCCTATCAATGTTTTGTTTGTTTGTCTTTAACAAAACAGAGATTATAGTGTCCTTATAATGTTGTATTATGCTTTTTGGGGTTGACATTAAATGATAGGCCATATTCATGAAATAATCTTTGAGACAAAGCATATAAATGGCACCAATGGAAAATAGCCTATATTGCTAGACATAAATTAAGTATGAAAAAACATTATGTAATTTCTAAAATACTTTTTCAAAGAATATTTCATGATATGTGGTGATTTTATAATGTTAAATTATTTTTAAAATATAATAGTATGACCATTATAATCCAAATATAATATCATTGAACAAAATCTTTGAGTGAATCTTTAATTTTTTAATAGTGCAATTCACATTTGCTAGAAGATTATTAATGAGTTGACAGGAACTCTGATTATTTTAATGTGTATTACTAAATAACTTTCCAGGAAGTTTCTCCTTTGCATAGTCCTACCAGCAATGTATGAAAGTGTTCACTTTCTGAACTTTGCCAATCCTAGATGTTATCAAATTTTTGTTAATTTTATAGGTCAAAGATGGTTACTTCATTGATTTCATTAGCATTTTTATGAAGTTTTAACATTTTTTTCATGAGATGGCAATCTATATTTTCTCTTTTGAGAGGAATCAGTTTACATGACTGATTTTAATCAGGGCCTTCCCATACTATGTTGATAATAAGTAATCAAAAACTTCTAGACAAAAATTGAAGAAAAAATCAATTCAAATGAGAACCATCTCACTGAAAGCAGTCATCTCTGAAAGGAGCACTTGCCAGGATAATTTAAAGTAAGTGCACTTGGATGTGGTTGGGCATAGAATAGACCAGAAATCCTCACACTGAGTGGAGCACAGAGAAAGTACAGAAGGGCTTCTAATCCCCAAAAGACAATTCATGATGACATCATTAGTGTCTATCAACCTCTCTTAAAATTTCTGGTGGGTTGCATGCATTTGTATATGCTTGTTTTTAATAGGGAGGGGGCACAAAAAGAGTAACTGTGCAGGGGTCTCCAACAAACTCTTCAACTCACTAGACATCAGCTCCTTGATACTTAATTGGTATATCTGCAGTGGTTACATCAGCCACTACAGATGTAACAATAAACTATGGCAAATGTTTATCATGTGGCAAATAAGTCACCCAAATATGAAGAAAAATGGTATGAGCTTTGCTCACACACATACACACACACACACACACACACACAGAATGTCTTCTTTCAGTGAAGGTGTATAGAATGAGATTGGAGTGCCCTCACACACTCAGAAGGTTGGAGGCAATTTGAATTCACTTCGAAGCCTGGTCAGAGGCCAGTAACCAACTGCAATGTGGCCTCCATGTCCCCAACTGGCTTAACCTCAGTCTCATTTCTCTATTCAACTAAACTATTCCATCTCCTAAGAAGATCTCATTTGGCCCCACTGGTGTGGCTCCATGGTTGATCAACCTATGAACCAGAAGGTCACCCTTCAATTCCTGGTCAGGGCACATGCCTAAGTTGCAGGCTTGATCCCCAGTAGGTGGTATGAAGGAAGCAGCCAATCAATGATTCTCTCTCATCATTGATGTTTATCTCCCCCCCCCTCTCTCTCCCTTTCTCTTTGAAATCAATTATATATAAAGTCTAATTTGATCACTTCCTTGTGTCAGTAAATGGAATTATACTGTACACACAGGCATTTCACAACCCAGACTAAACAAATAGTTGGTTTTGTGGATGTATTTTCCCCCAAAATGTTTACGTATGTTAATCCAGGGATATCAATGACCAAGATAAAAATTTCATCTTCCCATCTCTTAAATATATTGTGTGTTCCAAGGTGTCTCTTTAACTAGCCTCCTTTGCTTTACATTCAGAATTCTTTCTGCTTATATGATTATTCTGTATAATGTGTAAAAATAGCAATTGTTTTAACATTACTGGCACCAGTTACTTATTTATTGATAGGAGCTGACTTCTACAGGTGAAATAAAACACAATTCAACCAATAATTAACCTCAGAAATTCAACCAGTGAATTATAATCATAACAGCAGAGTCATTAATCATAAGGTCTTATATTTACCTGAAGAGGGGCTTCTGTCTCCATCAAAGCCCTCTCCAATTTTTTCTTAAAATCAGTTAGTTCATTTGTCTCTCCAATCATTGAATCCAGCTCATGAATTATTTCAGATTTCCAAAATCCTATGTCATTGACTCGTTCTCCCAAATTTTGAGTGGAATCTGCCTGGGTTTTTCTTATTTGTTGGTATTTGTCTTGAATCAAGCGAGATGTGTCTACTCTTAGACTCTCTGAATTATGTCGGGAAGTGTTGGATTCTTGATAGTTGGTTAAATTGGACCTGTACCAATCATCAGGAGTGTACCGCGTAAAGAGAGTGGTTCTATTGGAAACAAAAGGGAGCATGGGGCTCTCGGATACCTTCTGAGCTCTGGTGCAGTAGGGGCCCAAGGTTGGTGAGTTAGCAGCTACTTTGTAGTATGTGCTTGGTCTCCAAGGAAGACTCAAGCTATGGGTCACATTGTAGTGGGGGAAGCGGTCCTTATAGCTTGATGTCACGGTACCGATGGCTGGTAGAAAGTTGGTTGGTGTTGGTCTAGGGTGGGCATAAGTTGCCGTTAAAGTTGAACCTAAAAACTCCATGATGCTCAAACACTACTTGTAAATCTATCCTGTTTAAAAGGGGGGGGAAAGGGAAAAACAGACAGTCATATAATTTAATCTTTGGTGAAAATTTACAAATAAAAGGCCACATCTAACTTAGTATTAGTAGCAATGTTCCCAAGTACATATTTGTTTTACTTTGATACCTACTTTTACCAGTAATAATATATTCGAACATTTTTTTCATTTCTGTCTCCAAATATATTAAAAATCACATTTTTAGATTGGCTATTTGAATTTTTAAAATATTTTCAAGTTATAAGAAGTAATATTGTCTTACAAAAAATTCAAATTAAGAGCCTAAACTACACATTTTAACAGATAGGCTCTTCTACTCATGAGCCATGTGACATTGGGCAAATTACTTTTGTGCCTCAGTTTCATCATCTTTGTGCCTCGGTTTCATTATCTTTCAATTGGGAATAATAGTACTTCTTTAGATTGTTATGAGGGGTATTAGCAGCAAGGTGTTGCTTGGCAACATTCTCCACACAATCTGATTTACAATGGTGTGCTTGGTAAGCAAACCCAGATCCCCTTCCTGACAACTTGGCACCTGTAAGCATTTACAATATGAACATTCTAGGGAAGCCACTGAGGTGTGAGGATTGAGTCAGACAGTGCTAAGTATGTGGAATGCTTAGCACAGTTCTGGGCATATGGTAAATGCTCAATAAATGCCAACTTCTAAAATTACTAATACAGAGGAATATATAAAATAAAAGGTAAATATCCATTCTCCCTCCCATAACTGAACTCAGAAGTAGACACCATGGATAGTTTACTAATAGTTGTATCTCTCCAGGTTTTTCTTCTTCATATGACAATACCGTGTTTCCCCGAAAATAAAATATCCTCCGAAAATAAGACCTACTTACAGGTTTCCTTCTGAGTGAAATATAAGGCATCCCAACGAAAATAAGGCCCCCTTAGGCTCTGTCTCAGAATGAAAATTAATTTACCACAAACTGGTTGCTAGGGCCACCCCAACTGGTGTCTAGCAACCAGTGACTTTACGCGGAGTCCTGACATCACTGCTGTGTGGAGGCAGAGTGGAGGTCGGAGTAAGCGGTGAGCGCAGGACGGGAGAGAGGAGACTTTCGCAGATGCGTGTAGAAGAACAGGAGGATTAGAGCGGACAGGATGCGGTGAAGGTGGTGAGTGCTGGTCTGTCTCTGGTGACACCGCCTGATGCTCGCGGCCGCCCTCATGATGACTGAAGGTTCTCAGTCAGTGGCAGACCCTGCTCCAGCCCAGATCCAGGCCCCAGCAAGCCCAATGACAGTCCCCAGGCAGGCCCCAGGGGGTAAATGTCTGATAAAGGGGTAGGGGGGATGTCTGGCGAAGGTGTTCAGTGGCATAGGGGTGGGGGGAGGGGGATCACTTAAAATGACACAGGAGGATCAGAGGGAGCAATCAAAATGACACAGGAGGATCAAAAGGGGTTACTAAAATGGTAATCCCCCCTCTGATTCTCCTGTGCCATTTTGATTCCCCCCTCTGATCCCTCCTGTGTCATTTTAAGTGATCCCCTTCCCCCACCTTGATACCCCAATTCCTTTTTTTTACCCCTAGAAATGAGTGCAAAAAGAAAAAGCTACTCCATGGAGTACAAGAAAGGAATTGTGGAAGACTCTTGGGGCCAAAATCTTACTGCTTTCTGCAAAGAGAAGATGTTGAGTATCTGATTGGTCCAAAAATGGCGAGCAGACTATAGTAACCTCATTGAACAAGTGGACAAGGGAAATGCTAAAAAGCGCAAGTGTGGATCAGGTCGGCAACCATTATTTTCCGAGCTAGAAGACTTGATCTGTGAATGGGTTGTTGACAGGAGAGCAGAGGCTTTGGTTGTGAATGGGGCTCAGATTCAAGAATTTGCCCTTGCAATGGCACCACAGTTTGACATAGCCCCCGAAGACTTCAAAGCATCACAACACTGGCTGGATAATTTCCTTCAGCGAAGTGAACTGTCTTTAAGAAGATCTACAACATTGTTTAGGTTGGAAGATACTCAAGTTATTAAGCGAGCACTTGCATTCAAGTCCTTTATTGATGATGCTAACTTCTCTAAATACAATCTTTCCAAAATGATTGCTATGGATGAAACTGCAGTGTTTATGGGCCAATCATCTCAAACAACAATTGAACAGCGGGGTGCTCCTTAGTGTACAATCCCTCCACTGCTTACGAAAGTACACGTGTTTCCTGTATTTTGGCAATTCATCTGGATGGCACTAAAATCCCATCTTTAATAATTTCTAAGGGCAAGAAGGAAAAGACTGAACGTGTTTTGGGCGTTTTTATTCTTGAAACTGAAAAAGCCTGGGCCACACATGCAGTTATAAGGAAGTGGTCGATTTAATGCTGCTGCTTGTTATGCGAGGGAGCCAAAGAGGTCTGCTAGTCTGGGATGCAGCCAGCACTCACCATGCTAAAGACATGAAGACATTTCTTCATGAAAGAAAAATAGATCAGATAATGATTCCCGCAGAAATGACGGCCTCTCTCCACACTCTTGATATTGCAATAAACAAGCCATTCAAAGAGAATTTGTGCATGGAAATTAATGACTACACTGAAAATAGAATAGAGAGAAATCAGCTTTGTGAAACCTAAACTGCAAGAAGTTGTGACTTGGGTGAAGAATTCAATCACTGACAGTTGCATTGCTAACGCACTGTGAGCAGGCTACCTTGACAAGAAGTACTCATTTAAAGACAGTGCTATTGCTAAACATGAGAGATTTGGTGCACTGATTCTGAAAGAAATGGAGTCACAAGAAATTCACCAGGAAATTCAGGAATTGGATTGTTATGATGATGCTCCAGAAGATGATGACATGATTGTCATTGAATAAATGAGTAAATTTTTGATACTGTAGGATTCACAGTTTTTCTGGTTTGTGTTGACAACTACCATACTACCGTACCATATACAGGTAATAAATTTCCTTTATTTTCATTTAACAATAAATGTGTACCGTATTCTTCTTCATGGAAAAAGAAGACATCCCATGAAAATAAGACCTAGCGAAACTTTGGGAGCAAAAATTAATATAAGACACTGACTTATTTTTGGGGAAACAGGGTATATGTATTATTTTTAAACCTGTGTACATACACCATTTATTCATATGCACAGAGATTTTAAAAAATCTCTGTGCATAAAAAACTTAATACATTGATTTTCTTAATCATTATAAGTATTATTGTAGAATATGCATCTATGTTTTAGATCTCTCCCACTAGAACATATAGATCTACTTCATCTTTTTTACCAGTTGAAAGTATCTTATTGTCTGAAAATTGTGGTCCTTCTTAGTCCAGAAAGCGAAGGTTACCATAGATTATGACATACTTTTCAGCATCTAAATATCATTCTGTCTGGGGCGAATGTCTATGTACCCATTTACTGAAAAGGAAAAATCAAATCAGATTCAATTCCACAGCCTTCTCAGAATAAGAATCATTCTTTTTTTCCCCCAAATAGCTATGTTTTGAAGCCTTTGGTATTCAAACCACAAATTATCTATCTGTAAAGTTGTGGTCAAATAAAAATCCACTTGGACCACATGTGATGAAATAGCTGCCCACTGCTATTTCATCACATGTGATCCCACCTGACCTTAGATCCCTGACTTTCCCTCAATTCTTCTTTCCTTTAGCCCCCACACAGATACTGGCCATGCTTAGAGCATGATGGTAAAATAGAAACCTTAATAACCACTCCCAGTTCTTGACTTAAGTATGTAACTTAAACACTGCCTTTTGAAACAACAAATTCAAAGTAACTTGAGACACTGAGCATCCACAAAGTAAACCTTAGGCTGTTCCTAATTCTAATCACCTCCCAAAGTCAAATCTAGAAATAATCCAGTAATTTTCTTTCACCAAGAAGCTTCAGATGACTTTTCTTAATTCCCAACAGTAAAGGCTTTAAAAGAGAATGTTTCATTTGATCCCTCAGCCAAGGGTTTCCAAGTGCAGGATTACCACATGCATTTACACAACACCTCTTATGTTGAGGGACCTATCTTTGTCAAATATTGACGCATGATCATTTCTCCAAGGGATGATGTGTGATGATGCAGAGGTTCATTAGGAATGAGATATAATTTAGAACTTGGAATCTGAATCCTAAAGCTCAGCTGTTTAAAGGTCACAGATGTAGAGCTCCTTATATATGGCAGTATGTTTCCCAGGGAGACAACAATCCACAGCCATGCTGAAGTTCAAGATTTAGCTAGCCATCATGCACATCATTCAGGAAGGCTGAACAAAAGACAATAGCATAGCAATGACTTGCATTTGGGGTCATTATTGATAAAACATATTGAGTGTGTCATTGCCTAATAAATACTCAAAAACTCAAAATAGACTCAATCTCCAACCAGGATAGAGAAATAAAAACTAGACCTAGCCTCTTACATATAAAAACTAGGCAAAACACATGAAATCATTTTCTGATATTGGACAAAAATCCTCACAGGACTCTGATCCCTGAAAGAAGAGAAACAGGTAAGGTAAGCCCTCTGACAGGAAACACAGGGCCTGGCAGCATTCGAGAGTTGAGGAGATCAGGTCAGAACTAGGGACACTGAAACAGCTCAAAGTTTTGAAGCAGGTCCTGCAATAAAGCAGGTTGTGCAGAGAAAGAGCTCCAATCTACGCAGTGAGTCTTGGCTGCTTGATAGGCCATTCCACAGACCTTGGCGAGGAATGATGGCAGATTGTTAGCTGAACAATTCCTAGAGCCCACAGAGAGTGGGGAGACTTGCAGCAGTCAGAGTGGAGAGTCCATGGAGACCCAGAGCGGTCACACATAAGAGACGGAGCTGAACTATCTCTGGAATGCAGCTATTGTAAACTCACTCTAGCAAACTTAAAAAGAGACCTGAGAGAGATCAAACCACTCCACAAGTCACTAAACTCCTGACAACACCAAGACACTCAAATATATAACATCACAGTGTCCAACATCTGATCAATATGTCCAGACATGAAAAGAATCAGGAGAAAACTCAGTCATAGAAACAAACCTATGAATAGCAAAGAAGTGATGGCACCAGCAAATGATGTACGTGCATTTAAAGGAGAACAAGAACATAACAGAGACATGGAAGATTTAAATAGGAGCCAGATGGAATTTATCAATAAAATATACAACATATATTTGCATAATTTCACTACATGGGATTGACAGCATATTAGATACAGGAGAAGTAAAGATTAGTTAGCTTCAAACTAATCAAGCCAAAGAAGACTTTTTAAACTAAAAAAAATAAAAATAAAAAGAGCCTCAGCAATCTTTGGTACAGTGTCCAAATGGTCTAACATCATGTACTTGGAGTGTCTTAAAGAGAAAAGAGGAAAACAAAACCTTTGAAACAATGGCTGCATATTTCTCATATTTAATGAAAACTACAAACCCCTAGATCTAAGAAGCTCTACACAATTCAAGAAGATAAACACACAACCGTGTGTACATGCCCACGTGCACTGTCACCACCACTATATCGCTTCATAACTCACCATAACCAACTTGCTAAAAATCCACAACTAAGGGAAAAAATTTAAATCAGAATCAAAGGAACAAAGATAAGAATTAGTGCAGAATTCTGGTTAGAAACTGTGCAAGACAATCAAACAACTTTAAAAGCTGGAAGAAAGTGTAAGCTTAGAATTCTGCATCTGGTGAAAATATTCTTCAAAAATAAAGGTGATTTTTTTTTTTTTTTTATAAAAACAAAAGCCAAGAGAATTCATCAGCAGCCAAACTGCTCTAAAAGAATTGTTACAGGAAATTCTTCAGGCAAAAGGAAATTATACCAGATGGAAATTTGGATTTAAACAAACAAATGAAGTGTCAGGAATGGTAAGCATGTGTTCTCATATAATTTTTTTAACTTTTAAATTTCCATAAAAGATGGTTGTTTAAAGTAAAAATAATAATTTTTATGCAATTTATTTAGAAATTAGAAGTAAGTTATATGGTAATAATAGCACAAATGATGGGAGGGCTAAAGGAAATGTGTTATAGTAAGAGTCTTATTTTATAACTAAAATGGAGCAATGGAACTTAAGTATATACTGCAATAAGTTAAGCTTTAGGACGACAGTTCTTAGGATATAAGCCAGGAATTTATGGACTTGTCTATAACCTTCAGGGGTGACAAGGTCAAAATTACAGGGTAATCCCCAAAATTACACAGACTTTGGCTGCCATCTTTAATTCTAATGATTTAAATCTGAAAAGAAAAAAAAATTCAGCTATCAGCTGTTAAAGTGTGTATAAATTTTTTGGGACACCCTGTATTTGCATAGTAAACACTTAGATACCATTTGCCTTCTCTCATAAATTTACAAGTTTCCAGGATGTGATGTGATACATCACAACAGACTGAGTGCAGGATCCAGCACTAAGAAATTTTAAAACTTTGCCAAAAATGAAAATAATGTCACTCTTATCACTAATTATTTTGTTTTAAAAAACAGATTTTTAAATAAAATAACTGTAATTTATATTACTATACAATGGGTTTTAATGTTTATTTTTCTAAAGAATTAATGCTTTTAATTTTTAAATTTCTAATATAATAAATATTAAGAGATACAATCCATTTAAACTAAAACTCTTTGAGGTCCAGCATGAAGTCATTTGAGTATAAAGGGGTTCTAAGACTAAAATGTTTTTGAACTGCTGACCTTGAGCAATCTCTAAGAAAAAAATAAAACAGAGTTAATGCTAATAAGCCAACAGTTGAGGGGAAAACAGGGAAGATGTACAAAAGACATATAATTAGTTCAAGAGAGATAAAAATAAGACAAAGAAAAATCAAACAGCAAGATGATAGACAGGAACCCAATCGTATTGATGCTGATATTTATAATAAATGGTTTAACAATCAAATTAAAAGGTGCATATTTGTAAACTGAATTTTAAAAAGCAATATTAACTGTATGTTGTGTAGTGAAAAATATAAAATACAGGTAAGTTAAAAACCGAAGTATAGAAAAACATATGCCATGTAAACACTAATAAAAAGAATACTGAAGTAGCTATATTATTATCAAGCCAAGTAGATATTAGAACAAGAAATATTATCAAAGATGAAGAGAAAAATAGGATAAGTGGATTAATCAGGGAGATAACAAATGAATTATCTTAAATATCTATTTAACCATTATCAGAATTTTAAACACATGAAGCATAACTACCCGTGTTTCCCCGAAAATATGACATCCTCCGAAAATAAGACCTAGCGCAACTTTGGGAGGAAAAATTAATATAAGACACTGTCTTATTTTCGGGGAAACAGGGTAGCAGAACTAAAGTAAAGAGGGACAAATCCACAGTCATAGGTAGATCATTCAACACTCATCTGTCAGTAAAAAGGTGTTTGTGATAGGATATTTGAACACCACAATTAAATGGATCTATTATATATATAGGACACACCACCCAAAACATCAGATTATGAAGTTTTAACATTAATTAAAGACTATTTCATGATATAGTCTTACACAATATTTCCAACTGCACAAAGAACATTCACCAAATAGACAATATTCTGAACCATAAAACAAGTCTAAATAAATTTAAAATATTGAAATCATGCAGAGTATTTTCTCTGACCATTACTGTTAGAAACTAGTAATGGTAAGGTATTTGGGAAATCCTCAAATAGCAGGAAATTAAACAACACACTTTTTTTTTTTAAATATATTTTATTGATTTTGTACAGAGAGGAAGGGAGAGGGATAGAGAGTTAGAAACATCAATGAGAGAGAGTCATCAATCAGCTGCCTCTTGCACACCCCCTACTGGGGATATGCCCGCAACCAAGGTACATGCCCTTGACCAGAATCAAACCCGGGACCCTTCAGTCCCCAAGCCGACACTCTATCCATTGAGCCAAACCGGTTTCGGCAACAACACACTTTTAAATATCCTCTGGGCCAAATATCCACATGGGAAATTGGAAAATACAATATTTTGAACTGAATGAGAATGGAAACACAGAATATCAAATTGTGAAATGCAGCTAAAATAGTGTTGAGAGGCAAGTTCATAGTTTTCAATGCTTATATTAGGAAATAAGAATGAGCTAAAATCAATCAATTCTTTCATTTTTAATAGCTAGGGGGAAAAAAACACACACACACAAAGTAAATCTCAACTAGAAGGAAGAAAATAATAAAGAAAAAAAAATCAATAAAGGGCAAATCCAGGGAGGGCAATAGAATACTAACAGTAAAATTGATAAATCTATTTCTGGGTTGATCAAGATAAAGAAAAAGAGGAAACAAAAGAGGACAAATTACTAATATCAGGAATAAAAGATGACATATTACTATAGAGCCTAAAAACATTAGAAAGTTAATGAAGAAATATTACATTATGCCAAGAAATTTGACAACATAGATGAAATGGGCAAATTTATTTTAAGACCAATACTAACTAAAAGAGAAACAGATGTCCCAAATAGTTTCATAGTAATTAAAGAATTGAATCTATAGTTTAAAATCTTTCATCAAAGAAATCTTCAGGCCTGGATGAGTTCACTGATGATTTCTACCATACTTTTAAGGAAGAAATAATACCTCAGATTTTAAAAGCCTGTGTGTACTTTGACATTTTGCCTTTTCAAATGTTTAAATTATTCTCTAAATTCTATCCCAGTCACTCCCTGGAGTGTGTAACACATACTTAAGATCGTTAACTGTTATAAACTAGAGGTTTGTGCTCCGGTTGGGTCCCTAAGCCTGGTCTGAGGAGATTGGGTGGAAACTGGCTCTCTGACTCCCCTGAGGGTCCCAGATTGCAAGAGGGCACAGGCCAGGCTGAGGGATCCCAATGGTACACGATGGAGGATTGGGGATGGGGAGGGACAGTGGGAGGGCTTCAGGGCATGTCTGGCCTATCCTGCCCAGTCTCCAGTGGCTGGACCCCAGCCTCAAGCTAACCAACCAGTTGGAGTGTCTGCCCCCTGCTGGTCAGTGTGCATTATAGTGACTGGTTGAATGGTCAAACAGTCAAACATTTAGCAAATTAGGCTTTTATATATATAGATATCTCATATTTCTAAGTAAACTGAACACACTCTTTGGGGAAATAAATGAAAATAGCTACAGAAAAATCCATTCCCTAAATCATGCAATTGCTTTTTTAATTATACTTTTTGTCACAACCAAAAGCATAAGATATGAGACATGTGCTGCTAAGTCAAATACAATGTTTGGCTGTGTTCATTTAATGTGGGGTCAATAATTATTTACACACTGGAACATACTATAATAATCTCATCAATATTAACATGGTAAAACATAATCAATCACGCAGAGACTTTAAGTACCTAGAAAACTTGATTTACAATCCAAAATGTAGCCTCTAGTTGGCTAAACAGATTTCATTAGCAAATTTAGGCAATACTTTGAGATCATAAATATTTTAAGGTATAAAAATCTATAGATCATTTTCTACAGAAGACAGGCCCAGTGCAGAGGGTTTCCACGACTCATTGCACACTCTGCCCCAGATGAGTGACAACGTGAAAGGACAACATACAAGCTCAGTTCTTTTGGTCATATACATGAATACACATAGTTTTAAACTGGAGCAGAAATAAAACACTGACCCAATATATTAATAAATACCATAATCAGAAGAAGAAATTTTATCAGACTCTAATGTTTAAGTAATTTATCTTTATGCATATATTAAATAAGAATGCAGAGAAAGTTCAATAATCTTTCTCCCCACACCTTGAGTAAAAAATCTCAAAGTTTGATAGGACTCTATTATTGATGGTGGAAGTATAAATTGCTCTCCATCAGAGAGCTACATGGCAGTATCTCATAAAGTTGAAACTGCACATTCCCTATGATGCTGCAATTCAACATTCTGACATCTATCTAGAGAAACTTAATTAAGTACACAATTGGAATGCATAAGAATATCTTTATAGTAAATTTTCAAAGGAAACAACCTGAAAAAGACCATGAACTGGGGTACGCATGCATAATATGTGATAGTCATACAAAACTTTTCACAGCATGGGTGACTTAGAGCATGTATGGCATGATATCACTATGTAAACTTAAACAGTAAGTGCTGGTACTGGGGTAGAGGAGGCGAAGGAGAGAGGGAACAGGATTCCCAAGGGAACATATGAGGCCTCATCTGTGCCAGTAACAGTTTTGTAGCTGTTGTTTGAAACGAGGCATGGATACATGGATGCTTGAACACTCTATTTTGTGAAATATTTTACTCTCGGCCGGACAAAGAATATTTTATCAGATACCTCCAAACATTTTGCCAATTAGTGAAAGTATTCCCTTGCTTTTTTCACAATGACCAAAAGAGTACTTTTACCCATGTAGACAATGCTTATTGGCCCAGAACACGGTAAACATCCAGGGGAAAAAGATAAAGGGGCTTGGTCTAAATTCGAAATACAGTGAGAGCTTCCCAGCCAGAGCCCCTCAGAAGTGGCAGCGCCAGAGTAGTCACCAGCCTGGGCCGAATCTCAGGAACTGCCCCAAAGGCAAGGGGACTGACCTGCCCTCCCCTGGCTGCGCCCAGCTGAAGAAGCAGGAGGCACAAGGAGCAGTGTCTGGGACACGAACAGCACAGTGACAACGCACAGAACTGCTAGGAGGTGTAAGAAAATTTAGGAGTTAGCAGAGGGCCGGGGGTTCGAATGCCCCTTTGGTTCTGCCTTTACTTCTTAATCCTTCAAAAGCCTCAGAAACTTAGATCAGGAAGGCGTGGGGGTGGAGGCTGGACAGGCTGCCTGTAGATTTGTCTTGTTTTATTTGGGGAGGGCGGGCGGGGGAGTGGAGAAGTGAAGGGGGATAGAAATTCCAGGGTTTCCTTGACTTCACCTGGGATTCTGAGGTCAGAATCCTGTTTGGGAAAGGGACCTCTAGAGGGGTCGCCCCAGCGAAAAGCCAAGGAGACCACTCACCTGTCTCAGGTGCCAGGTGAGGGGCGGGAGCAAGAAAGGTCGCAGACCCACCACCTAAGGTCCTGGGAGGTGCAAACCCCACCGCTGGGCCTTGGCGCCGCTTTGCCGTGATGTCAGAGCCCGAGGGCCAGTCAGCGTCAGCCCCTGTCGGCCCGCTAGGAGCCAATTGGCCAGTGGGTGGAGACTCGGGGCGACAGAAGCTGGAAGAACAGGTTACCATGGACGCTGTGGCGCTTAGTAACCATGGCTCTGGGAAGCCCCGCCTGACCCTGGAGGTGAAAGGGGTGAAGGACAACCCCAGAGGATGGCTGGTGATGCCTGTTCTCTGGTACCTGATCGGGACTCTTCTATGGTGGCCCCTCTAAGCGCAGGATGCTGACAAGACCCCACATTCACTCCTGTCTTCTGTCTGGAAGATCTCCCATGATGCCATTATCTAGTGCTCTTCCCCTCCTTCCTCACTCCAAGGAAAAGATTAGAGGCTTTCCCTCTCTCTTGAGCAAATATTTCTGTAAACACTGGTCCATTCTATTCCAGTGAGGTGCTGGGTAGTGTCTTCCATCATTATTCATCCTTGCAACCTCCTTACAGCCATATAGGAGTTTACATATGATCGAGGACATGCAAGCTTGGAAAAGCCCATGGACTTGGGCAAGGTCACCCAAGCACTAAGTGGCAGAGCTAGTACTAAGACTCGGATCTGTCCAATTCAGGACAGGCCTTCCAGGCAGCAGTGGGAAGGAGGGACGAGCAGAGTCCTGTGCTGCACCTACTGCTAAAGAGGACAAGGCCCTGAGTTAGTTCCTCTTAGTGTGTCTGGCAGGTCCTGTGAAGGCCCACTGAAGGCTGATGCTGGGGACTTGCTGCCAGGATGGGGCAGTCTGGCCACCCCCTAACAGACACAAGGAAAGTAACGGGCTGAGGGCCTCCGTTCTGTGTGTTTTCCAGGTTTAGTAGAGGCTAAGTCAAGCTAACTGAACTCGGAGAAACCTGAAGTAGAGAAGCTGCAAAGGTTTGCATAAGCAACATGGCACCTCTGACAATGGAGACACCATCTGCTGACCAGAAGCCACTCTGCAGCCTGGCCACAGCACTGGGCAAGACAAGACCCAGACCCTGACCCCAGGCCCTGCCCAGGGCACTGGCAACCTTGCCCTTTTGTTTTTCTATGTTTCTTACCAGCAATTCTTTCTACTTCTGGTCAAAAAATAATTTTACCCTGAGTTATTTTTTTTAATTTTTACTTTTTCTTCATGCATAGAGTGTTGACTTTTTAGTTTTAATTTTTAGAATTCTAGATGGGTTTTGCTGATGTGTGTAAGCTATAGATACAGTAAATACAACAGCCAAAGGCCTGCATCTGGTCTAAAATATATTTAATTTTCTGCAAACTCCTTGAAAATGACACACAATATTTGTGCTTTTGAACACATCAAAATGCCCAGTATCACTTCTAACTGAATATCAACTTTATTCAATTTGTGCATTAAAAACAAACAGGTGAAATTATAGAACTGGGATTCTAGTTTCTAATCTTGCCCCACTATACCAGCCAAAGTAAACTTTTTTTAAATGTAAGATGATGTCACAGCTTCCCCTTGCATTTATCATAAAACCTACATACCTTACTCTGACCAGTACCATGGAAGATCACATCCTTCCTGTTGCCCCTGACCTCAGACCACCCCTCTCACTTCCTCCCTCACTGTGTGCTGGCCACACTGGCCTTTGCTCAGGTTTCCCAGTGTGCCATGCTGTATCCTACCTCAGGGCCTTGGCATATGTTTTTCACTAGATCCCTTTCCCCCTCAAATGTCTTTGTCCCAGAAGCAATCCCCTTGCTCAAGTATATAACCCTGATATACTCCCCAGCTCCTTTCCTTCATGGCATGTATCACACTTTTCTGTTAGTTAATTTGTACAATTATTTAACTAACATCTGAGTTCCCTTCCAGAATATAACTCTCAGGAGGGGAGGAACCAAGACTTTTTTGCTCACTGTTGAATCCTCAGCAGTCACCTGGCACTGGGAAGGATGTATCCATGCCTCTAACAACTTCTACGGGGCAAAAGACTCCACCCATAATTAAACTCATGTTTTACTGAAGGATTGAAAGTTAGACAGTTTCTGATTCCAAACTGTGATGTGAATGGTGAGAGAAACCCCCTAAGCATTTACATGGCTGCTCCAATGTTCATAAAACAGAGGTTCTAACAGTAGCTCCATGTATGTTTGTATGTACTTGCTCCATGTGATCCTCCACCATGTGCTAGGGCAAAAGCAGAATGGGAGCCATAGTCCCAGTGGCAGAGCAGGAAATTCCACCAAATTGATGCCAACCAGACAAGGTATCTGCATTCGCTCAGAAGCAAACGGTCCAGAGATATACTTAACACATGATTATCCTGCTCACAAACCTTTGCTGGTTCCTCAGAGTTTGTAAAACTAAGTCCGAACCTCTTAGGTTGGCATCCAAGGCCCTCTGTGTCCCAGTCTGGCTCTTTGGCCCTCCCACTCACTCCATGATATCAAACATGGGGGAACAGAGCACAGCTCCAGCCACCCAGCCCCCAGTGGCCCCAAGAATGCGCTGTCATTTCTCTGTATCTATGGTTTGCTCAGACTCATCTCTCAGTCTATAGTTCTCTCCCTCCCATCTTCGCCTGTATAAATGCTACTTATTCTTTCATGTCAAGGGCAAATGCTACTCCAAAGCATTACTGATTTTGCTTGTCAAAGTGAATCTCTCCTTCCCTGTGTTAGTTTCTATCACATGTATCATATAAGTTATTTGATGCTATAGTTATTTACTAATATTTTAGCATTATTCATAGACTGTAAACACCACTATTGCACTGTAATAATACAAATCATAGCTAATATTTCATTAACTCTGTGCCATACACCATATATCATGCTAGGGCTTTACCTCCATCACCCAGTTGATCCTTCCTAGTCCCAGTATGAGACAGACTGTTATTGTTTCTAGTTGAGGTGAAAGAGGTTTGGAGAGAGGTTGGTGAGTGTGCCCAAGGCCGCACAGACAGTAAGAGGAAAGGCCAGGTTTGGAACCAGGTCTGCCTGACTTTACTTGCTATGGTTTTCACCTCTCTGCTATGCAAATCAAAGGGAAACAAGGCGTAACTCAGAAACATGCCATCAACCATGAAGGAGCTTAGAGTGATAACATGAGCCAGGCACTACCCTTACATCCATGATTCCTTCGCCTCCTCAAAGCTCCCGTGAGAAAGGCCCTTCTGCCCACTCCATGGCAGTCCACGCTGATGGCCTGTTCAGTTACTTCATCTCAGCTTACTGGCAGCAGGGCAAGCTGGCACTGGGGAAGAGGTCCCCTGCTGGGAGCCTTTCAAGTCAACTTTTCTAGGGACAACACCTTGATAAGGCAGCCGAAATAGTCTAGACATGCTCCAGAATGGAGGATGAGGGGCCTACAGAGCAGGTACAATGGCTGGTCCAAGAGAATGTAGGCAAAACCTCCTCAAGGTTCTGGGACTGGCATCCTTGAAGATGTTTGTTTTCAGTACAAAGTCCAATGGGATATCAGAGCGGGGCTCAGAAGGCTGACAGTGGCTCTCGGCTACACTGTGAAACCCTCTAATGGTCTACAAGATTTTAACAGGCCAAGCAGGAGAAATGTGTAGGAAGCTTGCCACTGTAAGTGTGGCTGAGGAAGTCAGCAAGTAGCCGACTTCAGCCTGTTTCCACACAAAGCAGCAGCCCATGGGGGCTGAGAGGGAGTCAGAGAACCCTCTCCTCAGCTCTTTAGCACAGGAAAAAACAAAACAAAAACAAAAAACACTGCCTGTCTTTGGTGGGTGTTTCTCCAAATGCATTCCCTGGACCATTAAAGAGGCTATCTAATAAATCAAACAATAATAGTTCTATATAAAATACATTTTATTTGTGGATCCTGGTGCAAAGTTCAATGGGTTTCTTTAACACAAGAATTCTGAGTTTTTAATGTAACAGTTGAATTTTCCCACAGGATTCAACCCCAGTTTTTAAAACTTGGAACACTTGTTAACATTCACATTGAGCACATTCAGAAAGCTCCGGTTTAAATTCTCTTAATTCCATCATTTCATTTTCATGGCTAATTCTACAAGGAAATTGGAAGCATTTGCATTGTCAAAGGTGAGAGAGACAATAGAAATCTTTGCAGTCTAAATTGTGGGATAATGTGAGTTCTTAAGATGTATTCTTTGTCACTATTGTTGGAAATCACTTAGAAACAGATTTTATTTCAATTTGAACCATCCATATCAATGATATCATTTTCCTTGAGGGCTGTGTTAGAAATCAGTATTTTGGGAAACAGCAAGTCAATATATAACTGGGCATGGGATCCACATAGACCATATGTACACAAACTTCATTGAATATGTGATTCACTCACTGAGAATTTTATCATTTACAACCGGAAGGGGATAGCTGTTGTCACTGTTGTTTTGCTCTGTTACTAGGCTATTTATTGGGGTGTGTATCACTGTCAGGTCTTTTAACTGAATAGACATTTATAGCCTAACATTGCAGGGCACACCTTGTGGGAGTACCTCCAGAGAGCCAAAGTGCACAGACTCCATCAAGGCCAGCTATTGTCTTAAAGTTCCCTTGTTTAACAGGTAAGGAGCTGTGATTCTAGAGGCCCAAAGACATGCTCAAGGTTGCATTTTTACTTGTAGCCTCCTGGTAGAGTGGGCTCCCACAGTGCTGTCTTGTTCTCTTTCCATCAGAGCTATTACTTCATTGCCATATGTTTTCACAGGTTGTCTCTCCCCTGTGGGCAGGGAATAACCTGTCCTTCCCCTTATAGGCCCCAAATAGATTGTGAGCCCTATAAGGGGAAGCACAGGTTATTCCAACCTTAGTAGCATGGACCATTTTTAAATACTTGCTCTATCCCAGCTTCATACACCTCATCTATGAATCTCACAATAACCCCACAAGGTTGATTATATGATTCCCCTTTGCAGGTATTACAGGTTGAGTCACTTAACCAAGAAAACATTAGCCAGGAGGTTAGAGAGCTAGAGTACAACCTAGGTCTGTCTTACCCCAAAGCCCATGGTCTTTCCCCCACATCAACAGTTCTACATCCTACTTGTACATTCTCCTTTTCATCTTACCGCCTACCATCAAGCTTTGGTCTATGGTTTACCCCTAGCACATGTTTGTTGAGTAAATGAATGAAAAACTAAAGTAGCTCTTGGAGAAAGAGGGACCAACTTCCTTCCTGGCATTTCCTGGTGATACGATATTGGGTAAATCCCAAAATCACCCCAGGTCAATTGGGTCTCTGCTTAAAATAAGGATAATGGTGCTTCATTGGACTGTAGGGGAGAAATTAAATCAAATTTTTCAATGACGTTCTTCCCAGAAAGTATATTAAAATTTGGATGCTCAATTGTGAGTAATTCTGGAATTGCTAAGAGTACTTAGCCGGTGTAAATAGGATGACCCCTACTTCTACAGATGTTAGCAGGATTGTTTCTCTTTCTCCTCAAAAGAAATAAAACTCAGGGGGAAATACCAAGATTGGGGTTATGAGATGAAGAACATTACGGTGTAAGTCAAGCATGTCAAACTCACGGCCCACAACGAATATTTTTGCAGCCCAGGCAATAAAACAATATGTAAGAAACATTTTAATAAAAATTTTGTAACTTAATTTTTACAATATTCTGTTATACATAATTATTAATAATGAACTACAACGTTCGCTAATGACTGATGACTATATTTGTGTTGCATTCATTTCCCTTATGCGACTTGTGCGCACCATTTCTCTCCACTAATACCAGCAGCGAATATTTTAGCAGCTGATTGCCACGTCATTAGTCTTAGACTGGCTTGTTTGTTGAGCACAACAGGAAATATTTCACTTTCTGAGAACAAGAAAAATAGGTTTATTTGTGTGATGCTTATTAATTTGTGCAATTATTCAGTGCCTGTTAAGTTAATGTTCAAGACAAAATAATAATTTTTTAAAAAATGTTCTATTTTTTATGTTAACAATGGCATTTATTTTAGCCCATTGTATTCAGCATGTCTCTATCAAAATGAACCTGTATTTCTATGAAAATTGAAGCTTTTGTTTTTTTGCAGCCCACATAAACTTAAACCTTGTTCATTTGGCCTGTGTTAGCCTTTGAGTTTGACATGCTTGGTGTAAGTAATCAGAAACCATCACAGCAGTTGAGATGGCTCAACAATTAACTGCTCTTTATGACCTCAAAGCTTTTCTTATATAACCTGAGGCTCCTCTGGAATTTAATCATAAAGTTCCTATAGAAGTTTCTAGTATTTATTGGCAGTCCAATGTCATCAAGGAATCATCACCAAAACAAAAAATGATTCATATGAAGTGCTGTTAAAAGATCCTGACACTAAAGGAAGAGTTAAACAAGACACAAATAGGATATTTATGGTGGGGGCAAGGGGTTGGTTTAATGTTGTTAATTAATAGTCATACAAAGGTAAATGTTGGGCTGTGAATAGTATCAAGTAATGGCTTATACTTTATAATATGCATAAAAAAATAGGGGAATATATCAAGACTACTTAAAAGCTATGACATTTTAGGATCTGAGGAGATTTTGTGATATTCTTGCTAAGATTCTGCAGACCATGCATTATTAAGGAAATGTGAATGGTACAAGCAGAGAAAGACTAACAGATCTGAGTAGGCTGGTTTTTATCAGAGTTACACCATATTTCATCCAAATAATCCAATGGGACCTTAATTTGTTAAGAGAAATTGCTTCTAGGCTCAGCTACCACTGGGAACATGTTAGGATTTTATCAATGATATAGAACATGTCAGAGTCAGAGCACCAACATCTCCATGTGCTGGGCTCATATCACTCTTTTAATCACTGAACATTATTTACCCCTCGGTTTACCAGGCAGTGAGTACTGACAGGTGACTAGCAGTGGTGTGCAAGAAACTGGTTTTAGTGGTTTTAAGAGCCCATTGTTACATTTGCAGGGATTCTGCAAGCTGGTTGTTAAACCCAGTCACTATTACAAAAAATTATATAAATGTATAATTAAATAAATTATATTCAAACAATGGTAGTACATACTCAAAATCATCCCTCTAGTTTTTTGTTTGTTTGTTTGTTTGTTTTTTACAACATTCTACTGTTTGTTTGTGGGTTGTTGTTTTTTGTTTTGTTTTTTTTTGTGTGTGTTTTTTTTATCCTCGAGTTTATTTTCGTCTGTTGCATATTTAGGTGGGAGTACTACATCATGATGGCAAGCCTTTCCAACTTTAAGTTCAGTGACATCATATTGGTAAACATAGGCATATGTTTATGTCTATGCCAGCTGCTCAATGTTTACAACACCGTGAGTGGGGCCCTGTTCCCATCTTTAAAGGAATTTTCCTCTGGTGGGACAGGCAATGCACCTGTGGTGCTGGTCCCAGCATAGCAAAATCCCACAGAGGGGGAGCCAGTCTTTTGGGAGTTCCAGAAAGGAACAGCATAGCCAGCCAGGACAGGGAAAGCTTGGTTTACAGCCTCCAAGGGAAATCATGTAGCTCTTTGAAGGACTGAGAGTCTGTGGAAGTAAAAATGGACTTGAATATAGGTAGATGTGCTATATTTTTATAAGATATTTAAAATGCCATTTCTCAGTGACTTAATAAGAAAGTTAATTTATTTTTGTTGACATTGTTGAAGATAGTTTCTCACTTCTTTGTAACACGGAAATAGCTGAGACTGGCTGGTGTTAACTTAGCCTGCTTTGTGTTGGCCTTTGATTTATGCTAGCTTCCGTTGGCCATTTTCAAAGACACCACACTGTAGACAAAGGTACTAGGTAACTGACTGCACTGTTTACAACCAGAGCTTAAGTTTCCCGGTCAATGTGTTGTTGTCACTGGCAGGCAATGAAGAGAAGGCTATTATTCAGCTTATGGCATCAGCCAAGACCTCAGCGCCTGGTGAAGGAAACCTTGCTAATTACTCTTTTAGGTGGCTATAGCAGGTGCTGTTAGCACCCAACCCACACCCCTCAGGTCCTTGAATCATTTCTTCAGCTCAGACTCTCAGAATACTTTCCCTCTCAATAGCGGACTGCATACCTCCAGGAAGCATTGCCTTCACATGCCACAGGACACTACCTAAGAAAAGCTGGAAGTGTCTGGGAATTTGTGTTTTAGGACAGCATTTAACCAAATATTAATGAGTTCAGGGTGTGTATACCCCAGTTCCTTGGCCCTGATGGGGACAATTCTGAGGTGTGACATACCCTTCCCTTCTCCAGAGGTCCTCCTATAGCACTGAACCCAAGTTACCCTCCTGGGGAGTTTGCTTGTTAGCATATTCCTGCTTTTCTCAATTTCCCTTCTAGATCTCACTTCTTCATTTCTCTACTAGTTTTCCAGGGAAATTTTTCTGATAAATCTCTTTCACACTAATCCTCAAGGTCTGCTTCTAGAAAACCCAAACTAAGGCAGTGGCTATGTTTCATATGATGTACTCTTCACCCTCACGTCCATCCAGCACTCCCTGGCCACAGCTAACTGAACCATAGGTGGGCACCTAACTCAGAGGAAACCCAGTTGTAGGCAGACTGAGGTGAGCTAGCACAAAAGCCAACCTAGGCAGATCCTCTCTGGGGAAGTTTGATCTTGAATCATACACAGAGTAACTGAGTCATTGTATTTGATATGACAAAACTCTAGGTGAGACTCATAGACTTGGAATGCCAGAGAGCAACAAAACAATCCTGCCATTGAAGCCTATTGCATTCTCACTGACTTTCTAGTTCCTAAACATTTTCCTATGCCCATGACATTTCTTATTCCTACATGCCTCCTTCCTGTAATCCTCACTACAGGTTAACTGGCTATCTCTGTTTCTCAAAAAGCCTGAAACACAAGCTAGGACCCAATTTTCTGGTCACTCTTTGCCAAATGATTCAGGCCAGGATTCCTGAAAACTATCAAGGAGGCCATAATGATTTGAGTAGTAGCAACATGAAGCCAAATTAGTACTTAAGTGAGTTGAATAATGAAGATAGAAAGAAATTTGTTTAAGATGCTGAACAGCTGAAAGGAGGCAGGCTAGTGCTCTTGCTTGGCATACAAAAAACAGCTGAATCCCCTTATTTTTTTTTTTTTTTATATCCCCTTCTGACAAGAGCAGCAGACAAAAATGAGGCTTTCATGAGAGGAAGAGATTGATAGTAGAAAGAGTGAAAAGGCTATAATCCAGGAATGTATGAACCATTAATGTTGAGCCTTTCTAGTCTTTGGATTCCTTTTGCTCAAGAAAGCACTTCTGTTCTGGAGATGGAAGGCCCAGATTAGAATGGAAACCAAGGCCTGTTTATTGCCTGGGGCTTGCTCCAGGCCTGCTCTCTCCGTAGGTTAAAAACGAGTGTCCTGACCTCACTCAGCTCAGCAAGCCCAGAGCAATGGAGCTCAAGGCAGACATTTTGTTCAGAAATACAAACCAAAGGATCTCTGTGGTATCAGGCCAGGTGAGGTGTGGACATGAGGGACCACAACCCTCTGCATTGGAAATGGAGAGCCAGAATTTTACAGACACGGAAAATGCAAGCAAATAGAATTCATACTTGCCTGGAATCAACACCATCTTCCCCGCTGGCCCCGTGCACGTCTCTAGGCTGCTCATTAAAACACTAAGTGCTGCTCCCAGGCCAGCAATTAGCTCATCGGAGGCACAGCGCATAGACATTTTGCTCTGCGGGGCGTTCCAAGTACAGAGCATGACACAGCAGAACTGTCCTGAGAACTCTGAAATGCAGACTTCAAGGTCTTAGCCCAAGAGGGTCTGATTCAGTAAGTCTAGGCTGGGGCCCAGGAATCCATACCAAGAAGGAATTTACTTGGATTTGACCAATAAAATCAGATTTTACATTTTGTTTAGTTGCCCCTTACTCTAATGTTGGGTGGTTTATTTTTTGTGTGTAATGTTGGGTGGCTTATTTTTTGTGTGTTTTTTTGTTTTTTGTTTTTTGTGGGTTTTTTTTTTTTTATTTGTTTGTTGTTGTTTTTTGTGTGTCTGTGTGTTTTGTGGTGGTTTTTTTTGTGGTTTTTTTTTTTTTTTTTTTTTTTGCAAAGAAGGCACTCTATACACTGATTTGCTTTGTTTTAGAAGAATATTTCTAAAGCTAATATCTATATTGTATACAAGTTACCAAATTTTTGCTTGTGAGATATTTTTCAATAGTTACTTATATTCTGGCTTAAATTAAGTTTACTTTTTGAAGTGTCCAGGAAGAATTTAAATTTCTTAACATTTTTCCTCTCCTTCCCTCAGCTGTCCCATAAAGCACATATTTTTTTTAAAGAGTAACCAAACTGAAGTTAGCTAAATTGCAGAAAGTGAAATCCAGAAAGATCTTAATAACTTCCCCAACCCACTTCCATTTATTAGATGAGAATATTGAAGCCAAAATTATTAACTTGCCCAATGTCACCCCAGTGACCTGGGAGACCTGTCCCCAACATCCTGTGATGTCTCCCCTAGACCTGGGAGGCCAGATGTGAGTGTTCCCGTTCGAGCTTAATATCTAATCTTGTTCTGCAAGCAGCACTTCAATGCACATGGAGGACCATGCTGTCAGTGAACTCACCCCATCTAGGCAGTTCCATCTCCTCTCTGATTAGACCTTAGCTATGCAGCACCCACCCATCATTGCCTTGAAGCTTCCCTAAGGAACACTTTTCCCTAAGGAACACTTTAAAAGAAAAAAAACTTTATTTAAAAAAAGAATATTTGATTATACTTCAAGATAGCTAACATTTTCTTTTTTACCTAAATTCCCAGAGCCTGCACACACACACACACACACACACACACACACACACACGCACACTAGAGGCCTGATGCATGAAAAAGTAAGCCTTTCTTCCCCTGGCTGCCAGCAGCAGCTTCCCTTTGGCTCCCGGAACCTGGGCTTCACTCTCAGCCCCGGCTTCATCCAGAAAGTCATCCAAAAGGATGTCTGGTCTAATTAGTGTATTACGCTTTTATTATTATAGATAGATAGAGAGAGAGAGAGAGTTACACATATATGTATAAACATACAGACATATACATTCATACATATGTGTGTATACATATGTACATTGATGTGTTCTCTATTTCCCTGTGTCCAAGGTGAGATTCATAAACTCCACACTGCATTATTTCTCCTTACCTGATTCACGGCAACCTTTGGACTGTCATCCAGTCAAGATAAGGAGAAAACACAGTGAGTAATGTCATGATCTGTAGACAGTCTCATGCCATCTCTCCATTCCCGAGACAGGAGGTATCACTCAGAGCTGTCCACAAACACAGTGTCTTTCTGTGTTTTTTCCACCCCATCATTCAAAGTCACTGATCCGCCCAGACCTTGAGCTTGTCATCACTGTGAATTGAAAAAGGGATCATCTATTGCTTATCCTGTGAAGGGATGCAGTTCTGCAGGGGCCCAGCTGCCTCAGTGGATGACTCTGAAGACTGTCTGGTTTGCACCTGTGCGCTGTGCATCAGAGCCCCCAGCACCCAAGCTTTGGACAGATTCCAAACGTACTGCCCCCAGCAGCCAGATCAGATGGGGCCCTTACCACCAGCCTTAGACAGTTTCTTCTGAATAACCAAACCACCCCTGCCTGCTGTTCTCCTCCCTGTGCTTGCTGTGGAAAGGGCTGGGAAGCTGCTCTAGACACACATCTGCTAGAATTTTCAAAGAACACAGCCATGTCCAGTAGCTGATGCCACGCTCCTACCCGGGTCACTGGCCGTAGATCTGGATCTGGTGTCCCCACCAGAACAATAATGGAGAAAATCTCTCTCAGGCGGCCCCGTCATGGTAGAAAGGACCTGGGCTCAGGAAGGAGGCTGATCTGGACTGCTGGTCTTGGTGTCCTTCCCTCTGACTTAAGGCAATGAGCAAGTAGTGAACAGTTCTGAATTCAGTTTTCTTATTTGTAAAGTTGGAAAATGCAAAATACCAAGTTCACAAGTTGTTCTGTACATTAAGGGAGAACACAATGAGTGACAGCTCACTCCTGCATGTGGGGTGAGAGTCTTGTTGTTCCTATAGAGCAGGGGGGGAAGGTTTGTGACCCTCCACAGCCCGTCGGCAGCTATTTTCTCCTGGCTGCCACCCTCTCCCACGCAGCTGCGGGAAGAGAGAAGCCTGGCATTACCCCCAGCAGAACCGCTGCAGGACTGGACTTCATGCCAGGTGGCTGCCAGCTAGCCACAGGCGGGATGAGCTCAGCGGCGCTTACAGAAAATGACCACGGGCTTCTGGAAAGGTGACAACTATTTTTAAATGACCAGAGTTTTAAACAAATGTTTTCTCCTCTTTTCTCTCAGCAGATTGGCCCAAGGCCGATTTAAACCAGGTTTATTGTGAGGCCTATAACTGGTCTTTCTTTCCTACTTCTATAGCCCTGGAGCTCATGTCCACGTTCAAGCACACAGCTTAGAAATCATAATGGAAACATATCACTTGATTTATACTTATACGAACATTTTTACTGGATGTATATATTCTGACCTGCATCCATAGGAGCATACATGGGAAGTTTAAGTCATTTCTCTGGAGCTGGATTCTTTCTTTGGAGTCGCCAAGGAAGCCAGAGAGTGCAAAGGGCGGGGGCATGGTGAGCCACTGCGGTTCTGAGTCACCCTGAGGACGTGGAGTGGCGAGAGGAATGGGAGAGTCTCGGCTGGGTCTGTGGTATCCTCTGAGACGCAGCACCACTCCTTCCTCAGCCCAGTGGAGACCACTGCACTATCGGGCTGGCCTACTGGAGGTACTGGAATGCTTTCCAGGGACTCTGTGGGCACTCGGTGGTTTGAGGGCATCCATTTCTGGTCTCAAATTTCAGTGTACTGTGTCTTCATCTCCACAGCTGGCCTGCTTGGAGGGGAGCAGGGCCAAGGTAGGCCTCCTGGATCCCTGCCCCTTCACAAAGATACTTCTGACTTTCGGTGGTGGGATGCCCTCAGGTGTGGAACAGTCTGGGTGCCAAACAAAGGGAAAATGCAAAGGCCCGGTAATTGGTGAGAAAGTGTATCATGCTAATAATTAGGCAATTAATTCCTTGGCCAATCAAGTGCTCTCTCTCCAGTTTGTTACCTATAACATTGGAGGGAGACCCGAAAAATTGTGCATTCATCAAGTAAGTCTGGATAATAAATGATCCTGTTATTTTTGGCATATAACTCAGAAGGAGTTACGGTTTACGTTAAGTAACATTGATGTAGAGATTTGCTGTGCTGGTTAATCTGTATGAACAAGGTTTCTCAACACCAGCGCCTATAAAACTGAAACGCTGGCACCAGACAGACACTGACTCACCTTAGTTTAGCAGTGATATGTGTATTACTAGCAAACTAAGTGAAAAATGTTTATCCATCTCCTGGAGAGCTGCATTTCCAATAAAAGTTTGCTTTGGGAGTTTAATAATAAAGTGAGTTTATGTTATTTAGATCACTAGTATACTGGTTAAGGAAGGTTTAAAATATTTTACACTTATAGCCTTTTTAATGGGTTATAAAGAATTTAAAATTTTAAGTATTCCATTTATATACATATTTTTGCAGCAGAGAAATATGGCTGGGTGATCAATGGGAAACTTTCAAGCCTAAATATGTAGCATTACATTAAAATAAAATTCTGTGGGGAAGTGGAATGGGAAAATGAATTAAAAAATGATGTAAAATTTCTGGCAGTCAAGAAAACCTGGTTGATTTATTTTTAAATGGATCGTGGTGGGTATTATGCATTATGATTATTAACTGAATGTATTTTTAAAATAATGGAATGGATTTACTTTGAAATACCAGTATTTCAGTACATGGAAAATTATTCCTTTGCAACGACTTAAATTTGTAATTTTTTTTTAAAACATCACTTTTAAAAGTGCAAGAGACTTGGTAACAGATAGAGGTGGTGGTTGCACAACATTTTGAATGTACTAAATGCCACTAATTGGTTCACTTTTAAAAGGGTTAATTTACATCATGAGAATTTTATCTTAATAAAAATAATTAAATGTGTGTGCATATATAGAGAACAAGAGACTGTATTATAAAAATATTTATATGTCTATCTGACTTTATATAGTACTCTGAATAACATTAAAGTATATATCAAATCCACACAATATCACAAACAACAAAAGCTAAAAAGAAAAAGTACTTTTTTCTGTAGTATTTTGATTCATTGTTTTTCTCCATGCACCAAACTACTTTGTTTGCATCCCGATTACAGAATTTTTCACATCTATTAAATTCTAGAGTACCTTAAGAGACCTGCATTTGCTTAAGACAGAGCTGCAGTGTAGGCAGAGTGCTCCTTATGTCCTGGGTAGGGCACTGTGCTGCCCATGCATTATGTGATTGAAACTCAGCAATCCTGTACAGAGGAGTTGTATTGTTAATCCCATTTTACAGATGAGAAAATTGAAATTTAGAGAGCTAAATTCATTTGCCCAGTTACTATATGATGGTGCTGGAATTTGAATCTACATCTCTCTGACTCTTTTACTGTTTCTTTATAGCAAACTTTATTTTACTCACACTGTGTAGGGATGCCTGGTTCTTGAATCTTGGCACAATACATCAGACATAGCAAGTGGATGCATGCCATCCTTCATCCCTCATCTGGAAGTCAGAATAGACAGTACTGAATCACTGCGGGACTCTTTGCTCCATGGGGCTCCAGCTGGCAACACCAGCCAATGGGACTGTCATGTGTTATGAATAGCACAGGGGCAGAGTTTGGATGTATTGGGTCAAAGAAGGCTTCCCTTATTTTCCCACTCAGATGTTTGTTTGTCTAAAAATAACCACGAGATTTAAGAACATGCTTTTGAATTTAAATATTAGCTAAATTTCATGGATAGGTGAGGTTCAGGTCAGCACATGGTTGCCATTTCAAGACCTCCAAAAAGATGATGATTAGTGAATTTTTACCCGACTCAGTTCTTCTTCACAACAGCCTCACATATTTAATTCAATGGTTTCTCACATACAGGGACTGATTGGTGGACTATTAGAGCTAGAAAGGGTGTCAAGTGGCTTTGTTTTTATTTCCATCTTGTTCTGGTATCAATATTTTATTCCACAGGGAGTGAAAAGTACATATGCCTGTACTTCTTTTTTTCTGGAGAAGTTAATAACGGATCTCTCCCTCTTGTTCTGCAAAGCAAAGAATATTAGAGATCCAAGGGAACTAAAACATCACTCAGTTCAATCCCATTTATTTACAAGCAAAGAAACGAAAGCAAAGGCCAAGGAGGTTCAATGAGTTACCCACAGTCACTCCAGTGGGAGAACCTGGACCAGAACTGGTGCTGTGCCTCAGAGAAAACACTCCCACCAACTCACATGGCCCTCTCAGAACACGTGTGGGCCCTTCATGCAGCTGACATTCCAACGCTTCCACTTACCTTGTTTTTCTCTATTAAATATTCTGTTTCTGGTTCATTTGCCTTTTTCATTTATGATTTTCTTTTTCACATCAGTGGAATAAATCTTTGTAGCTTCCTATGCAAAAATTCATGGGCAATAAAAATTATGATTCCTATATATTTGAAAATGTCATTCTTTCCTCACACTTGGTTGACAGTGACAGCTTGTGTTACGTTCTAGGGTGAACATAATTGTTCCTCAGCGTCTTGTCATTTACCTTACAGAGTTGTGTGATACTATTTTGAATGCTAATCCAATGTAATCCGGTTTTCATCTTTGAATTTTCAGGATCATTTCTTAATTCCTATGAAAACAGACTTACAACATGTCTGTTGATAGTTTGTTCATTTGTCATGGTGCTGGACACTAGGGTGGAGCTCTACTGTGTGGATTACGTCCTGTGGTTTTAGAAAGTCTTCTTGCACTGTTTCCTTAGTAATGTCATCTTCTCTTATTTCCTCGAGAACTGATATTAGATGGATTTTGTTTTTCCTGAGTCCATCTTCTAATGTTTCATTTCTCTCCTGTTTTCCATTACTTTGCCAATTAATTTTTACACTGTGGAAGATTTCTTTAATTACAATTTCCAGCCTTTCTGCTACAATTATTTTAATTATATTTTAATTTCCATGAATCTTTTATTGTTACATGATTTTCCCCCCTGAGGACAGTGTTCCTATGTGGATGCAATGTCATCCCATACCTCTTAAGAAACTTTTATTATACTGTATTTTTTCTTCTCTGCATGAATAATTTCTCTTTTCTTTTCTTATGTTTGTTTTGGACACTTGCTCAAATGACTGGTGATCCTGGACTTCCCATTTATCTTTTGGAGTGAGGCACTAAGATCAAAGCTTGTCATCCAGTGGCCTTACATTTGAGCATCTCCAGATTTCTTTTCTCTGTGGATGAATCCCTAAATTCCCACCCTTGTGCATAGCTGCTGACACTTTGGGAGCAGAACAAAGGAAGGAAGCCAGGATGGGAGTAGAAGATGCAGACTTTCATTTCATATCCATTTTTATTCTTATGTCTCACACCCCTTACCCTCATTATGCCTGAAATGCCCAAGCCCTGAGCTCCCATTTAATCATCCAGAACAGTAGCCTACACATTCCGTGGTTCCTGGTACTCTTGAGTCCAAGATCTGCAAAGGGTTTTATAGTTTTAAATAGTGGTCCAGTGCACAAAATTCATGCACAGGGGTTGGGAAGGCAGGGTGTTCCCTCAGCCCCACCTGCACCCTCTCCAATTAGGGACCCCTTGGGGGATGTCAGACTGCTGGTTTATGCTTAAACCGGCAATAAAAGATCCCTCTTGCAATATGGGACCACTGGTTCCTATCACTCACCTATCTGCCTTCCTGATTGCCCTTAACTGCCTCTACCTGCCTGCCTGATTGCTCCTAACCCCTCTGCCTGCCTGCCTGCTTGGTTGCCCTGAACTTCACTCTCCTGCTGGCCCAATTGCCCCCAACTGCCCTCCCCTGCTGGCCTGATCGCCCCCAACTGCCTTCCCCTGCCTGCCTGATTGCCCCAACTGTCCTCCCCTGCCTACCTGATTGCCCCCAACTGCTTCCTGGGCTGGCCTGATCACCCTAACTGCTCTCCCCTGCTGGCCTGATTGCCCCTAACTGCCTCTGCCTCAGCCCTGCCACCATGGCTTTGTCCAGAAGGACATCTGGAAGGTTTCCAGAAGGTCTCCCAGTTTAATTAACATATTACTCTTTTATTGGTATAGATTAACTTGTTTTCTCTCAGTATTTCCTGCTTAACTTACATTAGAATGCAGTTTCTTTCTCTTTACTAAGACAGGTGTACTCTTGCATCTGTTTTCCATCTCTCAGAAATGTGTTTAAATCTCTTGCCTACTGCCTTGCCTTCTTAGTCCCTATGAACTTGTCCTTTTATATATATATATATATATATATATATATATATATATATATATATATAGTGTTATTTTAGAGTGATTTTGAGTGGGGATATGAGGAGAAAAAAGTGATACAAACATATATTTAACCTGCTACCTTTTATCGGGTCTTTTTTGTTTCTTCTATTCATGTCCAGTTAAAAGTTAAGTTATTAAGTTCATTACACAAATTGGAAAGATTTACACATTTATTTTATGTCCTGGAAGAGTTAATGTATTTCTTGGTGAAATTTATAAAAAAAAAACAAAAAAAAAAAACACAACAGCCTAGGTCTTATATCCTTTTTAAGAGTTAGATTGACCACTTTCCCAAGTTTTCTATGGTATTGGTTTATTTAGGTTTTCTACCTCTTCTCAGACCTCTCACAATATGGTGTTTGGAACTTTGGATTTCAAGATTTCTTACCCATTGTCTCATTCCTTCGTCTGTTTGTTCTATAACATAAAAATCCAGAACATAGCAGCTCTATTCTCAATAGGCAAAACATAGATGCAACCTGAGTGCCCATCAGTGGATGAATGGGTCAGCAAAATGTGGTGTGTGTGTGTGTGTGTGTGTGTGTGTGTGTGTGTGAATATATGAATATATCCAGTCTTAGATAAGGAAATTCTGACACATCCTAGAACTTGGATGAACCTTGTAAACATTGTCTACTGAAATAAGCCAGACATAAAATGATATGTAATGTATTATCACACTTGTATTAGTACTGAGAGGATTCCAATTCATAGAATGGTGTTTACCAGGAGCTGGAGGAAGGGGGAATAGAAATTTCGTGTTTAATGGGGACAGAGGTTCAGTTTTGCAAGATGAAAAGAGTTCTGGTGATGTATGTTGATGGTGGTTGCACAGCAATGTGAATGAGCTTAATGCCAGTGAACTGTGCATTTAAACATGATGAAGATGATAAATTTTATGTTATATATATTTTACCTCAATTTTAAAAAAATGTAAATCCATACATTCTTTTAAAATCAAGGAGAATTTCTTAATTCAACCATTTGGCAAATTTGTTCCCACATCCCCCTTGAGTTTTTCACTCCATACATTAACATTTTTTTTAAATGTATCTTAACCTGGTTCTTTTTTTCACATCAGCCATTCTTATTTTGTTATGAACCCATCACAAGATATTAATTATATATATTTCAAAGTAATTTTCTGTTTCCACTATCTCCTTGGAGGATGATTTTTCACAAAGTTTGATGGTTCCCTTTCACCATGTTTGCTTTTCTGGGATGTCTGACCCGCTCTTTGTCTGTCTATGGCTGTGGTTTATTCTCCTTGATCCTTGCTCTCGGTGCCATGAGGAGGGGTTTTCTAGGTGCAGGTGACCCATTCTCCTGAGGCCTGTAGCTTCTGGGAGCACTGCCTCCCCTCTCAGGCGGTCTCCTCAGTGTGCACAAGCTGGGGCAGCATTTGCCAAGCCTTGTTGGCCTCCCCCATGCAGCTCTCCAATGAGTATCCTGAAGAAAGCCCAGGAGTCCTACCTGTGCCTGGGTTTCTTCTGGCGGGTGTGGGGCAGACGTCCTAGCACCACTGTGTTGGCAGAGCAGCCTTTTGCTGAGACATCCCTGCTTGGCTCTTTCTGCTATCCTGGCCTGCCCCCATCTTCAAAACACTGCACCCTCCTTATTAGCTAATAGTATGATAGCTTGTTTTTTTATGCTGTGGTGAACTTAATACTTCAAGAAACTTTCTTACAAGTGGTCAGTCCACCTCCTTAACATGCCCTTCATTTCTCCTCTTTAGAAGCTGCTTTGGGAAGGACCATGTTTCTTCTCTGCTCAGCACTTAATTCTTTCCCCTGGCTCCGAGTGTCTCTCCATCCTTGGGCTGGGTTACATTCACAGACAAACAGAGGGGATCTGGAGCAGCCTATGGTGCTTTTCTGCCTGCACTGCAGGTAAACGGGGCTGTCACACACAACACAGCCTCCTCTGAGTGCAGGGCGACCGTGGGCCCATTCTTTACTACTGTAAGAACTTTCGAGAGGAGGCACTGGAAGTTTTAAACCAACATCATGAAGAAGCAATGCAAAGCCATGGGAGAGAGAGGGATATAGGCATCCTTTTGTACCACAGCAATTAGTGCATTCCAGCAGAGCCAGTTCTGGGCAGGGGCAGAAGGGGTAGCCACAAAATGGCCTTTGTCTGAACTTCATAAAAAATTCCAGCCGTGGGAGTGAGCACATACATATAGTGCAGAATCCACTGTGCATGTCCCCAATCTTGGCTTTTACAGTGAAACTATTCCAGGAATCCATGGACCGTGGTCTATGCAAGGAGGAGGAAAGCAAATACCTTCTCAAGAAAAGGTGCCACTTTCTAAAAGCTGGATATTGTGGAGCAGGACTTTTGATTACTAAGGAGTTGGTCTCTTGAAAGTTGGTGGGTTATTTTGTTATTAGCATACAGATGCAGCCACGAAAAGACAGCTTTCCCTCTTCCCTCACCCCATGCCTACCCCAGCTCCTCAATACACATAGAAACTTGTGTCTAGCCAATTTGATTCACAGGTAAGTAATCTCTACACTGTGCTACATCTTTCTCATTGTAGACATACATAGTAAAACTTACTTATCAGATGGGAGATATGATTATCCTCTGATTAGAATGGGGAAAACTGAAGATCCAAGAAGTTAGGTAGCTGGATGGAGGTCCACTGAGAGCGGAATTTTCATTCAGACCCGCCCACAGCATCACCTGGATGCCTGGTCTCCCACACAGGAGCCTGCTGCTGAGAGAAGGAGTGGCACGTGGGAAGGCTGAGTCCAGCCTTGCCAAGCACCACTGGCTATTTCCAAATCTTAGCTTTTATAAATCATGCTGCTATGAACATAGGGGTGCATATGTTTTCTCATTGATGTTTCTGATTTCTTGGGATATATTCCTAGAAGTAGGATCACTGGGTCAAATGAGAGTTCCACCTTTAATTATTTGAGGAAACTCCATACTGTTTTCCACGGTGGCTGCACCAGCCTGCATTCCCACCAGCAATGCAGAAGGGTCCCTTTTTCTCCACATGCTCACCAGCACTTGTCATTTGTCTATTTGTTGATGATAGCCATTCTGACAGGTGTGAGATGGTACCTCATCGTCATTTTTATTTGCATCTCTCAAATGATTAGTGACTTTGATCATGTTTTCATATGTCCACTTTTGAAAAGTATCAATTTAAGTCCTTTGCTCATTTTTGGTTGGATTCCTTATCTTCCTTTTGATAAGAAGTTATGAGTTCCCTATAAACTTTGAAGATTAGGCTCTTATCAGATAAAACATTGGAAATTTGTCCTCCCATG
The DNA here is from genome assembly GCF_964339955.1 of Pipistrellus hanaki. Taxonomy (NCBI): domain Eukaryota; kingdom Metazoa; phylum Chordata; class Mammalia; order Chiroptera; family Vespertilionidae; genus Pipistrellus; species Pipistrellus hanaki. Next base: position 45,179,505 of record NC_140518.1, read on the forward strand.
CAGTGGGCTTTCTTGTTGTTTTGTTGCTGGTTTCTTTTACTGTGCAGAAGCTTTTTATTTTGATGTAGTCCCATTTGTTTATTTTCTACTTAGTTTCCATTGCCCTAGGAGCTATATTGGTAAAGATATTGCTATGACATATGCCTGATATTTTACTGCCTATGGATTCTTCTAAAAAAAAATTTTTAAATATTATTTATTTATTTATTTATTTATTTATTTATTTATTTCAGAGAGGAAGGAAGAGGAAGAGAGAATTGTTAATTGGCTGCCTCCTACATGCCCTCTACTGGGGATTAAGCCTGCAACCTGGGCATGTGCCCTTGACCAGTATCAAACCTGGGACCTTTAAATCTGCAGGCCAATACTCTAGCAACTGAGACAAACTGGCTAGGGCTCTTCTAAGATTTTTATGGTTTCCTGTCTTATGTTTAAGTCCTTTACTCATTTTGAGTTTACTTTTGTGTGTGGTATAAGTTGGTATTCTGGTTTCCTTTTTTTTTTTTTTTTTTTTTTTTTTTTTCATGTATCTCTCCAGTTTTTCTCAACAGCATTTATTGAAGAGACTCCCTTGACTCCATTGTATGCTCTTGCCTCCTTTGTAAAATATTAATTAAGTCTAATGGCTTGGGTCAATTTCTGTGTTCTCTGTTCTGCTCCATTGGCCTATATGTCTATTCTTGTGCCAGTACCAAGCAGTTTTGAGAACAGTGTCTTTGTCATATAGCTTGATATCTGGTATTGTGATCCCTCCAACTTTGTTCTTTCTCAGGATTGTTGTGCCTATTCAGGGTCTTTTATTTTAATTTCACATAAATTTTTGGAGAGTTTGTTCTAGGTCTGTAAAATATGCCATTGGTATTTTAATGGGAATTGCATTAAATCTGTAGGTTGATTTGGATGGTATGGAGACTTTAATGATGTTTCTATCAATTCATAAACATAGTATATTCTTCTATTTGTTTATATGTTCCTTTATCTCTTTTTTCAATGTCCTGTTGTTTTCTGAGTACAGGTCTTTTACCTCCTTAGTTAAGTGTATTCATAGGTATCTTAATTTTTTTTTATGAGGCACACATTTTCAATCTCATTTTAATCATATACATTGAAGGGGTGGCTGGAAAGACTAATAGTGAACTTTTTTATATATTTCCCAAGAAAATAGAATTTGTTCCATTGACTTTAGGGAGAGAGTGTGTTAACAAGAACCCTGAATGGAAGGAAGTCATGGGAGTCTAGTCCTGAGGCTGCCTCATCCACTAACCGGTGTGTGTGTGTGTGTGTGTGGTGGGAGGTTCGCTCTCTTCTTCTGCACACACAGAAACATAAGAGTAAATTGATTTACATATAATGTTCCTCATAGCTCTAAAAGCATATTTTTTCAGCTGTATTTCTTTGTGAAAGTTAACCATTGTTTGTCTCAAGGCCAGGCATTAAACAACCACCATAAAAATGAACAAATCTAAATCTTTGAATGATGCATGCTAATCTCAACTGAATTGAACTAACTCTGGGCTAAAAATTTTGAAATAGTAAAAGCAAATCCTTTTCAAAATAATAATAATAATAATAATAATAATAATAATAATAACAACAGACTAATAAATTAAGTATGATATACTGAGCCTTTAGTAAGTGGTGAGTTCACTTTTTTGCATCACATAGTTTGTTTTCTTGAGAGTTTCACCTTTAATGATTGATTTCCACTGCACCTTGGCATATAATTTAATTTATAAGTTTGAACTTTTTCTTAGTGGAAGGGTGGGAACAAGGTGTGAGTTTGATGTCTACTCTACAAATAATCTGGCTGGTCTGTCCCAACCCATCTGCAATGATTCAAAATATCGTCATCATCATCATCATCATCATTATAACAGTTGTCCTGAACTTATCTCTGTGTCCCAATGTCATACCCAGCATACAGCTCAGCCAAGGAGAGGCTCTGAGTCACTTCTAGCTGAGGAGTCATTTTCCCATCCTGCTTAGAATCTTCACATAAAGAAACATTAAAATTCTGCTGAATTTTAATTATTCCAATAGGTAATACAAGTACAGCATTCTCATTATCATGGTAGTGGTGGTCTGTAGTCACTGAGACACTGGATGAATGAAGCTCAGCCATTGCTCCTAGGAAATTGAGTTCACTGCCTGTGAGCTTTTGGCCACACCCTTTTCATCAACCAATCTAGTGGGCTGAATGTTAAGCTTCATGAAAAGAAAAGTATATATTAAAATCTAGTGGAATTCAATTATATAAAAATGAAAGAAGAGCAGGATCCTCAGAGAGGTCTAGAACCAAATCTGTGGATTTATTATCCTCATAAATACAACAGTGTTTTTATACAACCTTATCTTATGTGTGTTTTTGTTTAAAGCTACTTTATTTAGTATATATTATTACTTCACTAACATTGGATTCATAGCAAACACCACTCTAGCACATACTGGATGAAGCACGCATATGAAGTACAAATGCATTCAATTTCTCCAAGGGCTCAGCACAGCCTTCTTGCACTTGGGAACTCTAGGCAGCATTTCAGCATTACACTCAGAGGCCATTTTAAATAGCAAAATCATCAACAAAAAGGCTCAAAAATGTAAAAAATGTGGAACTAAATATGCTGCAGTCCAGACATCCAAAAAGAGAAGGCAGAACTCAGCTTTGTTCTCATGTCCGACTCGATTTGAAGGTGTGTCTTGGAAGGACTGGGACAGTGGTAAATACTGATTTTGGAGCTACAAATAAATATCAGCCAGTAAACAAATTCACAAACAATGAGAATCCAGAAGTGCCAACTCCACAAATAATCAAGATTGACTGTAGCTTAAACACTGGGGAGGGTAGCTAATTAGGAAGCAAAGTGCTGTGCAATTTAAGAGCCAGGTTTTGTCTCCACTATGTACTAAATGGGAAAATTCTCCTATGTATCTGAGCTTTATTATCTGTGAAATCTGACAGATAAAAGGACTTATTACATGGGGTTGGTGTGAAGACTGAAAGAGTTCAAATATATAAAATTCTCAGAACTGTGCCTGGCATGTAATAAGTGCTTGGTGAGCGATAGCTAATCTTTCCCACCCCTCTCCCTCTGCCCCACCTTTCTTGAGGAAAGTAGAGAAAGGTGAGTAACCCCAGACTAAGAGGACCTCATTATGGGCCTCCACCCTTGAAAAAGTAGAAGCAACTCCACTGCTTGTCTCCTTCTGACAAAGAAAAATGGAATAAAACACTGTTGTATTTATGAGGATAATAAATCCACAGATTTGGTTCTAGACCTCTCTGAGAATCCTGCTCTTCTTCATTTTTACATAATTGAATTCCACTAGATTTTGATATATACTTTTCTTTTCATGAAGCTTAGCATTCAGCCCACTAGAGAAAGAAATGGGAATGAGAATAATGTTTACACACACGTGGCAATGCCCACTGGGCTGAGAGCCAAAAGGCATGATTCATTGTCCTGCGCGCTGTCTAATCTTTAGATAAAGCTCACAGTCTGGATCACGTGGCCAAAGAATCACCCTCCAACGGCAGCACAGCCACATCACAAGTCCATATGCGTAGAGGTTGAACTTTCAAACTGAGTTGTACAGAGAAAAATTGTAACTATGCGTGGTACATGATTCATAGCACTATATCTCATCACAAGAAAACAATTTATAATTATGAAATGTGTGGCAAGATAGCAGTTGAGAAAATATAGGAAAACAGTAATTTCTAATGCAACCAGTAAAAATCCATCATGTTAATTTTAACTGTACTTTAATACAGAAAACAGGATTGTTGAAAGTATCAAAAACAGTGATGATCATCATCATCTTTCATGACCTCTGGACTGTCCCTGAGGAAGAAAGACAGCATGGCTGCTGGACAACAGCATGAGGTTTCAGCAGAAGTTTGCTTCAACACAAGGATGTGAGACGGCCGTGTGCAGCCAGAGCTGGAATTTGTGTTGTTTGAAATGACAGCCTCAGAATATCTGGAAAATGGCAGCACAGGAGTAGCTCCCTGTGAATCTGCCCCGTGGGCTCTGGTTTACCAGGGTGGTCCCTCGGGGCCCTGTTGGGGAAGAGTTCTTCAATGGGGCTCAGTAGAAAACATACCAAAACATGCACAAAACATATGCACACATATAACTAAATTGTGTGACTTCATTGGATTTGGTGGCTAGCACTTGTCATGCACAAGCTCATGGATGTCTCATGCTGCGTACCATGACCATGAATATTACTGCTTTATTGACAAAAACTTGCACAAGATCACACCGCCAACCAATGCTGGCTGCGAGGAATGTTCTTGGGTATTGCCAAAGTGTTTCTCTGGTCAGAGCTCTATGGCTGGGAGACCATACATTTGAATATAGCAGGTCATGATTACAGCACTTTGTAGCCAGGAGACCACTGGCATTTTTTAAACCTCTCTATAACTTCACTTTCTAATTCACATAGTAAAGGTAATACTAGTTCCATATAGTAGTAGGGTTGTTATGATAAGGACATTCATGGAAAGTATAATACTTGGCACTGTGTCTGGCAGAGATAATAAATTGTTAGTTGTTATTATTGCCAGTATTGACCTCCAGGGCACACTGTGGTGGTGACTCAATGCTGTGTTCCTAGCCCTGCCCAAGCAGTTAGTATCCTCTATGACCAAATAATGTAGATTCATCCAAAAGGAATGGTGCTCTTATCAGATAGACATTGGTCAGATTAAATAGATCTGCCCATCAAGCACTACATCTTTATGGAAAATTATCAAGCTGTTCCAAACAGTGCAAAAATCCTTTGTAAATACCCTAGAAATTATACCTTATACATATAATTTGAATGTGTTTTCAATGTAGAAATTGTCATCCTACATAATAAAAGAGTAATATGCAAATTAACCATCACTCTGCAGTACCCACCAGCCATGCCCACCAACCACACCCACCAGCCAATCAGAGAGAGTATGCAAATAAAACCAACCAAAATGGCTACAGCCACAGAGAGCAGGATGGAGGCTTGGGTTTCCCAGGCAAATGAGGAAGCCAAGCTTTCCACCTGCCCTTGCTGGCCTAAGCCTCTACTCAAGGCTACAAAGTTTATATATATATATATATATATATATATATATATATATATATATATATATATGTGTGTGTGTGTGTGTGTGTGTGTATACACACACACACACACACACACACACACACACCCCATATTTTTCGGACCATAAGACGAACCGGACCATAAGATGCACCAGTTTTTAGAGAAGGGAAATGAAGAAAAAAAGATTCTGAAACAAATAGTGTCCTAAAATATTTTATGTGCATTAAAACCCAACATCACAGTCATAAATACATGTAATCAACCCTGTAATGTAAACAGCAGCATTTAGAACCATTTTAGAGCCGGGCAAGCACATAGAGACCACACAGAGCCGGGCAAGTAAAAAAACTTTTTTTTTACAGTATATGTGTAGGCTATATTTGGACCATAAGACGCAGGGACTTTTCCCCCCCACTTCTGGGGGGGGAAAAGTGCGTCTTATGGTCCGAAAAATACGGGGTGTGTGTGTGTGTGTGTGTGTGTGTGTGTATGTGTGTGTGTGTGTGTGTGTGTGTGTGTGTGTGTGTGTGTGTTTAAATATATATATATATATTTTTTTTTACAGAGAGGAAGAGAGAGGGATAGAGAGTTAGAAACATCAGTCAACTGCCTCTTGCAGACTCACTACTGGGGATGTGCCCCCAGCCAAGGTACATTCCCTTGACTGGAATTGAAGGTAAACAAATTCAAACAGAAATGGCTACCGAGCACAGGGCGAGCAGGAGGCTTGGCTCCACTCCAGGCTACAAAGTTTCAATTGTAAAAGGTAAATAAACTCCAGATACTAGGGCTTCTGCTTGGGTCACCCGCCCGCAAACCACCACAGGCACCTCTCCCAGGCCACCCCACACCCCAAGGGAATGCCCACCCTGATCTGGGACACCCTTCAGGGCAAACCAGCTGACCCCCACCTATGCACCAGGCCTCTATCCTATCTAATAAAAGAGTAATATACAGATTGACCTTCACTCCAACACACAAAATGGTTGTCCCATGTGGTCAAAGATCCTGCCCCTATGTGGACACAAGATGGCCACTATAAGATTGCCAGAAGGGAAGGGCAATTGAGAGGGACCAGTCCTGCAAGGGAGGGCAGTTGGAGGCGATCAACCCTGCAGAGGAGGGCAGTTACAGGTGATCAGGCCGGCAGAGGAAGAAATTTGGGGTCAAGCAGGCTGGCAGGGGAGCAGTTAAACATCAATCAGGCTGGCATGGGAGTGGTCAGGGGTGATCAGCTTGGCAGGCAGAAGTGGTTAGGGGCAATCAGGAAGGCAGGCAGGCAGGTGAGAAGTTGGGAGCCAGCAGTCCTGGATTGTTAGAGGGATTTCTGACTGCCTGTTGGGCCACCGGGATCGGGCCTAAACAGGCAGTTGGACATCCCTTGAGGGGTCCCAGATTGGATAGGGTGCAGGATGGGCTGAAGGACACCCCCTCCCACCCCCGTGCATGAATTTTGTGTACCAGGCCTCTAATATTACATAATAAAAATAGAAATGCAAATAAACCAAAAGAATCTAAAAGCCATGCACACTGTCCCTGAGATAGCCACTGTCCATGCATGTGTTGTATCCTTTCAGACCCTGCACATGTCTCCCTAGATGTGTATTTATTTTTTACAAAAATGCGAACTGATGGTGTTTCAGCCTACATTATTTCATGTGGTGCCTTCCATATGTTCATGTGTATTTATCATTCCTGCTTTCAGGGGCTTTGAGGACCTGCCAGCATCTGACCTGAACATTTGTCAGATTCCTCCTGACTCAAAGAGGTTAGCATCAGTACAACCTTTACAAAAGGAAAAATTGATGTCTTGGGAACTTAAGTAAACTTGCTGAAGTCCACAGAACCAGCAGCAGAGCAGAATCACAGGCAGCCAGACTGCTCTCTAAACCCAATGTCACATATATGTCCAGCATTGACAGTGGCTCCACGTAGCCACTGGGACGGAACCCCCCAGTGGAACCTTTATCAGACCATCCCCGTTACTGTGCATTTAGAATGTTATCAGGTATTTTACTGTTACAAACACTGTGGCACCAAATATCTTAATGTGTTTTTTGTCTGGTTATTTTCTTAGGAAAAAAAATGCTAGATTAAAAGCCTTAATCATTTTAAGGCATTTGGTCAGCCTCCAAAAATACTGTACATGAACAATCAATGAGAGTGCTCATTTCCCTCTCAACATCCTATATTCCTTTAATCAACCAATGTTCATTCCGATGCCAGTCACTGGTTAAGCATAGTGCATTTATGTTGATCAGATTTTTAGTATCATAATAGGTGGAAAAGCATATGTTTCTTTACTATTGACTCTCACAATACCCCAGGAGAAAGGCAGACAGGAAATCCTATGGAAAGGACATGGACCCCCAGTGAGTTCCAAGAGCCCATCCAAGGTCGCACAGCTGGTGAGGGACAGAGCTGGGATCAGGGCCAGGCTCCTCAGGCCCCCAAAGCAGGGCTCTTGCCTTTCTGCTGCTGGGTCAGCACCAGCCACCAAGGATCATCTGAGGGATTTTGTGCAATTTCCTGTCCCTTCCCGACAAGCTGCATGTTGTGAACAAAGACCATTTAAGGGAAATGCACAGAAGAGCTGACTGAGGAGAAAGTTGGAAATGGGGTGATACATCCCAAGTGTCATGCTGACTAGAGTGTTGTGGAGATCTCGATGCTGTCTGAGGAGACCCTGTCACAGACCCAGGTCAAGGTAACGGCGCTATAGCCCAGCTGTAAATAACTGGAAGAGACTCTGGAAACCATCTGGGCCACATCCTTTATTCTAACACCACCAAAGCAAAGACCTGTGAGAATGGCTGCCAGTCTCAAGTCAAGGTGCTGAGCGAGGCAGCATGGGGCTCAAACCCAGGGCTCCTTACCTGGCAGGCCTGTTCTTTGCACAGTAATATTTTCAGAAAAAAAGTCCAGATGGTTCCTGATCCTTTTCCTTAATATCCAGAATCCTCTTCACATCCCACCAGGGCCAAAGGAACAGTGTGGTCTCTGACAGGCAACTGAAATTTTTATCTCCATCTCTCACCCTTCACAATCCTGCTCATAAGGTTGAAAACTCCTACATGAAAAAATTACCAACAAAAAAAGATAAAGAATTGGCAAAGAAATAGGTGCAAGTCATATGCAAATATGTATACAAAAATAAATTAATACACAGACCATACAAATCAGCAACAACAAAAAGCAAATAATCCCATAGACAAATGGTGAATGGGGATGAACAGGCATTTTCAGAGACAAAGAAACACAAATGGTCAATTCATTTCAAAGATGTTAAATCTCAGCTATAATTAAAGTCAAGTAAGGATAACAGCATTATTCAAAGATTAAGCAATAAAAAGTAATAAAAACAATGATAAAGCATTTCAAATAAAATTAGCAAATGTATAAAAAAACATTTCTCAATCTTTGACTTCTCTTTACTTCTTTTCTCTGTCATTCCAGTAATATGGAAGAAAATGCTCCATTATTTGCTATATTTATTGAACAATTTAATCTCCTTAGTTGTAATTCTAGTCAAATGAATAAAATATGTATTTAATTTTCTCCTGAGAAATAAAATTAAATTTAGTTTTCTCATAGGGAAATTTTCCCCAAAACAGTTTGCTTCACCACAGATTAAGAGAAAATATTTACAAAACATTTATCAAACAAATTAATTATATTGAGATATATAAAAGGCCTAGCTGGTGTAGTTCAGTTGGTTGAATGTCATCCTATGCACCAGGAGGCTACTAGTTCAATTCCTGGTCAGGGCACATGTCTGGGTTGCAGGCTTGATTGCCAGTAGGGAGTGTGCAAGAGGCAGCTGATCAATGTTTCTATCTCCTTCTCTCTCTAAAATCAATAATATATATATATATATATATATATATATATATATATATATATATATATATGACTCATACAACCTAATAAGAAGAAGACAACCCCTCCCCAATAAAACTGGCAAAATATTTGGACAAAATTGACAAAAGAAGATATACAGATAGCAAATAAACACATGAAAAAATGTTCACCATCACTAGCCTTTAAGGAAATGCTAAAATTAAAACTATGACTATTCTCTGCCCATTTTTAATTGGATTGTTTATTTGGTGTTGAGTTATATGAGTTCTTCATGTACTTTGGATATTAACCCCTTGTTGGAGCTATTAAGAACCATATGATTTTACTCATATGTGGGATACAAAACTGAAAGCAACAAATGAACAAGCAAGAAAAATTCTTAGACAAAGACAACAGTGTGGTGGTTTCCAGAGGGAATGGGGCTGGAGAGGAGTAAAGGGTAAGGAGGGTCAAATACATGGTGATGGAAGATGATTTGACTTTAGGTGGGGGGCAAATATCCAAAAAAAGACAATGTAGTATAGAATTGTATACAAAAAAGACAATGTATTATAGAATTGTAATACATATGTAATCTTATTAATCAGAGTCACCCAAATGGATTTAGTTCTAAAAAGAACTATAACAAGATGTCACTACACATCCACAATTATAAGACTGACTATACCAAGACTAGAGAATTGGAACTCTCATACACTGTTGGTAGGAATGTTAAATTGTGCAACCATTTTGGCACTTTAAAAGTTAAATGTATGTCAAGAGGATGAAAAGACAAGCTGGAGACTGGGAGAAAATATTTGCATACTGCATATCTTACAAAGGACTGCTATCTAGAATATATATTTTTGAAACACTCAAAACTCAAAATTAAGAAAACAAACAATCCAATTGTAGATGACAAATAAGCAAATGAACAAGCATTCAAAATAATTAGCCACTGGAGAAATGTAAGTTAGAGCCAGGGGATATCACCAAATACCTATCCAAACAGCTAAAATAAAAAGTAATGTCAATACCCAAAGCTGGCAAGAATGTAGTGAAACTAGATCACTTAAACAGTGCTGGTGGGAAAGAAGGAAGATGCAGTCATGCTGGGAAACAGTCTGGCAGTTTCTTATAAAACTAAATATACACCATATGATCCATCAGCAACACTGATAGGAGTTGATCTCTGAAAAATGAAAACCTACAATGACACAAAAACCTGAGTGCAAATGCTGATAACAACTTAATTCATAATAGACAAAGACCTGGAATCATCCAAAATGTCCCTCAACAGTGACTGGCTGACCAACTGTGGGACATGAGCACCTCAGAGCATAATTCATAGATAGGAAGGAAAGAACAACTTAAAGGGTTCTCAGGGGGGTGGTGCTGAGTGGAAAAGTCAGCCCCCAAAGGCTACATACTGTATTACTTCAATTATCTAATATTCTTGAAATAACCAAAGTATAGATATGGAGAATAGATTAATGGTTGCCATGGACCAAGCACAGGGGTGGAATGGAAGGAAGGGAGGAAAGCATGGATATAAGTGGGCACCACAGGGATCACTGTGATGAGGGAACTATTTTATATCTTGGCTGAAGTAGTGGATAAATGAACGTACACATCTGATAGAATGGCACAGAACTAAATACTCATGAACATGCACAAACAAGTACTAATGAAACTGGGGAAATTTGAACCATACCCATGGATTATATCAATATTCTGGTTGTGATATAGTTTTATAAAATGTAAAATTGGGAAAAAATGATTAAGGATATTACTTCGTACATGAATATTATTTACTGCATATGAATATATAATTTTCTCAAAATTAAAAGTTTACTTTTTAAAATGTTAAACATACGCTTACTACGTGACACAGCCATTTCATGGTTAGTATTTATTATAAAACAATGCAAGCATATGTCTACACAAAAATGTATACCTACTAGTAATTGTTTATAGCGGCTTTATTTTTAATAGTCAAACATTGAAGACAACCCAAATGTCCATCAACAAGTGAATGATAAACCAAAATGTGGTATGGCTGTGTAATGAAATACTACTTAAGCAAAAAACATAGACAAGTCTTAAAATAATTATGGTAGACCAAAAATACTACAGACTATACTGTATGACCCCCTTTGTGTGAAATCCCAGACAGTACAAACACATGTATAGTAACAAAAAGCAGATCAGTCATTCCTGAGACTTGATAAGGGCAAGAAGTGAGAGGAAAGGATAAAAAAATGGGACAAGGACATTTTAGTGGATGATAATTTGTTCCTTATCTTGATTGTGGTTATAGTTTCATGGATGTATGAATGTGCAAAAACTTAAAACTTAGTTATTGCCTGTTAATTTTACCTGCATACAGCTGTTAACAACAACATAACCTGCCTTGAAGTTTTCCCTGACATGCCCATCTGTCTCATATTACTTTGCTTTTGCTAGTATTCTCTGCCCTAATTAGGCAGGCCTGCAATTTTTTCCCCTAGTTATTTAAGCTTATTGATTTTTTTAAATCTTCATTGGGTGAATTTTCTTCATATTTCTATGAGGTTCTCTTACTTAGGAATTTGGAAAGAAGGAAAAAAACAACCTGGAAATAATAAAGAGATCCCAAGAAATTCAAGGCAGGGAGAGCAGGAGCCGCTCTTGCCTGCCATAAAGAAGGGAACTACAGAGCAGGGGACTGAGCTGCATAAGACCTGGTCCACCCTCTGACTTTGTCCCCACACTTCAGCCTCAAGGAATTACTGAAACTTCCAACTTAGAACTAGGTGATTCCCAAGGTAAGAGGAATTGATCATCTGATCGATAAGTCTGAGAAATTCACTGGATCAGGTTTAATTAAGGAGTAGGGTTGCTTCACGAAGGATGGATGATATTGATGTGCAGGCTTTCATGGTTCTCAAACCTCTGCATCCAGGGCTGAATGAGGAAATCCTATCTCATCTGTGTATGCTCTGTACTGACTACTCCAAATTCCAGGGGACAGGAGTCAACAAGGTTTCCTGAGAAAGTTCCATTCAGCCATCTGTTTACCAGGGAACTCTGGCTATGGCATGTTTTTGTGTGTTTCTCTCCGCTTCCGAGGGGAGAAGGGTTGCATGTCAGAATCTGATCAACAAAACTAGTGTACAGGCAGGTCCTTCACTGTACATCTCCATCATCTGCCATAGCCCACCTCTTCCAAAGCCCAGTTTTGACACCCATAGCTCATACACTCTTTCCTGGATGAGGAAGGTGCATAGAACTCAAACAATGTCATTAATATGATTTAAATGAACTCTTAGAACCCCTCAAATTGGGGTGGTGTGACCAAAAACTACTGGTTGACCATATGAACAACGATTTTCTCTTCCCTCCTTAGAAAATATAACTCCAAGTTTTAATTGAGAACATTGTTGAATTGGGGGGCGGGGGGAATGGCAGCCAGCCTTATAGTTAGGTCTGGCCAGGAAACTAGGCTTTGGCCACTGAGCCAGGAACAGGAATGCCATGTGACATTTCCTGGAAGGAAAGCTGCTTAAAAGAGTTGCCTGAGAGGGTGGGGCATGTCTTTCTCCTGGAATGCAGATTCTTGCTGATGCTTCATTAGCCATGAAGACTAGACAATGAGGGAGCAACACGCTGAAGACACTGCTCAGCAGAGGCTCAGCCTAAGGAAGAGGCTCACCCTTTGTTTCCACTGCCCATCCCAACCTCTGCCCCTCCCAGCATTATGCTGACACAAATTGATCTCCATGACCCCTAATTTTCATGCCTTTGGTGCCCACACCATCCTAATCTCTAACCCCCAGTTACTCTCATTCTTGGATGAGAATACATGGCAGACAACGTGTTGTCTCTATCACATGAGCCCCCTTTGATGCAGGGGAAGAAACACTTACTCCCTTACAGACAGGTGGCCCAACATGCACTGATCAGCATCTTCTGAATTCCAGAGAAGGTCCTTGTTGGTTTGAACACCTGTCCATGGGAAGAAGTTACCTGCCCTTAGGCCCAGGCTTCAACCACCCCAAACTCTTCAGTCTCTTCCAACATGTCCCAGTAGTGAAATGAATTAGTGGTATACCTGGTGAAGAAAAGAGAATTTGGGGGCAAGTTGAGTTCTTAGCAAAGAATAGAAAGAACACATTTTCATAGTAATATAAGTTGGGCAGTTCATATCTTGCTTCATGAGGATGTGGCCAGGGGTCTAGGTGTAGCATGTCTAAAGCTATTTTTCAGCCTCCTTTTCCATCCACTTGTGGAAAATTCCAGTCAAAGGATCCTGATCTGCAACCAGAGGGACCCTCCAAACTCAGAAGACTGGTTTGATTACCCAGAGTCAGGCTGAATAAGTTTACAGGAAGGACTGCTGTGGCTAAAACACTATCACAACTCCCACGAAATTGCCAAAGCAACAGTTGCCAAGGATGTTGTCAGCTGCTGTGTCCCCAAGCTCCAGGGGGAAGGGGTGAGTTGGGCATCATGCTTTTTACTCTAATGTCCCCAAGGTTGTAAGATGTGCTCGCAGCATCCTGGAGTGTTGAGGATGGGGTTGACTTCATCATGACATGGCCAGGCCCTGTACTTTATAGAGGAGGAAGCTACAGCTCATACAGGTGATGGGACTCTGAGCTAAGAACTATGTCCAACCAAGTAATTCTGCCATGGACAGAAATGGGTAGTCAACATCTAAAAAAGTCTCTATCCATTCCCGTACTGTGGAAGGAGGCAGGGAAAGACAAATGCAAGTGCCTCAAACTCTACACTGGTACAGCTCATGGAACAACCCCTCCCCCCTCCAGCCAATGCCAGGCAATCTCTAAGACTGCCTGAGTTCCCAATGCTCTGAGTTCAGATTCACAAAACATTCTTTGCCAATAAATCCAATAACAGCACCTAGATACTAGAACAAATGTACCTTGGATAAAAAATATGAATACCCAGGAATAAGTTTCCCATGATAACCTTGGATTCATTGGCACTTCAGGCACCTGTGAGCTTGGTAACATCACTTTTCACAGGGTGTAATGACTCATTTCCATTTTTTTTTTTCTGCAAATGTGCCAATTAGGTCTTCTCCTTCTCCTTGATGACAACAAGCAGCAGCTCACTTCTCTCATCTGAGGAAGGTTAGGTGATTACATTTAGTGCTGTCTCAAATTTCCTGAAGTAAGAGTGGGTATTTTTTGTCTCATGGCCAAAATGAAGGTTGATCATATATTGTATAAGGAGTCTGATAAATAGAATCCATTTCTATACAATAGGCAGTTTGTCTTCAGATGCCCCCAACTCCCTATTCTATGCCCTGCCTTTTTCCAGTGGCCTCTCCTCCATTTCTTCCTGTTCTCAAGGTTCCAATATGTTTGCTTCATCTCCTTTTTCTAATAAAACTCCTCTCAGAAAGAATTTCCTGAAAATCATTTTGGGGCCATATCTGAGAATCTCACTGTTCTTCTCCATTCTTCAGCCTCTGCCATTATTCAGGCCCACCTTCTCCTGCCCAGATACTATAACATCCCTGCAACTGGCTTCACAGCCTTTGCTGCTATCTGATGCATCTTCCTAAGTCTGTTCTTATCAGATCACTTTCTTACTCCAAAACACTCAGTGGCTCCCCATTATGCACAGAAAAGTGTCCAGTCTTCTTTGTCCATCATTAAAGGTCTTACACAACCTAGATCCAGTGAGTTTTGCTAATTATATCTCATCCTTCTCTCTTTCAGTGGCCATAACTCACAGTTTTTGCTTACATGTCTGGCAATTTCATGCTGTTACTTTTCCTCAATATTCCTTCCCCAGCCCCTATTTCCATTCATCTCAATCTTGCCCATGTTTATCAGTTAGAATTAGTCAGGAACAACAGAAGCCAAAATCATCAGCTTAAACAAGATCAGAGTTCATTTCTCCTAATACAAAGTTCAGAGACCTAGCTCCTTGCAGCTCTCTGGTCATCATTCAAAGGGTCTGAGGTAGAGCCTAGAGCTCCACCCTTCATATCCATGTACCATGAGTCAGAGGAAAGAACAAAGACAAAAAGAGAAAAGGATGCATGTCAGATGTCTTTTAGGGACTATTTCTGGAAACTGCCACATGACAGTATGGCTTACCTCTCTTTGAACTTAATCACTTTCAGCTATAAGGGAAGCTGGGAAATGTCTTCATTGTGAGTGGCGATATTCACAATTAAGAATAGGAACCATGGACATGGAAAATAGGGTAGTGAAGACCTGGGGGAGGGAGGTGAGGGGTTAGGAGGAGAGAGGTAAAGGAGGGAAATGGGAGATATCTGTAATACAATACTATCAATGATAAAAGTCTATTTAAAAAAATAAAAACAGAACTACCATATAACCAGCAATTCCACTTCTGGGTGTTTACCCCAAGAAAATGAAAACACTAAGATATATTCAATCCCATGTTAACTGCAGCATTATTTACATAGCCAAGGCATGAAAACAACCTAAGTATCCACCAACAGATGAATGGATAAAGAAAATGTGGTGTATATATACACAATGGAATATTATTTAGCCACAAAAAGACAGAAATCCTGCCACTTGTGACAATAGAATGGACCTTGAAGACATTGAGAGATAAGTCAAAGACAAATACTATGTAAATCTATACCCCCCCCCAAAATGCGCATGCACACACGCGCGCACACACACACACACATACACACACAAACACAAACAAAACAAACAAAAAACACCTGAGCTTGTCAGATTGCCTTGGAGGGGGATGGAAGTGGGGAAAATAAGTGTAAGGGTGTCAAGAACTACTTCTACTTATAAAACAAGCAAGCTCAGGAGATGTGATGTACAGCATGGTAACTATAGTTAATACTGTACGGCCTATTTTAAAGTGGCTAAGAGAGTAAATTTTAAAATTTCGCAGTATATACAAATGTTGAATCATGTTGTACACTGAAACCAATATAATGTTACGTGTAAATTATACCTCAATAAAAAAATCATGTGTGGAGAGAGAGAAAAAAAGAATTGGGAGTTTGATTATTCTAGAAAGTAGGGAGAACTGATATTGGAGGACAAATATTGGAGGATAACCATTGATCAGAGCTCCTGTTCTAGTCAAGCCCCACCTCCTCCACCTCCTTCCACAGCCATCTTTCCACTCCCTGAACCACTGGAGTAGTTGATCTGAGCTTCTCTCCTAACTCATCCCACCTCTCATGGTCACTTGTGTTCTTTTATTATAACTCCTGCTGAATTTGGTCACCCCTGGTGCAGTATTCTGTATTGAATTCATTTGAATTTCTCCCTCCACCACCAGTAGGCAGCCCCCTGGCTCCTGGCCAACACCCTCATCCTGGCCCACTGTCTGAGCATTCCTAACAGCACAGCCCCCATTTTACTTTCAGATTCTCTATTTCTTGAGCCCAGATACATGCACACATGCTGTACTGGAATAGATTTGAGTGACACCACACAGCATCACCCTCCTTTGCAATGATTAGAAAGAGCCTTATTCCACCTGGCTCCTTGCACCTAGGGATGGACGCCCTCTCAGGATGCCCTTCAGCCTCTCATGAAACTGTACTTGCCAAGGACTTGCCTCTTCCACAGACGTCTGGATTCCAGCTCAGACTTGTAAGCAGTTATGTAATCACAAGCTGTTACATAAATAATCATAGACTGTTATATAAACAATACCAAAAGCCTCTAGTTCTGTGTAAATATACAGTGTTATAAACATTTGATGGGTGGCTGATTATTATTTACAGGCTCTCTGGATCATTTAGTCAGATTTCAGTGCAGATCAGTCTTTGAAATGCAAATGTATAACCGTGGAATCTCAACTAAATGTACACGTAATGCCCGTGGAGGGGATCAATTATGGATAAATAGAAACCTTGCCACATGAGGGGAAGTGAGAGCTGTAGGTATGTGCAGTCAGAGAGATATTTTCTGTTGTTTTTTGTTTGTTTGTTTGTTTTATCACCTGAGGATATTTTTTCCATTGATTTTCTTAGAGTGGAGAGAAAAGAGGAGGAAGAAACATTGGTGTGAGAGACACATCAATTGGTTGCCTCCATTCACACCCCAATTATGGCTAGGGATTGAGCCTGCAACTGAGGTAAGTGCTTTGACCAGTAATCAAACCTGAGACCCTTTGGTCTGAGGGCTGATGCTCTGACCACTAAGATAAGCCAGCCAGGGCACTCTTATATGCCTTTAAACAAAAATGATTTCCAATGGTATTAAGTGCTTCCTGGGTAGTATTTCTCAGCCACACAACAACTTGAGGAAAGAATTCCCATTTTCCAAAAGAGGAAGCAGGCTCAGAGGACATAACTGATTGTCCCTGGGGCACCAGCAGAGTTTATATGTAAACTCAGATCTGACTGCAGGGCCAATGGGGCTTCTGCTGCTGCATGGCTTTTCAGATGTTCCATGATGTCTCTTGCAGAACGGGGAAAAGCCCTGGGGAATGTGTTCAAGTAGGAAGAGCAGGGCCTGTGGGCAACAGCACCGAGGGGCCAGTGGGCTGGGCAGTATGAGAGTGGCTGCAGGGAATGGTGAAGCTCACAGAGTGTGGAACTTCCTATCTGGCAGGTTTGAGCAAAAGCCCGGAGATCAGATGTGAGGAGGTTGCAGAGAGGGTTGCCTCTGGTTGGAGGTTGAAGCAAAGGATTTCTAAATTGCTGCTGACTCCAAGACTGCAGCTGAATGAAGGCTCTTCAGAGGGCGCAGGGGAGAGCATGCTGCTCATGAAGAATGTGTGCGGGAGATCTCGCTAAAACATCAGAAGAAGGTTGCACAACAGTGTGAATAACTTAATGCCACTGAACTATACAAACGGTTAAAATGCTAAATTTTACATTGAGTATATTTAAAAAATATTTTTTTTAAGTCACCAGAAGAAAAGAGTAACAGATCCATGTCTAGATCAAACAAAATGCTCAAACACAGGAGACTTCCAATGTTATTGAGAACATCTGTTTTCACCCTTTAGACTTCTGGCAAAAGACGCATCTCTGCTATAAGACAGGACACGTCTTGGAATTTGAATAAAGAAGGATGACATAAAATTAGTCAATACCATTCTGTGCCCAACTAGAAGCCAGCTGTGTGATGTCAAACCACTGAGTCTCACTTCCCTTGTAGGTCAAAAACTGACCCAACAGAGCTGTGGGAAAGACTAATGCTGTAATGATTGAAAATAACAGTTGGTTTTACTAAGAACTTTCTACCTACGGTGCATGTGCTTACATTACTATGAGGTGCTCAGGGCAGCTTTAGAAAGGAGAGTGCTGGACCCAGGAGGAAGGCATCGTAGGGGAGGACGGGAGAGAGGCCTGGGGAAGCTCAGGCCAATGGTCGATGAGCAGAGTTCACTGCCTTTCTGGGTGTCTCTGGGAGAGCAGTCCATCCAGGGCTCTGTGGGTGGCCAAAAATTGATAACAGAGAAATCCCTTCAGATCTAGTGTTTTTCTGTTTGAAGTCAATTCATTTTTTTGGCTAGGACTCCTTCAAACAATTCAATGAACTGGGACTTTGCTTTCATAAACCTAATATTCTTATCTACCAAAATGTTTGCATTTTTGAAGAGTAATAGTGTTTTTGGAAAGCAAATGAATAGACTTACAGGAATGAAGCGCATTTACCTTGGCCACGAAAGGGTTTTGGTTTGTGATCTTTCTGCCTTTGAGCTCACCCCCACTACAGCCCCTGCTCTCCCCCACACTGCCCCTCCGGGGTGTAGTCAAAAGCTGTTTCCTGGGCTCCCTGCACCACTTTCCTGAAACCCTGTTCCATCCTTTCACGTACTTGCCTACGAACTCAGCGAGCATCTTTCTTCCTAAATCTGAGTCCAGGCTGGCATCACCATGTCCTCAGAGCCACTTCACCCACCTTCTCATTCCTGTCTCCCTGATACTATCCCCCTTATCTCCCGCCAAGCCTGTCTCCTTAAGGACTGACCCCTCTTGCCTCTGTGATCTGTCATGAGTCATCCTCCCCTCATAAACCTTCTCCCTCCTCATCCGTTCAGGGCCATTACCGCGGTCTTTAGGCAGCATTCCAAAATGGCCATTTGAGTATTGGTTCATTGTGTCACTTTAGACAACTTCAGAGGAAAAAGTTTGACTTTCTTCTCAGAATGTGGGCCAGGAAGTCACCTGGCTGTGCAGAGCAGGGGAGGAAGGGAGACGATCCCACTTCTTTTTGAACAGCTTTCAGGGACACTGTCTCTTGGCCCTTTACTCTGGTGGCCCGTGGTGCTGCTGTTCCTGAGTCTTTGGGGGTCTTGGGGTATGAATGGTACTGCTTTTCATCTTCCCTCACTTGGGGTTAATAATGAGCTTTCTGCATCTGCTAGACCAATTATTATTTGTTCACAATCTTTACACTTTCCAAACGATGCTGCACCTGAGCCCTGCCTCACTTTCTGTACCCTTACAGTCTTCTGCTTTTCTTTCAGCCCCTCTCTGTGATGTTGAGGGGGTTTTAGGAACATCTATCCACCTGCCTTCTTTAATCAGAAGTCCCATGTGGCCATTTGTCCTTGTTGCAAAGTTCTTTCTGCCCCTAATGCATCTGGCCTCCCAGCGACATTGCAGCCCCCCAATGTCTGTGGCTGCTGCTGCAATGCACTACTCTATAAAGTCGCAAAAATGGTTTTAACTGGTGCCCTAAGTAACCTTTGTTGACTTGAGATGTGGATTCGTTCACTGCTCTGTGAATCCATGAGTCTCCTCTGGCATCTGACTCCAGGGGGTCATACCAACCACAGCCCCAGTGCACCTCACCTTTGGCCAATTGTTAAGTTGTAGAGTTGGTCAGGTTGCATCCTCTAACACATCATGGTCTTCCCATTGGGTCTGAAGGCCCCATTGGAAGATTAAAACAGTATCTAAGGCAAATGCAGTCCTCACCTGCATGTCCTCGTTCCTCCAGGGGAAAACGGAAGAATCCTTGGGCTATAGCAAACACACTGTAACAAGTTCATGTCCCTGGGCCTACCCTGACTGATAACACCCTGGTCCAGGAGCTATTTCTGATCAGAGGTCTGCCAAGCTCCTCTTCTTCAGATGCTCCAACCATCTTATATGCTCAAACCCCATGCAGCATAATGGCCAGGCACCCAGAAGAGATAAGGAAGAGCCGACCCAGACTGATGGGCTACCCTACCCTCCTGGCTGTATTGTTAGAGTCATTTATACTGGTGGAAAGTTTGGGCTTCAATTCAAATAACCAGAACCTCAGAGCCCAACCTTAATGAGGTCCATCAGAGGGAGGACAGCATCTCAGAAGTCAGACTTGTTAAAGCAGAACAGGGTGACTGGTCTCACACAGGAATTCATGACCTGCTCACAAAGAGATAAACGTGGGAGCCCTGAGTAGGGTGGGGTCTCAGGCCAGCAGGGGCCTAGGGCCTGTGGGATATGCAACCAGGCAGGCAGGTGCCCTCCACATGGGGAGTGTGTCAGGGGTGGTAGAGTAGTGTGTGACCTCACACCAGGAGTCAAGGGTGACTCCCAGAGGCGGCCTTGGATGGGAATGAAGAGTGGGATTTAGGAAGCAGAGAAGCAGGAAGAGGCTCATGTGAATGCAGACTCTGTGTGGCCCCAAAGCAGCATTCTGTGTGACCCCAGGATTCTGTGTGGGGGAACTGTGGGAGGTGAGAGGGACCTGAGGCTGTACATACTTGCAGGTCACATATGGAGTTTGGATTTAGCCCAAAGAACAACGGAGTGCCAATGGACAGCTCCAAGTGGGGCAGTGACTCACATTTTGGAAAATGTCTGATTGCTGACTGCAAAACGAATTGCAGGGGAGGGTCTACGTGTGGCAGGAAGCCCAGACCCACTGGTGGTCCAGGAGATGCTGGCGGCTTCCACAGGGTTGTGCAGAGGAGGTAGAATCTCTGGAATTTGGAGATGGACTCATTTAGGGGGTGAGGTTCAGGGAAGAGTCTGGGTGGGGTCATGTCTCTGGCTTGGGCATCTGTATGGTGACATTTACTAAGACAGGAAACCCTGGGGACAGTTCAGCAGGATTTGCTATATTTTTCTTACTTTAAAAAAAAAAGGCAACAATAAGGACTGAAGATGTGCCTTCTCACAAACTCCACAAATGCTACAAATGAGAGGAAGGGGCCAGGTACATCCCGAGCTCATCAGCCCTTTCTCAGCACCTCCCACTACCAGTTCACTGCACAGCTTCACATCGTAACCCTGTCATTGGACTTCACATGTAACTACTAGTAAGAGCCAAAAAAAAGCCACCCATTTCCTTGGCTGACTTCCGTAGCATCCTCAGGCTAACCCAGCTGCACTTGGTGACCTCAGCTGCCACATGGTGATCCTCCCCCACCACACTGCACTTACACACAGTGTGTCCCAGGCACTGTAACAGCCTGCACACCCACCCTGTCCCCTTTGCTTCTGATGCATAAATGCCTGCTGTCTCCGCTTCCTGGAGCTCAGCCTCCAGCCCACCCTCTTCTGAACCCTGGGACTCATTCACAGCCCTCTGATCCCAGACTTTCTCATACCCCTTTCTAGCTGGAGGCAGAGCAGATGGCTGTTACTCTGTTTCATCACACACACGCGCACACACACACACACACACACACACACACACACACACAACATTCAGAGAATAAAAAAAAAAAATTATCCATCTTCCCATTGATCACAGATGACCACCTGGTTATCTTGGCCCTTATGGCCCAGATTTGCTCACCAGTGGGAGTGTCTCCTTTAAAGTGCTGAGCTTGACTTAGCACTGAGGACAAAGGGCTGAGTCAGACACAGAGGAAATGGCCACTCACTGAACCCACCACAGTCTGAAGTTGGCTGTGATCAGTGCCTCCATGGCCATGGGCTGACCTGTGTCTCCCAAAATCCATGTGTTGAAACTCCAACCCCAGCACTTCAGAATATGACTGTGTTTGGAGACAAGGTCTTTAAGGAGGTGATTAATTTAAAGTGAGGTCATTGGTATGGGCTCTAATGCCATCCGACTGGTGTCCCTATAAGAAGCAGAGATTAGGACACATACAAGCAGAGGGAAAGCCACATGATAACAGAAGACAGCCATCTACAAGCCAAGGAGAGAGGCCTCATGAGAGACCAACCGTGCTGACATTGTGGCCTTGGACTTCCAGCCTCCAGAATAGTGAGACAATACATTTCTGTTGTTAAGACACCCTCATTCCCAACCCCAGTCTGTGGCACTCTTATGGCAACTGAGCATGCTCACATAAGTGCAGTGATAGAGACAAGAAATTGTACTACAGAGATGCAAGGGGAAAGTGATCAATCCTGAGAGGAAGGAGGCAGCCTCAGGTTCCTGGTGTGGGTTCCAGAGTGGACTGGCTGGGCTCAAACATCATGATCTGCCATCCCCCGGGTGACACTCTTGCCAGACATGGGTGAGGGAGGATGAAATAAGGAAAAGCAAGCACAGCATGGGTCACAGACAAGCCCACAGTGGGGTAGCTTGTGCCATATCAGCTATTATGGAGGGAGAGGCATCCTATAAACTGATGTTGATGCACAAAGTGGTGTAAACATAAACATGTTGGAGGGGGGAGGGCTTGGGCTAGGGATGGACAAGAGGAAGGGGAGCACTGGAATACCAGACTACACTTTGTCCTAAGAAAGAGAGAAGCATTTAAGACTTGTAGGGCAAGGAAGCGACAAGCCAGAAAGGGAGTGCGGGCCAGCTGATGGAAGGACCCCCACAGGGGAAGGGGACGCAGAGAGGCCCGTTGCAGGCTTCTGTGAAGTGAAAGAACGGCAGTGAGTAATTTTGGCCCTTCTCTTTGTTGGTCTTAAATATTTATTTCAATGTTTGCATGCATAAACAATGCAGGAGCCCAGAGGCAGTCCTCCCTCCAGCTCTTAAAAGATTTCTGTAACGTATTCCTGGAAGAGACCGTTAATGCCTCTGCTCCCTTGCCCTGAAATGGATTTCTGAGAAGGTCTTGCATTTGCACGCTGGCTGCAAGGAGCGCTTCTCAGGCTCAGAGTGCCTCCTGGGCAGGGCTGTGCTGAGCCTCAGGAGCTCAGATTTCCAAAGAGAAAAGAGTCCTTAGGGAACTCAACTGGGAGATGGCTAATGAATAAATAAAGTCTGCCCACAAGGCCCTGTCCATTTACCAATACTCTGCTGTTTAACTTTTCATCAGAACAGTGTGGCTGTGAGCCCCATCTTTCTGGTTGTGCCAAACTGTCATGTCTTTCTCATTTATCCACATCATATGGGCAGCAGAGAATTTGGAAGTTGTAGGGGATTTGGATATCATCCAGTTCAACTCTCCTGTTCCCCAGATGAGAAACTGGGAGCCAAAAAAAAAGATGTGCTCAAAGTGTTCTGGCTCATCGGTGCGGTATACAGCCCTGGACTGGGAGGCCACGAGGCTCAGGGCCCCAAGATTCAGCCCACCCGAGAGGAAGTGCTGCTCAAAAGAAATATCATGCAACTACAGATGCGACTTTTCAGGTAGCCACTTAAAAACATAAAATGAAACAGGTGAAATTAACCTTGCTAGTGTATTTCATCCAGAGTGTGAAATATACAGACTCCCTCTGGACACACATTTTATTCCAGGAGCTAAACACATGTTATGTGAGATCTTGGGCTTGGAAGGGAAGAGGATAAGGAGCGGGGGTCACACTCTGAATAGCACCCTTTCCAAGAAAAGCAATCAGTGTGCAAGTCCAGTAAACCACACATTTTGCAAAAACTCTGCACTTCTCTCAGGAGCAGAGAGAAAACCCTCCATAATGAAAGAGTAGGCCGTGATAGGCATTGTCCCAACCCACAGCACACTGAGGACTTTGTACCCAGCCACCCATCTCCGTGGTGCTTTTAGCTGACAAAGGATGCCTGTAGGTGCTGGTATTCCAGCTATCTCCTGAGGTGGCTGGAAGTGGGTGGCAGTGGGGACTCCTGGGAAAAATGCAGAATAGAAGTGCCTCAGAGACAGAGGGACTGCCTGATGCTGGAGCCCACGTGAGGTGGTCCGATGACTAACACGGAATTCGCAAGCCCCTTGAGCCCAGGGCACTCCACCAGCTTCTGAGTTCATTCTGGATGGAACCAAGTCCCAGAGTTCCTTTCCTTTCCAACAGCCTGGAATTCTGCTGCAAGTCCTTAAAAGCTCCTACCAGCCAGCTTTGCCTCCACCTTGTCTCAAGGTGGCAACGTACATATCAGAACCGAGTCCTTCTTCTTGGTCCTCTAGGTGAGTTCTGATGTTGGGGCCACTAAACAGGTGGATCGACTAAGGCTGCCAATAAGTGATAGGTTCCCAATGTGACAAAATCCTCAGAGTATGTTCCCTGCTACCAGCCAGCCCAAGGCGTGGCTCACTGAGTGCTAATAAAGGTGGATGATCAGATGATCAGATAACAAGTATCACAGAGCTTGATTGCACTGAATTTGTTTCTCAATGTACACTATCCAACACAGCTAGCCACTGAGCCCCAGAAATGTGGCTAGTCCAAATTGAGAAGTGCTACAGGTGCAAAATATGCACAAGATATCAAAGACTTGGTATGAGGAAAACGATGATATCTCATTGAAAATCTTTGCATTGATTTCATGTTAAAATGATAATATTTTGCATATGTGGGGTTAAATGCAATGTATTATTACAATTCATTTCAAGCATTTCCTTTTGCTTTCAGTGTACCACTTTAAAGTTTAAAATTACACATGCGACCCCCATCGTACCCCTGTTGGTCAGCGCTGTTCCGGGAAGCTCTTGGTTCCAGAGGCCTCTTTCTGCGATTTGGTTCCAAGACTGTTGACCAGGGTCTGACTGGCGGGGTGGTGACTGATGGTGGATGCACGGTGGTTGCTGACAGGACAGGGATGTGAAGTGAGAGCGCTGGCGCCGAGCTGTTGGGCACCAGGGGCCTCTGCCTTGTCCCTCCTCGTCCCCACCCTGGAGACCATGGCCTCCAGGTCTCCACTTACAGTGTCAGCAGGAAACCCAGAGCAGCCGCAGATCAGGGATGAGCTATGTGACTGTCTACAGCCCCTCAGAAATGGAGCATGAAATCCCAAGCTGACTGTAGGCCTGAGGGCACAGTGACCCTCAGGATGATGGGACTTACCTGTAGTTTGAATTAGGGGGCAGAAGGATGACCCTACACAAGAGATAAAATTATATAGAACTAAATACATACAGACACATGCACCTGGATAGTTTCTTACAATTGCATGCACATCTACAATTTTCCAAAGTAAAAATGTTTAAAAAAATACAGCCCTATTTCTACACTCATGTTCATAGCAGCATTGCTAGTACTTGCAATAGTCAAAAGATAGAAGAACCATGTGACCATAAACAAAATATGGATATACGTAAGTGGAATAATTCAGACACAGAAAGGAATTAAATTCTGACACATGCTACAACATAGATGAGCCTAGAAGACATTAAGCCAAGTGAAATAAACCAGCCACAAAAGGACAAATATTGTATGACTTCACTTATGGTGCCTAGAGTCATCAAATTCATAGAAGGAAGGTAGAATGGCGGTTGCCAGGGGTGGAGAATGGGGAGGAGGCTGAGGTGTTTAATGGGTACATATTTACAGTTATCTGGAGAGGGTGATGGCAATGGTTGTAAAACAATGTGGTTGTGTTTAATGCCACTGAACTGTACACTTTAACATGGCTAAGATGGTAATTTTTATATTGTGTGTTTCATCACAACTTTAGAAAATTTAAAAATTTGACCTAAGGATCAATGACTCTTACAATTTACTCTGTTCAAGGAGGTAGAACCAGCAAGCTACTGAGCGTGTTAGTAGGAACCAGACTGCCAGCTTCTGGGTGATGAAGTTGCAGGAGGAAGAGGTGAGCATGTCCTTAGCAAACGTGTTGGGTGTTGGCAAAGGTGTAGGCCAGAGGAGCCACACCAGTGCCCACATCTCACCTCAAGCACATTGCACACCAAACAAATCTTTCACACCATCCAAAGGTGGACCTAAACCTACTAGTAAAGTGCTAGCCTCAATAAAAAATATGAATAACTGCGGAGATTAGGGAGGTGAAAATCTGGTGGGAAATGCTGATGCCTAGAGCTCAAAGGGCTTGGAAAGGCAAAAACTAATCCCAGAATCAGCAAATGAAATCTAATCTGATGTGAGCTGTGGAACTGGCATCTGAGGATGTACTCCTCCATACCATCTCACTGAACTCACCAGGTTTTCCCTGTACAAACTAAGAGGGGTAACTTTATGGGCCACCCCGACTGTACAGTTGAAGTAGCCCTGAGTTTCCTAATTGACAGGAAGAGTGTAAAAGAACCCACTGAGTGGGGTATGGCAGGGGGCCTCTCTGCACACCAAGAAATCAGTCACCCAAGGGAGAGGACTTCAGTGCACCTCCACTGAGTCACTCAGAAACATGGGTGGGTGGGGAGGAGGGAGCTGCCAGAATGGGAGTTATCAGAGAGCACAAATAACCAGGGTCCAATTTTGGTTACGGGGCACCCCCAGAGGTCTTCCCCCTAAAATTCATGCTGGCTGCTCAGAAGC
This sequence comes from Pipistrellus hanaki, assembly GCF_964339955.1. NCBI lineage: Eukaryota > Metazoa > Chordata > Mammalia > Chiroptera > Vespertilionidae > Pipistrellus > Pipistrellus hanaki. The sequence continues at coordinate 45,205,969 of NC_140518.1, forward strand.
CCCTGAACTGCCCGGCCTGTTTAAGAATGCAGAGATCTCTGCAATAGTGCTTGAGCTCAGGGTCATTCATTACCACATGCAGTGCCTGCCACCCCTCGTCACCTCACAGGCCATCACTCAGACCTGTGCCAGACAGTAGCTTCAAGGGGGTAGGGTCTGCCTCTGCCTGTGACAGACATGAAGACATCTGTCTGATTCTGCTCTGTTTTGAGTTTTCCTCAGCCACTGTTCCCTAAGCCAAGTGATCTGTGTGTAAAAAACAGCATTGTTTTCCCTCTTGGGCATGTAAGTCAAGGGACATTTTTGTGTGATGATGCATAAATCCCAGAAATTTGGGTTGAAAAGGTCTCGAAAGTGTGGGAGTGTCCATAAAGCAAGCCTGGAGATTTCACTGGAACAGCTCCCTGGAAGCCCTCGGGACTGCCCGATGCCTTCATTAGCAAGTCCTAGCAGTTGACTGCTGGATGTAGAACTTTTAAACTCAAAATGATAATCAGTCCACCAGCCAGAAGTATCAGAGTTGCTGGGAATGGTGTGTTTCAACTCACTCAAGGACAACCCTCTTGTGAGCCCAAACCCCTCTGATAAAGCCATTGTAACGTGTCATAAGTAAGTTAGCTCTTCTCTTTGAGAAGTTTTTCTTAGATGTTTTACTCAGTCCATCAATAATTACTCATGAGTGCCTGTATATCAGAGTGTGGCTCTGATTCCTCTTCATCAAGAAAATTAACTTGCCTGCAACCCTCCCATAATAATCTAAGTAGTGGCCACGGAAAGTGGACAACTAGCTCATTGTCCGGAAAGGTGGAAGGACTCACAAAATAGTATGCACTTAATACCATTTTTTAAAAACCAAAGAATACATGGTGATCCCACTTTTGTAAATGTGTATTTATAGATAGATACATATATAGATAGATTTCAATACAACGAATCTGAAAGGATATATACAAGTTCATTGTGATCTTTAATTAGTAGGATTCTTTTTTTTTTTCTTTTAACTTTTCGGGTAAATGTACTACATGTGAAATCAAAAAACAAAAATATGTCTTAAAAGAAACATTGGCACTGAGAGTAATGGCAGTAGATGGTGTGTGTGTGTGTGTGTGTGTGTGTGTGTGTGTGATTTGGGAAAGTCGGGGTCCTTGCTGAGATTGGGAATCTCTACACAAACGGTTTAGGCCTACACAAAGAAGAGTGTAAATTTTGTATTTTCCTATGTGACTGGGATTAAAAGTACATACCGTTGACCCTTCAACAACATGGGTCTGAACTGTGTGGCTCCACTTTATACATGAATGTTTTCCAATAAATACTATAAATATATTTTCTCTTCCTTATGATTTCTTAATAACACTGCTTTTTTTTTCTAGCTTACTTTATTATAAGACAATTCATAATACATGTAACATACAAAATATGTTAATCAACAGTAGGCCATTAATAGTTTAGTTTTGGAGGAGTAAAAAATTATATGTGGATTTTCAATTGCATGGGGAGGGTGTCAGTGCCCTTGAACCCAATGTTGTTCCAGGGTCAGCATATCTCTGTGTGTGTGTGTGTGTGTGTGTGTGTGTGTGTGTGTGTGTGTACTTATCAGATATGTGATTATTTATCAAGGAGCCTTATGACCACTAGCATTATAATGCTTATACTTATTAGTGCACCAATCTTAGCTCTTACAATAGGAATTCCACTGCCTATATCACATTCACTAATCAACATAAATTTAGATGTATTATTTATACTAGCCAATTAAAACCTTGCTGATTATTTCATTTTCTGATAAGGATGAGTTTCTAATTTAAAATATACCTTAACCTGGCCTGTGTGGCTCAATGATTGACTGTCAACCTATGAACCAGGAGATCAGAATTTGATTCCTGGTCAGGGCGCTCAATCCCCAGTGGGGGCTCTGCAGGAGGCAGCCAATCAATGATTCTCTCTCATCATTGATATTTCTATCTCTCTCTTTCTCCCTCTTCTCTCTTAAATCAATAAAAATATATTTTAAAAAATAAAATATATCTTAATTGATGCACTCTGAGGAGTAGCACAAATAATTTCATATGAAGCAGCTTTGGTAACTTCAGTAATTACTCTATTTTCAGCACTATCAATCAGATGCATTAAGTAACATCTTTGCAACCTTCTCTTGGAAAGTGAAGATGGACTCTTGTTTGGCCTTTGTTGTTCTGTTTGGGTCACAGACTGGAGAAGAGCATAGAAAAAAATAGATAAGAGAAGCTATTTTTATCTACATAAGAAAAAGCATGACTTTACCAAAACTGGAAGATGGGGTGAAAATACACAAAATAGGGAAGGAAGTTGAAAGAGCATGGACAGAGCTTGGCCGGTGTGTCTCACTGGTTCAATGTCAACCTCTGAACCAGGAGGTCATGGTATTATTCCAGATCAGGGCACGTGTCCAGGTTGTGTGTTCAATGCCCAGTAGGGGGTGTCAGGAGGTAGCTGATCAATTACTTTCTCTCATCATTGATGTTTCTATCTCTTTCTCTCCCCCTCCCTTCCTCTCTGATATCAATAAAAAAAAAAAAGAATATATATATATATATATATATATATATATATATATATATATATATATATATATTTAAGTTCATGAACAGAGAAAAGAGGCAGATGCAGGGAAGAACCAGAGAAGCTGCGATTATTTAGAAGAAAAATGAGAGGAGAGAGGAAGAGAAGAGTGGAGCAGCTGCTATGTCATGTGGGAGTTTGGGAGAGGGAAGTGGAGAGAAGAGCAGGCGACATTAATTACAAGAAACTGAATCTGACACATTTTGCCTCCCCCTCAAGAAACTCTTCAGTAAAGAGTTGCATTCCAGGTTTGGGCTCAAATTTGTGTCTCTGAGAAGTATTGGCTGTCAGTCAGGAATCCTGTTGATCTGATAAGCTGAGCAAAGAAAGGGAGGCCCTAAGAAGCAGGGGACACAGCCCCGCCCTGACCCTGCTGAGCAGCCTGGGCAGCTGCTGTCAGCTGTGACCCATGCCCCATACCCCATGCCCCATTGTTCCACCGCCCCCACCATGGCTGGATTCATGGACTTCTGGGACCAAGTGCCACATACTGGTGGGTGTGTGTGGGGGGGTGTGCTTTAAAAGAGAAATTTACCATCTCTGTTCTGGAGGCTCTGTTGGCCCCTACTGAGGGCAGTGAGAGCAGCATCTGCTCCCGGACCTCCTCTCCAGTGAAGACAGGCACTGTGCCCAGTGTGTGTGGGTGCTGTCCCCTGTGTGTGGGGGCTCTGTGTGTGGGGAGAGTCTGTGCCCTGTGTGGGGGCACTGTGCCCTATTTGTGGGTGCTGTACCCTGTTTGTGGGTGCTGTCCTCTCTGTGTGGGTGCTCTTCCCTGATTGTCACTGTGCCCAAATCTTCCCTTTTCATAAGGGGTCAGTCATGTTGGATTAAGGCCCATGCTAGCAACCTTATTTTAAGTTGGTCGCCTCTATAAAGATTCCTTATACAAATAAGGTTTCCTTCTGAGGCACCAGGGCTTAGGGCTTCAATGTTGAAGTCTGTAGCACAGTGTTGAAGTGGGAACACAATTCTACCTCTAATGCCTGCTGATACCCATGGCCCACACAGCCCACAACCTGGGAGGCCATGCTGGGAGAACCCCCTCTTTTTCTGCACACCTGCTCACTCCCCTCTGCCTATGCCTTCTGACCTCTTGGTGTCACAGAAAGTCCTCACACTATGGTGCAGCTTCACCACGCCGCCCCAGCCAGATGCGGAGGGTTTTCCAGGTGCTGTATCTCTCGGGACTCAGTGGTGACCCTCAGAATCCCACTTAAATCCCCTCACTGAGAAGCTGCTCCCCGGATTTGAGGCCCACATTGGAAGAAAATTAATTAGAAGAAATATTTTAATATTGCTATTCGCCTTTTCTCTATAATAGAAGTGTCAACCAAATTCACGATCAACAATGACAGATGGAAACACATGGGTGTGATTGGTGTCAGCGAGAGCTTTATATGTATCGCGCATGCACGAGTCAACTTAGCCTTTACATATATAGAATAAACTTCCTTAATTAGACCTGCTTTCTGATGTAGCTAAACTTTTCCAAACCAGTAAAGAACCCGATCTTTTCTTCCACATAATTGTCAGCAACACAGCAGTAAATATTAACATGAAGCAGATTATTATTGTAGATCACTCAGGGAGAACAAAGGGTAAAATATTTAACTGCAGCAGTGTTTGACTATATTCTGCGCAGTGAGAAAACCTGAAGTCATTTTCAAGGACCACCATTTCTTCTTCTCAGTAAGGTCAAGTTTCTAAGCTTTCTAAATCTCCGTTTTCTGGCTAATGAAAAGAAAATAGGATTCCACCGAGTCTCCTATCTACCTACCCCAGGCCTTCTCTGAGGATCAAATGAGATGAGGCATGGGAAAACACTTCACAGACATTTGGTGTAGGTGCTGTCTGAAATGTTTGCACCTGGTTATAAAGCAAGTTCTGCACAGAAGAAACTGCAAGGACGCTAGTTGTTGCTAGAGAGAGGAAGCTGGACATTGCCACCTGACGTCATTAACATGCTCCCGTAGTAACCATTTAAAGGCTGGGCTGGCTAGGCTGTGGGCCGCATTTTGTGCCATGGGATCTCAGCAGCATTGCATCTTTCTTCCTTTCTTTCTCTTTCTTTCTTCCTTCCTTTCTTTTTTTCTTTCTTCTTGTGAGAATCTAAATATTATTTATTGTTTAAAGTATTACATATAGTAGTACATAGATCTCCTATTTTTTCCCCATTGACCTTCCCCAGCCTCCCCTAACCCCTGTCACATGCCCTCATCCCACACACACCCCAGCGTCTTGTGTCCATTGGTTGTGCTTATATGCATGCATACAAGTCCTTTGGTTGATCTCTTCCCCGCCATCCCCTGCACTCCCCAGCCTTCCCGCTGTAATTTGACAGCTGGTCCTGAGGTAGTGAGTTATCACAATTGATTGTATACAGCGTTGCATGTTTCTGTTTCAAAAGAAGCAGGTCACAGGGCCACTGTTCTGACATTCCCATCTTGGGGACTAACAATTCTAACATTTGAACACAGGGTGCAGTAAGCAAAGTGTCTGGGAGGAGAGATATCAGGTGACCGCCTGCTGTAGGCCCCACTTTAATTCTGTTCCCCAATATCAGTGGGGCTCCTTCTGTATGGAAATCACTGTGCTGAGCACTGGGGGTTCAAAGAGAGAAAGAAGGGTTCTTGCCTTCAAGGGGCTTCCAGTGCCACTGGGGAAAGAGAATCTTTTGACAGATGATCGCATGTCCTGTGGAAAGTGACATCTGAAAGGGGCACCATTCTTGTTCCAAAGGTTCCCAGGCTGAAAGGGGAAGCCTCCTGGGGCCCCTGGCAAAGCCACCTGCAACACCGTGGCAGGGCTCTCTGTATGGACTCCTGGTCTGTGAGTTCTTTCTGCCATCGCAGATGCACTTCGCAGGAGCTTAGAAACAACCTGGACATCCATTTAGCTGAGCACTGGTCTGAGGCTGGAGCCCTGGACGACACACCATAGGATGGCATGCTGGATTTCCTCAATACAGGGGACTCACTGCACCTATGGGGGAGGGGTTGGGACTACCTGAGCACCCCCTGAGAGGGCCAGGGTTTAGAGCCCGCTCCAAGCATTAGGGAGCGTGAAGGCTGAGGAACAAGAATGATGTTCCCGGTGTGTCTGTCTGCTCAGCATGCCCAGGGCCACACACACAGGGATTTGGGGGCCTCAGGTGCAACTCAAGTTGTGTAAACTGAACCTGTGCTGTTCTTCCAGCAGGGCGTGTACCCCTCAATGCAGCCAGCTGGCCTCAGAGGGTTGGGGGAAAATGCACAGTGCCCTCCACAGTCTGCTCCAGGCTCAGCCATGGGTCTGGGGTGACCTGAGCTCTGACAGGGCTCTGGCCTCAGCGCAGCTCAGCAGGTGCACTGTGCTTAGTTTAGCCATGCTGCTCGCCTTGCTTTGGAGAGTTCTAATTTCACTGACATATTTTTATGCGAGGGCTTCCGGCTCATATTTCTAATAGCATCGAAGGTTCTCAGGAGCATAGGAGAGTGTCTCCATTAAGCTTCTCCAGGTAAAGTCCCATTATCTGCACACTGTCACTCAGAGTGCTTTTCAGCCCCTGGCTGCCTACAGACCCCCCCTTTTCTCAGCCACAATGGCACGTTTAGCCTGCACCTCACCAGGTAGCATCCCCAACTGCATCCTGCCTCCTGCGAGTTCCCACACTTGCCTCTAGGTCATCCTCCTCCCAGGAAGCACCCATCTGCAGAACTGTGTCTCATCTGCCTCTGATCTTCTATGAAGCACATAGACGTTAGTGAAGAAATGAATACAATTTGAGCCATGCCTTAAAAATATATATATATCAATTTATGGGGGGAAAGGAAATGATTAGAAATCATCGCCAACAAGCAGGTGTGTGTGTGAGACAGAGATGGCCCAGAGTCCATGCCCAAGTGCTCAGCAAGCAGGAAATGGCTTGATAAACAAGATATGTACACAGCCGGCTTTGTCCTTCCCTGAGCATTAGCCATTACATCTAAACACTGAGCAGCTCTTTCCTTCGGCACTGCATTTGGTTTTACACCAACATAAGGAGAAATGTTATCATGAGAGGATTGCATTGGTGTGATGATTTGCATCCTGTGAACAAACCATCTTCATGTGCCAGTGATGGGCTGGGTGGTTGCTGTAGCTCCTTCTAGATTTAATCCCATATTTTACAGAAATGCAAGAGACATTCCTGAGTTCCCACAGGGAGGTGTGTGTGGACCTGGAACTGCACGTGACCCATGCCAAATCCACTGCCCTCTGTGTCTCCTTCCCTTGCTTCTCCTGGAGTGACTTTCTTTACAACCCCTTCAAATGACCTATTGGGAAGCATCTTTGCATTCAGGAAAAAGCTGTGGTGGAGCACATTGAGACCCAACTTACCCAGTGCTGACAAATTACTCATCACCAACCCAATCACCACTAACATTCTTCCAGCCTGCCCCTGAGGTTCTCCAAACCATTTGCCTTGATCACAAGCCCTTGTAAGTTTTCTTCTGTTCCCACAGTGAAGTCCACAGGAGGTAAACCCTTCCCTAATTATATTTTATCATTCTGATAAAGATGTTTTCTCCATTTAAGAAATCTGGGAAGGCCCATTTTTGGGGGGGTGTTTTGATTTTTGTAGGAGCCAATTCTATGATTATTTCTATGTCAATAGGAGTATAACATTAGTATTCATGCTGGTAAAATGTTTTTTTCAGAAAGAAAAAAAAAAAAAAAACACAACAAAGCAAAACCCTGATCTGTAGTGTTTGATAATTCCTGTGGTGTAAACACTCCCACCATGGTCAGTTTCAAGCTGCCAACATAATGTCATGGAACTGGCCAGCGGCCAGTCACACGTGGTGTTGGAAAGAGGTATGCACACTTGGCTCCTAACAAGCTGGTACAAGTGGTGGCTGCAGCTACCACGTATACTAAAATTTTTTTGAGGTAGACACATTCTTAGGCTCACTAAATCCTAGCACTTCACTGTGATTTATCTCTAAAAATAGAAATAATGGAAATACTTACCTCACAGGTTTTGTGAGGTTTGAATGAAAATGATTTTGAGTAAACAGTGCCTGATACATAGTAAACACTCAATAAATACACAGAATCATAACTGTCATTATCCCTATGTACCTCATCACATTTAATCTTTCCAATAGCCAAATGGGGCAGCTGTCCATTGGACAGCTGATGGGAGCCCCTACTTGGTGAGTACGTGTGTGGTTAGAGCTAAGAACATCATGTACAACTTACTGGTCTCCTGGGAAGGCAATGCAATGTGACACATTCTTCTTTTGACTCCAACTCCCAGTTTACCAGACCTCCTGAGGATGACTGTGATGGCCAATTTTCTGTGTCAACTTGACTGGGCGAGGGGATGCCAGATAGTTGGTGGGACATTTTTCTGGGTGTGTCTGTGAGGGTGTTTCTGGTCGAGATTAGCATTTGAATCCATAGACTGAGTAGAGAAGATAGCTCTCACTGGTGTGGGAGGGCCTTCTTTAACACACTGAGGGCCTGAACAGAACAAAAGGGCGAGGCAGGACTAATTTCTCTCCCTGCTTGAACTGCTTTGTCTTTCCCTGAGACATGTACCTTCCCCTGCCCTCAGACATTAGTGCTCCTGCTTCTCGGGTTTGGGATTTGTATCCTCCTTGATGCTCACCGGAATTGCACCTCCAGCTTTCCTGATTCCTCAGCTGGCAGAGGGCAGATTGCAGGTCCTCTTGGTCTCTATAACCAGATGAGCCAGTTCCCATAATAAATATCCCCTGGAAACCCTAATACAACAACAAAGTGAGGAGCTCTGGGAAGAGAGAAGAGGCACCTATGTTGCACACATCTTGTGCAACAGAGAAGAGCATTTTAACTGAAAAGATCAGCACAAACTAAACTGAGTGAGAGAATAAGAAGACGTCTTCTCACATTGCTAGCTAGAGCCAGCCAGGGCGGCCTTAGCACCAACAACTATTCTGATCACCTAAGAGACAAGGTTGCAAATTTACTACCTAAAAATCACTCACTTTCTTTCTTGCCAAAAGGTCCCACAAATCAAGCCACTTACAGGTGTGTTAGCCCATCTTACCCCACCACTGGGGCAGGTCCTGCAAAACACCTATCAGGTGAACTGGACATGAGGGCTGAGAGGGTGCCTGAGTTGAAATTGTGTTTCTTGGCATATGTGTAAGGATGAGCTAGGCACATCTTGACTTATAAGTGTCAAGTTCTGGGCACCTTCCTTCCCTGTTGGTGAGGTCTGAGTGATTCTGCAGCAATAAGCACTTGAGGGAAAGAGAAGACCTGAAGGCATCCCTCTGAGTTCTCCCCCCTGCTTCCCCCTTCTCTCTGTCAGGGTGAGGCTGGGCTGGGGTGAGCCTGGAGTTGTCTTCTAGTCGTTTCTCTGTGGGATTGAGCTCTGCAAACTGGGTTCTCCATGCACTCAAAGATGGATGAGGCCGCAGAGGGCACCCTTCCCAAGCTGCCCAGGGCAGGGCTGCACAATGGGGGCCTTTTCCTGTGGAAGCCAGGCATAGTCTGTGCGAGAGAAACCGAGAAGAAAAAAAAGTCTAAATATCTGCTTTTGCTTCCTACGCCTCACCCACTGAAAACATTAACTTCATACCAAGCTCCCACTAAGGAAGTGTTCAGGGACTTGAGGCGCCCTGGGGGTGGAGGGAGGTTCCACACTAGCTCTGGCTGCCTGGCTTACCCCAGACCCCAGGATTTTGTTTTCTCTTAAACATTTGATGGAATCATTTGCACAGTCATTTTCAGGGTTCCAATGATGGATATATGTTTCTGACTTGTATTTTCTTTCCATTGTGATATTTTTGCTTAAGTAGAAAGAGTACACCTTTAGGCTGCTACATTAATTGGTAAATTCAAGTATCTACCCTTCCAATCACACCTTCTAGAGGTAACCAGATCACAGCACAATTTCAACAGTTGGGTTTGCAGGCAGGTTTATAACTTTGGGGAAGTGAAGGAATATGGCCAGCTTGTATCTGATTTCCTTTATTATACTGTTTGGCCTTTCAGCAGACAACAAGGCTTGTTCTTAAGAGGATCAAGGAGCCTCCATTCCACTAACCTTTCTGATCATCTAAGAGAAAAGAGTGCAGTTTTGCTACCTAAAAGTCAATTTCATTCTTACCAAAAGGTTCAGAGACGATCAGGAAAAGTTGCCCAAAGGTACTCTGGGCTCATGCTTATCAGACAACAAAAGAGATTTTAAAGCTGCACTAATGAAAACAACTTGATTCTGGCACATAAATAAATAGACAGATCAAAGAGCCAAAATAAAGAGTCCCAAAAGAGACTGGAAAACAGAGTAATTTAATGTATAAGAAAGGGAAATTTCCAGTCACCAAGGGAAAGGTGGATAAATATTGTTAGAAAGGCTGGCTCACCCTGGGGAGAAAAGTTAAACAGAGTTCTCCTTCATGTTCATATAAGTTAATTACAAGTAAAAATATATGTAGGAGGTCATGGTTCAATTCCTGATCAGGGCACATGACTGAGTTTCAGGCTTAATCCCCAGTACGGGGCGTGCAGGAGGCAGCTGATCACTGATTCTCTCATCATTGATGTTTCCATCTCTCCCTCCCTCTCCCTTTTTCTCTGAAATAGGTAAAAATCCTATATAATAAAAACCTAATATGCAAATAGACCAAACTGTGGAACCATAGGTAGGACTATGATGTGTACTGAACACCAGGGGGCAGATGTTCAATTAAGGAGCTGCCCCCAGCCCACAGGCCCCAGGCCAGTCAAGGCAGGTGCCAGCGGGGGGCTACCCTGATTTCCCCAGGTCAACCTGCTGAGGGAGGGGACCAGTGGCAGTAGCTGGGCAATTAGTGGGTAAGGCCAGCAAGTAGGCGGTGCCAGGCTGGCCAAGGCAGGTGGCAATGGGGCCCCTGCCTCCAATCACCATATAGGTTGCCCCACTGATTGGCCCTGATCTCCAGCCAGGTCTAGGGACCCTATCCGTGCACAGATTTCCTGCAACAGGCCTCTAGTATATTTATAAAAAAAGAAATAAACTCAAATATGGTTCCCAGCTGGTACATCACAGCCAGGACACTTCAATGTCCTCAGAAGCAGGTCTCAGAGAGTGGCTGACACTGAAGGAAGTGGGTGTGAGACATGAAGGGAGGGGGCCCTCAGGAATGACACAGGGTCCACTGCAGCAAGAACTGTAATAAGGAAAATCTGGTGCAACTTGAACATCCCCTAGGGGAGGAGCATACCACACAGTAATCCAAAAGGAAGGGGACAGTTTATACACATCCACAGGGAGGGATGTTAAGTGACAAGAGTGAGTAGCAGAATATGTATTCCATTAAAAATAGCTGTGTATATTCTGATATGTATGTAGAGTTTGTGCATGTTCATTAAATACATCCACAGTTGCATTGAAAAAAGCAGGCCTGGGAGGATATATGACAAAATGTAAGAAATGGTTGCATCTTGGGGTAGATGTCCAGGGAGAGCAGCTTCCATGGTTTGCTTAGCTGCTCAGTAGAAGAAAGGTGTTGAAGTCATGACAACTGACCTTAGGCCCAATTCTCACCATTTTCAAATTAAAGTGCACGGGATGAAAAAAAGAAACCAATTATTTTAAAACTAAGTAATCAAGTATTTTTACAAGGAAAGTTGGCTAATTGTGCTGTAGATTTCTTAAATGCACTAAATAACAAGATGTAGCAGTCATCTCTGGATGACACCCTCCTTTGCTCCCAAGAGGGAGCACTCTGAAGAGTTTCTCAGTGCAGAGATATAGGGTTTCTTAGGGTGTCCAGACTGTGAAATAACCCAAATACAGATGCCTCTGATGGAGATGTTACATGATCTGTTGCTCAGTGGTTCTCAAACTTTTTAATGCCTCGACCCTTTAATACAGTTCCTCATGTCATGGTGACCCCCAACCATAAAATTATTTTTGTTGCTACTTCATAACTGTAATTTTGCTACTGTTAATGAATTATAATGTAAACATCTATGTTTTCCTATAGTCTTAGGCTCTATAGCAGTGGTTCTCAACCTGTGGGTCACTAGCAGAGTTGCTTAAGACCTTAACAGTTAGCTGATGTAAAATATAAAATAGGTCTTATATTTCCAGCTTTATTGAGACATGGCTGGCATATAACATTAAGTTTGTATACATTTATGAATTGCAAATGGATCACCACTCTACTATTAGTGGTCATCTCCATGTCACATAATTATCATTTCTTGTTTGTGGTCAGAATATTTATGGTCTGTTCTCTTAACAACTTTCAAGTAAGTGATAAAGTATTATTAGCTTTAATCACCATGTTGTGCATTAGATTTCTAAACTTGTTAATCATAGCAGGATGTTTGAAACTTAGATCAACAGCTCCCATTTCTCTATTTCCCTGGCAACCTCCACTTTAGTGTCTGTTTCTCTGAGTTTGTCTTTTTCCAAATTCCACATATCATATAAGTAAGATTATGCAGTTATATGCCTTTCTCTGTCTTATAACATTGGTCTTTTATTGAGACTGTGTTTTTGATGGTTTAGGAGTAATTTTTCCATTAAGACTGGACTTTCATAAATTTATTCATTGGTGATGTAATAGTGTTGGTGGTAATGATGGAGTTGCAGATGGAGGAGGTGAAGGAGGTGGTGTGGTCATAGAGATGGAGTTGGTGGTAATGATGGAGTTGCAGATGGAGGAGGTGAAGGAGGTGGTGTGGTCATAGAGATGGAGTTGGTGGTAATGATGGAGTTGCAGATGGAGGAGGTGAAGGAGGTGGTGTGGTCATAGAGATGGAGTTGGTGGTAATGATGGAGTTGCAGATGGAGGAGGTGAAGGAGGTGGTGTGGTCATAGAGATGGAGTTGGTGGTAATGATGGAGTTGCAGATGGAGGAGGTGAAGGAGGTGGTGTGGTCATAGAGATGGAGTTGGTGGTAATGATGGAGTTGCAGATGAAGATGGTGATGGTGCTGCTGCTGCTGCTGTGTGTTCCATTCAAGAGCTGACCACTCTTGGACATCAGGAGCCATTACTTCCCCCACACACTGGCAATGGGACCCTAAAGAGGATGAGACAAAAGCTCTCGTTCTGCTGAACTTTCCTGAAGCCCCAAGTACATGATATTGAGTACTGTGAATATCTTTTCCAGGCCAGGAGAACTAAACCACATTATAAAGGTGAGGGAGTGGCAATTTTGGCTGTGACCAAGAAAAGAGGGAGGCTATTTACAGGCAGAGGTGTGGACCCAATATCTCCAGGATTAAGGGGAATTGGATCTGGATTCTGAGTTCACGGAGTTGCACTGAGACTCATGTTGGAGGCAGGACTAGTCATCATCAGGGAACAGAATTCAGATTTAGGCATGTGGGCCTGCCAAAGCTGACACTTCTGGTAGCAATTGCAGTTTACTCTGTTGTGCTTCTGCTGTCCCCAAGTCTTCGGGGCAGACTTGACTGCCACAACACCAGCAGGGCTATGCTTTGAGGAGCTTCAGGGGGACCCAATGGCTAGGTTGAGAAGCGAGACAGCAGTGGCCTGTGTCCTTGGAGTGAGAAGATGGTGGGATTGCCAGGTGATCATGAGGATGACTTTGTGGAATACGCAAGCATTCCTTAGAGCTTTTCAGAAAGTTCCTGGGAACTTCCATTGTCCTCAGAATAGCAGCTCAGACTCCTGGTGTCTGAGCATTAGAGGGATGTGCCTATCCTCCATTTTTTTTGCGGTCAGGGTCACTCTAGTCTCTCACATTTTAGGGAGCCTGAGTCTCTTTAAAAAAGCATTTAAGTTTACGATAACAAAAAATAAATGCAATAAAGATAAAAAGGAAAGGAAGGAGGAAAGAGGGAGGGAAGACGGAGGGAGAGAGGGAGGAGTTATAGATGTAATCACATAGAGTAGGGAGATGGAACAAGGGCAATGCCTAGCCAGATCATGGTGTGCTTTCTCCCAGTGTTGACATGCACCCCGCCCCAGTCTACATGGGGCCTACAAATGCCTGGAGCAGCTGGCAGGAAGCAGGGACTCTGTCATGGAGAGGAAATGGAAAGCCAGAACTAGTCTTCTGCTCTGGAGACCTGGGCAAGTTGAGATGAAGCTCAGTGAGACTCAGATTTGCTCAAAGTCTGGTGGGAACAGTCAAGGGCGGCTGTCTTCTTTGAAGCAGCCCAACCCGCTCCTCCAGAACAAAAAGGTGGGCATCTGTATTGTTGCCAAGGGCCAAGAGGGGAAGGCCCTTCTCTAAGCACAGCAGAGCTAGGTGACAGCTCCATGGTGCTGCAGAAACAAACATGAAAGTCAGGGCCAAGTATTGGGTCGGCAGCTAAGTAATTGCGGGTTTCACACATATATGGCTTCAGTTGAATTTTTAGTTTGCAGACGTAGTACAAATGTAAAACACATTTTGTTATTTGATAGTTGGCTATTCAGCTGTTAATCAGTAAAAAAAGTTTTTTGATCTGTTTTGTAGTTTTCGTTTGGCGTTAGTTGAAAAATGGAAAATCAAAAGGAACATTTTCGTCATATTTTGCTTTTTTATTTCCGCAAAGGGAAAACGCATCGCAAGCTCATAAAAAGTTATGTGCTGTTTATGGTGACGAAGCCTTAAAAGAACGGCAGTGTCAAAATTGGTTTGCCAAATTTCGTTCTGGTGATTTTTCACTCAAAGATGAAAAACGCTCTGGTCGTCCAGTTGAAGTTGATGACGCCCTAATCAAAGCAATAATCAATTCGGACTGTCACAGTACAACACGTGAGATTGCAGAGAAGCTTCATGTATCACATACATGCATTGAAAATCACTTAAAACAACTTGGCTATGTTTAAAAACTCAATACATGGGTTCCTCACGAACTGAAAGAATCACAGTTAATGCAACGCATTAGCAGCTGCGATTTGCTAAAGAAACGTAATGAAAATGACCCATTTTTAAAACGACTGATAACTGGCGATGAAAAATGGGTTGTTTACAACAATATCAAGCGGAAAAGATCGTGGAGCAGGCCAGGTGAACCAACTCAAACAACATCAAAAGCTGATATTCATCAAAAGAAGGTTTTGTTATCAGTTTGGTGGGATTACAAAGGAATTGTCTACTTTGAACTCTTACCACCCAACCGAACGATCAATTCTGATGTCTACATTGAACAACTAACGAAATTAAACAATGCAGTTGAAGAAAAGCGGCCCGAATTGACAAATCGAAAAGGTGTTGTATTCCATCATGACAATGCAAGGCCACACACATCTTTGGTCACTCGGCAAAAATTAATGGAGCTTGGTTGGGATGTTTTGCCACATCCACCATATAGTCCTGACCTTGCACCATCTGATTACTTTTTGTTTCGATCTTTACAAAACTCCTTGAATGGTAAAAATTTCAATAATGATGATGATGTCAAATCGTACCTGATTCAGTTTTTTGCTAATAAAAACCAGAAGTTTTTTGAACTTGGGATTATGATGCTGCCTGAAAGATGGCAAAAGGTCATTGATCAAAATGGGCAATACATTACAGAATAAAGTTATTTAGTTCCATGAAAAAATTGTCTTTGATTTTCTTTAAAAAATCCGCAATTACTTAGTTGCCGACCCAATATAAACTGAAGGCAGCTTTGCAAAGTTTGACAAATTTACCAGGCCACTAAAATTCAACTTGGCCAGAAAGTCACGGTGACCTCACTCCTTTTTATGAGCAGCTGTCCTGATACTAATCCTGCCTCCTTCATAATCCCTCTTTCATGAGACTGGAGAGAACATATTATGAGCCTAAAGCAAATGCCCTCTCACAGAACCCTGTGCCTCTGTGTAACTTGCATCACAATTGCAATCTGATAATGTGATTGTCCAATGTCTCCAATGCCAGCTCTAAACCTGAGCGTGTCTGCCACTTTCGAGGTTGGGCACCAGGTGCAGTGCCAGGCACCAGCAGGCACCCAATGTCTGTCTGTTCTTGCCCATAGCATGGCTGTGAACATGGGAACTGAGGGAACATGATGAGTCTGTGAAGTTATGTCCCTTCTGACAAAGGCCAGAGGAGAAAAGATAACTGACATTGAATTTCATCAGGTAGGCATGGATTGGTGGTTCAAAGGAACAGAAGAACTAGATGTTAAGTTTTAAAACACAAACTCCTCTTCCTTCTATTCCTCCAGCACCCCCTATAGAAGGGCACATCAGAAGCACCTAATGATCCTTTATTTGAATCATCCTGTCACGACTAGAAGGAACTTTATAGCCAAGTTCCCTACTCAGCTCCTCACATTTTCTACAAAACCTGGCCTTGAGGTTTTTCCAGCCTCTGATTATTATGAAGGAAACCACCTCTTCCCAATCCATTTTGGTTTAGAGGTTAAGACTCACTGTTGTAAGTAATCTCGATAAATAGTTAAGCACCGACTACGTGCCAGACCATGATGGACAGGGCTCTGGGACCATGACAGTGAACATGTCTGACCTCATCGAGGTTTCCTGGCATTTTCTAACTCACCTTCCTTGCTCTGCTGGTCTGGCAGCACATGATAAATTGTCTCTGGGTAACTGTGCCTCTCAAAGCCATTTCACAGCCAATGGCACCAAAGCTGAACTGGTGCGTCAGTGGCCACAGGCTGAACACACCTGGCAGACTTGAGGGCACATGGGGTGGGGTGCCACTGCTGAATCAGGGAGGTGGCGAAAGGGACCTGGGTATAGGGGGCAGCTGGCCTTTGAGTGGAGAGCCTCGTTCCAGTCCCAAGGGGCTTGTTTGTTTCAGTGTTGGCTTGTCTACCAGAAGCCAGGATGTAAGCGGCGACTCTGGCACTGACTTTGCTTCCCATAAAAGCACCCCCCACTGACCAACACACGGAAATTGTCCCACAGAGGGGGGTTTCAAACTTCCCTGAAATTTTTGGCATCTCACATCACTTGCCCACCAAAAATAATGGAATGTTCCAGAAGCTGAACAACTGAAGCTGGAGCACAGGTGACTGGTGCCCTGAGCCTGGCTGGGCTCCAGCGCTGTCACTTGGGAAGGCCTCAGGTAGAGTGACAGTTTCTACTGCCCTGGGAGAAGAGATGGAGGTCTTTACACCAAGTCCAATGTCCTTTCATGACATGGTTTATCCTGCCCTGTCCCAAATGGAATCCAGGTTATGGTCAGGGTCAAGGGGTGGCAGTGGGTCCCACCAACACTTGAGCTATTCCTGCATTCTCTATGGACCCTCATCCCTGGTGCCCTGAGGAAGCCCATGTATGTACCCAGTGCCATGAGCAGCCTGGTCCAACCATGTACTTTGGATTTCCATGTACCTAAGGGGTTGGATGAGGCTTTGGAAGAGTGAGAGTTTTCTGATTACTCAACAAACCTAGATCTAAACTCCAGCCCGGACCCTGAGGATGTCAGATCAATAAATCTCAAGTCCCGTTTATTCCCCTCCCCAGTCTCTCCTTCAGCCTTATCTGCACTATAAAGCACAGTTGTGACAGTGTGCAGGGCACTGGAGGAGGTGGGGACTCTCAGGCTTCTAGGACTGAAAAAGCACGCTGAAGAGCACCACCCTGTGGAGACGCCGCCCTCTGCCTGCACTCATCTCCCAAAGTGCCCCAGGGTCTTTCTATGGTATCCCAGCTCCAGGGACACACCTCAGGTCCCTGGTTGGAAGTCCTGTGCAGTAACCTCTATTCCTTGAGATTTCTGGGCTACCTCCGAGGATTCCCATAAGACCCCAGGGTCAAAATCCCCCTATATCCAGGCCTCCTCCTCCAGTTTCCCAGGTCAGGGAGGTACCGTATTTTCCGGCGTATAAGACGACCCCCTAATTTTACAGTTAAAACATAGGTTTAGGCTTATATTCGCTGTATAAGACTACCCCCCACTTCCGAGGCAACACCAGTTCTTTTTTTAATAGACCGCCTCTCTGACTCTGGCCAATCTGAGCAGGCTTTTTACTAGAAAGCAGGCTTTTTACTAGAACACAGTGTAGCTTAAGCCTGCTCAGATTGGCCAGAGTCAGAGAGGCGGTCTATTAAAAAAAGAACTGGTGTTGCCTCGGAAGTGGGGGGTAGTTTATACAGTGAATATAGGCCTAACCCTATGTTTTAACTGTAAAATTAGGGGGTCGTCTTATACGCCGGAAAATACGGTATCTGTGTTGTATGTCCTGAAGGAAGAGACTAAGGGGTCTGTAAGGCAGTCTGTACCCCAGTGGTCGGCAAACTCATTAGTCAGTAGAGCCAAATATCAACAATACAACGATTGAAATTTCTTCTGAAAGCTGAAAACCGACTTCTGCCCAAGGGCCACCAAGTTTCAGTTGCGCTGTATGTGCACACCTGTGGTATTTTATGGAAGAGCCACACTCAAGGGGCCAAAGAGACGAATGTGGTTCACGAGCCGCAGTTTGCCGACCACTGACCTAGGCCAACAATGGCAAAAATAGGACTTCTGGTCACTCCACACAGGCCACCGGTGCTGCTGATCCAGTCTGGCACTCACAGGCCTGCAGTTAGGTTCTACCCCAGCCTCCTATCCCTGGTAGGGCTCCCAGGCCACCAGGCAGCTGGCTGGCAGGATCCTGCACCAGCACCTATGTTTATGTGGTATGTCCTTGAAGACTCCTGCAACCCCTTATCTGTCAGGCAGCCTTATCTCCTTCAAGATGTGCCCTAGGCCCTGACTGGGCTGCCTGTGGAGCTGTCTGATGTCCTGACAGCCCGGCCAGAGCAAAAATGGCCAGCAGGCTGTCACATCTGAGGATTTCAACACCAGCTGTGGAATTTGCAAGTGGATGAATGCCATACTGTGCCCGGGAGCCAGAGAATGTGTTCAAAAACAGCTCCTCAGTATATGTCGCATGGGGCCTTAGTGACACAGCTCCTGGGCATGTGTCAGAGGGGGCCTTAGTTACAGCTACACAGCAGCCAACAGAGAACCCTGCTTCTGCTTGAACAATACCAGCAGGGAGACTAACTGCCTCAGCTCTCATGCCAAACAGAAAATTCCAGGTGCTGAGGAGATGAGAGGAGGCAGATGTGGGTTGTGGGACATCCAAGAAAGCTAGTTTCCTCTTAGAGAAGGAAGCTCAGTATGTCCAGCATAACCTGAACTGCCCCGACCTCGGCTTGGAGGGCAGATGCGACCATACTAGGAATAGTCCGCATTCCTGCCTGCGCCCGCCTGCAGGAGTCGGCTGGGCTCAGACCCTGGAAGGGCCCCAGGCCTGCTCTGGGAGCACCCGGGATGCCTGTTGTGGGCGGGGCCCAGGATGCCTGGCAGGTTCTTATGAACAAAGCTGACGCTGCCATGTGTCCACTTGGCTCCACCAGACCTGGCTGCAGCTTTGCACAGGCCCAGGCAGTGGGCCCCATGTGCTGGTACTTGTGAAAGCAAGAGGCTCTCTCCCTAACTCTCCACTTATATTGCAGGGCCTTCCAAGATTTTAAACAAAGAGCCCTTGAAAAGTTGACTCCATGGAGCTCACAAAGATCTGCACCAGGAGACAAACCTCAGCAGCAGCCACCAGTTACTCAGCTGCCCCTCTCCCCTGGCCAAGACACGGCTGCTGGCTCAGCTGGCCTCACCCAGCTGCTTCTTCCCTGGAGGAGGGTTTCCCAGCAGCCTTCTTAGCCTTGTGCACATGTGGCTAGACCCGTGAGCCCAGCGTGGGCTTGAGCAGAGTCCACATTTCAAATAGAATCAGACATTTTCAGTATTAAAATTGCCTCAGGAGACAGTCTGAACTGCCACAGATGCAACCCATTCTCGTCACACGTGGAGCTCAGTGTTGTTGTGGTTATAATAGACCTTGAATTAAATTAATCTAAACCCTATTTATAGACACTCATTTAAATTTAGAGAGTATAACTTTTCATAAGAACTATTAAACACCTAGAAATTTAATTTTAAAAACTAAGTTCTCTGCTCACAAAAGGATTGGAAAAAAAAATAATTCTAAATTCCTGCAAACTGTAACCATGGCTTTCTAAATCTACTCTAGTAATAAACTTCCATGAAAGGACAGATAAAAATTCTTGTTGGAGGAATGTATCCTGATGCCTGTAAGCTCTCGATGCACACAAAACACAGCCACTTGGATGAGATGGGTTCACTTGTGTTCTTTCTCGAACTCATTCTGGCCAGAGCTGAGATGCAGGATGGGTGGAGCCCCTCTGGGCAGCTGCTCCTGCCTTGCTCACAGCAGCCAGAGCTGAGCACACTCTCCCAGGCTCTGGGGTAGAAAGGACACATTTGTAGGGCAAATTCAACTTTTTCCAATGGCATTTATAGCAACAGGCACATTTCATCCTCTACATCTCTGTGAGGGAAGCGTGATAGGTATTAGCTGCTGTAGAAATAGAAACACAGAAACTCAGGGGAGGTTGAAGGGAAGAAAAGCCCCTGGAGGAGCTATGCTCAGAGGTGAACCTGCACCTGAGACTGGCTGGGGCCTCCCTCGTGTGTGAAGACAGAGCCTGTTTGGCTGGGATGGTGGTTTAGCAACCCATGCTTTGGCCCCACGCAGGAGCCGCTCAGAGCCTGAGTGGTCCCAGTCTAGCTGTACTTAAACAAACAACAGCCGAGGTCCAGCTGTGGGCTTCCCACCAGCTCTGCTGCACAAGGCAAGCCTTAAAAAGGTCAGGGAGAAAGTCCTCCATTTCCTAGCAGGGGACAGCTGAGCCTCCCTGCACTCTGTAAACCCTCCAAAGCAAGACATCTCAATACCAGGTTCAGATGCCTAGTGGGGCAGCGAGGTGGGACCACAGGAACCCCATCGTACTGGGTCAAGCTAATTTTCTCATGGCTTCAAGTCCATCCTTTTATCCTATTCTTTGAGATGCTGGGCTTGGGATTCTGCAACCCACATTCCTGCTCTCCGGCCTGATAGGCTCTGCCCACAGTGAGTACTAGAGGGAGCCCAGAGGCTGGAGACGGAGGAAGTAGCTCATGTTTGGTTTACTTCCTGCTTATCTCTCTGGGCTTCCTGTGCCTGTCCGATTCCCTTAGCAATGCTTTTGTTCACTCAGGTAATGTCAATTCCTTCAGAAGCATTTGAGGATAGCTTTTTAGTTTTCCCAACACGCACAGAATCAACCTCAGCCAAAACAGCCCCCTCCTCACTGAAGGAGCACCATCCCCACGGGGGCTCTCCTCTAAGCTCAGGCACTAGCACCAGCTAAGGAGCATCCCACTCCCTCACCTCGGGAACCTAGGATTCAGCCCACACCCCCTCCAACTGTCTCACTTTTAGGAAGTCCAATAGCTTCCCTTTGTCTTATCCACCCGCGGCCTTGGAGGTGATACCTGCTTCCTGTGTTTTCAGTTACCTGGATAATAATTCTTTCTATTCAATTATCTCTAATAATATCACTGGTGTGACTTCTGTCTCCTGTCTGGACACAGCCTAGTTTACACACAGTTAAGTCCCACAAATTGATAGTGGGAACTAGAGCTTGGGCTTCTCAGCCTGAGCAGGGGCAAGTTCAGCCTTGAAGGACATAGTGAAACTTGTGGCAAAAGAAGCTTAATTTCTGTACAATCTTGAGGGGTTGTTGCAGGGACTGCTTGCTAAACATTTAAATGTTTTTCCTTGCTGGCCAGAAGGGAGCTATATGGAAGCATCCTCATCAGAGGTTTTCGAGAGAAGATGATCTTGTTAAAGCTTGCAGTGGGACTTTCTCTGGGATCCATGTGATAGGGTTTGGGCTCTGGGGTGACGATGGGACCTGTGGCTGATGTCGAAAAAGCACTCCACACCGACAACAGGGCCTCAGACTTCGAGTCCTTGAATGCCATTTTGCTAGAGTTCTTGGATGACTTTTTCCTTTTCAGCTGGACCATGCTGGACCCCTTGCTCTGCCTGTGAGTCCTTCGGCTTTCCTCCAGAGCATGGGAGCATTCCAGTTCTCTAATTTTGCTTTTCTCAATGAGTCTTTGCACCATCGGGGAGGTATATGTGACATAGGCTGGCCAGGGGTCTTGTTTTTCAAGCAGTTCCAGAGGAAGCCCAATGTTTTCTGTGAGTTCTGCCAACAAAACAAAACAAAATTAGGCAATTTAGAGGCTCTCACAGACATCAATTCAATTCTTCAAAGAAGGAGAGGGTATAGGAAGTACATTTTGAACTTCCCTTAGTCCTATAATAGCTGTCTCACACCTCTGTTTGGGGGAATAAAATTAATCCAAAATTAGAAAACAGAATGACATTCCAGAGAGCATACCAAGTAAAGAACAGCATGGTAGTGAGAGCTTGGATCACCCAGGCTGGGTTTCAGATCTTTATATAAGACCAACTTGTTTAGCTCTGAACTTCTATTGTTTGACAATAAAAAAGGTTACCGTAGGCTACAGTAAGGATTAAAACCTGTTAACCGAGCAGGACCTATAAATACGTCAAACGTAAACAATATCGGGAACGGGTAGGACGTAAGAATACATCTTGAAATATATGTTGTGCCCTGAGAGGGACGGTATATATTTTTTGTAATCTTTATAATTGTTTGTAAAATTTATAATTTTTTAATTCGATGTTTCCATTTTTTTGTTGGTATTCTTTTCTATTTGTTTGTAATTTTGTATTTTCCTTTGTGCTTTATGTATAAATAAATGAAAAAATATATTTAATTTATTTTAATTAAGTATAAATAAAAAAATAATAATATGAAATTATGTCCTCCGGGCATGACGTACTGACACTTCCTAGTGAAAGAGTACGCGCCCATTACAGGTTGCGTAATTAAAAAGAGAACTCCCCGGTTAACAGGTTATTAAATAATGTGATGTATTTCAGGATATGAACATATGGGCTTCTCACTTCAACTGCTTCTCTGCCACCTTAACAGCTGTGAACTTCCAACAAGTGTTTTTATTTTGTCTCTTTTTAAAAATGTATTTTTAAAACATAATTTAAAAAATCTTTATTGTTGAGAGTGTTACAAATGCCCCCTCCCTCCCTCCCCCACGTCATTTCCCAGTTCCTACCCCACACCAGGCCTTCACCACCCTATTGTTTGTGTCCATAGGTAGTACATATAAGCATATAAGTTCTTTGGTTAATCTCTTCCCACCTCTCCTCCCCTCTTCCCTCTGAAATTTCTCAGTATTTTCCATGTTTCCATGCCTCTAGTTCTATTTTATTCATCAGTTTATTTTGTTCATTAGATTCCTTGTTCATTTATTTTGATTTTTAGGTTTAATTGTTGATTATACACACACACACACACACACACACACACACACACACATATATATATGTATATATATATATATGTGTGTATATATATATATATATATATCTCCATTGATATATATATCCATTGATATAGATAGATAGATAGATAGATAGATCCATTTTATATCTGTTGAGATATATATATATATATATATATATATATATATCCATTTTATTTTTCTTATTATTTAATCTTTTTTTTCTTCTTCCTAATTGCTTTTCTTTTACTGCTTTTAAGATTCTCTCTTTATCTTAACCTTTGACATTTTAATTATGATGTGTCTTGGTGTGGGCCTCTTTGGGTTTCTCTTGTTGGGGATAATCTGTGCTTCCTGGACTTATAAGTGCATTTCTTTCACCAGGTAGGGGACATTTTCAGTCATTATTTTTTTCAAATAAGTTTTCAATATCTTTCACTCTCTCATTTCTTCCTGGTACCCCCATAATGCTATTGTTGATACACTTGAAGTCGTCCCAGAGGCATCTTATAATATCTTATTTTTTTTTTAATTCTTTTCTGTTTTTGCTCTTATGATGGGGTGTTTTTTGCTTCCTCTATACTAAATTGTTTATTTGATTCTCAGAATCCTCTACTATTGAATCCCTGTAAAGTATCCTCTATTTCAGCTAGTGTATGCTTAGTTTCTAACTAGTCCTTTTTCATGTCTTTAAAATTCTCACTATGATCTTTGAAAGTCTCACTAAGTCCCTTGAAGTCCTCATTAAGATTCTTGAGTTAACTTACAACAATTGTTTTGAACTTTGTCTAGTAATTTGCTTGCTTCCATTTCATTTAGTTTGTTTGTTTATTTATTTATTTATTTATTTATTTATTTATTTATTTATTTATTGTGTGTGTGTGTGTGTGTGTGTGTGTTTGTGTGTGTGTGTGTGTTTCCTGGAGATTTCTCCTGTTCTTTAATTTGTGACATTTCTTTGTATCTGCATTTTGGCTGCTTTCCCATATTCAGTTCTATGCATTAGGTAGAGCTGCTGTGTCTCCTGAAATTGGTAGAGTGGCCTTGTGCTATAGATGTCCTGTAGGTCTCAGTGGTTCAGCCTCCTCATTCACCTGAGCTGAGCATTCTAGGTGCACCCATGTGTGGGGTGTATTTTGCTAAATTTGAGTCTTGGTTGCTGTTGGTGTCACAGGAAAGAATTGACCTCTAGGTCAAATGGCTTGGAGGACCAACTTCAACTACAGAGGAAGATCTTCCGTGCAGGAGACACTCCTATGGAGTAGGACTTGCTTGAGTTGGGCTTTTATTCAGAGAGGAAAGGGAAGGGAGGAAGAGACAAACATTAATGATGAGAGAGAATCACTAATCAGCTGCCTCCCACACACCCTTCATGGGTGATCAGCCTGAAACTCTAGGCATGTGCCCTGACCAGGAATCAAACCATGACCTCCTGGTACATAAGTCAATGCTCAACCACTGAGCCATACTGGCTGGGTTCAAACAAGTGTTTTAAACCTTTCTAAACCTTAGTTGCCACATGTAAAATGGTGATTTGCATAAGATCAACTTAGGGCTTTCTGTGGATTAAAAGAAATAATTTATGTAAGGTTTTAGTACCATACCTGTCCAGAGAATTTCAGGTTTTCTACAATTCATTAGTTTATATGCTCAGTTTTGCCACTTCTGTGGCCTCTGAACAGGTAAAAGTATCATGGAGCATTTCTGTTCTTACGTGCCAATGCCCATTGAACAAGTCTCAGGTGATTTATAACAAGTTTCCCAGGAGATGCTGATGATGTTGGTCAGGAGACCACACTTTGAGACCATCATTCTAGGAAAATGCTCAAATTTTCATGAGCACTAGAATCACCCAGAAAGCTAGTTAAAACACAGAAGGATGAGTCCTACCCCAGTGGATCTGATTTATTAGGTCTGCTTTGGGGATCTGAGAATGCATTTCTGAATAACTCCCAGGTAATTTACCTGGCCTGAGGACAATAATCTAAGAATTTCTAATTTAGACTGAAGAATGCTTTTAAACCTTCTTTAGCTGACTTGCTCACGTGTGAAACACTTCCCTGAAATAAGCAATTCCCAAGTGTTCCACCCTTTATCTTTCTACTCAAAAGAAGCTTTGTAGAATACAAGTGAGTGTGTTGTACATAGTAGAAGCCTCAAATTTCACTATCTTTATAAAGTAAATTATTTACAAATGTTAGCATGTTATTATAATGAAAGATAGCATCTTAGAGATTTATTCATATTCTTTTTTTTTAAGCTAGCTTTGTCAAACCTCTGATTCAGGCCTGACAGAGTCCCTTTTATTGTCTTAGTGAAAATCATTCATGACAATACATTATTAGGAGAATTCAATGTCATTTTTCTAAGGTGAGGGAAGAAGTAATGCTCAAATAGTCCTCTAACCTTGAGAGTTTCACATAGTAATAAAAAAAATTGGAAGTGAAAGCATCTTACCTCTTTAAGACCTACCATGGGATCTCAGAATTTCAGTGCATCGTTCCAGGTTCCTAGTAATATAGAGTATGACCCCCAAAATCCCTCAGCCCACACCTGACTATCTACAATGGAATTGACTTATTATTCATATTTTTAGAGCTGGTAGGAATGTGTTTTTACTTCACCTCATATGTACAGTAGGGTTACTCAGTCATGCCAGATGGTGACAAAACTGTCTTGAGTTGGTGGTATTTGAGGAATTTTGGATAATTATTTTTATCCTTCCCTCTAAGTTTCTAGTTAATGAACCTTGAAACCTCAAAGAAGTCCAGTTATTAATAAGCTGTTTGTTTCAACATTAATCTACAATTGTATAAGTCACCATCTTATTCAAAACTCTTACCATACATTTCTGGACCCTACAGCAGTCCTCTGGCCAATAGCACAATTCTAGAAAATGGCAAGATTGTCTCCTACCTGCTGACCCAGGAACTAAGAAACTAGAAAATTAAGGGAGCGAATGTTCGAGACAGCCTTAGAAAGCATGGGGAGAACTTATTTGAAAATAAGAGGAGACAAATAGTTGACATTAAGTCTGAAGACAAGCTTTGGGCTTTGACAAAGATTCCATTCTCTCTGTAAATGAAATGCAGACCAGCAGTCTTCAGATAGAAATAGCCCCGATGAAAGGGCAGGAGGCACAACACTAATGTGGTTTTTGTGTTTCTCCCTCAGACACAGGCCCATGATCCATCCACTGGGTTTTCAATCCCAACTCCTTCCCATCCCTATCCCATCCAATCTCTTATCCCACCATTTCCAGCATCCAGTCTGATATGCTGGATGTGATCTACATAAATTCAAAAGAGTGACACTTGCATGGAATCTGGCATGAATGCATGAGCTTGATCATAATCCTTAACTTCTTGGGACTTCTGTTATCAAACAAGGTGAGGATGAGGATAAATTCCTGACCTGCTTCTCTCACAGAGGCACTGCTGTTATAAATATCTAGAAATAAAAGTGTTCTAAACCAGCGATCCCTCAACTTTGCTGCACATTGGAATTACTAGCGAACCCTTAAATATTCAAATGCCTGATTCCCACCCACAACATTGTGATTGCACTGGAATGGAATGCAACATAGGCATCAGAATTAAATGCTTGATTCTAATGTGCAACAAAACTTGGCAACTGCTGTTTATTTTTTAAATATATTTTATTGAGTTTTTACAGAGAGGAAGGGAGAGACATAGATGAGAGAGAAATATCAGCTTCCTCATGCACACCCCCTGCGGGGATGTGCACACAACCAAGATATATGCCCTTGCCTGGAATTGAACCTGGGACCTTTCAGTCTGTAGGCTGACTCTCTATCCATTGAGCCAAACCAGTTTTGGCAGCAACTGCTGTTTAGAATCTAAACCATAAAACACTGAAGATTTATAGGATATTTGCTATTTAAGAAATGGGAAATGGATCCAGATCATTCTAGTACCCTGGCAGTTCTAGAAGTACATTTTCATTCAAGAACGATCAACCAAAAGATGTGTATGCATGCATATATGCATAACCAATGGGCAAAGACAGCAGGGGGTGAGGGCATGTATGGGAGCAAGGTGGGGGGCAATGGGGGATATGGACACATATGTAAACACCTTAATCAATAAAAAATCAATTAAAAAAGAATGCTTTGTTATATATAGTCAGTACTGCATATCAGTAACTTTTAAACATTTAAGGTGTATGGAACTTTCCCACCACCACCTGCCTATTCTGGAATTGACTTAAATATAAAAGCCAGTACCTTAAAGCGCTAAGCTAAGAAAACTGTGGCTGTGAATGATATTCTCATGCAAAACTCATCTCACCCTGTCTGAGGCCCAAGCTGCCTCCTTATCTCAGGAACCATCTTACAAAAGGACTTTGTGGTTTTCAAGGAGGACTGATGGATGAATGCACTAGCATAAGTCAACCCCACTCAAACCGTTAGCCCCAATAATGTTATGAAAGTAGTGCCATTTGCAATCTCATGATTGCAAGACATTATCTTAACCCAGTGTTTCCTAAGCTTGTCCCATAGAATGCAAGGATATCTCAAGATACTAATAAGTGTTGGATAAAGGGGGAAAACTATCCATGGCAAGGATTACTCTATATAATCACATTCATTTTTTAGTCCGGAGCACTATCAACATAGTCTATGGTGTGGTAGGCTATAAGTTTGGTAGACCTGTCCTCAGTCAGGTAAGTTTAAAAACTGACATGTTAAACAAATTCCTTTAGTGCAGGGTTACTCAGAGCTGGTGCTATGTTGACTTGCTCTGTAATCTTCAAAGGTAGGTTGATTTGTAGCAGGTAAAAAATGTAGCATCCCTAATCTCATTTGACCAAGGGAACCTTCTTTCAGTCATGCACTCATTAATGGAACAAGTAACCAGGAAAACGTTTGTGTGGATTCTGAGGTATTTCTCCAGCCCTTGTTTCCAAACAGTGAGCAACAGAGAATGTTATAATATAGGAGGATGGAAGGATGAACTTTCTCAGTGGGTAGCTGAGTCTTTGATGGTTCACTACCTCTGAAATCCATCTCAGAAGGTTGGTCCCTCAAAAGTGTCCATATCCAGAAGTACAAGCCAGCATGAGGCCTAGTGTTCCATCAGAAACCAGACTTATTTCCCTCTGTTGACATCTCTCCTCTCTTCTCTACTCCAATCTGCAGCTGCCTTGTCTAGCTGTATCTTAGCTCTCACTTTTTCCTCAGCCACACCTAAGAGTCTTGTCTTGCCCCAGAAGGACAACCACATTATCTGAAACAGGAAACTGATGCAGTTTTGTTTCACTCTGACATGTTATCCTCCTCAACCTCTTATTTCCTCCCCTTCCCTATTTCTTTGTCTGCCCTCTGGCTGCTCCTCATTTATTTTTAGCTGAAGAGGAAGCTGCCACTTAGGCCAGAAGACTTTTCTCTAAGATGCAGAGCAACGTCGCTGGCATGAACCAGCCTGGCGCAGGGTAGGTGTGTTCTTCTTGGGGGTCTTCATCCCCAGTGCCCCCCATCTTAAAGACTGCCCATAGGCTCTGACCCCTGCATTTTAGGCCTAGGAAAGCACGATGCTCACCACAGACTCCCCATTTGCCCCACTGTATCACAGTTCTCTCTACCTCTTTACCTTGCCCCAATCCCACAGAAGTTATGGAAATTCTTGCCACGGTCTCACCTCCACCTGAGGGCTCTGAGGGTACTCACAGACAATGGTTTGGTGTGCCTTTAGCATCAGTGATGCTGGGAAGCACTGGGAACCTTAGAACTGTTTAGACAGAGGGAAATGGGGATTGAGAGGGGTAAGTTAGCCTTTCAGAAAAGAAGAGTTCTCTGGCCCCTCCTTATGCTGCCCTCTTCTCATCCTCATTGCTGCCCTTTCCAAAATGCAGGCACACTCCAGGGAGAGGAGGAACAAGCCCATTCTTGCACTCTATTAAAAAGTCAAGTTGCACATGAAGAGCAGCTTTGGTAATTGTGTGTTCTGATACAGCCATGTCTCTTTCTGGGGGAGCAATTTCTCTAACCTCATCTGGGCAGGGAGGTGGGAGTTTAGTCAGAAGTGCCATCTTCTCATAGATAACTGGTATCATCAATTCACCACTTATAATGTGTGGGAGGGGCCCACCCTTTTTGTGGAAATGCTTCTGTATGCTATGTATTTTCTTGGAGAATTATGTGTATACCTTGAGAGACACAACAGTGGAGAGAGAGGTCAAGTGTCTATGGTCATGCAACATCAATTCATTCATCCATTCATGCACACATTCAACAAATCTATATTGGGGGAGGGGGGTGCGCTGCTCCCACACAAAACACATCATGAATTCTTCACACTCACCTCTTACTTTGAACTCAAGCAAGAGGTGCTTCTCAATGTCAAGATTCCACAAAGCATGTTTGTTTCCCATACCAACAACTCAAACAAGAATAATCCATGTCAAATTGTCATCAGAAAAAAAAAAAAAAGGAGATACACCCTTGTACATAGGTCCAAACTCTGCAGGCAGGTATTGGTGTCCCCATGTGCCAGGAAGTGCAGCAGGTCCTGGGGAGATGGAGCAGGAGGAGGCAGAGCCTTGGTTCAAGGAGCCTGCAGCCCCATGAAGGGACAGACACAGCCTGCATGGGAAGATGTCAAGAAACAGGTCCAAGAAGAGAAAGGTGGTGCTGATGAATCTTGAAGTACAAGGAAAATGATGGGCAGTGGGTGTTAAATGTCAGCCAGCCTCAGTGTTTTCAGACCCTGAGTGAAAACAGGGTCAGTGGCCACATTTTCATCCCAAATCACATGGGCTGTTTCCCAACAGCAAATTTTCTGCATCTGAACTAAAATGTTGAGTGGGCTGAATAAATGCTTTACAAATTCACCATGGGAAAAAGTACTGAAGCATCGTATACCTATCAAGTACAAATATGAATTTAATTTTATACTGATCCAAGGAATATTAAATCATAAATATTAAAATTCTCATTTTAAGATGTAATATGAAGATCCATTAGGCACAAAGCATATGACCATATGATCTATAGATCAAGTTTAAAGTTTAAAATGAATATTTCAGAACAAGAAAAACAGGCACGATTGGAGGAGAGCCTCTCAGCCTGTCCTTCTGTGGACAGTTTGGGGGGGGGGGGAAGTTTGCTCTAATGGCCAACAAGTAGGAAAGATATAGAGAAACAGGTCCTGCAGCCCCACATTGAGGAAATTGGACATGACAGATGTTAGACGACGTATGCTCAAAGGCCCTCCCTCTGCTGACAGCTGGCTCCTGAGCAATGAGCCCATGGAAGTGCGTGGCTTCTCATGTCTAATCCATCAGGAAAAGGAAGTCCTGCTCCCTGGAACAATGGGGGCATTGTGCACCTAGAGAAGCAAGGGGAGACCGACAGGCATTTCCCAGGACGTGCCTCAACCAATCGACCAGGGCGCCCCTCCTTTAAAATGCTCAAAGCACTTGCGACTCAGGCCAGTGTCTGTTTTGAAGAAGGTGATTTACATTTGAGGCTTTGCCTAGAAGCAAAGAACTAAAGTAGCTGCCTTTCTATAGGATTCAGTCGTTCCATTAGCCTATTGACATCATGTCCTCAGTGTCATGATGTCAATCACTTTCCAAAACCCCCAAGTTGATGCCCAACTGTGAGAAAATCCATGCATTGTACATTGTGTCCAACTCTCAGCTAATAGATATCCTTCAAATATCTATAATAATCTATAATAATAAAAGCATAATATTCTAATTAGACTGGACAGCCAAACATCCTTCTGCACAAAGCTGCGGCAGCTATGAGGGCCAAGGGCAGACAGCCATCATGGCAGGCAGTGGCAGCAGTGGCGTGGTGATAGGGGTGGTGCCTTCCCCTAATCTGCCCAGTTGCCTCCTGCAGAGGGGCCTAAGTCATAAGTAGGACATCCCCTGAGATGTCCCAGACTGTGAGAGGGGGCAGTCTGGGCTGAGGGACCCACCCTTCCTGCCCCAGTACACAAGTCCTTATAGTTAGAGATGAGTGTTCCTGAGATGAACCACAATCTAAATAAATCACCTCCTGAAAATCAAGTTTGTACTTTGCCCTGAATCTCTTTTAAAAAAGAAAAACACAACATTTGGGTATGAAGCAAAGCAGGGAAAGCTCTGAAGATGGTAATCAGCCTGTTGAAACAGAAAACGGAGTGAAGGAGGTTATCTCCATGCTGTGCACAGACAACTCTCTCCAATGAACAGAGTCCCAATCTTCTCCTCTTGTGCCCCTGGAAGACCAGGGGAGGCGCCAGAACAACCATCTCCCCTCCTAGAAGAGCAATTCCTATGAATGCCATGTCACCAAGTGCCAGGTATATTTTGCTGTATTTATTCTACGTGTTCTCATAACTGAAGTTATACGTCAGTGTGGTAGAAGGTTTGGAAAATGTTGTTTTTCATCTTGTAACTCCATTAAGTATTGCTCAGTTGGTGCCGGTGTACTCTACTGGCTCTTACACTGCCATGGTCATCAAATGCACATATCTTTTTTAATCCATCATTTTTGCCCTAGCATTATATTGTATTTTCTCATGTTCCTAAAGATTTTTCATGATTATTCTAGAGGCTACTTAATAATCCATCCAGTGAAGAACCAATATTAGTCATGTCTCCATTGAGGAAGACCCTTCAAAGTGTTTTTAATTTTAGCTGCTGTAAGTAATAAGCTGTGTCTTTTAAAATGGAAACTGATCAGCATGCTTCCCCTATTTATAAACCTCTGTGTAGCAAGGTGTTTGGCAAATGTTGGCCACTGATGGTTGCTAGTCTCCGCCAAAATTCAGTATTGCCAAAAACTACTGCCCCTTCCTCCTGAGAGGTGGGTAGTGTCCTCCATGTTCCCCTCTCTTCAGAAACAAGAAGCAGCGAGGGTATTTGCTGCATTGTTCCCTAGGGGTCCTCCCAGCTCCAAGGCCTCCCATTCACTAGAATACAGGCTCTAGTGATGAGGCCAGACACTGAAATGGAATCTGTGAACAAATGCTCTCGGCACCAGTGTGAGGTAGACTTCAGGCAAGAGAGCCAGAGCAATAGCCCCACTGCATCCCAGTCACAGGAGGTCCAGGGAAGAAGTGAAAAAGAATCAGCTCCCTGTGGCCAAGACCAACTACACACAGGGAATTGCCCCCAAAAGTGTCTTACACATTTGATGATTTGTTAAAATTATATGTGCCAGCAATGGGATCAATGAAAAATACTATCTAAGCTTCAAGGTTTGGTGCCTGGAACTCACACTATAGGAGCCAAATGAAGGCCACCTAACAACCCTCTCCAAACAGAAGATGCAAAATCATTCATCCAATTGTCAAGACATGGTGTGTGACACTTGAAAGGACCAAGAACCACGAGGAGCAAACCAATTTCCTACAGAAGCACAGAGAACATGAGCCACCTAGTGAAGGAGCCACTGGTCTCAATTCCCCCTCCAGTCCCCAACACTAATGAAGCCATTCCAATCGTGTTGCTCCCACTCAAAATCATTGGTGCTCTTAATGAAATCCCTGAGCCATCATGAAATTGTCAAATTGTGTCTCATATTTTCTGTCGAGAAAGTAAGAAAGTGTAGAGAAGATCCTTCTAATGTTTGCAAGTTTCCTCCCATGCTGTGCAAAGGACAGGGTGCCATGGGCTTGGGAATGTCCATATTTGTTCTCTGAGAAGTGAATAAATAAAAAGAGGGGAGGGTCATTGGCTATATAACTCAATAAAAGTGTCCCCTTTTGTTCCTGTTCACTCAGCAGTCTTCTGAAAATTGATATAACAAATAGCACTTAGGTATATGTCCCATTATAAATTATTACATTGGCATCCTAAATTATTAATCATTTTCTTTTTAGTTTGGTCAAAATTAATCACTTTCCAAAAGCTTTATTTCTGTGTCTTCAGTACCACTGAGATCTGGATAGTTAACCAAAATATATTTCTAGGAACCATCTCTCTCCTAAGAGATTCTTATTTCCAACTCCTTATTAAATATGTGTTGCTTTTTCATCAAATTTAAATCTGTTCAAAATGAAGCTCAGTATTGCCACCCACACTTCTACAAACATATCTGCCTTCATGCCTTCTTCTGTCAATGGCATCACTGTTCTTCCTGACCCTCAAAGTAGAAACTTAATTTTTCCTTCTCTCTTATACCCTGAATTCAGGGTACATTCCCCAAATGGATCTTCCAACCTCTCTATTCTATTTCCTCCTAGTTTATCCTCCTCATGTTAATGCAAGAATGATCATTTATAAATATATTAATCCATTCATTCAACAAATACTTACTGAATGATTATACTGTGCCAAGCACTACACCAGGCATACATTCTAATGAAAGAAAACCAAGGAAAATCTGATTATGTCACACTTCAGTTCAAAACTTTCGTATTCTCTATTGCCTGTAAAATAAAATGCACATTCCTTAGCAAGACCCTTCAAAGTGTAGTCCTAGGAAACCTTCCCAATCTTGGCCCCTATCACCAAACTTCATACACATACAAAGCCAGAAATGCACACTTGACAGCCCTGTGACTCTGATACCGCATCATCCCACCCTCGCCAAGCTCTCATGCCTTTACTTCTTGGTATGTCCTGATGACCTGTTGCCTTTGTCCTCAATTCTCTTCCATCTCCCTACTTCTAAGGAACTGCATGTCCTCCAAAACCCAGACTGCAGCTCAGCTACTCGGAGACCTTTCCTAATCCTCTCCCCCCTCCCCTCTCCCTCCCACCCCCAGCAAGAGATGCTGTTCTTCCCTGTGCTCTCAGAGGAAGGCAAAAATAACCCTAGCATAAGTAGCATTCCACATTATCTTAAGAAAATTGTCAGGGAACAAAAAGTGTGGGATTTGCTCCGAGTTTTGAGTAAACTGTTAAAATGCAGCCAAAATCAGAAAAGCTAGGGATAAAAAGCTGCTATTTGGAGACACTACTACTACCTCCATGCATCCTTGAGACTTTCTGCCAAGAATGCTTTGTCAGATCATCACCAAAGAGACTCCCTCTCCTTGGTCCCCACAGGTCTCTCAAGGGAGTGCTATTTGCCCGCTCACAGACTACAGGTTTCTGGACCCCAGATGGTACTTGTCCCCTGTCTTCCCTCTGCCATTCTCAAGCTATTTTTCTTTCTGCATCTTTGAAGCTCATGCCACCCCCTCATCCACCTGGTTGCTGACCCTCAGTCACTGACAATTTTACCTCCTGGACACAGGCTTCCTTTTCACTTTTACTTTTACCAGCATAGGTGGTTTTGTCATCATCTCATAAATGATTTATACAAATTCTTAGCCCAACCTTCTTTGACCAATCTCATCCATTAAAATGGAGACAATATAGCAACTAATACACATCTTCCTTTCAGTCTCTTCCACACATTTCTGTAGCTAGTCCATTTTTCTCATCATTACCAACTGCATATATACACAGTCTCAGCTGTGAACACCCCAATCTGTTACCTCCTCTATCCTTCCAGTTCACTCCCTCAAGCAGCTCCCAATCTAGCAATTCCTCTATTTCAACCCACTAATTCTACCTTCCTCTCTTAGGAAGGTAGAATTAGTGGGTTTGTGCCCTCCTTTATGCCCTCATTTCTTGCTCTATCCTGTTTAAATTCCATGGTCTCTCCTTATAATCTCTTGCAAATGACCTTAATCCCCATATCCCAACCCTACCATATTTGCATGACCAAGACCAGTACTAGTGAAACCCAACTATTGGGCTCTCCTGAGTGTGCCTCAGGCAGTATGAGAATTAAGTTAGTTACTGTAAGTGAGGTGCTTAGACTGTGCCCAGTACATAGTACATGCCACAGGAACTGTAATTATCATTCTCTGTGAGACCACAGTGCGGGTGCATTTTTTCTCCCAGATTGATCAGCTGTTGAGGTCTCTTGACCTTACTCCCTAATATCTTCCTTTCCAGTCTTTTTCATTTTAGAGAGAGATGCCATCATTCAGCAAATTGGCTCATTCAAAAATCTAAGTTGTCTTTGATTTATCTTGATTCTTCACTTATTATAGTCAACCCATTATTCTCCCCCCCACCTCCCTCTACCATTATTTAACTTCTCTACATCACCAGTCTTAACTAAGACATCAACATCTGCTCATTGGACTACCAAAGACCTTCTAAGTATTCTTCCACTTTTTTCCCTTTCAATGCCTTCCCCACAGAACACCCAGAGCGATAACTTTTAAACATAAATCAAATCAAATCCTCCTTCTGCCAACACTCCACAGGCTTCCCATTCCATTTAAGACATAACACAAATTCCTTACTTTGGCCTACAAAGTCAGCCAAAGAGTTGAGTGGCTCCTGTCTGTCCTTGTAGCCTCAGTTGGTGCCACTCGCATCACTCACTGCACCAGCCTCCTCGGTCTTTCTTGCCTTCTCATACACAACAAGTTTGTCCCCATGTTAGGGACCTTCTCCATCAGGTACCTCTGCCTAAATAGGCTTGCCCCTTATCTTCGCATGGATGGTTCCTTCTTCTTTTTTAAAATATATTTTATTTTATTTTTTTACAGAGAGGAAGGGAGAGGGATATAGAGCTAGAAACATCCATTATCTGCCTCCTGCACACCCCCTACTGGGGATGGGCCCACGACCAATGTACATGCCCTTGACCAGAATCTAACCTGGGACCTTTCAGTCTGCAGACCGACGCTCTATCCACTGAGACAAACCGGTTAGGGCAAGGATGGTTCCTTCTTATAAGTCAGCCTGAATGTGAACTCTTCAGTGAGGCTTTTCATGACTGCCCAAAGCAGCTTCCAATCACTACCATCTCTTTTATTTTAATTTTCTGCATAGCACTATTCCTGCTGGCATTCCTTGCCATCTTCTCATTTGTTTGTTTCCTCAACCAACTAGAAGGTAAGAACAGGGATCTTATTGATCACATTCATTGCTCTGTCCTCAGGCACTTGAAACAGAATCATTAGATGAACAGGTGTTACTGCAATTGCCAGAGCAACTTCCCCTGGGGTTGCCAAGGGTTGCTGGGAAGCCAAACTTCAGGGAGCCACACACTTGCACAGGGAACCATAGATTAGCTGGCTGACAGTAGCCACTAGTGGTGAAGGTCAACTGGCAGAGGTAGGTGTTATCCTAATAAACATGAAAAATAAATATAACTAATGGGATGGCCTGAATTCAAATCCTAGCACTGTTACTTACTATTTTTAAGTGGGTAAATCTCTCTCTCATTCTCTCTTTCCCTCCCTCCCCCCTTTTCTTCCTCCCTCTCTCCCTCCTTCTAGGATTTAACTTTCCCATCTGTAACATGGAAATGACATGCCTCCTTTGCAGAAAGACTGTGAAGACTGAATGACTGAATAAGACCTGCCTGTGAAGTGCCCAGAAGAGCAACAATAGTATAGGGAGGTCTACAACAGTATAGGGAAGTGCAGCCCTGTCTGATACAGAAAGTTCCTGGGGCCCAAATGTACCCAATTCAAACTCTGCTTTTCTTCTGAACTTCCGTGTCCATTCTTACTGGTCCATCATTTGCTCCATTCCAACAGACATGGCCAGGTCTTACCACTATCAGATGCAGTGCCCAGGGTACCTGCCACTTGCTGTTAGTGGGCATACTTGCCTCTTCACAAACGTGTTTTCTTCCCTCAGAATGACTGTAAATATAGATGTGTGGCCCCTGCTCTCCTGGCCCTTTCTCTTTCCTTCCAGAACTGCTCCTATGACTCTCCTTAGGGGAAGCCGGCTAGCCCTCTAGGTAAGCTTATCCATAACTCCCCCTTCCCCCCATGCAGTATCTACTTAGGACTGCTTAGGATTGCCCATCCCACTATTACTTGCTTTGTCTCTCCCTCTCTCTCCTAAAGTATTTCTTAAAAATTGAGGCAAGATAATTAAATTCCAGCCACAAGTTGTCTACTTTAAAGACTAATTATGATCCACACCAAGGCCAGACTGACTTGCCTGGTTCTGATCTCCTCTAGTGCTCACTTTCTGGCTGGGAGCTTTGGTAGGTCTCTGGTGAAGCTCATTTCGCTATGTTTCTGAGAAACAGAATGAAGGAGGTAAACTGGCAAAATATAAATATAATGTAACTATTATGGATTGTTTTGTGGGAAATTGACAAATATTGCCTAAGGTTTCAAGAGAAAATAACAACTATCAATTCCCCCGGAGGTCAAGAAAGAGGCCTTTTGAAATTGAGGAGAGATATTCAGTATATTCAAGGCACAAATATACTCAAGTGGTATACAGTAAGATTGCTAGCCGTGTAGAAAATATGTGTGGGTAACATGCCAGGAGATTTTTAAGTCCTGACAAAAGGAGTGTTTGTTGAGTCAGAGTCCAATCAAACAGGGGCTGTGATGTGTCTGATTGGCACAGCCATGAGATGCACAGAATCCTTGTAAATCTGGGAACAGCCCTTCACAGAGTGTGCCATATCACATGGCTGCCCTTTCCCCAGGAAAGGTCTGGCCCTTAGCGTCCACCTCTGTGTGGCATGGCAGAAAACTAGCTCGCTCCTTGCTGCTCTTGTGGTGTTTCTGTAATGTAATTACATATGTAATTCAATATCTCAAGAGGGCAACTAGTAAGAGAACTAGCCAAAGTTCCTAATAAGGAAAAGCTGCAAATTAAATAATTGTTTGGACTTTGGAGACAAAGTTTGGACTTTGGAGACAAAGTGTAGCATAAAATTAAGAGCATGTGTTCAGTGCAGGCCAACTGCTTCTTAGCTGTTGGAGTGGAGATGTTGAGTGGAGATGAGATGCTTAAACTTTTGAAGTCTTATTGTTCCCATCTGTAAAATAGGGACAATAACAAGAACTATCCGTGGATTGCTCTGAGGATTTTTGTCATGAGATAATTCACATCAGGCATTGGGCACAGGGCCTGAGTGTGTGGTGAGGACCCATTGGTTAAACCGCTGTCAACATTAGTATGTAGGACTGTGGCATCCTCCACAATGTCAAATAGCTGGTTTCAACTTTCAGTCTGGAGCAATAAGTAGCAGAATGCATCCCATCAAAAAACAGGTCAATAAGCCCTAGCCAGTTTGGCTCAATTGATAGAGCGTCGGCCTGTGGACTGAAGGGTTCTAGGTTCGATTCTGGCCAAGGACACATGCCTGGGATGCGGGCTCGATCCCCAGTAGAGGGTGTGCAGGAGGCAGCTGATCAATGATTCTCTCTCATCATTAATGTTTCCATCTCTCTCTATCCCTCTCCCTTCCTCTCTGAAATATATAAAAATAATTTTAAGTAAAGGTCAATAAGTAAAGATCAGGAAAGAGACTAGAACAGCAGAAGGTAAGAGGATGGGCTTGGGGGACCCTGCAACACAAATGCTACCACACTGCTGCTCCCACCCCACTTTGCAGATCCACACAGCCCTCTTTATGTCACTTACACCCTCTGCTCACAAAGGAGACCCTCTGCACAGCATTCTTGACCTTGAGTAGTTCTGAGGCATTTGTGTTCACCTGTAGGCATGTGTCCACATGCACATGTACACACAGAACCTTGAGTGGGACATATAAATGTTCTCTGGGATGACCCACACACTCAGCATGCACAGATATGTGCTCACATGCATGTGCACACACCCACTCACACACACACATTGTGTGACTAACTTGAGTCAGCAGCTATGTCTTCCATGCAGCCTCCAGCATTGACACCTCCTTACTGGCTGAGTTCTATGTCCCTTCTCAGGTCTCTACAACCTGCTCTGAAATGACTTAATGAGTGACACTGGGCCAAGAAGTCTCGCCAAATTCCTACTGGGAATAATCTGGAGACTGAGGAATGCAGGCAGTGTTAAAGGGGACATGGGGTGGAGATGGGACTTAGTGTTGGGAGAATTGCTTTTGAAATCCGGCTTCACCTTTTTATGCTTAATCTTAAGCCAGTTCTTAAACTTTCTAAACTTCAGTTTTTTCATATCCAGGATGAGAAACATCCTGCCTCAATATATGTTATGATGATCCAATTAATTCATGACTGCCCTGGCTGGGGGGCTCAGTTGGTTGGGGCATCATCCTGTGCACCAAAAGGTTGCAGGTTCAATTCCCAGTCAGGGCATATACCCAGGTAGCAGGTTCAGTCTCAAGGGATCAATGTTTTTCTGAGAAGTCTTCCGGATACTCGGACAGCAAAGCTCTGAGGAGTGGACACAGAAATCGCTCCCTCTGCCTGTCATGGCCACTGGCTGGTCAGAACTGCTGGGCAGCCAGTCTGTAGGCTGCACAGGCTCCACAGCAACTGGGCTTCCTCAAGGAGGCAGCCTCCAGGATGACCCTATTGGTTCACCTCCTGGTGCTCACATGCTGATGAAACACTCCCCTTGAGCAGCAGCTCACTTCTAACAAATAGAATATGCAAAGTGACAGGATGCTATATCTGAGATTAGATTATAGAAGTTTGGCTTCTATCTTGAACTCTCTCTCTCCCCCATCTCATTCATTCTGTGGGAAGTTATACAATGAGCTTCCCTCTGGAGAAGCCAGCATGCCAGGGGACTGAGGGAGGTTTCCAGACAAAGGCCCTTAATGGAGCAGGCTGTGAGGACTTGATCTCGCCAATAATTATGTGTGTGTGGAGTGGAGCCTCCTGCAGCTGAGCCTCCATGTGGGACCACAGCCTCAGCCAAAATCATGCCTGTCTCTTCTGCAGACAGAGGCACAGAGGAAGTCGCACCCAGATTCCAGGCATAAAGAAACTAAGACAAACGTTTGCTTCAAGCAACTAGTGTGGGGTAATTCATTATACAAGACGCTGCCCGCCACTCAGAGGAAACTCCTGCACGAGGCTGCCCAGCAGAGGGCTTGCACTCTGCCAACCATGGGAGACACTCCACTGAGTAACCACTCCTCTCACCCATCCTCACTCCCCACTCCTCCCACCCATCTCTACAGGACAAAACCATTGCTACTGAGAGAACACAAGTGAGTTATAAAATAGCAAAAAATGAAGCCGTCATCAATTTTGAAGGGGTCATTTTGAGACGGCAGACTTACTCTGCCAGCGGGGTCAGGATTGGAGGGAGGGATGGGACAAAGTGTGAAGGGGATGCAGAGCTGCTGCTAGGGTGCCTGCTTTGCACGTTACTTGAGGGGTACAGAAAGCTGAAATTTTAATGGTTTGTTTTTAAAACCAAGTAAACATACCCTTGGCATCAAAATGGCTTTGTGAAAGCAGCCAGATCAAATGACAAGTTCTCTTAGGCAACTGTTTTACCCAACCCCACTATGTAAATACTGTATGGACTCTACCAGGTCCTGAGGTCAGGGTTGCCACCACCTTAACTTCCTGCTGTGCCTGCACAAGCTCACACATGCATTCACACCACACACACACACACACACACACACAAAACCATAAAAGGGGCTTTGGGGTCTGAGAGCACAGGGTCTAGAATGATATGAGTTTCAAGGCCACAGTCTGCCCCATGCCATACTCGCACTTAGGCTGTTCTGAATGAAGAGGCTGAATGGTGCTGGCTGGTGTGGTTCAGTGGGTTGGAGTGCCATGCCATACACTGAAAAGTCGTGGGTTTGATCCCAGTCAGGGCACATACTGAGGTTTCAGGTTTAATCCCTGCTTGGGGCATGCATGGAAAGGCAACTGATCGATGTTTCTCTCTCTCTCAAATTAATAAAAACATGACTTTGGATGAGAAAACAAACAAACAAACAAAAATAGGCTGAACAGCATCTGCACAGAGGCCAGTGCTTTGCCAAAGACTCCACAGATGCAAGTCATCTCAGAGTGGCCCTGAGTGGTCCTCAACCCAGAACACTGGATGAAGAAACTGTTTGCTACATAAAGCAGAAGGGCACCATTATCTTTGAAATGATTTTATTGGTTTCCTGAAGTTCTTGGTGTCCTTCCAGCCATTGATTTATCAACACTTACAATGAAGAATGTCTTTCATGGGTTGTGTTGTCATTGGTCATTTTGCTCAGCAATAAATCATAGCAATAGGTACAGGCGACTACAGTCTCCAACCCCATGGTTCTGAGAGCTTTAACCAGCCAAGCTGGGGCCAGGTCTTCCCAGCCTGATTTTCTATCCTTCATGTCATTAGGCCTCCCTGGGCCTAAGTTTCCTCCTGGGTATAAATGAGGATTCGGGTTTACCACCCTCAGCTCCATCTGGCTTTGCCCTCCTGGCACAGCAGGCCCCAGAAACCGGATGTGCTCACATTGCCAGGACCCACCAAGTGAATCCCTCAGGAGCCCAGCTCCTGGGTTTATACTGCAGAGAAAATGCTGCAAGCCAGACCGTCAGAACTGGGCTGGCTTTCGCTCCCTGCTGCATTTCAAGAGGAAAGCTGATTTTTGCTCTGAAGGGTGGGAAATGCTAAAGCACAGTGAAAGTTCTGAGGGGGGCCCACAGAGCCGGGCTCACAGTCTCTCCATCCACCACATGGAATTCCAGACACTGAAGGCGCCCAGCGGGCCCACTTCCACTGCCTGCCAGCTGCCATAGACCTGGGTTTGTCCGTGCAGCTGCAGTGTGGAGCCAGAAATCTGGAAGAATTTAACACCCTGCCGGTTCAGACATAGGCAAACATTGTTCCAAGTAAACACTGGAGTCCTCCTCATCACCCAGGAATGTGCAGCCAGCAGGGTTGAGATCAGCAGCGGCTCTGCCTGGCTGAGGCCTGGGAGGGCCTGGGACTCCAGAGCTGCTTTCTGTTTGAGCCACGGTCAAGGCTGAAAGGTCAGCACATGGGCTTTTCCCCTGACAGCTACAGAACCCACAGGAGCCCACAGGACCTAGCCTGCATGCAGAACCCGCATGGCCCCTGACCCTGGGAAAACATGAGGCTCATCCCCGTAGACTGAGCTGGTCAGGAGGTCTGGGCCTTTGGGCTCCTTGGCCTGCAGCAGGCTGTGAAAGAAGCACTTTTCCTGCAGGAAGAAAGGGGCTCTGTGCACAGGGAGGGCGCAGGGCCTGCACCAGAAAAGGTGTGCACGATGGGCTGTGGCCACCAGAGGTCACGAAGCCTTGAGGGAGACCGAATTCACTCTACCTCTCAGAAGCCAGGGGCCAGGCCCCAGCGCTTTCCTCCCCCCGGAGAGCAAATAGCAGCATTTGACTCATCAGGGGCCATGCGATGGGTCCAGGAAAAATGTTACCCCTCAAATCACTGTGTCATTGTGTTCCTCTGCCTAACCTGCCCCCCCCCCAAAAAAAGCTGCAGACATGAGCTGAATTGTTAAAGGACTCCTTCAAAACAAAACCCTGCAGGTTAGAAAGGGTCCCCCAAGAATGCAGAGTCCACAGGTGGCTGCTTGGCCACAGGAGCTCCAAGCAGAGCCCTGCAGGGCTACCCAGGAGCAAACCCAGGGACAGCCTTTCTCTGACTCAGCACAGCTCTCACCTCAGCATCAGCCCTTAGGGGTCCACAGAGGTGCATTTAATTTTCTCATTTTCCTAAGAACCAGGAAAGCCAGAGGGACATCATCCCTCCTCTCAGGGAGCATGGGACCTGGACAGGAGTCCTCAGGCTGGTCTGGGGACCAGCAGCAGCACCATCATGGCAGCGTGTTAGAAATGCATTTTCTCTGGTCCCATCCTGGCCTAGATCAGGCACTCAGGGGTGGCACCCAGGGACTGTATTTTAATATGCCCTCTTGGAGATGCTGATGCCTTTGAAAGTTTGACAAGGAAGTTTAAGAATTACCCAAATCTTATCTGTGTTCTCCTTACCAGAGATCAGAAAAGCAGAAAGGTTAATGATTTGCTTCAGGCAAGTCATAGACACAGTGCATTAATATGCTCCTAGATTCAGAACAGCTGTGCCAAACTGTGATGTCACTGGAAACATTGAGTTCAGTTTCAGAAAGACTTCTTCACGTTGGCCACCTTTTACTGGTGGTTTCTAAGCAATCAAACAAATGGGATGTCTTTCAACTTGTGCCTC
This sequence comes from Pipistrellus hanaki, assembly GCF_964339955.1. Classification (NCBI taxonomy): domain Eukaryota; kingdom Metazoa; phylum Chordata; class Mammalia; order Chiroptera; family Vespertilionidae; genus Pipistrellus; species Pipistrellus hanaki. The sequence continues at coordinate 45,248,621 of NC_140518.1, forward strand.
GTGGCTTCATTTGAAGGCTACTTTGAGAGGACGGTTGTCTTTGGGGTGTCCTCCTCACTAAACCTCAGTGGCCATCAAGGAGATTATAACACCAGACTTTCTGAGTTGATTTTTAAGTGAAAGTACCAACCGATGAAGTAAAATCTTAGTTGTCTATTCAGCAAATGTCTTCCATGTTTCCAAACCCAATTACCTACTTTGTGTTTGCACCCAGCTTGTCTGGCCTATTGCAGCGATGGAACTTCCGGCCACTCTCCAAACCCCTCTTCCTCAGCTCCATCCCTCCCCCTCTGCCTGGGGTCACCACCTCACTGCATGCTCTTTCAGGCTCTTTGCTGGTTTTTGCTCCTCTGCTCCACTACCTGGGTGCCCATCTCTTCCCCAGGGAACCCTCTCTCAGAGTGACCTCATTACTGTGCCACGCTCCCACATGTGTCTCCAGCCATGGACTCATATTTGAACTCCAGGTTTACATAACACATCTCTAAGGGAATAGCCCTCCTTGGAAGCTGACAGTGCCTCAGAATTACTCTATTCCATATATACACACACTCCACACCTGTTCCTTCATTGGTCTCCCATGTTTTATTAAATAGCACAACCAACACACCATTTGCCAAAAGAAATAGGAGTTTTTTTCAACTTTCCTTCATCCTTAAAATCCAATTTATCATCAAGCTATGTCAACTCAGCCTGCAGAAATACAGTATTTTAAATATATTGTCTTCTCTACATTCTCCTCTGACAACTGCTACAACTACTACTAATAGCTCTAGCATGGGTGCCCATGATTTACATGTATTAACTTGTTGAGCCTTCCCAATATACCCATGAGTTAAGTGCTACTTTGAGCCCCTCTTACAGAGGGTAAAATTGAGGAAAATGGAGTCTCAGTGACTTTCTCAAGGCTATACATCTCTTGTGGCGAATCCAGGGTTGGTTGTTGGCACCTGGAACCAGAACCCATGTGACTAGACTCCATGGCCAACACATAGAGTGCACACAGAAGGAGGGAGAGGGTTGTAGGGAGAAGTTAGTTTGTAAACAAAGGTGGAAATCAAACCATGAAGGTCCCACCTTGGTGTGCTGTGCTCCCTGTTTCCTCACCTGGAGCATTCATGCTGAAGAGTTACCTTTAGACTGGGCACTGTGGTGACTGTTGAATGGCTTTAAGCAGGGAGCAGCATTGTCAGCTTTGGCTTTTAGAAAAATCCCCATGGCAGAGACCTATAGCTATCCACCAAGGACTTGTACATCCTGTCCTTTGTATCAACTTGATGCTGGAAATCAATGGCCCAGCCAATAATTCTATTTCCTCCACTTTGTATCTAGGAAGTCTTATGTCAGAGTTCTGGCTACCTGCAGACTTTGTTCCAATGTGACTCTTCATTCTCTTTCTTTCTCTGTTTATAAACTTGAGGTAAAGGAATCTAATTTCCAAGGAGATAGTACCACACAATGGAAGGAACCTGGATCCCTGAACATCACATGACAGTTGACCACAAAACACCCAATTGAATTATACTTCTATTGAGTGAAGTCCCTGATATGTGGATGGTTATTTGTTACAGCATCTGGGATACCTTAATAACCCCTATGGCCTTGCTGTAATAATGGACTGGAGCCAATAAGGCTGGAGGATAAAAGTCAGTAAATAAGCTCCTTGACAACTGGGGGAAAATATATGAGAAACTGAACCAATTTAATGGCAGTGAAAATGAACATAGGGGAACAGAATGCAATCACAACTAACTATAGGGATGGAAGAGAGATGGAGTCTAGAATGATACTCAGGTCTCTGAGATGAATGGTAGAGAAGAGCAACAGAGAAGATCCATTGTGGGGAAAGAGTACTTAGTTTCACTTGAGGCATTTTAGAAAATTCAGGAAGTGTGCCCAATGAGCAATTGGTTGTATGAATTTGGTATCCAAGGAAATGGCAATGGTTATAGAAATAGATTTGGTTAATAGTGAGGACAAAGATCATCATATACCTTATTTGCTTAAAATGAGTTGAGAAAGGGATTGATCCTTGAACCATGACTGAGTGGAATCCATCAGAGAGAAGAATGTGGTATAATAAAATTATTTTTAAAAAATTGTTCTGTCTTTGCTGTCTTCCTGGCGCAGAGCTCCTAAAACCTTTGAGACATATGTCTTTTGTAGGCTAATGATATGGCCATGGAGGACCCCTGGATGGCTTCAAATGAGGCCTATGGCCAGAAAGACCAGCCAAGTGATTCAAGGGCTCGGACTTTGGGCCCCTCCCAACCACCATGGAGGGGAGGGGTTGGAGACTGAGTCACTGGTCAGTGATCTGTTCTATTCTGGCTACATAATGAACCTCCATAAAATCCCTGTAAACTGTGGTTCAGGGAGCTCCTGGTGTGTGGATACATGGCTGTGCTGGGAAGGTGGCATGACTGAAAGGGCATGGAAGCTCTGTGCCAGCCTGTCTCTTCCATGTGGTTGTCCCTGACTAGCAGCATTTATAATGAATTGGTAAACCTAAGCAAAGCATTTGATCTACAAAATGATCAAATCAGAGGAAGAGTCATGGGAACCCCTGAATTTATAGTCAGTTAGAAGAACAGATGGCCTCCGGAACTTTAAACTAGTGTCTGAAGTGAGGGCAGTCTTATGAAACATTGCCCCTAACCTTTGCGGAGTCTATGCTAACTTTGCATTGTTAGTGTCATATTTGAATTGAATCCTAGGGCACCCCATTGGTGTTTGAGAATCGGAGACTTGGGTGGTGTGTGACACATCACACATTTGGTATCAGAAAAAAAGACATCTTAGGGATAGACATGTCAACAGCCACAGGAATGTCAAGAGACTCAAGGTCTAAATGAGCCCATTGGAGGTGACATTAGAAATTCATTTAGGAGGGTAATTCCATTAAATGAGAGGATAAACGCCAGCCTTTGACACACTGTGGAGATCACAGGGAGGGAGGAAATGAGGGCCGTGTCTGTAACAATAGATCCTAATGGAAGCCTGACCAGACCTGCTCAAGGAACAGATGCTCCCTCTCATTTGTTCCTTAGCGGAACCTATGAGAGTGCCACCATTCTGTAGTGAGGGAAACAGCCTTGAAAAAAATCAAGCAATGTTTTCAAAATCCTACATCAGATGGTGAGGTTAAAATTCAAAACCAAGTCAGTGTGATTCTAAAACCACTGTTCTTCACTTGTACTCTATGATTGTATGTATAGAAACCCAAATAAATATGTACACAAGCCATAAGCAATGGTGAGGTTAGCCAAGTTGCTGACATAATTACAGTATACAAAAATAATTTGCATTTCTAAATATCAGACATAAACATAAAATAAAATGTCTAAAATGATACAATTGCTTCAAAAATATCAAAGTTAAGAATGAGTCTAACAAAAGATGTACAAAACCACCATACAGAGAATTATACATGAATGGAAAAAAAAATCTTTACAATCTAAATAAATGGAGAAATGTACCATGTATATTGTAAACATGTCAGTTCTCCTAAAATTGAGCCATGGATTCGATATAGTCTTAAGAAAAATTCCAACAGCATTGTTATTAGAAACTGACAGGCTAGTTTTAAGTTTTATATGGACATTAAAAAAAAGCTAAGAATAGAAAAGGCAATCTTGAAGATGAACAAACTTGAAGAACATATTATGTTAGTTTTAAAAATGCATAAGCCCCAAATCATTCAAAACAGTGCAGAACTGGTATAAGCACAGATAAACAGGCACATAGCATAGACCAGAAAGGTCAGAGAAGTTTCCTTGTGACTCAGAAGAGCGGTGAGGGAAGGAAAGTATTGAAAATACTGGATCACGTGAATACCCATGTGGAAAAATAATTACATCTAATTCCTACCCTCTCACAAGATCCAAGAAATCAAGTCTAGGTGGGTTGTAAGTGTTTGCAATGGTAGAGCTAAACAGCAGAGCCTCTAGGAGATAGCAAAGGGAAACACATCCCCACCAGCAGGGCAGAAAGAGATTCCTTAAAGTTAAGAATTTCTGTTCACTAAGAGATACCATTAAGAAAATGAAAAGGCAAGCCTCAGTATGGGAGATTTTTGTACTCTAATAACCAAAAAGGGCTTGAATACAGAATATATTTAAAATTAAAAAAAAAAACTTACAACAAGTTTTAAAAGACAAAAAAAAAAAACACAATCAAGACATGAATAGGTTCATCACAAAAGATGATATCAAAATGGTAAAATAAACAAATGAAAAGATACTCAACCTGTAGGGAATATGCATTATAACCACAATGAGATACCGCCATTAGAATGGCTAATATTTTAAAATTAACAATGTCAAGTGGAGAGCAGATATCCAGCGATGAGAATGCCCATAAGACTGCCAGTGGGAACATAAATTGAAAATGTTGACATCATCTACTAAAAATGAACTTATACCCACTCTATGAACAAGCAGTTCCACACCCAGGTCAGAAATCTGTGACATGAAAATGCAGGGTCAAGAATGTCTATAACCACACTATTTATATTAGCCCCAAATTGGAAATGACCCAAATATCTGCATAGAGTGAGCAGGACAGTCGGATGGAATAGAATGGACAGTGGCATATTCATTCAATGGAACACATTATAGCAATGAATATAAATAAGTTATACCTATGTGTAACCACATGAATCTCACAAACATAATCTTGAGTGAAAGAAGTCAGGCAAACTATAGTATTGGAGACTACATTTCCTTGGTGTAACGCAAGGGTGAGAACACCACAAATTTCAGAGAGTAGTTACCTCTGAGGCTTAGAGGTAAGTAATGGGAGGACCTGGGAGGACTTGGGGGTTAGCAGTGCCCTATTTCCTGACTTGAGGGATTATTAGAGGTGGTCACTTTTGCTAAATCACGAAGATGTAAGCTGTATGTCTTTGTGCACTTGATGTAATTTCACATTTTAAAATATTTTCTAAGATGTAAGGGTGGTAGGGCTAGACAGGGGGGTGGAAAAGGTGGGAAGTAATAAAGTAAAAAGTGCTAAAAGAATGAAAACAGAAGATTGTGTGTAATTGTTTGGTTGTTAAGCCAACCACTGTTAGCATGATTTTAGGGTTACCAGTGCAGGAGGTGGGAGGGGGGCGCGGTAAGTGTGGTGTGCATGTGTGTGTGTGTGTGTATGCATACAATGCATGCGAGTATGTGGGAATGTAGATGTGGGTGTGAATAGGTGTATGTGTGGGTGTGAATGGATGTGGGTATGTATGTGTGGTTGTGTGGGTGTGTGATGTATGTGTTTGAGTGGGTATGTGGATAAGTATGGGTGTATTGGGTATGGGTGTGAGTGTGGGTATTGGATGAGTGTGCAGGTGTGTATGATTGTGTGTATGTGTGTGTTTAGGTGGGTGTGTGGGGATAGGTGTGTGTGTGAGAGAAAGAGATTCTCTTTAGCATTACTGAGGAGACTTGGATTAGGTGGGGGAATAAGAGACAAAAGATCAGGGTATAGTGGAAAACAAGGGGCAGTGGGGTGGGGAGGCTTAGAGTCTTCCAATGTGAGGGAAACAATGGGCCGCAGGGCCTGGCTGGAGATGAACACAGTGTCTGAGATGCACTGCAGGCAGCCTGCACCTCTCAGGGGCCTGGCCATCAGCCCGTGGCTTTAGGCTGTAATTAACCAATTGGCCCTTGTTTCTCTAAGGCCAAAAGCAAGTCTCTAAACCCAGAATAAAATCATTCTTTCTCATGTTCCTAAAAACCTTAGGAATTACAAAGATAAAATGAACATTTATTTTAGAAAAAAACAATGGAAATTAAAAGTCAAAGTAGTCCAAGTATTTCCCAGGCAGCCAGCCTGACCTCCTAGCACACATTCTAGTGTCTGGTTTCAACTCACTGTAATATAACAAACTTTTCTTCCTTTCTCATTGGTTCTCTAGCATAGGGGTGTCGAACTCAATCAGAGAAGGGGCCAAAATCTAAAATCCAGCCTAAATCGTGGGCCGAATGGTTTACTGAACAGTCATAAACTGACAATGTCATAAACTGACAGCGGAGTGCAGTGATGACAGCGCGGTGCGGGCCACATTGCAAGGCCTGGCGGGCTGGATTTGGCCCGCGGGCCTTGTGTTTGACACATGTGCTCTAGCACATTCTGAACAGCTGCACCCATGGAGAGCCATGGACTCACTGCCCGCCTTCTCCCTGCACAGCAGACTCCCCACCAGGCCACGTACTGGACGTGAGTTTGGCCCACTCAACTTAAAATACCTCCTCAACACCTTCCTTTGAGCCTATCTTCCTGCCTGCCTACCTGTAGGTACTGTCACCAGAGATGTGGCGGTATGAGGGAAACTGGGGTTGAGGAAGTCTCTTGATGTCCTGGGAAGAAGTAGCAGGGGTCCTCAAACTTTTTAAAGTGGGGGCCAGATCACGGTCCCTCAGAGAGCTGGAGGGCCGGACTATATGAACTACTAATTCCTACTGTAACACCTCGGCTGCGCTCACTGCCCAAAAAACCTGGCGGGCCGGATCAGACTCCTCTGCGGGCCACATGTGGCCCGCGGGCCATAGTTTGAAGACCCCTGAAGTAGGGCAAGGGTCAAGTCGGGGGCCAGTAGCTGGTGGAGAAGTCTGAGCTGAGATGCATATATGCTGACTGAAGTTTAAACAGTGAAGGGCCAAGTCGGGAGCAAACAAATCAATATTGAAGGTCAAACACTCAATAAAGTCAGAACTCAGATGGGGCCAGGGACCATCTGAGAATATGTCATGGGAGTTCAAGTGTGGACCTTGGTATGAGATGATACTAGGTTTAAGTCCTGGTTCTGGAATTAGCTAAATGTGTAACTCTGGGCTTGTTACTGACCTCTCCTCACCTTATTTTTTCTCTGGTAAAGTGGGGATTGGATGGGCAGGGGGATAGGCATGGGCATGGGGTTGGACATGGGATGGGGATGGACATAGGAATGGGGATGGGAATAGACATGGAGTTAGAAATGAGATGGGGATGGACATAGGAATGGGGATGGGAAGGGGGATGGGCACAAGGATGCAGATGGAGATGGGGATGTGCTTGGGGAGGGTGAGGAGACAGGTTTGGGAATAGGAATGGGCATGGACATGGGCATGCGTAGGGGTGAAGATTCATGTGCTAGGCAAGCTTTCAAGTGCGACTGATACATCCATACCCCAATGGATCCTGAGCCTGTAAAAGGCAGACTTAGCCCTGGTGGGAATCCCAATGAGGAAGTGAAAATACCTGGGTGCATGAGCAATAATATTAAGCTCACCTGGGTGTTTGCCTTTTCTAAGCTTGCTTATTCTGTCGGCTCCTTTGCTGGTGGAGTCCATTCCCGACTGTGACAGCCCCGGGTGCTGGGGTCCCAGCTCTCTCCAAGCCTGGTACCAGTCCTGGGGTGAGAGCAGTTGAGCTGATACCCATTTTCCACTCCTGCCCTCACACTCCTCCAGCCTCTCCCGTACAGCCTCACTCCCGGCCTCCTCTCCAGCATTGCCAAGTGTCCCTCTCCACTGTCCCCTCTCTTTCTGCTTTCAATTATTCCCAAGTCTCCCGCTCCTCTGAAAAATTCTTTCCTTGACCCCAAGCTTCCTGACTTCTATTTTTCTCCTTTTCTACAAAAACTCCCAGGGAATGGCCTGGGCCAGCTGCTGCTCTTTCCACACTCCCCAGAGCCTCAGAGCCTCGTGTCCATCCTCGACTCTGACTATCATTGCAGGAGGAGCAGAAGGTGCAGCCAACAAGGGCCTCTGGAAAGTGTGGGCATGCAGGCACACACATACAGAGATACACACAGACACACAAACACAAAGGCACACACACACAAATACACATAAACACCTGTGTACACTCAGAAACATGGACACACAGACACACAGATACATAAACATATGGTTATACATATGTACACAAACAGACACACACACATGCACAGAGATACACAAAGAAATACCCATAGACACTAATACACATATACTCTCAGGCACACATAGAAATACACAAATACACATAGGAACATACGCACAAACATGCATACACAGGCACTCAGACATACACAGAAACATGTTCGTGCACACCCATGGACATGCATGCACAGGTGCAAACATGGAAATACACACAGAAATACAACCACATATACACAGAGACAAACACAGAGAAACAGACATACACATGCACCGAAATACAAACATAAGCTCATACAGACACATCAGAAACACATACACACACACACACACACACACACACACACACACTTACCCATCCAATATGGCAGTCAGGGGGCCCTCAGTTCAAGGAGATGAGGAGGAAGCTGCAGGCCACCTCCACTCAGCCTGAGGACTCCAGATCCCCTATCCCCCAATGGTGGCAGCAGGAGGGTGAAGTGGGGCCCAAAAGTTCTGCAACTAGGGCACTTAGAAGATGTCAAGAGATTGAAGTGCTTGTCAGGAGGCTTGGAGGGAAACTGTGACCTTGAGACCCAGAAGGTCAACAAAACACACACACACACACACACACACACACACACACACACACACACAGAAACAGGAGCCACCACCCCTGCCAGCATGAAGCAGATCGAATCTGAACCCAGGAACTCTGGCTTCCCATGTGCTTGCCCTTTCTCGTCTTTCTGCTTCTCTCATGCTGACTCAATGGAGTGCAAACAAGTGCCAAACCAGAGCTCCCAGCGCAGAGCGGCCTCCAGGTCTCTGGATGCAGAAACACCACCTCAGGTGGTACCTGGGGCTGGCAGAGTAGAGAGGAGAGCACCTCCTCACCCATAAATAAGACTCCTGCTCTCTCCTCACTCCACAGGGCCTGCATTGATCATAAGGTTTATGAATTGTTCTTATTTACTGACACTTTTAAAATATATATATTTTATTGATTTCAGAGAGAAAGGGAAAGAGAGAGAGAGAAAGGGAGAGCGAGAGAGGAATATCAATGAGAGAGAATCATTGATCAGCTGTTCACATATGCACATGAACATAAATGCCCCTTACTGGGGACTGAGCCCACAACCCAGGCATGTGTCCTTGACCAGAATCGAACCCAGGACCCCCCAGTCCTCAGGCCGATGCTCTATCTACTGAGCCAAACCAGCTAGGGCTACTGACACTTTTTATTTTCTGTTCTTTGATATGTTTAAATAAGCAACTTGAATATTCATTATTACTTTTTAAACTCTGCTGTCCATGTGGCTGTTGACCATCCTCCCAACAGCTGTCTTAACGGAACAGAAAAGGCACTTACCTGCTCGCTCACTTCTCCCTGGTGCTCAGCTCTGTCTGGATACCAAGCATCACAGGGGGACTCAGCTAGCCCCTCACCCCCACTATCCAGGAGGAAGCATGGTTATGTTACTTGTGTTCCTTTTTAAGTAGAGTTGTCACTCTGACTGCATCTTGGGGTCACCTGACTGTTTCTAAAAGCCAAGCCTTCTGCAGACAGCTCATCAGAATCGGGGAACTGAAACCGGGCTGTGGGATGTTTTGGGGGTCAGGGGCTGTGCCAGCAGATCTGGGCCACGGATGCTCATTCCGGGCTCTGCAGTCCTCAACCAGCAGGAGGCTGTGAAGGGCATGGCCTCCTGGCCCTGGACTCTGCATTTTTACCTTTGCCCTGTGCTCCCACTCAGCCCACTACCTGTCAGATTCTGAGGTCCCCTTGTGACCCTTACCTGAAATATTTCTGAGGTTCCCCATGCTTCCTTCGGTGTCTTGGTGGTTCCTCCAGGTGCTTATGTTTTGTCTGGAACGGTTCCAGTGTCCTTGATTCCAGGTCACACTGGGTCAGTTGCTTTGCTGCTGCCAGCCATGCTCTCTCTGCCACCACAGGTGGTCCAGGAGCCTGAGTCCCGGTAAATGGGGGCATTGTGACATCAGCAGTTGCCATGCACCCACCCTTGAATCTTCTATCCTGTTCTCTTCCTCCCCCGAGCCCAGCCTGCCCCAAGGACGCCGTCCTCGCCTTACCTGCCGGGCCTTACACCAGCTGCATGGTCATCACTCATGTGACATCTCTAACACAACGGGGGACTGACATCACTGAGGTCACTTCATTCTAACAAATATTTTCTGTGCATCTGATCTGGCTGGGTACAGAGGTGAAGGAGACTGGTAGTGGGCTCAGTGCCAGAACCATCTAGAGCTGATTAAGACCCACTGTGTGGGGTCCCACCTCACAGTTTCTGACTCAGTAGATCAAGGGTACAGCTCAAGAATTCATCTTTCTAACAAGCCTCTCTCAGCATTCTCCTGACACAGATGCTCAGGATAAACAGCAGAAAATCACTATCACCAAGAAGCTGTTTGGAATCAGCCCCACAGCCTCCAGTGGTCTATCCCTATTCACAACAGGGCTCCTGTGCAGCTCATCTCACTGCAGCCTCAACTCTGCAACCTCCTCCAGGATTCAAGGAGGCCTGGCTGGAGCAGTCCTGGAAGTGTGGCCTTGTTCCTGCCGCAGTGGCCTGGGGACAGCACCGGAGCCAGACCTGACTTCTCTGGCAGTCCCCGCACACATTGGGAGCCCCTCAAAAATGTCTCCTGTGCCATCGCCTGGATGCTGCCCTCCCCCCCCCCCCCGAAGCTAGTCCGCCCCACAGCCTGCCAGCCAGGACCCCAATGTCCCCTGGCTCTGTCACCAAAGCCAGATCTTCATCCACCCCTGCATCACCACAACACCCTGTGGTTTCTCTGCTGCGGCTCCCCTGGAATCTGGGGAGAGAGGTGCACACTGGGCAGGCCCAGGACTAGAAGGCAGATCTTTCTCTTTGCTGTCACATGATGGTGGGGAAATGTGTCCAATGTTCCCAATGTTTCCTTGCTGCCTTCCCTTACTGCCCACGAACCAGAGCCCCTCAGACCTTCCTCATTGCTGCTCCAGAGTCTTCTTCTGCCCCATCCCCCTCTTCTTCAGTCAGGTCTCCCCTCCTCACTCTGTAACGGCCAGCCCAGTGGGACGGAGCCTCTAGTATCTCCTGGGCATCATGAAAGACACTGCAAGCAGGGACTGAGCCCACTCCCAGTTGTTGGAGATGCTGGAGGGCACGCATGGCCAGGGGAGGGGTGGTCTGGGAGGGCCTGAGTTCTCTCCGGGATGTTGTAGGGGAAACTGGACACCTCTGTGTGCACAGGCCAGGAGCAGGCAGAGGTCTGAGGTGTGGGGATAGCCAGTGAGCTGCCCCCTGGTTTCACAACAACCGCACTGCAAGGGACAGACCAAGACCCAGGGGGCGTCAGACGCCTGCACCCACTGGTTAAAGAGCCAGAGTGGCAAATGGGGGCCAACTACCCTGCCACTTGCCAGCGCCCAGACAGCAGCTGTGAGGATGGGCTGTGTGAGGGTGCAAGGCAAGCCTGGTCCTCCCTAGCACTGACCAGCCCTAGGACACCCCCTGCCTTCAGGGTCCCTCAGTGCACCCCAGAGCCTCTGCACTGGTGTTCCTTACAGGCAGGGACTGAGAATGCCCTGTTCTTTCATTCAGGGCAGATGAGTTAGGCCTCCTAGGGTTCCAGAGCTGGCTCAAGGTCACTCCTGCACGCACCCAGTGCCAGATCTGTTCTCACTTGTCATGCACTCACTGACCCTGTGTTCAGTCTTCCATACAGACCTAATACGCATTTAGTCCCCATTTTACAAAAGAAGAAACAAGCACGGAGAAGTTGAGTGACTTGCCCAAGGACACGCATTCACAAGTGGAAGAACCAGATGTGCAAACTCTAGAACATGAGCCACTTCAAAGGGGAAGCCCAGGCGGTTCTGCATCGATCCGATGGGAGGTCTTCCCTGGAGCCCCACAGTGAGCTTGTCCACACCACCTCCTCCCTCCCTGTGTGAGCAAGGTTTTGGGGAGGTTTATTTTTTTAATTACTAATTTGGTTTTGTTAGCAATTATTGGTCTGTTCAGGTTTTCTCTTTCTTCTTGATTCAGTCTTTGAAGATTATATGTTTCCGGAAATTTATCCATTTCTTCTAGGTTGGTCAATTTGTTGGCATATAATTGTTCATAATTTTTCTTATATTTCTTTGAATTTCTGTGATGTCAGTTGCCATTTTTCTTCCTTCATTTATGATTTTATGGGTCTTCTCTCTTTTCTTATTGATGAGCCTGGTTAAAGTTTTGTCAATTTTATCTTGGTTTTATTGATTTTTTTCATTTATTTCTGCTCTTATTTTTCTACTCATTTGGTCTTTGTTCTTCATTTTCTAGTTCATTGAGGTATAAGATTAGACTGATTGTTTAAGATTTTGAGTATTTACTGGGTAAGCATGTATTGCTATGAATTTCCCTTTTGGAATTTCTTTGGCTGTATCCCATAAATTTTGGGCTCTTTGCATTTTCATTTTCATTTCCCTCAAGGTATCTCTTGATTTCTCCCTTGATTTTATTGTAGTGGCATGCTATTTAGCCTCTACATGTTTGTGTGGTTTTTTTTTAGTTTTCTTACTACAATTGATTTCTAGTTTCATCCCAATGTGATGGGAGAAGATGCTTAATATATTTTCAATCTTCAAAATTTATTGAGACTTATTTGTGACTGAAGTTGTGGTTTATCCTGGAAAATGTTCCATGTGCACTTGAAAAGAATGTATATTCTGCTACTTTAGGGTGAAACCTTCTAAAAATATCAATTAAATATATCTGGTATGGTGTTTCATTTAAGGCCATTGTTTCCTTGTTTATTTTCTGTCTGGATGATCTATCTATTGATGTCAATGGAGTATTAAAATCTCCTACTATGATTGTATTACTTTTCTCCCTTTATGTCCATTAATATTTGCTTTATATATTTAGGTGCTTCTATGATGGGTACATAAATGTTTATAAGTGTTATATCCTCTTTTTGGATTGATTTATTTATCATTATAAAATGTTCTTCTTTCTCTCCTGTTATAGCCTTTGGTTTAAAGTATTTTTTCTGTTATAAATATTGCTATGTCTGATTTTATTATTTTTCAATTTGCATAAAATATCTCTTTTTTCCCCAGGTTGTGTATGTCTTTCTATCTGAAGTGGACCTCTTATAGGCAATATATGTATGGATCTTGTTTCCTTATTCATTCATACACCCTAATTGAATCATGTAATCTATTTATATCTAAAATTATTATAGGTATGTAATGCCATTTTATTATTCGTACTTACGTTCTTTTCTTCTTATTTTTGAATAAGTTTTTTTAACATTATTTGTAATACTTATTTGGGTGATGAACTATTTTTATTGTCTGGGAGTTCTTTATCAGTTCTTGGATCCCAAATGATAGCCTTGTGTGGTAGCATAACCTTGGCTATAGATCCTTGCTTTTCATCACTTTGAATATTTTATGCAATCCCTTTTAGCCTGCAAAGTTTCTATTGAGAAATAAGCTGAGCCTTATGGGAGCTCCCTTGTATGTAACTAATTGCTTTTATCTCACTCCTTTTAGGATTCTCTTTAACCTTTGGCTCTTTAGCTATAATGTGTATTGATGTAGGCCCCTTAGGGTTCATCTTCTTTGGGACTCTTTGCATTTTTTTGGACTTGTATGTCTATTTCCTTTGCCAAATTAGGGAAGGTTTCAATCATTATTTTTCAAATAGTGTTTTAATCTTTTGTTCTCTCCCTTCTCCTTCTGGTAAGCCTATGATGCAAATATTGTTCATAATGGAAATTTTATGTCTTTATTTAAATATATTTATTGATTTCAGAGAGGTAGGGAGAGGGAGAGAGAGACATAAACATCAATGATGAGAGAGAATCATTCATCAGCTGCCTCCTGCATGCCCCACACTGGGGATGGAACCACAACCTGGGAATATGCCCCAAATGGAAATTGAGCCATGGCCTTCTAGTTCATAGGTCAACACTCAACCACTGAGCCATACCCACCAGGCTTATGTCTTTATTTAAATGAATGAGACAAACCTATATAGACAATGATCACAATAAATATTTAAGCAAAAATTGAAAGACCTTTAAAATACTATAACCCAAGAGAAACAAAACAAAACTAATTAATGTCGGCTATACATGGGGAAAATAGGCAAAAGTAGGTGACTTTTGAAGCTGAGTGACAGTTATGTGAGGGTTCATTGTACTTGTCTCTATTCATGTGCACATTGATAAAATAGCTCTTTATTATATAGGAGATATATATATATATATATATATATATATATATATATGCATTCCTAATACCTTCTTTTTCTTGTTCTCCATAGGAATCATTTTTCATCACTATAACATCCTAATCAGCTTTGTAGTGAGCACCTGTATCTTAATCTGAGGCTTTCTGTACTCTTCTAGCCTTTTAAAATGACACCCTAATGCCTCCAAACTTATCCTGGTTTCCCATCTGGTTGGCTAATTCCTAAGCTAGCAGAGCAGTGCACAACTGCAGGTCCTTCTTAATTAAACCAGCTTCCTTAAACTGGTTTTTATTTTCTAAAGATAAATTCTAAATTATGTGCACTTGAAAAGTGTGTTAGTTTCTGTCATTTCCCCAGTTTGTATGAGCACTCACTTGTTTTAATCAATTGAATAAGGACCTTTCACAATTTCAATTTACAAATCAATTCTGGCAATACTATCAGGCAGGAAAATACACCTTACTATAGCATGCATACAAATATATACATAAGCACACAGGCAGCACAATATACAAAACTCAAAAGGAAAATTATGGATTCAAACCTGTTCCCTAGCACATGAACTAAAGTGAGGCTTTGCTCAGATGGCCCACGTTTTTGCATGCTGTAAGAATCTCTTTAAAGATGATTTTAAAATCAAAGAATGCACTCCATTGTCTCAGAGGTTTGAGATCCTCTTCTTTAAAGTTTCCTCTGAAGGTGGGCTTATCAAAAAATACAAAAAGAAAATATTGACAATAAAGTTGGAAAGATCAGGAAGTGAAGACAGTGACCTTTAAGGCCTGAGTTTTAAAAGGGCAGATTTTGCCCAGCAGGCATCGCTTAGTGGTGGAGCATTAACCTTTGAACCAGGGGTCATGATTTGATCCCCAGTAGGGGGCATGCAGGAGGCAGCTGATCAATGATTCTTTCATCATTGATGTTTCTATTTCTCTCTTCCTTTCTCTCTGAAATCAATAAAAATATATTTAAGATAAAAGCAAATAAAAGGGCATATTTTCCAGGGAAGAAGATTGAAAAATGGCTTCGGAGGTGAAGCTTGATGGTAAGAGGGCTGCTAAACATCTGTGGGCAAAGAAGGGAGGGGAAGGAAGGGGGCATGGGAGAGATAGGGCAGGAAGGGGGTTCGTAAAGGAGAGCCCTACTGGGTTGTTTGCTAAACCTGACTTTGGAGTCCCAAGCACAGGGGTCAGAGGAAAAGTTTTCCAATGATCCCTCTTTTGTTCCAGCTTCATGAGCACCAGTTTCCTTTTTAGTTTTATTAAGGCATTTGCCCAATTTAGAATTGCTTTTCCCTGAGGGAGGTGGTGGTACCCTCTACATTTCATTTAAAACTCTCAAGTTACCAATTTAAAGGAAAAAAGCTTCACATTGTTTCTGGAAGTTATGGCATTTTCTTTGTTCTAATTGAATGTGCAAATAGACAAGCTTTGGGGTTTCAAAGAAACCCCATCTTGGCCAACAGAGCTTGAGAACATGTGTGGTTTTGTCCAGAGGCCTGGCCAATCACGATTTTCTGGATTGCAGTATTTGGACATGCCATCAGCCAAAGTGCCCCTGCCACCACCAGGAGGTGCTGATGAACGTGAGAATTTTAGAGCATGGGTTACCCATTTTGCACTCCTCATGGGCAGCATCTCCCCTGAGTGCCCATGCGTGTGAACATTCTCACATGCAGCCCTCCATATGAAAGCATCCTTGTTGGTGCCCATTAGTGTAGGACTACTCCCAACCTGGAGAATACACCCTTGGTACCAAACGCAATGAAGGAAAGCCCTCCCTGGGTGATACCCTCCCTAGTGCTAAATGTGAATGAGGGATGCCCCTCCTAGGCACCAAACTCAAATCGTATGGAGGTGCTCTATTGATTCAAATACATAAGAGGTCACTGGATGAGGTCTCCCCTACCTAAACTGCATAAAATCTCCAAGACCTCGACCACAAGTGTGAAAGGTCTTGGACCTAAAAGGTCTTAACCAAGACCCTCTGGCCCTGTAGGCACCAAGTATGTTCATTTCAAGATGGTGTCAGGTTGTCACTTCAAACCTGAGGTCACATGGCATGTAATGTCAACAGATGTAAACAGCCCTATTGTGCTAGAGCACAGCTATGAAAACAGCATGGCTGTGGAACAGCGTGACTACAGGAAGCCCAGAAACAAGGTGACCCAGGGGTAAGGCAGCCTGTAGTCCAGGCCCCTCTCCTCTGGTCTATTCCTGTTAGTCCAGGCCCCTCTCCTCTGGTCTATTCTCTGGTGTTTCAGCTCCTGCAGGGAAAATGCAATCTTAAGTCTTCGGTGAAAAGGTAAAATGTACTCTGATTTATATAGAGAGCAGTCCCCACCCCTGGTTCCTGATTGGGCAGTGCTCATGCACATGAGGACTCCAAATCCTCCCAGTTTGATTGCTCCAAAAAGCACTGTCCTAACTGGTTGGTGAAAATGCTAATGCAAATGTAACTACACAGCCCCGATTAGACAGGTAATCCTCAGTCCTACTTGCTGAAATAGGACTCCAGGAAGTCTTTTATAAGGGCTGGCTCAGATGGCAGAAACAGTATTGGCTGGCAGTTCAGTGTGGGAGTCAGGAAGCTCAGCACAAGCCTCTCCTTGAAGTGTGGTTTGCATGAGAGAACTCCGTTTAGAAATAACTGTTAGGCTCTGTTTTAAATTAGCCACCAGGAGTCCTTCTTAGTAGGCATCTTCTTTCTCAGGTCACAAAAGGATTCCATATTTTATGACTCCATTACATGAAATGTCAAGAATAGACAAATCCAGAGATAGAAAGTAGAGTAGCGGTTGCCAGGGGTTGGAGGAGGATGGGACAGTTGGGAAGGTGACAGCTAAAGGCTGTGTGGTTTCTTGTTGGTGTGATTAAAATATCCCAAAAGATGACTGTGGTGATGGCTTCACAACTCTGTTACTATACTAAACTAGAGGCCCAGTGCCCAAAATTCGTGCATGAAGGGCAGGGCAAAGTAGTGTCCCTCAGCCTGGCATGCACCCTCTTGCAATCCAGGACCCCTTGCGGGATGTCCGACTGCCAATTTAAGCTCACAGGGATCAGGCCTAAACTGGCAGTCAGACATCCCTCCCACAATCCAGAACTGCTGGTTCCTAACTGATCACCTACCTACCTGCCTCATCATCCCTAACCACTCTGCCTGCCTGCCTAATCACCTCTAACCACTGTGCCTGCCTGCCTGATTGCCTCTAAATGCTCACCTGCCTGCCTGATTGCCCCTAATTGCTCACCTGCCCATCTGATCACTCCAAACCACCTCTTCCTTGGCCCCTGTAGCCATGGCTTTGTCCAGAAGGACATTTGGAATGACATTCAGAAGGTCATTCAGCTGTCTGGTCTAATTAGCATATTATGCTTTTATTATTAGATAACATTGAATTGTACAATTCAAATTGGTGAATTACATGGAATGTGAATTAATATATTAATAAAGCTGTTTAAAAAAGAAAAATGCCTGTTGATTATCTTTCCAGATATATTCCAAAGGTTAGATGAGGATGAGAGTAGATAAAAGATACATTTAATAAATAACAGATAATGGTAGATTAGATAGCTAGCTAGGTAGACAGAGATCTAAAATAAATCACAGGCATGTTTCCTGTTTATTTTTTCATCATGTTTTCCCTTCCAAGATCAGCAACTGGAGAGAGTAAAAGATCTATCAACAAATCATAATTTGTTACTAAGTTATCAAGAAGTTGACAAACAACAAAGAAAGAGTATTAAACACCAAGCACACACACACACAGGTGCTCCTTAGTCCTAATGTCCAACACTATGTGGATTGTCTGTTAACTCTTAGATATACATTAAAACCCACAGATTTAAATTGTACCATCACGTTGGAGCACAAGACATATTTTACCTAGTCAGCCTTCAACTTTCAGCTCAAGAAAAAATGCTGCAATATAGTTATCTGGAATATCAGACAAACCCATAGGAATTTTTTAATCTTTGGAACACTTTGTATAATTTATTTTGTAAGAGATCCACATATCTAATTTGTTTTTCATTGGCAACTATTAATATGAGTTCATGTTCTTAGAGGAAGCTCTGTAACTAGACAGGGTGTTGGCAGAGGGTGTGAGAGGTGAGACAGGAGAAAGAGCCAGTTCTTTGAAACAACAGTCCAGGAACACAGAAAGGAAGGGTCTCTGTGTCAAGCTGACCTCACCTACTGTGGGCCCTCACCTACCCATCAGCTATGGACTTCTACCATCCCACAGCCACAGAATCAAGGGAGAGGAGAGGCTCAAATGCTCGTGAGGGGATGGAGGCATGCCAGCAATATCTTGCCCCATAAGAACTAAACAACCTTTTGAGGTTTCCCTATGAGCCAACCCAGTGGTATCGATGTGATGCTCTGGAATAGTAATTTTCAGCCTTCATCGTGTCATGGCATATAAAATGATTACTAAAATTCTGCAGCAGACCAAAAAATATATATTTTTGCCAATCTGTTAAAAAATTGGTATAATTTTGATTCATTCACACCAGGAGACTATTGTTGTGTTGGCTGTTATCATTTTTTTTAATTGACAACCTAAGGGAATAGAAGTTGTACCCTTGACTAAATAGTCAGGTATAGCAGGTTTTAAATTTCTTGTGGCACACCGGTTGAAAATCACTGCTCTAAGAACATTACCATTCCCAGCTACATCAGGCATGTTCTCGCCACCCCACCCCTGTCTCTCTCACACAGGCACACACACACGGACACACACACACACACACACACACACACACTTGGATGCCCTCTTCTCCTCCCTACTCTGCAGAGCTCTACTCACCCTTAGAGGCAAGGCTTCTGTGAGGCCTTCTCTGATTCCATCAGGCAAAGCTAATCACTCCTTTTTTTCTTTTTTTTTTTTAAATTCTCCTAACACTCTGTTCATACTTAATTCCCTGTAATATTGTTGGTTCTTCATGTGTTTGTTCATTTCAGTGGTTCCTAAGCGTAGCAACTGTGTTTTAGTTACCACTGCATCCAAGGCACAGAGAACTGGCCACAGGCCTGCTGCACTTCCTGCTGAGCATTATTGAATCGTTATATTTTGGAAATCCTATAATTAATTTAAAATAGTGCAATTATATTGCGCTGTAGCTTTAGTATATTGAAAAGCATGGCCTGGTTTTAAAGACATTATTTTTAGATGAGTTTCCAATTTAAACAAAATTGAGAGGCTGATATAGAAATTTCCCAGATACCCCTTCCCCCACACACAATATGTCCCCCATAATCAATATCTCAGCACAATGGTACATATTTTATCAAGGACAAACCTACAGTGATGCATTATAATCACCCCTAATCCATAATTCACCTTAGGGTTCACCTTTGTCATTGTATGTTGTATGTTCTATGGAATTGGACAAATGGATAATGATATATGTCCATCATTATATTCCACAGAACATTTTTGCTACCCTAAAAATCCTCTGTACTTCACCTATTCATCTTCCTCCCCAACCCCCTGGTAACCACTGGTCTCCACAGCCTTGCCCTTTCCATATATCGTGTAGTTGGAATCATACAGTGTGTAGCCTTTTCAGATTGCCTCCTTTCACTTAGTAATATGCTTTTCAAATTTATCCATGTTGTGGCTTGATAGCTCATTTCTTCTTAACGCTGAATAATATTCCATTTTTCTAAATGTACCACAGCTTACTTATTCATTCACCAATTAAAAAAATATCTTGGTTGCTTCCAAGTTTTGGAAATTATGAATAAAACTGATAAAAATATTCACACGCAGGTTTTTGTGTGGACATAAGATTTAGTTCATTTGGATAAATACCACGAGTACAATTCCTGGAACATACAGCAGGAGTATATTTAGTTTTCGCCCTAGCCAGTTTGATTCAGTGGATAGAGCATTAGCCTGAGGACTGCAAGGTCCCAGGTTCAATTCCAGTCAAGGGCACATGCCTAGGTTGCAAGCTCGATCCCCAGTGGGGGGCATACAGGAGACAGCCGATCAATGATTCTCTTTCATCATTGATGTTTTTATCTCTCTCTCTCTCCCTCTCTGAAATCAATAAAAAATATGTCTTTAAAAAAAGAGTATGTTTTTTTTGTAAGAAACCTCCAAACTATTTTCTTATTGCTGTATTTTGCATTCCACCAATGAATGAGCTCCATTGCTCCATACCCTTGCCGTCACTTGGTGTCATCCATGCTCTGGATTCTGGCCATGCTAATAGGTGTGCAGTGTTTTCTTATTTTAATTTGCATTTCCCTGATGATATGTGATATGGAGCAAAAAGGCGTTACATTTTCAATGTGAGCGTCAAAAGTATCACAGCGAAATTGAAAACATGTTTCTCACTCCTCCTTTTACAATTCTAGGCACCCTGGGGTGGCTGTGCTCTCGTGACCTCTAACAGACCCTAGGATACATCAAAGTCCTCAACAGGGAGTGTCCAAAAAATAATTGCCACTTTTCCCAAAAATTCCTTTAAGATGGAGATGGACCAATGCCAGAAAATGGTGATTCTTCTATTGGGAAAAGAACTTGATACTTCTCCATTTCCTGTGCAGCCCGAGGCTATTGGGTGCCGCCTGCCCACACTTGTCCCGTAAGGCCTGTCTCTGCCATCTGACCCCGCCTAGCAGCACGTCCCCAGGACACATTCATCCTGGAGCTACTGAACGTCTGTACCCTGAACATCTGTACACCCCAGGCAGTGAGTGTCCAGTCCCAAGCACCTTGTGGCTCAATAGAAAGGGTTTGGATTCTAATTTGTACAAACCCAGGAGCCTTAGGGAGGCCTTTTCTTCTTGAGGTAGAACCATTTCTTCATCATAGAAGAGACAGCAAAGTAACACCTGCCCGGCTCACTTTGCAAAGAGTGGTTCTGACATGCGCCACCACCCACCCTCCCCAGCTGAAAGCCACTGTTGGGGCTACTAAGTCTTTCCATGTGCGGGGTTTATAATAATAACTATCATTTGTTGAATATTTATTGTGTGCTAGGGCCTGCTCTAAACATTTCATAGGTGCTGACTTATAAAAGCAACAGCTTTATAAGATATGTATTCATATTTCTTCCATGTTACAGGTGAAGAGGCTGAGGCATGGAAAGGGGAAGTAATTTGCTCAGACATATAGCTAAAGAGGGACAGAGCCAGGCTTTGGGTCCCTACATTCAGTTTAGTCAACTCCCTAACAAAGCACTGAGCCACTCAATGGGCTTCGATTCGGTTTCCATTTAAGAGTGAATAAGCTTTTGGGCGCATCTGCAGACTGAGCTGCTGCCATAGGAAGCCCACCAAGAACAGGGCATACCAGCACACCCAGCAATGAGCTGCTCTGGGGTGCCGCTTCTCAGAAGCCCCTGCTTATACCCACTCAGACTCCAAAGAGTCTTCCTAAATGTCCCATGAAATGTCCCAAAGAGTCTTCCTAAATGTCCCATTGGTGTTTCTCTTCAATGTTCCTGGCTGAGAAAACTGACCTGGACAACACGGCCTTCAGGCGGCCAGAGCACATTCAGACCCAGGTGTCTGTGGAGCCTGCCTTTTCTTACCCTCCCTCCCCCTCGCACACCCCTGCCCAGGGCTGGGAGAGCCTCCCAGGTCCCTCGGACACCACATGGCTCCGTCCTGGGTGAGGAGCACGCTGAGCTCTCATCTCTAGAGCCTGAACAGAGATCATGTCTAATTTCCCAGAAGCCCAGCTCCCTCAGGAGGAAATTCTAACCCTTGCCCAGCCTGAAAGCTCCATAGATTTTCAGAAAAATTCAAAAACCCCATGTAATAAGCATTTGTTACATTTCTAAAACATTTGTCCAACTCTTAAAAATTGATTTTTTTTTTTACAATGAAGCCTAAAAGCTGCTGAGCATAAAGAAGAGAGACATGGTATGTGCTGTTTTAAAGCACAGAAAATACTGGAAATTGGTTATACTATCAAGGCTACATACACAACCAAGGTTACAACCAAAAATGAGACTTCCTTTGGCAAGAGGGTGTAGGTGACATAAAGTCAGGAGGACACCTGATGAGAGAGAGCAGCACCAGGCACGTGCCCCCCGTACAGCCCTGTACAAGCCCACTGAAGCCACATGGCAAACAAAAACCTGGCAACACCCTGGGCGCAGAGGGTGGCCGTCACCCACAGCTGTGCGGGCAGCAAGCGGGACTGCACTAAGGGAGGCCTCGGCCTGTCCCTATTCCCTGAGAAAGAGCCATGTGACAAGAAGCAAAGGAGAAGCCAGGAAGGTACCATGACGTCTCCCAGGCCGGAGGGGCACTGGCTGGAGGAGAAGGCTGCCGTGGAAGGACTGGCACCCACACCCAGAGTCCCAATGGGGAGAGATCACCCGCCCCAGGCTCAGAGCAGAGCAGAGCGCCCCAGGAGCAACACGGAGGCCAGACCTTTCTCTGCCTTGGTTCTCTCTAAAATGTGGGGGAAGGGTTTATGCTGTTGGCTTGGCTGCCCCAGAATGGAACGAAGACATCACTAACCCATCAGAATGTATGCCCCTAATACTCCAGTCTGTTGCTCTTGTTCACTGTGGCATCCGCAACACCTAGAACAGCGCTCAGCATAGAAGAGAAGATTGCTTTTCTGGTGTGGACTTGCTAAGAAACGAGCCAAAGAGAGATGTGCAGACATCTTCCATCCGTTCAGGCCCAGGCGGCCTGCCACAAGGAGCTGCCTGCCTGTGACATCAGCTCCCGTGTCGGGACAGCCCCAACTCCAGCTTCACCCTCCTCTTCTCACATCTTCAGCTGCTACTGGGCTGGGTAACCTGTCACCCAGAGAGAGACTGTAACAATACCAAATAAATACAGGAACCCCTTTGCAAGGAAGTGATAGTAGTCAGCTTAGATGTGTTTTTATCCCAGGATTACTAACTCATGAGGAAAAAAAACATAGGACTGTGAAACTTGGGCCATACATGTGGAGATGATTGATAGATAGATAGATAGATAGATAGATAGATAGATAGACAGATGGGAAGATAAACATGGATCGGTAAATAGAATTACATAGAATTCATATATATAGTACACCAAGCATGTCAAACTCGTGGCCAGCAGGCTGCATGCCTCACTCATTTAAACTCACCGGCCGTGAGTCTGACATGCTGGCTGTATACACATGTATGTCTATATCTGTGTGCATACACATTACAAGAAATGTAAAGTGCTACCTTCTTTTCAAATCCAGTTTGTTGTTTATTTTGTTTCTGGCCTCCTTTCATCCAATCATATGGAAAGATTGTATAGGGAAAAAATGAAAATTCCTGCTATTTATTTGGAAAGCTTCTATAAAATACAGGATTTGCTTTATGAAATGGAAACATTAAGCATGTAAGGTTTCACCCCACAACAGGTATGGCATGGGCTGAATTGAGTCTCCTAAAATGATGTTGAAGCCCGAACACCCAGTCCCTGTGCATGTGATCTGATTTACAGAGGTAATCACGTTAAAATTAGGTCACTAGAGTGGTCCCTAATTCAAATTAACTGGATGTTAAACCACCCAGGGTGTGTACTTGGCTACAACAGTGCTAGGAAACTGAAACAGGTGCACGTGGCTGAGGAGAAGCAATGTCATCAGAACTCGATTTTTCTGTTTCTCCAAGCTCCACTTTTCTGTCTGGGCCCCCCTCGCAGGCAGCTGTCACTCATGGTGACAGACTCCAAACTTTCAGTTTCAAGGCTACTAGGGGACTGAGTCTTTTCCCAGGAATTCCAAAAAATACCTGAATTCAAGTCTTAGTGACTTGGATCTTGGGGGTTGGGTTAGCTAGAGTCGGAGAGTGAGATAAGAATTTTTTTCTCCACGGAAGTATAGGGTTCTAATCTTCCAAAATGGGGAAATGAATGTTGGATGGTAGGAAGGTGTCTAGACTGCATTTTAACATTCAATAAACAAGTATTTATTGAGTGCAAAGCATAATTCTAGGTACTTGCAATACATCAGTGAACAAAATGGACAGGGATTCCTACCTTCCTGGGGCTAACACTGGTGGGAGGAGGAAGAGTAAGTCACTGGAAGCCAATGAAATCCCTGTGGAAAAAGATATCAGTCCCTGGTATCTTATGGGCTCTGGCTACTTGTTGGATGAAGAAGTAAATGGAAATGAAGGCAAGTAGATTTGCCAACTGAATTCCAGCTACATCTAAAAGCTCATAGAGATAGGACTGTAGGATTCTCAAATGCCATGTAAAATAAATTTCAGTAGAGAAAGATGGATGGATCTCTGAACCCCAGAAAGTGATAATAAATAATTTCATCCATACTGGAGACACTAATGCCTGGTGATGTGACATTCTGTGACAGACAAACAGAAAACTGGTTTAAAAGGGGAAGGGGGGGCATGCAAAACTCCTATTACAATGGTCCTTTTATGGTTCTAAAACTGAATGTCTCTTAAATACTGTTTTTCTGTTTCTTCAGGGAACTCCTCACCAGGATACTCTAGTGTGAAAAGAACTGTGATTATTCTAAGGGGGGAAAAGAAGAGCATGAAGTCACCCTATTTTGCAATGAGGATTCTTCAACAGCCAAATGTGCTTAAATCCAAACACTCCCTCCCTAAATGAGATCACAAATGGAGTGAGAACTTGCAGCTGAGTTGGTGAGCTTACGGAAAAAAAAGAAGAAAAAAAAAAAAAGAAAAAAAAAAAAACTTCAACCCATGCAACTACCTTTTCCCATTTGCTTTAAACAAGGACAAAGATGCTGGCCACTGGTGAGGCTTTAGTGATATTTACCACCTTCAAAGTCATCAGTGATATTTTTGCTTGTTTATTCACTCATCAACAAATATTTTTTGAGCATTGTGTCCAAGTGTGAAAACACTGAATTCCTCCCTCATGAAGCTATGACCTATCCTAGCTTAGAGTTTGTACAGCCTACAGAGTGGCATCAATCAATCCCAAATAAACATACAGTTCAGGTAGCATGGAGCATAAATTGGAGATTGGACCTAATTGGGGGAGGGGGGGAGTGTCAGACTTCTCTTCTGATAAATTATAAGAAGACTTCTGATAAATGATAATTACAGAGAAGTGATAATTCAACTGAAATGTAAAGGATCAAGTAGAAGGCATCTAGTGAAGAGACAGGAGAAGGAAACATTCCAGGACAAGGAACAGAATGTACAAAGGTCAGTAGTAACAAAGAATGTCCCTCAGATACTCATGGGCGGGTGCAGGGATGAGCCCAGGAAAGCTGGCAAGGTCAGACAGTGAGGAGAAGCCACGTGAAGAAGTGCTGTCTTCATCCTGGGAGCCTATGGTGTTAAGCAGGGAATGAACCATGCACATTTGTATTTGAATTCGTGGTAGACACAATCTGGGAAAGAATAAAAGGATCATGAAGGAAGGTGGCTGAGCACTGAGGAGGCTATCCTGGGAGTGCCTGTGAGGGCTGATGAATTTGGATGGAGGAGGAGGAGGAGGAGGAGGAGGAGGAGGAGGAGGAATGGAGGATGAATTGAGAGTCATTCAGGGGGTCAAAGTGGCTATCATTCTGATTAATTAGGTGCAGAATTTGAGAGTGAAAAGGTATCAAGGTCAACTTCTCCATTTCTGGCTTGTATAATTGGATGCTTGTTGGAACCATTGATTGAGATGGGGTAAACTGAAAGATGAGCTGGCTTGAAGTGAGTTGGTGAGCTTTTGTTGTTGATTTAATTAACATTGTTTTTGCAGCAGTTTTAGTTTTATAGGAAAACTGGGAAGAAAGTACAGTGTCCCCACATGCCCTATCCCTCAGCTTCCTATTGTTAACACCTTGCACTAGTGTGGTGCTTTTGTCACAACTGAGGAATCATTGAAACATTATTATTAACTGAGGTCCATAATTTATATTGGAATTCACTCTTTGTGTTGTATAGTTTGATGGGTTCTGATAAATGAGTAATGTCATGGATTCATCATTGCAGAACCATACAGGTAGCTTTGCTGTCCTAAGCCCCCTGTGCTTCTTCTATTCATCCCTTCTGTCCACTGAAACTCCTGGCAACCACTGATCTGTTTGCTGCTTCCCTGGTTTTCACTTTTTCAGAATGTCATAGAGCTGGAAGCATATAGTCCGTAGCCTTTTCACTGAGCAATATGCATATAACATTCCTCCATGTCTTTTTGTAGCTTGATAGCTTGCTTATGTTTATTGATGAATAATATCCCATTGCTTAGATATATGCCATCCACCTACTGAAGGATATATTAGCTAATTCCAAGTTTTAGCAATCTATAATAATAAAAATGTAATATGCTAATTAGACTAGATGACCTTCCAGAAGACCTTCCGGACTAAACCATGGTATCCAAAGGGCTGAGGCAGAGGCAGCTGAGGCAGAGGCAGCCATTGCGGTGGCGGGGACTGAGCCCCTTGCACGAATTTCATGCATTGGGCCCCTAGTTATGAATAAAGCTGCTGTGAACATTTTATGTGAAGGATTTTTGTGTGGCATATGTTTTAAACTCCTTTGGATAAATACCAAGGAGCACAAATCATATGGTAAGAGAGTGATTTGTAGTATAAGAAATGTCAAACTGCCTTCCAAAGTGGCTGTACCACCTTGCCTTCCACCAGCAATGAATGGGCATTCCTATTTCTTCACATCCCTACCAGCATTTGCCATTGTTCCTGTTTTTAAAATAGGTGTGTAGTGATATCTATTGGTTTAACTTCATATTCCCTGGTGATATATGATGCTGAACATCTTTATATTGTCTTTGGTGAAGTTCCTGTTCAAATATTTTGGCCAGTTTTTAATTGGCTTGTTTGTTTTCTTCTTGTTCATTTTAGGAGTTCTTTATGTATTTTGGAGATAACTCAGTTATCTGATATGTCTTTTGCAAATGTTTTCATCCAGTTTATGGTTTGTCTTTTCATTCTTTTAACAGAGTCTGCTTTTAACAGAGCAGAGCAGGAGTGGTGAGTTTGATTTTGAACTTGTTTCCTTTGAGCAGCCTTTGTGGCATCAAGAGGGAAATGCCATGCAGGTGGCAGGAGGGAGTCCCAGAGATAGGAGGGACATGTGAGCCCCAGGGACAGGAGGAGCCTGTGAGTCCCAGGGACCCAAATGAAAGAATGTGGCAGGAGCAGAGAAAACAAGACTTAGTCTGTCTACTCAGGGGCCTGTAAGTTTGGGTGAGGAGTTTGCTTTCTTTCTGATTGAAGAGTTGATTCCTGAAATTCTGGTGAGTCAGGCATCTTTGAAGCCAAGCCTGTCCATTCTGGTAGAGTTAATATTGCAGCCAGATCCCTTGTAATAGGCAGTGAAGCAAATGGCACCTTAGGGTCTAATCCAGTGCCTGGGTTGAAAATTTGTTTAATCAATATTTGTTGGTTAAATGAATTAAATATCTAATATATTGTGTGGTGGCATTTATATAAAAATCAACATGATAAATTTATTGATTTATTAAATATCTATTTCATGAGTTACTATTGTCTCAGACACTGTACTATTTGTGTGAACAAAACAGACTAAGATTACAGTCCCCTGGAGCTTATATTCTATCGGGAGGAAATAGTAAGTAAAATATAATACAAACATAACAAGTAAATTATATTGGGCATTAAAGGGATTGTCAAGTTCTAGGAGGAAAGGAAATGTAGATAAAGGTAAGGTAGTGCCCAGATTGTGGTGTTAAATGGAAGGCCATCGTATGCTTCATGGTAAGCGACATTTAAACAAAGATTTTAAGGAAGAGAGGGAATAGCCATATGGATACCAGGGGGAAAGCATTGCATGGATAGGAAACAGCTGGTGCAAAGGCCCTGAGGTAGAGAAGTTCCTTTAAAGTTCAAGGAACAGCAAGGAGGAGGCTGGAGCAGAGAGAGAAAGGGGTAAGAGATGATATTCTAGGTGACAGGAGGCCAGATCCCATAAGACCCTGCAGGCCAGTGTGTGGACTTGGACCTTTTCTTCACTGAAATGGGGGAGTGTTCCCAGTGTTAAGTGGAGGGGTGATATAATCTGGCCTGTATTTCAAAAGGATCCCTCTAGTCTGTTGAGAATAATGGAAACAAGAAGAGATGTTAATGACGGCAGTAATTCAAGCAAGAGATGACAGTGACCTCATTCTAGATATCTCCAGAAGGCAGGTTTCACAGGTTTTGCTGACAGAGTGGCTCTGGGGGGAGCAGAAGATAGGCAGCACAGGTGACTTCAAGGTTTTCGACTTGAGTAACTGGAAAGATGGGTAAAAGTACAATCGATTGAAATAGGAATGGATGCAAGGAGAGCAGGTTTGGGGCGGGGTTGGTTTTGAAGTTCAGAGGCCTCAAGAGCTAACGTGGAGAGTTGTCAAGTGGGCAGCTGGCAGGATTCTGGCTGGAGATTTGAAGTTGGAAGTCTTAGTGCAGAGAAGACATTTAAATCAGGACTCTGAGCGAGGTCACAGGGAGTGGAGATGGAGAAGGGAATGCAGAAGGGACCTGGATTCTCTCACCCGCCACTCCTTACCACTTCCCCTGCTGCCCCCAACCCAAGCCCCTCACCAACTGCACCTCAGCAGCCCACCAGCTCCACGTGCCATCCTGTGCACCTTCAGCCGCTACACAGTGGCTAGAGAAGTCCTGTAAAGTTCAGTCCCATCCCTCCTCTGCTCATCCCTGCTGTGGAAAACAGCTGGTGTCCATCAACAGACAAATGATATGTAAAACGTGGTGCGTTCACAGAACGAAATATTATTCGGCAATCAAAATGGCTGAACGGTGGATATGTGCTTCAACATGGATGGTGCTCAGAATATGTTAAGTGAAAGAAAGCCAGTCACAAAAATTCCATATTGTATGTTCCATTTATACGATATGGTCAGAACAGACAAATCCACAGAGACAGGAAGTAGTTGATGGTTGCCCAGGGTTTGAGGGAGGGAAGAATGAGAAGTGCTTGCTAACAGTTAAGGGCGTTCAAACATTGCATGGTAGTGATGGTTGCATAACTCTGAATCTACTGAAAACCACGGAGTGGTACAACTTAAATGGGTGAATTGTGTTGGCCATAAAGTCTCTGTCCACGTGCCTGTGTAAAAATCCTGCTGTGGATCCCCATCTCACACCAGCCTGGCTGCTCAAGGCCCCCGTCCGGCTCATGCTGTCCGTCTAACCTCTGATCTATAAGCCACTCAGCCTCCTCCTCCGTTCCCTGGCCTCAGCCTTCTCTGTTCCTGATAGGCACACTTCAGACACATCCATCTGCACCTGCTGCTTCTCCCTCTATGAATCTGCATGTTTCACTACCTCACCTCCCGCAGTTCGTCATGCGAACGTTGCCTTGTCACCTTGCCTACAAGGCTTCCCGGCAGACCACACCTGCCTACAGTGGCACCGCTCCCTTCAGCATTTCCTCCACCTCCTCCTCACCATCCAG
This sequence comes from Pipistrellus hanaki, assembly GCF_964339955.1. Taxonomy (NCBI): domain Eukaryota; kingdom Metazoa; phylum Chordata; class Mammalia; order Chiroptera; family Vespertilionidae; genus Pipistrellus; species Pipistrellus hanaki. Next base: position 45,278,123 of record NC_140518.1, read on the forward strand.
CCCACTAGCTACTTACCCATTTAGTTTTCTGCCTGTGTCTCCTCTGGAAGGGAAGCTCCCGTGTGGGTGAGACTTTACATTGGTTTTGTTCACTACTGAGTCCACAGGACTTAGAGCATGGCTGCCTGGAGGCAGTCAAACAGCACATACATGTGCAGTGAATAAAGGATCATCTCTGTGCTGCCTTAGGGGTACCTCCAGAGTTTGGTTTTTTCCGAAAGTGCTTTTTTCCTGCAAGTTTTCTACAGTGAACATGTGTTACTCACATAGTCAGGGTTATATAAACGTTATATAAGGAACAATCACCCAGCCACCACTCTCCACAGCTCACAGGATGAAATCCTACACTCCTTAGCAGATCCTGTCTTTTTTCAAAGCCAAACTCCACGTCCCTCTCTCCCCTTGAAAGTAAATGCTTTCTGAACTTCTGAACTTCAAATCTTCGAAGATGTTGAAGAGGGTTTCCTTTGCTTCAAAGATGTTGAACAGGAGGCCGTGTTTGTGTTGCTGAGAGCCTTGCACATCCTTCTGTACACAGGGGACTTGTGCGAGGCCGTGCAGCAGGCCACGCTCTTGACACACTGGCCCAGGCACCCTTTTATGGTGGCTGGTCTCCAAGCACCAGAGTCCCACCCGAGCCCTTGGCAGCCTGGAATCCTTGTGGCTCTCAAGATGACGCTGCTGGAACCCTCAAGCCTTCTCCGCTCGCCGAGATGACGGGCTGGAGAACCCAGCAAACAGCGCCCTGCCCGTGTGCCTTGCTCCATCCTGCTCTAATTGATGTCACTCCCCTGTGTGGCTGCAGAACCATATGTATGATTAAAGCTTGTGTTATACTCATTGCTTGAGTCCTTCTCAAATACTTAAATGCCTGCTTCCAAGCCAGACTATAAGGCCCTAGGCACCTGGGCACCTGGGCATCTGGGCACCTGGGCACTAGACTCTGGGTCCAGGAAACTAGTGGTGAGAAAGTCCACATATGCCTCCTTTCAGCTCCCCTTTCTGTGTATCCGGCAACTGAGGGAGCGTGTCCAGGATATTTTTTTTAATATATTGATTCCAGAGAGGAAGAGAGAGGGAAACAGAGAGAGAAACATCAATGATGAGAGAGAATCATGGATTGGCTGCCTCCTGTACATCCTCCACCAGGGATGGAGCCCGTAATCCAGGCATGTACTCTGAGGGGGAATCAAACTGTGATCATCTGGTTCATGGGTCAATGATCAATCACTGAGCAACAGCATCTGGGCTATATGTCTTTTCAAGTTGGTGTTTTTGTTTTCTGTAGATAAACACCCAAAGTGGATTGCTGGTAGTGCGTATTTTTACTTTTTTGAGGAACCTCCATGCTGCTTTCCATAAGTGGCTGCGTCTATTTACATTCCCACCAACACTGCACAGGGTTCCCTTTTCTCTACATCATTCCTAACACTTGTCATCTTTGTTTTTTGAATAATAACCATCCTAACAGGTGTGAGGTGGTAGCTCCTTCTGGCTCTGGTTCACATTTTTCTGATGATTAGTAATGTTGAACACTTCTTGTGTACCAGTTGACCATTTGTGTAAAATGCCTGTTTTTAAATCAGGTGATCTGGGCTCTGAAATTAACCTGGCCTGACTTGATTGTGTCAGATTGAACCTAACATCTTCTACCAGCTCATTAGTTGGGAAGGGAGTTATTTAGAAAAAAAAAACAAAAAAAAAAACAAAAAAAAAAACTGTCACTCGGTGGAAGGAGGGCTTATCTGTTGGGACTGGGAGTTGGGAACAATTCACTAATTTGAGTCAAACAACGTCACTAATATTATAAGGGTTTTGGGTCAATCACATAACTTTTCTGAGCCTATTTCCTCAATTCTAAAATAAAAAGATCTTAGAGATTCCTTGAATTCTAAGACTAAAGATCAACTTAGATGACTAGCCCTCAAGGTTATATTTTCAAAAAAATTTCTTTTAAAAACATTCTAATGGCATATTGTTCTGCCTTATGTAGTGCAGCTTCATGATCTCCATGGCCCCCAGCAAGAAACATCAGCTGAGATTCTCATGCACCTGCCAGGCCCTTCCCAGGTGGTCTTGGAGAGGGGTGTGCAGTCAACATTTGTCTGGGTAGAACATTGGAGACTCAGGTCAGAGAGAGCTGAGTGTTATGTGCACCCACCCAAAACCACCTCCCTTTGGGCAAGCCATATCCAGAGACCACATTCACAGGCCAATGCAAAGCACATGGTCCTCGTGTCCCATCAGCATCCTCTCTCCATTCAAGCCTCTTGTCCTGATTTAATTTGGGGGGAAATGATCACTATGGCAATAGCTTTGTTCCTCTTGCAGGCAAGAAAGCCAAGGAGAGAATGAGTCAACTCTTCCTCTGAGTACAGGGAGGAGGACAGGGAAGAGGAAGCAAACAGAAATCCTAGAGACAGTCATCAAAGCTTTCATCATGGCATTGGTCCTGGGACCCTCCCTGCAGAGCATGAGGGGCCATTAATCTGGCTGAGGGAGGAAATGGCCCTGAATGGGTGACATCTCAGACAGGAGAAGGCACAGCTGTCTGTGCTGGCTGAGATAAGAGGATTCTCAGGAAATCTGAGTCACCTTGGGCCAACTCTTTTTTGGAAGCATGGAGAACTCCAAGCAGCACACCCCAAAGGCAATGCCAGCACTTCCTTCCAGCCAGGAGACCCTGGGAGTCCGCATTTCCTGTTGGTGTCCTCTGCCCTAGGCAGTCACCACTCATGGGAAGTTTCCAGGTACCCTCACTAATGGACTGTGAGTGTGCTGTTAATGGGTCTCCATCTCTCTGCTCATCTTGCATTGGTTTCCTCTGGAATGTTCCAACACCCTGTATCACCCTGGCTGGAAATCTGAACATTCCAGGGTGAGAGGCTTCGTGTGACTCAGCCTCCATGTGATCTCCCAATGAAAGACCCTGAGACCTGAATTCTGGCCCAGGTCTACACACTTCTGACAGGGTGAAAGCCCCTCTCTGAGCCTTCATTTCCTCATAGGCCAATTTGAGGTGAGGAGAAGGTGAACCAATTTTGGAAAAACAGACTTTTAGAATTGCAGTGATATTAGGACCTTTGTGTCTCCTGCAAATGGTTTGCTCCCTGCTGGCCAATGCCTGCCATCCCATCATTAAATGGAAAAGAAATACTTTAAGTTGCTAACACGCATGTGTCCTTAGTGTCATTAAAGATCTAAGTAGATTTTCAATAGAAGCAAACTAATGGTAAATTACACAATGCCAGTTCCCTTTGGGGGATAGAGGAAGCCCTGGTGAGGATTGGGAAGGAAAGAAACACAAATAGAAGATGCCACTCCTCACATTTCTTAGGATATGACTTTCAGAGATTGTGACATAGGAAATAGATGTTAGAGGGGGAAAAAAACGGTCAAATTCAAATAATCCACCCTTGATTTTCTAAGTAGGGACACCACAACTTCAGCATTTTATCAAGTTCCTAAAATCAAGAGCAGTGTCTGGTATCTCATCTTCATAGCTCATGACTTTGGAAAGCTACTCAACTTCTCCAGTCTCAGTTTCCTCAACAGTTAAATGGGATGACAGTAGGGTTGTGAGGAATACGTGAGACTATACCTAGTATGCTTGGCAATTGTAAGCATGCAACAAATGTTAGAATAATAATAATAATAGTACCACGCAGGTTTGCCAACAACTCTTTCCCCCAGAACTACAGCTAAACCATACTTCTAACAAACACTCTATACTCTTCTGTAAGATTTTTCAAAAATGGAGGTAATATAAAGTAGTTCTAATTTTTCACAGCCCCGGTTGCCCAGACCTACTGTGGTAAAGATGGAAACCCATCAGTCACAATCCTGCCTCCTCTGGTGGGAGAGTGGGTTTACTGTAGGGGTCATTCAAAGGAATGGATGCTCAAACTCTCAAAGAGAAATGGCATAGAGGTGTGATCAGGCAGCAAAAGGGACTGAAGAAAACGCAGCCAAGTGTGTTCTCAGAGACCTTTCATAGGAGAAGACTACACCTGCCTAAGTCTGGGTCTCACTTAGAAGCTGAAAGAGGGAGAGGACACAAGAGAGCAGGACATGGGGTCCAGAGCCTGCCTCTGGGTGGTTGCCAGGGACAGTGCTGGGGGCCAGCTTCCATTACTGAGTTGTGCTGGCCCTGAGAACATTAGTCTTTGTCAAAAGAATGCATTGGCAACTCAAACCCCACAGGGCTTCAGCATTGTGGATCTGTCTGTCTGCATTTCACTCTGGGCTTCATCCTCTGGTGAAGGTGATTCTCCGGTCACACGGCAGCCAGAGCAGCAATGGCAGCAACACGCAGCCTCACCCTTTCATGCCAAGAGCTTTGTGTGGTTTTGGCCAGAGCCCTGTGCTGGGGACAGTGACAGATACACAGAATCAAAGCAGCTGGGCCTGCCCACAGGGATTTGCCTGCAGAAGAACCAAGAGCATGTGAAGCAATGAGAATGAAGTGCTGTCTTCCTTGAGCTCTGCCATTCCCACCTAAATACACATTACTGACAGTAGCTCAGCTTCCTTAACATGGCCATTGAAAACTCACTACTCCTGGAGTTCCTCCTTCAGTGTTTCACCTCCAGGTAGAAATGCAGTCTTCCCTGGAAAGGAAAAGTGCACTCCCAGAACTAGAGGGAAGCTGACTTACATAGACTGAAGTCCCTGCCCCTGGTTCCTAATTAGTTTGTCTTCATGTAAATGAAGACTCCAAATCTTTACAGATTGATTGGTCCAAAGGCACTATCATGCTTAGTCAGAATGGAGTCATTCTGATTGGTCAGTGAAGAAGCTGATGAAATATAGCCATGCAGCTTTAATTGGATAGGGAGAGTCTCAATCCTATTGGTTGAAATAATATTGCAGGAACACCTTTATAACGGCTGTCTCAGATGATAGGAACACAGTTCAGGTAGACAACTCAGTGCAGAGGCAGACAGCTCTGCACTGAAGCGCAGTTTGTGTGAGAGGCCCCTGTATAGAAATGGCTGCTAGGCTCCGTTTTTTAAATTTGAGCCCAGTTAGCCTTTGGAAACCCTTCTTAGTAGGTATCTAAAGAAGAGTATGTTCCTAGTAGTTGTTAAAATCTAAATTGTTAAACCTAAGTCTGGGTACAAATTACACAGACTGCACTAGGTTACCCATCTTAGCTTACTTTCTTTTGATAAGATATGGTTTATCTCAATTAATATTTCTCATTATTTGACGGTTATTTCTTATAATGTTTAGGTTTCTTTTTTGTTATTGTTACTATTGTTTCATGGTATAGTGCTATAACACAAATGAATCAAGGGTTCTAAAGCAATTCCATGTGAAATTAAAGTAGTAATGAAACCAATGGCATAGGGTATACTCAAAAAAACATAATAGAAACAGAGTACATCTTAGAATAACAATAATAGTTAACTGTAAGCACAGCCTCAATGGCAATTCAGACTGATAATTTATAAATTCCGTGGCTGGTAAATCTGAAAATTCACTCATTTCTAATACAACGTCAAAAATAAAAACATGAATAGGAATTATGGCAACTTGTATCTTAAAATTGAATTTAATTTGAATGATTCAGTGGATTATCAGTTAAGAAACTATTAAATCACTTGCAGGTAACTCCACTAATTTTTTTTTTACAAGTGTAGTCATGTTTTTCAAGAAAAAAAAAAAACTAATTCTGTCACTAAAGGTGAAGAAGAGATTTTAAGTTATGCTTTAGTAACAAAGCAGTTCACACTATTTCTAAGATTCTGAGGAATAAAAGACTTGAAAATGAGGATAAATGTTGGCTTAGAATAAAAACACATGCTTTTATTTTAATTTAGCAATAAATTTATTTACCAGATGATAATAAAATCAATATGTAAAAGAAATTACTACTGAGTGTGACAGCATATATTTTCATTTGTGATTTGTCTAAACCAGTGGTTCTCAACTAAGGTCAATTTTCCATGCCTGTCCACCTCTGGTGACATTGGCAATATCTGGAAATATGTGTAGAAAATCCAGGATGCTACAAACATCCTACAAAAGCACAAACAGTCCTTACAACAAAGAGTTATCTGGCCCCAAAATGTCAGTAGAGCTTAAATTGAAAACTCTGGTCTAAACCACTAATACGCAGAATATGGATTATCTGTATGAATAGACTGAAAGAGAGAGGGGAGAGATGGAAATGAACTTGAAGACTTGGTCTGTCTTCTCTTGAAAATTCATGCTGTAGAAGAAGAGATGCTGTTGTTAAGATGATAGTACTTTGTGATTCATGATGCTCACAAAGTCCTGGGCCTCCACACAGAGGACAACCAGATGTGTGCAACCATCCCACGTACACCTGCTTGATTAACAGAGACTAGGCCAACAAATTCCCTCCGTCGTGATTCAGTGTTGAAGTAAATTGTGAGAACTGAGAATATGGTCAATTTGTGGTCACTGGAAGTTCATCTTATAAGCTCATCTCATGAGGAAATGAGTCCAAGTTCAAGATTCTTCTTTTGCGCCTGCAGAATACAATACCAGGGGGGAAGCACTTTCTTGGGGTTTTGAAAGGAGTATGTAAATTACAAGAGAGGCCATTCTCAGGACCTCGAGTAGCTTATAAAGGTGGTGCATCTCACTGATATGTTAAGGATGAATTTTCAAGGCAAAAGCTGCATTCCTGCTCAGAGCAAATAGACTTCAGAAGTGAGCCTGCCAGAGTTCCAAGTGGTGAGCATCAGGGGTGCTCTTTGTTGTTGGATTTCCGAATCCATTGACAGCTCTTTTATCCCCCACCACCCCAGGCTTTGGAGTTAACCTTGTAGGCAGTAGACATGTGGCCTTCTACTCTCATTTTAGGTGAGAATGTTTCCATTCTCAATGGGAAAGAAAAGGAGAGCCTCCTGCAGAGGGTGCCCAGACAGCTAAGTTCCTCATAGAGTCCTGCACACTCCTGGGGTCAGGGGAGTGGCTGCATTCTTAAAGGTGGCAGGCAGAGGACCAAGAGCCATAGACCTGAGATCAGAGGGATAAGATACCAAAACATGTGCAGTAGGCACTGCAAGACTTGTAGCCAGTGAGGATGAAGATGCAGGATTGGTACCAGTGCAGACAGCAACATCTCTCAGACCGATTCTTCTCTCCCCTGCCCCCTGTTCATCTTAGATATTGGGCAACTGGACTCAAATACTTATTTGGAAAAACAAGAAAGGTAAGAGAACCCTAGATTTGAATTTAAGGAGAAGAAAGAAAGAAAAAAAAATGTGAGAAAATATCTGCAGTGGGACTGAGTGTATTCTGAATATTCTGAATTAGCAAAGTTGTTTTTTACTCTTGGGTAGAATTGAACTCAGGATCTAAAATCCAATGATGCTACTGGAGTTAATACAATGATTATAATAAACAGAGCCCCTTTCTTACAATGCTGAGTACAAAGTTTGAAAATCTGCATCCCACTGCACCCCAGAAGGTGTAGATTTCTATCAACAAAAGTTAGAATAATGCTTGTTGACCAGTGTCAACAATTAGAAACTCACAGCTGGGACAGCTGCTCTTGCCTGGCTTTCCCCCTGAGGACCACACAATCACTTGCTGGGTGACTGTGCCAGGAGGGGTCTGGCCCAGAGAGCACGGAGAAAAAATATCTGTCATAGGGCATTTCCTTGGAGCAGATACTTGGGCACTGGGAGCTTCATAGAATTTTATTTACAGAAACCAGGGTGCTGGCCAGGAACTGGCAAAAAGGAGATGGTTATGAGAAGTTAGAGTTTCAAGGAGCCTGTGGATTCTCCCAGTAGAAGAAAATGAACAGTTTCAAAGTGCTGTCTTGGAATTTCCATATAGATGCCAATCCCCAGAAGGCAGCAGGTTGTCAAGTGGCATCCCTGGCCTAGTCCCTCCTCTCTTGCTGAGTGGGAAAGGGTGTAAGCACATAATCACAATGACTTACAAAGCATCCTTTAAAGCTTACTCCAAAATTAACCACACGTCCACATAAAACAGCAGAATACAAAGCTCATCAGATATCAGGGCTGAGAAGTGCTTCCAAAATTATCCAGTCTGGCGACTCCATTCTGTGACCCAGAGACCCAGAGACTACATGCCTGATCTTTGTGACCACGTCAGGTATCGGGAATAAAATTGGAAATAGAACTCTGGCCCTCAAATTCCTAGGGCAGACTGCTTTTATCCGTTGCTAACATTTTTAAAAGCAAAACCAAAAAACGCTGAGTTGTTTTTGTGGAGGATTGGTTTGTTTTGTTTAGTTTTTCTGACTGACTTGCTCCAGGATGACAATGGGACACAGCGAGGAAATAGAGCACAACAGTGTGGCCCAGGAGGTGGGAAGGGGCAAGGGGGTCCCAAGTGCCAAGATGAGCAATGGCCCTGAATAAGAAAGAGAGTTGGTCTCAATAGTCCTGAGCTGTGGTTTCCAAATGTGTTGATCACCTATTGCTAAAATGTCTTAGCATTAAATTGTAGCTATGTTCTATTATATTTGTATATTATAAATACAAACATGTGCACCAAATATAGAAAATTTTAAAAGATATTTTAAAAAATAATTTTAATAGAAGTTGACTTAGTCAGTATAGGCTAATCACTATAACAAACCACAAAAAAATCCCCCCAAATTCAGTGGCTTGATACACTAGTTTATTTCTTGCTCATGTCAGAAGCTAGTGTGGGTTGTGGATGGGGTTCTGCTCCCTGCATTCGTTGGAGGGTTTAGGATCCTTCCATCTTATGACTATTCCCTCCTCCAGGGCCTTGGGGTCTTCCTCATTCAACCAGCAGACAGAAAAGGAGAGGAGATCTTGATGACTGCTCAGGAGAGGGGTGGGGACAGGGGCAGTGAGGAACACACCTGGAAAGGCAGCATCACAGCATCTGGGCTGTCTGGATTCCACTAGTCCAAATGCAGTCATGTGGCCTCAGCAAGGGAGGCTGGGAAATGCAGTCCAGCTTGTGCCTGAGAGGAAAAGGCAATGGGTTGGTGATCACCTATCATAGCGGTCGGCAAACTGAGGCTCGCAAGCCCACATGCTGCTCTTTCGCCCCTTGAGTGATTTCTACAAAATACTTTGTGTGGGCGCGCATGTACAGTGCGACTGAAGGAGTACCCTAATTAAGGTAATAACAATGTACCTACCTATATAGTTTAAGTTTAAAAAATTAGGCTCTTCAAAAGAAATTTCAATCATTAAACTGTTGATATTTGGCTCTGTTTACTAATGAGTTTGCTGACCACTGACCTAGCAGACTCTGAGACAGTCTCCCTCCTTGTTCCCAAGGAGTTACTGAGCCCCCTGAGAGGTACATGATCCTGCCCTTAGGAAACCATTGGTCTGGAAAACTCATCCTGTTGCCTCCGCCATTTTCCTCTCCCACAGAACAGGACTCCCTGATGAGAGCCAGTTTTGGGGTAACATAGGAAGATGTCAATAATTGCTAATATTACTGAGCATTTCCCCTGTGTCCAGCACTAACTAAGCAATTTACTTGTATTGACTCATGTAGTTCAACAAGCAACCAAAAGGGGTTGATGCTACTTATTATCCCCATTTTTCGTATGAGGAAACCAAATCTCAGAGACATGAGGTAACCTGTCCCACATTACACAGTGGCAGATTGAGACTGAACCTCAGACACTAGCTCCAAAGGCTATGCTGTCAGCCAGGGGGAAACTGGGAGATTAGCTCCCAGCTCCTGCCAGGTATCCCTTCAGGTAGAGAGAAGGCCTGAGAGGAGCCAGGCTGGGCTGGGTGGCATGGGTGTGCATTGAGTGGAGGCAGCCAGGCCCAGGGTACCTGGGAGCAGGATAAAGAGCAGGTGGGCCTGCAGAGGTGGGCTGTTGGAGCCCCACAGTGAGCAGAGTCAAGGGTTCAGAGAACCTACACGGTCCCCGGTTGTGTTGGTGCCTCTCCTTGGTTGATCTTGGCATGAAAACTGGGAATAAGTTGGCCCCATGGGATGGTCTCTTAAGGTGGAGGGTGCGGCAACTCCTCCAGACTCCAGCAATGGGGTGAGGTGAGCTCTGGGTCTCACCTGCCCCTGAGAGCCCACCTGGCTGGCCTTACTCTGAACTTGAATAGGTGCTTTCCCAGGAGGAAGCCCGCATGGTGGCTCCAGCGTCCCATCACCATCATCACTATGCTCTCTGAGCCAAGCGCCAACAGGCCTGGGTCCGACCTGGGCTTGATCATGGCTGAGCAACAGATGGTCATACTGTGTGGCCGAGAGTTGCTTCTGACTGCAGGACACAGGCCATTCACCTCGTGGCTCTGTGCCTCTTTTCCCTCCAGTAAAATGGGCTAAAAGTGATGGCTCCAGCTTCCAAAGAAATTCCTCAGTAGCTCTGTGTCTCTTCACCTCATACTTCTTATTCAGAGTGAGTGGCTGGCTCTTCCTCTAAAGATATGTGGTCCTAATGTTCCCCGAGGGACCCAGTTATTCTAGGTCTGTCTGCATGGAAGAGAGGCCCCTCTCTGCCAATGCCAGCGTGCCAGGAATGTCACAGAGGCCGCTGGTCCATCAGCAGTCCCCTTTCTTGGGGGGAGCTGTCACTCTACTGCTAACAGAAGCCTCTGTCACCAGGAGCCTCCGCCTTGTTCAGTGACCCTCCTGGACCACAACGCCGGCTTCAGGAAACAGGGAGGACTGTGGCTTCTGTTTGCATTTTTGATTGTTTTAATTATCCCGCTTATCAGCCCCCACAGTGCACCATTGGTTTTAACCAGTTGGAATTGGATGTGCTCTGAATGGGCAGGGAGTATTAGGTCCTGCAGTTCACTCAGAACCCTCAGTCTACCTACTGCTGTCCCAAGCTCTGCCCCCACACAGTCCCTTTAGCCCCAACAGCAGTGCCCGGGGAGCCCACTCCCTAGCCCCACTGTAGGGATGATGCATGTGAGTCACTTGGTCAAGTTCACAGAATCAGTCTGTAGCTGAGGATTCAAACTTCGGAGTCACTTTTCTCCAAATCTCAGCCATTGTCACTTCACCCAGCCTCATCAGTGAGAAAGTAACATGAGCCAGATGTATTAGTAGAAAGAAAAGAAAGAGAGGAAGTGAGGAGACACAGTCAGGGGAGATTTGACTCTCCAGTCCCTACATTGTATGACTAATATGGCAGACTCTTATCTATTTGATTTCTTCAGACTTGCAAACTGTTTTCCAGTCTATAATTTATTCATTCATTGTTTCAATAATAATTTATTGAGAAATTATCATGTATGAAAATCTTATAAACCTTATACTTTAAGGATATGTGGAATTATTATTAATTGTCAAGCCTAGTTGGAGGTGCAAAAGATATAGAAGACATCACTTCTGCCCTTAAAGAGCTTATAACTTGTAAAACATATTTCCCCTAAGTTTCTTAGACCAAGGCTCTAGCATCTTCTATTAACAGAGGGAAGGTCTGGAATGCAGCTGAAGTATTTCTGGCAGGGTTTCCTAGTGCCTGTGCCTTTCCAGCAATGCCTGATCCTACTGACTCATTTCAATTTGGGATTCACTATGATCACTGGATCCTTTTTTTCTGTCTTCTATTCCTCTTGGAGTCCATTCTGACCACTTGAAGATTATTTTTATTCCATATTCACAGTGTCTACCTCCCTAATCTTGAGATGACTTGGCAGCTTATTAACAAATAGTGACCTGATACATAGATTCATGCACATTGAAAGGAAATTAATTAGAAGGTGACTGGTGGGGTGGGACTGCACTAGCCAAGCTGGACACGCCCTGGAGCCAACCTCCCATAGTTTTCCCTGGTAACCCACTCTCTGACATCCCCCAAGGGGTCCCAGAGTGCAAGAAAGCACTCTGCAAAATTGCTGTCCAACAGGGTGTGGAACGCAAATGGAAGTATGCAGTAAACCAGATTTGGGGCAGACAGTGCCCCAGCAACAACATAACCCATGGCCAAAGGTGGAATCGTGTTACCCCACAAGGAATCAGGCTCCCTCCTCTCTGGTTCTAGGGTGTGTCACTTGAGAACCGCCGCTGCCAAGTCACTGCAGCTTGGCAGCCCCTTCATTGAGTGTCTGCCACCGGGTTGTCAGTGTGCATCATAGTGATCAGTCAGATGGTAGGAGGAACACTTAGCATATTAGCCATATATATATATATATATATAATGAGTGGCCAGATTATTAAGACTACCCCATCAGTACTTCATTGGGCCACCTTTTGCCTTCAATGCTGTGGCAATTCTTCTTGGCATTGACTCCACGAGATGTGAAAGGTGATGCGAGGAATCTGGCACCATGCCTGATGAATAGCACTGTCCAGTTCTGTTAGATTTTGATGGTTGTGGAGCCAGCTGCCTGATGGTTCTTTTAACTTTGTCCCACAGATGCTCAATTGGATTGAGATCTGATGATTGTGGGGGCCACTTAAGCAAGGTAAAGTCTCCCTCATGTTCTTGAAACCACTCCTGCACAATACAAGCACCATGGCATGGCACATTGTCTTGGAAGAAGCCATCTGCATTGGGATATACTATCAACATGATAGGATGAACTTGATTAGCAACGATACTTAGGTATGTTGTGCTATTCAGATGCTGTTCCATACAAATTAAAGAGTCCAAAATCATGCCAGGAAAATATGCCCCAAACCATAGCACTGCCCCCAACAGCTTGAAGGGTTGTACTCATGCCTGTGGGATGCATGCTTTCATGATGTTTCCTCAAAATTCTCACTCTGCTATCTGCATGATGCAACTGGAAACATGATTCATTGGACCACATTACTTTTTTTCTCTAATGCTCGACTGTCCAATCCTTATGTTCCTGTGCTAATTGGAGACATTTTGTCTTGGTAACTGCAGACAGCAAAGGTGTTCAAACAGACCTTCAGCTTCCATAGTATACAGTTAATTTGCCTACAAGCATCAAGTGGTCATAATAATCTGGCCACTCACTGTATATACTGTATATCTACAATAATAGAAGACTAAGATGCAAATTGACTGTACCTTCATGACACCCACCAGCCAATCAGAAGTGAGTATGCAAATTAATCCAACAAAGCTGTTAGGTTAATTTGCATATGCAGGCACCAAGCGGCCGGGGGTGGGGCAGGATAATTGTGCCATTGCCATTGCAACAATGCAGGTGTTTTGCACCGCCCCCAGCTGCTCCTGGCCTCTGGGCAGCATGGGAAGACAGAAAGGCAACTCTGGCCAGAGCAAAGGCAGTGCAGGCAGCCAGAGGAAGAAAGGCCCATTCTTGCATGAATCTTCATGCATCAGACCTCTAGTAGATAGATAGATAGATAGATAGATAGATAGATAGATAGATAAATAGATAGATAGGTTCTATTTCATGCAATTTGTCCCTGCGGAACCTGGCATTTGTAGGACTAACTATAGTATTCTTCCATTCAGAAGCTCATGACTTGCTACTAATAATCCTTCCTCAAGGAGTTCCCTGGGGAAGGGAAGGCAGGGAAGGATCCAGAAGTCAGTTAAACTGGCCTGGTGGCTCTGCCTCGGAGCTCCGAGCCCTTTCTCCAGCACAGGCCCAGGAAACACAGCCTCCAGGCACAGTGGCTGATGAACTGGTCCATGCTGGGGCAGCCAGCGAAATGGCTTGAGATGGAAACACAGTCAAAGTATAAAATGATTATATTTAGGGGCTGCCACTCACCTGAGAACATGGGTAACCCTCAGTGGATAGAGCTATACAGAGGCTGGCCCAACTCCTCTCCATGAGGAGAGGCCCCAAGAAGAGGAGGGAGAACTAGACCTCACTCTCCAAATTGGAGAGTCGCCACCACTGAGGTGCAGCCCAGAGGGGTGCCCAGCTGGCAAGACCCCCATCTTCTTCCATGTCCTCCCCCCTCTGATCTCCTTCCCACCCAGAGCAATATCTGGACCTCTTAGCTGTCTTTGCCAGCACTAGGCACTTGGTAGAAAAATCAGTAAACTCCATCATGAAGGCCCAGAGAAAATAAAAGATGAAAACAAATCAGGGAAGGAGGTGGGTAGAAATACAGATTTCCTGAAATTAGAACCTCTAGCCTTGCCCATTAGTCACCCAAATAAGCAAGAGTACATCAACCACATAACATACAAAGGAGGGAGGTGGCAGTCTCCCAGCTCCTGCTGTTTCCCCCTGGGAGGGACCCATGCAGGGAGAAGGGACTGGCAGGCCCAGAGCTCAGGGATCCATCTGCCATCCTTTGTTTGGTCCCTGTTGGCTCCCTGCTTCCTTCCTCCAGGCTGGGCCTTGTCACCCAGAGCGGATGTGCAGGGGCTGGACCGGCCTGGCAGGGGCAGAAGCACACCCTTCCCAGGAACTAGGCCTTGCTGTGCTGCATTTTCTCTGCCTCTTCCCCTCCCTAATCTCTCCCTCCCTCTCGCCCTCTCTCTCTCCCTCCATCTCCCCCTCTTTCCCTCTCTCCTTCTCTCTCTCTCTCTTCTAAGGAGGTGAAATTTAAATTTGTGGAGTGTAGTTAACAAATTCCAGATGCCAGAAGAAATCTTGGCCCAGACTCAGCAGTTCTGCCAGGGCCTCTCCCCAATGCCTTGCCAGAAAGGCCTAGGAAAGCCGGCAGCCTGGCGCCACCTGTCGGAAGCAGCACAGAGCTCAGCGGAGAGGAGGAGGATTTCAGGGTAGGGCTGGAGGCAGGGGTCAGTTCACAAGTCCTGGGTGGAAGAATTTGGTTTATCTGATGAAAAGTCCTTGGGCAAAATATGACATAAATCAGAACGCCCGGTCCTTAGAAACAAACCGAAAAGGGGACTAGAGATTTACAGAGCTTTTGGACACTCCTGCCTCATTCTGCTCCTTGGTTACGTTCTGTTTCATGTTTTCTAAAACTCCAGTCTGGAGCCCAGCTGGGTTGTTTTGAACGTCAAATCGTTTGAAGAGTGGGGATTTTTGGGTCCAATCTTGAGTTAAATAAAATTAGCCAAGAGGAGACTGCGCAACTTAACTAGTAAGCCTGTGCTTGATGAAGTGTAATAGGCAGAGGAGGGGGGGAGTTTGAAGTGAGTGAAGCAAGGGGGAGTAAATGGGCCTGTGATTGTGGGGAAACGCCGCCAAGGAGACTTTCAAGGGCAGCCTGCATTCCACTCACACTGGAGGAAACTTCTTCAAGGTGAACTATGGCAGCTGTGCCAGGAGTGGACACAAAGTCCATCGGTAGTAGGGATAGGGAGGGGCTGGGAGGGCTGTGGGAGGAAGGGAGCACATGAATGAAGTCCCAGCACCAGGGAGTCAGGCACATCCTGCGGCTAGGGGGGCAGCTCAGAAACCTAAGTAACAACTTTCAGGGGAAAAGCTCCTGAGAGCAGAGTGCAGCTCCAGCTGCCTCTATGTCATCGCACCTGGTCCCTTCCCCAGCACAGCAGGCCAGGTCATGGACCCGTACATCCCAAAGCCCTGTGTCCTCCTCCCCAATCTGCCCAGGGCCCAGGGCCCAGGCAGGGCTGGTGTGAGGCCTCCTGTACAAGGCTTTTTAGTTGTGCATTTGCAACTGGGAAAGGACCGCTTAACATTGGGTTTTGGAGCCCTTTCTTCCTTATGTCCCATGGAAGAGACAGTGGTGAAGGACCTCTCCAGATAAAGCAGTCCTGAGCACGGCCTTTCTTTCCTCTTCTCGATGCTCAGAAGCTTCACCACTGTCCTCTCCATTGCCCCTCCCAGCAATACTTTGTGACTCTGAGAAAATAATTGACGTACAATATCTAAATATGTAAAAATTGGGCAATCCAGTATCTTTTAAAATATAAATATTTTATTGATTTTTTTATACAGAGAGGAAGGGAGAGGGATAGAGAGGCAGAAACATCTATTAGAGAGAATCATTGATCAGCTGCTTCTTGCACACCTATTGGGGATGTGCCCGCAACCAAGGTACATGCCCTTGACCGGAACCCTTCAGTCCACAGACAAACTCTCTATCCACTGAGCCAAACTGGTTTTGGCAATCTGATATCTTTAAAGCTTCACATGAGAGTTAGATTATAGAAATGCAAAGAAGACTCTGAGGGTGGAGATTATGGTTTCATTGGCAGCTTTCAGAGCAGCGGGTCTCAAACTACAGCATCAGGGCCCTAGGCCACGGCTAAGACACCCACCACAGAGCCCCCTTCTCAGAGCTGCTGATTCACTGGGACTGAAGGGGATATTGAATCCACATTTCTGGAAACTTCCAGCTGCTGCTGGTCTTGGAATCCCACTGTGAAAGCCACTGACCTAACAATGCTTGTTGGAAGAGTCAGGGAAGACCAACCACTAAGGCCTTCTCTGTTCTCCTTGGTTTGTGGGTTGTTATGGTGAAGGGGCCAGGCCAGGAAAAGACTGGGGAAGGCATGTGGGGCAGAGATGAGTCTCAATTGTAACATTTTTGCCAAAAATTTTTTAAGTCAGATTATATACTGCCTGGACAGTCTCCCTCAGAAAGCTAGGAATCATGAAGTCTGAAGGCCTTTTAAAATCAGGCTTTGTCTATCTCCCTGGAACCCCACAGGACATTCCCTGACATTTCCCACCCAACCTTGAAATGCTGAGGGGTTCAAGAAAAGGAGATTACTTTGTCCCATGTAGTGATACCCAGCCCCTGACTGGGAAGTAATTTGTGCTGCCACAGTCTGACAATATTGGGAGTGTTTCCTCTGCTATGCATATTGATTATTGGTTAAATAGTATATTTATAAATATATATTAAGATATATATTTTAATAGCCCATAAAAGGTCATAGAGGTATTTTTATTCATGTAATATACTTCAGATTTGTAAATACTGGTGACACTCCCTGCTTACCAACTCCGAAAGTATTCATTGTGTGTTAAGCAGACCAATCCCATATCATGAACAAACTTAGTTGTACCAAAAAAGGTGCCTGGATTAGAGGGAGACACTGAATCGAGAGGGAGACACACTGTCCACTCCCTGCTTGAGTGGCTTGCAGAAGAGGAAATCACGTGGGCAGTGTGAGCCTCAGGCCAACGCCTCCCTTTCCTGGATTCTCATTTCTTCTGCAAAGTGAGGATGCTAACTCAGGATCCCAGGAGCCTTTGGGCCCTGACTACTGTGAACAGTAGCTCTCTGTTCTCTCCTGGGCCACTGCTGTCCCCAGTCCTTGTGCTATGCTAGGAACGTGCCCTCTCATCAGAATTGAGTTAGGGGGTGTTGGATGGCCAGAAAGGCTGAGGACAGCTCCTAGGAAACCAAGGCAGACTTCAGACTGAACGGCCAGACTCAAATGGCAGGGAGCTCACACAATGTTCCATTGTGGAGTTTAAAAAACACACATTTTTAAGAGCCTGGGCTTACTAAGTCAGCGATTTGAAACATTCTCAGGAAACTAAAAATATCTCGAGAGTGGACTGATTTCTCAACAAGGCTTTAAAAAACTTTCTATGCGGAAACAATTGGGTATTTCTTCTTTAAAACAGTATGCATTTTCTTTATTTAGACTTTCACTAGTGGAAACAAGTATCGAGGGGGTCAGGCTTAGAGGAGGGCCTAGACATCATGGGCCGAAGGGCCCTGAGATTCTACCCAGAGATGAAGGTTTATAACTTTAAACCTCTCAAACAATGGACATTTTCAAAGCAAAGAGATAAATGCTTTCCCTTTTCCTCCTGCTAATCGTGGAGGGGAGCATGCCCGCTGTGGTTTTCTCCATGCAGGACAGTCCCAGAGGGAGGCCAGAGACCCAGGCTCTGTCCCTAACCAGAAAACTACAGCATCAAGAAGGCGCCTGCAGCCAAAAAACGTTTGGCTCAGTGGTAGAGCGTTGGTCTGCGCACTGAAAGGTCCCAGGTTCGATTCCGGTCAGGGGCATGTACTTTGGTTGCAGGCACATCCCCAGTAGGGGGTGTGCAGGAGGCAGCTTGTTGGTGTTTCTCTCTCATCAACGTTTCTAGCTCTCTCTCTCCCTTCCTCTCTGTGAAAAATCAATAAAAATATTTTTTAAAAAAAATAAATAAAGAAAGAAGGCACCTGCACAGCTGAGAGAAACACCCTATTGCTTTCTGTGGGTGCAGCCACTCAGCTGAGGTTGCTGACCGAGGCTCAGAGGTTGGACCTAAAGTGAAACTGAAGAGTCTTCGCTCAGGTTTTTTCCACCCACCTTATCTTAGCTAGCGAGGCTGCCACACTAGAATACCATAGGCTGGGTGGCTCAAATAATATAAATTACTATTTTCTCATAGTTCTGGAGACTGGAAGTCTAAGATCAGGTGCCAGTATGGTCAGTTGCTGGTGAGGGCTTTCTTCCTGGCTGGCAGATGGTCACATCCTTTCAGTGTTCTCCTATGGCAAGAGGTGGGGGGAAGGGGAGGGAGTGGCCCTTCTTTATAAGGGCACTAATCCCTTCTTTATAAGGGCACTAATCCCTTCATAAAGGCCCCACCCACATGCTCTCATATAAACCTAGCACCAAACTTTTGTGTTAGGGTTTAGGGCTTCAATGTATGCATTTCAGGAGGACACAGTTCGGTCTATAGCACATCCATTCAGCATCCATCTACTGAGCACCTATTATGTACCAGACAAGTGCTGGGTGGCAGGGATATGGATACGAATAAGACATAGATCCTGACCTTAAGGAGCTCCCAGTCAGAAGGGGCCTGAGGGCAGACAAATTCCTGCAGTTCAGTGCAGAAGTTACAGTAATGGAGGCAGGGAGAGCAGGGGAGGCAGAGAGAGAGCCTGGAGCACCCCAGAGGCTTCCTGGGAGAGGCAGCCTCTAAGCTGAGTCCTTCTTTCTCTCTTTTTTTTATTTTTGCTTTTCCAAATTATAAATTATGTAATTGTGGTCAGTATAACATGTAAAAAGAGAGAAAGGTTTATTTGTGAAAAGTATTCATCTTCCCCACTCTGCCTACAGCCCCACCTCCCTAATCCAATTAAGGTTACCAGTCTGGTATGCATCTTTGCTCAGCTTTTTCTGTGCCCTTTAAAGAGATAGGCACATATATGGAAGTATCTTTCTATGTTTTTAAACTTTGTAAGAAAAACTAAGTGATTCTGTGCACATCACTCTGCACCTGGCTTTCCTCATTTAACTCTGCATATCGTCATCCCCTGGCAACGAAACGCCTGGAATCGCCCTGCTCTCTTTAACTGGTTGCACCTAGGGTAGCTTTGCCCACTCCAGCTTATCTTCACCATCAGTATCAAAGGATCAAAGCACGTTCTTTCTTAATTCTTTTTCATTTAATTTTATTTTAGTTAGCAATCTCACTCTTCTTGGACCAACACAGTGATCAAAATCTTGACAAAGTAGCAACAGCTCCCTATAAACTTTAGGGTGTTGGAGAGGATTGTCCCAAGTCTGCCTGCATGACCGACTCAAGAGTGCACACAATCCTTGATTCCCACTGTTCACTTGTCAGCTCTGTACACTAACGAGATGGTCTTCATGCCCCAGCTGAGACCTGGGAAACACACCTGAGCTTCTGGATGGATGGCAGATGGCAGGTCACCAACCAGAGGCTGCACGGGTTCTCAGCAGCCCTTCCCCATGATGTACGGCAGTGCAGGGCGCCCAGCGACCAGAGGTGTCCGAGGCCCCGTGGCTGGTGCGGTGGGGTGTGCAGAAGCCAGGGTGCAAGTTCTGCCAAGCTGCCAACTGCACGTGCTGAAGCTGCCACTGGCCACAGTAAACAATACACTAGTTTGTTTCCCCTGGAAGTCATGATGGACCAGATACAATCTGCGATGGCTGGGCTGGGACTTCTTAAGCTCCCCCAGCTAGTGCTGGATCTCCATCTCCCCTGCAGTGTCCCTTCAGCCTGGCCCAAGGCCACATAGCCAGGAAGTGGTGAGCTTGAACCCAGGCTGCCTGTTCTTGGCCAGCTCACTAAATGAACCCATGCCAATCCTCACTGTGCCGGCATGAATGTTGGAGTGATTGATGGTGATGATCCTGGCAGTCGGGAGACCCTTAGCCATAGGCATGGTTGGCTCTGAGAGTATGAAAGTCTGGGGGAAATGCTGCAGGCTGAGGGGGGCGTTGAGGACACCCTGACAGTTCTGCTATTGCTGTTCACATTGGATAATCATTGAACTGATTGACTTAGAGCATGACTGACTTGTCCCAGATGATGGGCAGAGCCAGTAAACCCCAGATGGTCAGAGTCCAAGCCCCAAGTCTGCCACCAGCACTCTATTCAGGGGGACAGAGGCATCTCCTCCAGCAGCAGCCGTGGGTGGCTTTCACAGCAGACAGAACTCCGTGTTCACGAGACCTGCATCTGTGCCATACACATTGACAAGGTAACTGACAAGTAAGAAGGGACACTTTAAAGGAACTGTATGTTCCTAAAGAATGATATAATTATCCTTGAAAAACAAATCTTGAGATTCTGTAACATGCACCATAAACACATTGCCTCTTCTCAGCTTAGTCCCAGACACTGAATGCTTGTCATAACGGTGGATAGGTCTAAGGATTTCCGTACTTGCTTCAAGAATCGTATGCCCTGTCTATCATTTATTACTCTCAAGGAGAGTATACACAAAGCTGAACTATATGTAATATAAAGAGCATGAAGGAAAGAGAAAATGGAATTAGGGCTCAAATTCCAGCTGGAGAGAAAGAGATGAGCTGACATCATGGAGAGGGGAGTGCCAGCAACTTCAGGTCAAACTGTGAGGTCTGCATCTGAAGGACTGGCGTCAAAGGTGAGATTCATCTAACAGGCCTGCAACCCTGTGGTGTGGGAAGGTTTGTGCGGTGTGATGGCTCCCACCATAGGACAAAGGCAGGAGCGGGTCCCCATGATGAGCTGGCTTGGGTGGATGGAACTACAGATGGGAACAGAGGCTTCAGTGGACACTGTTGTGCTCCAGGCCCCAGGTCCCTCTCGTGAGCAGGTGCACCGCTCCCAGCTACAGTGGCTTTCCTCCCAGAGTGAGGGTGCCCCTCTGTCCCAGGGCCTCGTGGCTGCAGTCTGCCTGGATAAGCTAGAAGCGGTGGGCATTGCCAGGGTGGGGTGGCCCTTAGCCAGTGATTGATGGGAAGGGCAGAGGAAAGCCCAGTGCCTGCTCCCACAGACAAACTCATAACCTGGCTTAGCCTCCACTCCACAGCCTACACTTTCACTGTCTGTGCTCCGCCTCCCTGCTCTGCTGGGTGTCTCCTCTGGGCCCAGATCACCCATGTCGCTCTGGGAAACATGACTGTGACGAGCTCCTACAGGAAGGGGCAGCACCAGCACCCCGGGAACCTGCTGCCCCAGGAGCAGTACCCCCACTCCCCGAAGCCCTGTGCCCTTTGCAAGGCCCAGACATGAGCAAGGAGACCTGGGCTGCAGGAGATGTGACTTCTAAGCTGAGATGTCACAGTCATTCGATTCAGAGCACAGTGAGGATTGAGTGTTTTTTGCTTGGTTTTGTTTGGGGAGAACCAGAAGTAGAAAGGCCAGTGACAGAAGACAAGTCTCTGAACACCTCCCCAGGAGTTTGGCCCATAATTATCCTGAAGCCCAGCTCCCATCATGAGCCTCACACTGTCCGCAGAGTGGATGTGGATGTGAGCACTGCCCCAGGCCAGGGCACCGCAGCAGGGCCCGCATAGAAGCAGCACAGGGAAGGAGTCCTGGTGTTGGGCTGGAGGGGAATCTAAGGGGCTTGATGACCAGTGAGAGCTGAGTGGAACGGTTAGCATATGTATCTGCTCGGGCTGCCATAACAAAGAGCCACACCCTGGTGGCTCATACAACAGGTATGTGTCTCCTCACAGTTCTGGAGAGCCTGAGAGCCACGTGTGAGCAGCAGTGGTTTTTCCCGAGGCCTCTCTCTCCTTGGCTTGTAGAGGCTACCTTCTCACTGTTCTCACAGGATCTTCCCACTGCTGTGCCTGACTCCCATTCTCCTCTCCCAAATGACCCCATTTTGCATCACTGGCTTTTTAAAGGCCCGTCTCCAAGTGCACTCACATTCTGAGGTGCTGGGGCTTCAGCATGAGTGTTGGAAGGACACAAAGTAGTTCCTAACAGTTAGCAATAGGACGGTGAGTTTGGCTCCAGGAAGGCTGAGTTTGAGGTGACGGCCAGACCTCTCAACTCCGCATGAATATCCAACAGGCCTCCCTGGAGGTTGAGCACAGAATTCAGGCAGGAAGCCCTTGTTGCCAAGATTAGAAGGGCCTGCTTGCGGCCTGACTCAGCAGCACTCAGGGAACGTGCTATCTGGGGAAGCACCCAGATGCCAACATCTCACTCAGGTGTGTAAGTCCAGGAACCCAAGTTGGCTGTCCACCCAGTGCTGACCAAGCCCAGGAGTCAGATCATGCCCAGCAAACTAAAAGGAGGCCCCATGTAAATGAGAGTGCCTACTTAATAACTTGCCCACGGAAATGTCTGGAAGGACAATGAGTGCCAGTCATTTCCATGAAACACTCTGTTCCTGCTGACTAATTGGCTTTCTGTTCCCTGTCCCATCATGACGGTTTCTGTAGTCCAGAAACCATATCCTACTTGATTTCACATCCATTCCTAAATGTATCTTATTAATAACTGCACCCACCCAGTCATCTAACATAGTGCCTTGCATGAAGCAGGTGACCAATAAAGCCGTGCGATAGTCATACAGGTGAGACAGGGACTGGCCTCTCCCAGGTGTACAGGAGAACAGCTAAGAAAATCAGCTGCAATCAGACTTCCCAGATCGGAATCCTGACTCTGCAACGCTGAGTGACCCTGGGCAAAATCAACCACTTCGTGTCTGTTTCCACATCTTAACAAATTGAGGTGATACTTAAAGTGCCTTCTTCTTCAAGTTATGAATATTAAATGAGTTAATATATGTAAAGGGCTTAGAGTTATGAATATTAAATGAACTAATATATGTAAAGTGCATGGCACACAATAAACATTGCATAAGTGCTGGTAGTTTTAATATCCATTATGTACTTGACCTTTTACCTAGTGCGTCTCATTAAATTTCCAAATCATTTGAGGTGGGCATTGCCATCCCTTCCTTAAAGAGGAAGAAGCCAGATTTGAGGAAGGTAAGCAGTGTGCCCCTCAGCTGGTGAGCAAGCTCCAAGCTGCCTCATGCTTATTTTCTTGCTGCTGCAGCAGTTAGGCTCAAGATAACCTTCAGTCAAGAAGAACACGCCCAGTTACTCGTACAGGACTCCACAGGCAGGAAGAGTCAGAAGTGGGACCAGTACAGCATCAGGCTCTACCCAAAACTAAGGGGTTCAGAGATGGGATCATGTCTCAACTCCTACCCTAGGTAATTGCAACCCTGCGAACTGCTTCAACAGCACATTCAAACTCAAGAGGTTTTCCATTTACATCACCCATTAGCACTCAGTACCCCGAATGGTGACCAGCCAAACCATCAGCACGCAGGCCGTGTCCACATAGCTCCTCCGTCTGGAAAGCCAATGACAGCTGAGCTCCCAGCAGCTGGTTGAACACATAGACTGTAACCAGGTTGTTACTGTGCTTTAGAGAATCCTAAGCATTCCTCCAGCCCCAGGATGGCAAATAGTGACACACTGTCAGGAGTAATTGTAATTAATTAGAAATGGTGGTCTAGAACCACAGCTGAGACTGAGGTCAGTGGAAAAGAGCTCCATAGTTGACTAGTGATGTCTGTCAAAGACACAGGAGGGGAACAGCACACAATATGCATGTCTGCAACCCTCTTCCAAGCCAAACTGCTCTGTGTTCACGCAGGTATTGAGGAAGCAACTGGTATCCACTTGGTTTGTTACAGGGGGGAGGGGGAGAGGCATGAAAACATGGAAAGACATGGTCCTGCCTTCAAGAAAAGGCACAGAGGTGAGATATCAAATAAAAATACCAATAATGTGTAGGAAAAATTGCTCTCTTTCAAACCTTATGTACTCTAATTTTTTAATGGAGCTTTTAGTTTTCTCAATATGCTTCAAAAATAGTTGGAGTCACCTGCCTCTTATAGAAGCAATGAAACCTAAACTATAAAAAGTGTTTATAATTGGGCCTGGATGGCATTTGATTAATCCCTTGTGCACTGCAGGAATATCTCCATCTTTAGCAACACTCTTGTCCAGTCCCTTGGTCTGCAATCTGGAACCACTAACTCCTAACCACTCACCTGCCTACATACCTGATTCCCCTAACTGCCTATCTGCTCTCCCCTCCTGACCTGATCCCCCTCCTGACCTGATCCCCCTAACTGCCTATCTGCTCTCCCCTCTTGACATGATCCCCCTAACTGTCTAACTGCTCTCCCCTCCTGGCCTTATTCACCACACTGCCTATCTGCTCCCCCTCCTGGCCTGATTCCCCAAACTGCCTACCTGCCACCTTCTCCCTTCTGCCTTCTCCTGTTACTTAGCCTTCTCATCTTCTCCCTTCTCCCGTGGAGTTGCCTTCTCTCTTCTGTCTTCTCTCACAACACAGGCCTTCTCACCTCCCTTCTCACAGGTGCTGACCTTCTCCCTTCTCCAGAGGTGCCACTTTCTCCCTTCTGCCTTCTTCTATGGCCTGCTGAGCAGTAGGTGGTTATTGTGATGGCATCATGACTAATTTGCATATTACCCTATTATAAATATAGATGTACTAGAGGCCCAGTGCATTAATTCATGCACAGGTGGGGTCCCTCGGGGTGGCCTGCAGATATCAGGCCCCAGCTCACCCCCAGCCTCGCAGCCCCACCTGGCACCCCACGTGACCTAGTGCTGCCCCCTCATCTGTTCCACCATCCCATCACGGTTCTGCTCTCATCAGGGCCCATTGGGGCCAACAGTGTTTCCACTGCTGCCCTCTGCCAGTGCCACCTTGCTGATGCCTGCCATGTTCCATGCCGCCCCCTGGTGGTCAATATATGTCATAGTGAATGGTTGAACTTCCAGTCTCCTGGTCAAACTCACAGTCAAATGACCACCTGAGGGGACAATTTGTAGATATAGATATAGATATAGATATAGATATAGATATAGATATAGATATAGATATAGATATAGATATAGATATAGGTATAGGTATAGGTATAGGTATAGGTATAGGTATAGGTATAGATATAGATATAGATATAGATATAGATATAGATATAGATATAGATATAGATATAGATATAGATATAGATATAGATATAGATATATACTAGAGGCCCGGTGCATGAAATTTTGCATGGGGTGGTGTCCCTCAGCCCAGCCTGCACCCTCTTCAATCTGGGGAATAAATGTCTGACCGCCTGAGGAATGTCTGACTGCCCATTTAGGCCTGATCCCACCAGAATCAGGCCTAAATAGGCAGTTGGACATCCCCCTCACAATCCAGGACTGCTGGCTCCAAACTGCCTTTGCCTGATTGCCCCTAAGTGCTTCTGCCTACCAGCCTGACCACCCCCAACCATTCCTTTTCCAGCTGCCCGATTGCCCCTAACTGCCCTCCTCTGTGGGCCTTGTCACCCCTAGTGCCCTCTCCTGCAGGCCTGGTCGCCCTCAACTGCCCTCCCCTACTGGCCTAGTCATCCCTAACTGCCTTTCCTGCTGACCTGGTAGCCCACAACTGCCCTACCCAGCAGACTTGGTCCCACCCCTGCCAAAAAAAAAAAAAAAATACCCTCCCCTACAGGCCTGGGTCCCCCCCAACTGCCCTCTCCTGCTGACCTGGTCTCCCCCAAATGCCCTCCTCTGTCAGCCCAGTCGCCTCCTAACTGCCCTCCCTGCTTGCCTGATGGCCCACAACTGCCCTCCCAAGCAGGCCATCTTGTGTTGGCCATCTTGTGTCCACATGGAGGCAGCCATGTTTGACCACATGGAGGCGAACATCTTGTGTCTTGGAGTGATGGTCAATTTGCATATTATTCTTTTATTAGATAGAATATCTTTTTAAACAGAGTAAAAAATTGACATAGAAAGTCTGAACAGACTAATAGCAATAACCTGGTTAAATCAGGAATTTGGAACATACACACACTGTCACCATGGCTGCAATCTGACAAGCCTGTTCTACCAAATAGTCAAGGAACACATATTTCACTTTTTACACAACTTGTTCCTAAAGAAAGAAAAAACAAGAAACCCTCCCAAGCTGATTTATGAGGCTAATATAACAGCATGCTCAAGAGGTTGCTCCAATACCAATAATTAAATAAACACCATTTCCAGTGTTGCGCAGAGAAGTCTATGACATCAGGGAGAGAGGGAATGCCTGCCAACACAGTTTACAAGGCCATCATACCTCTTCATATCAAAACTCACAGGACATTCTGAAAGAGAAAGTTTTCAGATAATCTCACTTATAAACATAGATGAAAAAATCACTTTAAAATATAAAAGCAATTCAGCTATACATAAAAATGGTAAAGCAAGACAACCAAGATGGTGGCATTGGTAAATACCTGAACTTGCTGCTGTACACAACCACATCAAAACTATAAGACAAAATGAATACCATCCAGAACCAAGGGAAGGCTGGCTGAGTGGAAATTCTACAACTAGAAGGAAAGAGAAAAGCTCATCGAGTCTGATAGGAGGTGTGGAGGTGTGGGATTGTAGAGGTATGAGGCACATGGAAAAGGGCTTGCAACTGGGTATGCTGTTGTCTTTTTCAATTAGGAGGGAGATACAAGCCCCCAGCTGCTCTGAACTCCAGTTCGGAGTGAGACTCTGGGGACCCAGACTCAGACAGAGAGAAGCTGGATTGTCTGGCAATGAGCTGGAATGTAAGGAAAGCTTTCTCTCAGAGGTACTTGCAGTGATCATTGTTCCTGTGTGGGGCACAGGACACAGGCCCAGGGGTCTCTCCAGGGTGGAGCTGGTGGCAAACATTGCTGTTTGCTTCACCCTGGTGATTCTGAGATTCCATCCCAACCAATTTACAACCCCACCCAAGCTGTGTGCAGAGGCTTTTGCATATGAATAACCTGGCCTTTTGCAATCTAACAATCTGCAGCTGGCTCAGAGATCCCCAGAAACCCAAGGCTCCACAGCAGCTTGCATTGCTTCTCAGCTGGGCCTCATCTGGGCACCTCCAAACCCCAATCAAAGAGGAGGAATCTGCAAATCTCCCAACTGCCCTCTCATGCTTGTCTGATTACCCACTATTGCCCTCCCTTGCAGGCCTGGTCCCTCCCAACTGCCTTCCCCTGCTGGCCATCTTGTGGTGGCCATCTTGTGTCCACATGAGGGCAGAATCTTTGACCACATGGGGGCAGCCATTTTGTGTGTTGGAGTGATGGTCAATCTGCATATTACTCTTTTTATTAGATAGGATAGAGGCCTGCTGCATGGGTGGGGGCCAGCTGGTTTTCCCTGAAGGGTGTCCCAGATCAGGGTGGGGGTTCCCTTGGGGCATGGGGCGGCTTGGGAGAGAGGCCTGTGGTGATTTGCAGGCCAGCTAGGCCCCCCCCCCCCCCATCCCCTCGAACCCAAACAGAGGCCCTGGTATCTGGGGTTTATTTATCTTCTACAATTGAAGCTTTGTAGCCTGGAGCAGAGCCAAGCCTTCTACTTGCTCTGTGGCTTCCACCATTTCTGTTTGGATTTGTTTACCTTTTATAATTGAAACTTATAGAAGTTTAAGCAGAGGCATGGGCTAGCCAGGGTGTGTGGAAAGTTTGGCTTCTTCTGTCACTAGGGGCAACCCTAGCCTCCTGCTCTTTCCAGCTCTGTAGCTGCC
This sequence comes from Pipistrellus hanaki, assembly GCF_964339955.1. NCBI lineage: Eukaryota > Metazoa > Chordata > Mammalia > Chiroptera > Vespertilionidae > Pipistrellus > Pipistrellus hanaki. The sequence goes on from NC_140518.1 coordinate 45,305,698, forward strand.
ACCATTTCTGTTTGGTTTTATGTATCTTCTATCATTGAAACTTTGTAGCCTTGAGTGGAGGCCTGGGCCAGCCAGGGCAGGCGGAAAGCTTGGCTTCCTCCATTGCCTGGGAATCCCAAGCATCTTACCTGCTCTCTGTGGCCATAGCCATCTTGGTTGGGTTTATTTGCATATTTGCTCTTGATTGTGTGGTGGGTGGCTGGTGGGTGTAGCGGAGTGATGGGTAATTTGCATATCACTCTTTTATTAGATAGGATATTCTTTTCATGAGAGGGATCTCCCTTCTAATTTGCTGCCAGAGAGGTTCAACCCCAGTGTTGTCATGCCAGCTGTTATACAGGTGCTTTAGGTCTGCTATTAGTGGGGCTCAGTGGGTTTTTGTCTGATGTTGCTGAATCTGGTCCCTTGGTGTTTCCATCCTGGGCCTCCTGGGAGCCTCTGAGTCACTGTTCTTTCTGTCCCTGGGTAACCTGGTGGAGGTCTGAGAGGTTGAAGCCCTAGTAATTCAGTGGTTGGGGATTCCTTAGCCCAGAGGCTGGTCTGCCTTGAGTCTCAAGCTTTGATGCCTCCTATTCTGAGTTGTATTCCCTTCTCCCATGGAGCTGCTTCCACAGGTGTCAGCTGCAGGTGCTTGGGGCGCACAATCTGGGGTGGTGTCTGAGGCGGGGACCCAAACACTTGTGTTTTTTTTACTACATTTAAAGAGAGAGGGGAAAAAAGAGAAAAAAAAAAACTTGTATAAGTCAAAAACACCCTAAACTAAGTTGAAATTGTAGACTGGAAGAAGATATTTTCACCACGTCACAGACCAAGGACAAATATCCAGAATACTTAACCGATGTCTTATACACATAACAAGGCACTGCTGAAGGAAGCCAGCACATGTGGAGAGGAACCTGATGTCTCCCATGGTTGTACCACCAGGTGGTGTGTGTGTGTGTGTGTATTTGTGTGTGACCTACCTGCATTCACTCTCCACACCTTTGCATAAGTAATTCCTTGCCTTGCCCTGCCAGCATGGCTCAGTGGTTGAGTGTTGATCTATGAACCAGGTGATCATGGTTTGATTCCTGGTCAGGGCACATGCCCAGGTTGTGGGCTTGGTCCACAGTGTGGGGGCATGAAGGAGGAGGCAGCCAGTCAATGATGCTCTCTCAACATTGGTGTTTCTATCTCTCTCTCCCTCTCCCTTCTCTGAAATCCATAAAAATATATTTCTTTTAAAAAGTAATTCTTTGACTTAGAATCCCTTTCCCCCAATTTTTTTTTTTTCCTCCTGGAATTAAAAATGACTTCATAAAAATGAGCTTTCTTCTTTTATGCTTCTCTGTCACATTTAACATCAAGCTTTAAGATGTTACAATTCATTATGATTAGTATTGTATTACCAAAGATTGGCTGGCTTATTTCTCACAATTCTGGAGCCTGAAAGCCCCAGATCCAATAGCCAAGCCAGTTCTCTTCCCAATGAGAGCTCTCTTCTTGGCATGCTGGCAGCCGCTTTCTCTCTGTGTCCTCACATGGCCCTTTCTTGGTGTGTGCAGTTGGAAAGAGAGATCTCTTTTTGTTTTTGTAATGCCACCGATTCTTTCAGATTAGGACCTCACCCTTATGACTTCATTTAACCTTAATTATCTCCTAAAAACCTTATCTCCAAATATAGTCACAATGGTGATTAGGGTGTCAACTTATGAATTGGGGGGTGGGGTTAGGGTGGAGTACACAAGTCGGTCCTGGCAAATATTCCACCTCCCCCAGTCCTGTTTCATTCTACAGGTCTTTCAGCCTCTCCTACAAGTTGTCTCTGTCCTGGGTATTAGGGATCAAGATGAATGCTTGTTGCCAGACTCTATATGTAGATGAATCTAAAGAAGGATGTGATGGATGGAATTCTAGGAGGAAGCATGATGTAATCCTAAAGAGGAAAGAGAGTAGAAAGGAGAAGAAGCATTCCAATATGTTTTTAAATTCTTATCATAGGAGGTGATAAGAATTCTCTTTAAAGTGGGGAAGATATAAAGTCAGATGCTTCAGGAAACTCCCAAAGGGAGTGCATTTGCAGCCTCGCTTTTTGTTGGCTGCTGGGCCTCGGAAGGAGCTCGCAGGGCCTGTCCTTTGGTGACCACAGGCACTAACAGACCCACACTTCTCCACCCTTATCTAACCTCAGCAGGTTTAGCTGCTGGAAAACCTTTGTGCTTCATTGACAAAATTGCAAATAGAGTCAGGAGCTAGAAACCGGTGCCAACAGAAACAAAAACAGAGACAGCATACGCACAGTACGGAGTACTGGGACCCCAGTGAGCTCTGGGTGGTGACAGCCCTGCTCGTTGCCCAAGCTGGTGGTAACCATCAATGGCTTCATCGTCGTCTCCTGCAGCTCATCCAGGGGCCCCAAAGAAAGCAATGTGCAATTCTCTGTCATGTGAGAGGTGTGCAGTGGAAAACAGGATGCATATGCTCACGCTCCCTGGGCTGTTAAAGGGGGGCAGGGTACACACCCAATAAATGTTTGTTGAGGGTCACTCGGTGCTGGGCATTGGGCTCTGCACTGGGAATGTAAAGGCAAAGCAGAAAGTCACGGAGCTTTCAGACAACAGGAGGGGAGTGACAATTAGTTTTATGTGTTGACTTGGTTAGGTTGTAGTACCAGTTATTTAATTAAATTAAATCCGCAAGCATTTTGTGGATATGGTTAACATTTTCAACCACTGCCCCTTAAAAGCAATGCCCTAGAGCAAGGGGGTGGGTCTATCTAATCCAATTAGTTAAAAGACCTTAAGAGCAAAACTCAGAGTTCCCTGAGGAAAGAGAACTTTGGCCTGGAGATCACAGCGTAGGCCCCTGCCTGAGTCCCAGCTGCTGTCTGCCCTGCTGAACACGCTTGCCAGCTCCCACAATTATATGAGCCAATTTCTTGAAGTAAGTATCTTTTGTGTGGGTGTGTATATACACATATACATATGTAAAGAGATTCACTTCCAGGGACATATCTGACTGATACAGAGCTGTGGGTATACAGATATAAAGGCGTGTTTCTCTCTCCCATTGGTCCTGTTTGTCTCAAGAATCCGGACGGACCCAGGAGACTCAGAGACCGAGGGCATTACTAGCAGAGCCCTAGTGCTATCACTGGGAACATCATAGGTGTATCTAGCTGTGTAAACCTAAATCAAACTCTCAGATTTTAATCTTGGATCCATCATGTACAGACCTTGGGCTACTTCCCACATTTTTGAAGCCTCAGTTTCCCCACCTGTAAATGGGGACAGATCTCCCTCATAGGGCAATTGAAAGGAGTCAAAGTGGTTCAGTATCTTGCCCAAGAACACCCATCCGGAGAGTATGGAGTCATGGTTTACTCCAGGGGTCTTCAAACTACGGCCCGTGGGCCACATGCGGCCCGCAGAGGAGTCTGATCCGGCCCGCCAGGTTTTTTGGGCAGTGAGCGCAGCCGAGGTGTTACAGTAGGAATTAGTAGTTCATATAGTCCGGCCCTCCAGCTCTCTGAGGGACCGTGATCTGGCCCCCACTTTAAAAAGTTTGAGGACCCCTGGTTTACTCTTTGTCTGTCTCCAGTGCAGGCACTGTAACTTTCTGCCTTCTCACCTTGCTCCTTGGGAACTGCATTTCAGCTGTTCATTCTGTTACAGACACTTTTGCCATAGACAGCCCCTTACACGTTACAGCTTCAACTCTGCTCTCCAGGATCCTCTCAAACTCTGCCTCTGGCCCAACTCTAAAGCAGAATTCCAGGTTTCCATCGCATTCTGGTCCTTGGATGTAACCATTGACTTCAAATCCAGCATATATTCAATTCAAAGTCATCTTCACCACCATTGATTGAAAAGTCCTGGCTTCCCCTCTCTCCAGTTGTATGGTCCTGGGAAAACTAATGACCCTTTAATCCTCAGAGTTCTCATTTGTCCACTGGGATGGGTGCAGAGCCTGCATCTCTCTGTGTCTGTAATACCTACCTCAGTGTCTGGAACACTGAGGAAGGTACTACATATATTATACTGAACCACTTCGACCCCTTCCAATGGTCCTATGGCCCCATTTACAGTACTAAATATATTACTGTACTTATTCATTTAGCATTTGTTCATTCATAAGCACTGGCTCTAATTAATTGCATAACAGGAATCATGGATTTAGTTCTAACTCACTAATTGCAGGCTGATTTTCCAGGAAAACCATTACTTCCCATTAGACCTGGTAACTAAGGTGAGGCAATATGGCTGTTTCATTTACCTTTTATGTTGGTATATTGCCACCTAGTGGAGGACATGCAAGCTACAAGCAAAAGAAGAAAAAGGGATGCAAAGAAAGTAAATCTTAAAAGAAATGTTTGCCACAGTATAGTTGAATTTTAACACTCTGAAAAACGTAAAAAACAGGATGTTTTAAATATAAAATAAATTACAAATGAACACTATAGCAAGTTATCAGCTCACAATTTTATGATCTCTAATAGTTCTCGGTTAAATAAAATTTTAAAAATCTGCATCCTTTCCTTCAACTGACTGCTTTGCTCTATTGGAATTCTCCACACCATAGATTGGATGTGAATCTGAATTAAAGAGAAGACACTTAACTAGCTGTTGGATTTCCTGATAGCTCTATTGTTTAGCTAAGCAACTCTTATTTTGCTTTTTGAATAAATTAGTACTATCAAGCACTTACCCTGTGCTTGGGACTATGCTGAATATTTTATACAGATTATCTACCTCATTTATTCCTTATGAACCCCTTCCACCGCCCCTCCCCCCCAAAAAATGGAATGTAATCTTACTTATGACTCTCAGCTTACTGGCTCGACTGTAAAAATGGGATAAGTAGCCTATTCAAACTCAGAACCAGGAAGTAGAACTGGATCCACAACCCTGGTCAGACTGACTCAAACACAAGCTCTTCTTGATTACATTTTCCTACATCCATCTCCAGCATGGAGAACACACGTTTGAATGCTTCTATAACAGAATGTTAACACTACAAATCGGTGTAAAATGCTTTATGGTCTATTGGGACAATCTTTCACTAAAGTATTCGGTAAGGACTGCCTTTTTTCAGTACTGATGTCTCCTCTGTCATTCCTTATTTTAGGAACTTTAGTCTTTTTTCCCCCTAATGAATTCCTTCCTTCTCTTTCCTTTGGGTTTACTTTGCACTTCCTTTTTCTAGTTTCCTAGGGTGAAAGATTATTGATTTTAAATCTCTTTGATATTTTTAAGACTACTTTTCAAAGTAGTCTTAGATTCACAACAAAATGGAGAGGGTGCCACATGGTTTCCCATACCCTCTCTACATATGCATAGCCTTCCCCAGCACCAACATCCCCTACTTGTCATAGTCAATGAATCTTGATCAACACATCATAATCATGTTAAGTCCATAGTTTACCTTGGGGTTTACTTTTGGTGTTGTATTCATTCTATGAGTTTGGGCAATGTATTACATGTATCCATCATTATAATATCACACAGACTAGTTACACTGCCATAAAAATCCTCTAGTCTCCATCTATTCATCCTCTCCACCCCAGTTCTTAGCAATCAGTGATAGTTTTACTCTCTCCATAGTTTTGCCTTTTCCAGAATGTCATACAGTTGAAATAATATAGTATGTAACCTTTTCAGATGGCTTCTTTCACTTAGTAATATGCACTTAAGTTTCTTCCATATATTTCCATGGCTTGATAGCTCATTTGTTTTTTAATGCTGAAAAATATTCCACTGTCTGGATGTACCACAGTTGATTCATTCACCTCTAAAGGACATCTTGGTTGCTTCTAGTTTGGGGCAATTGTGAAGAAAGCTGCTGTAAACACCTGTGTGCAGGTTTTGTGTGGACATAAGTTTTATTCCATTTAAATAAATACCAAGGAGTGCAATTGCTATGTTATAGGTTGCTGGTGGGGTGTCCTCTGCATCCCCACCTGTTACTGGTGGAAGGGGGCTTTCTGGGGTGCTATGGGAACAAGAATCTCCTGAGGCCCGCCCAAGAGGAAGTACCATAGAAAGCTTTGCTGATGATGTAACCTTAAGGGGGCTGGCTCCCTTCCAAGGTCCCATCTCCTTCTGTCCCACATGGGAAAAGCCCCATCTTGTCTTCAGCAGGGCTAGACTCAAAGCCAGAGCTTCTGCTCCCTATTAAGGTCCTGCCCAGGCCAGCATCTGGCTAGGTTAGCTTGAGTTTCCAGCTGCAGTCCATCATGTGTGGGGTCTGCATGGCTTCTAGGGCCAAATATCAGACTAGTGCAGGCCACAGAGCAGGCCAGTGCAAGGAAGCAGGAGTGAAACAAGGGAAACAAGAGGGTGAGAATTCCTTTGTCTCTGGCAAATTTAACTAGAGCAAAACCAATTAAGCCTCAGGGTTCTGTATGCTTGCAATGGCTCCATCCCTCTGGCCAATTATTGTTTTCCTAGGTAAGACTGAAAAGCAAGCACTTTCCCTACATCACCCAACTAAACTGTGCATGTACCCCTTTTCCTCCCCCCTGTGATCGCCAGGGAAGGGACCATGGCTCCCTGTGGAGCATGGAGTTGCAGCTTCCTGGTGAAGCTGCCTAGAGGAAGCTGCCTAGATCATATGCTTACGCCTGCCTGGCCTCTCCTTTGCTCCTTTACTGTTATTATGAGCTAGCTAGTTACAGCGATGACACAAGTACCCTTAGTTCTGTAAGAACCCACCAAACTGCCTTCCCGCATGGCTGCACCATTTTGCATCCCCATAAGCAACAAATAAGTTTTCTTTTGTAATAAAGGGTTTCTTGTTATAAATCTCCCTCGAACCATTGTTATGGCTGCCTCCCATACATTTTGGTATGTTGTGTTTTCATTTTTGTACATCTCAGAAGTATTTTATAATTTTCTTTGTGATTTCTTTTTTGATCCTTGGTTATTTCACAGTGTATCGATTACTTTCCACGTATTTTTTATTTTTCCAAATTTCCTTTTGTAGTTGATTTCTAATTTAATTACACTGTGGTTAGTATGGTTTTAATATTTTTAGATTTACTGAGGGCTGTTTAATGGCCTAACATTTGGCCCATCTTTGAGAACACTCCATATGAACTTTAGTGAAATGTGTTGTCAGTTACTGGAAGTGTCTGTGACTCTGCTGGTTGACAGCACCCTCGGATCCTCCGTTTCCTTGTTGCTCTGACCAGTTTGGCTATCCATTACTAAAAGTGAGATATTGAAGTCTCTGGCTACTATGGTTAGATTTCCTGATCTCACCACCTTTCAACAGCAAAGAAACTAAGTTTTTTTGTTCTACATAACAGTTTTTCTTTCTAATTACCACATGCCTAGAACTATGCTGAATATTTTACATAGATTATTTCAATCATTAAAATAAGTGATTCACTTATTTTATAATAATAAACATGTAAATTGACTGCACCTCTATTATGCCACCAGCTACTGAATGATATGCAAATTAACCCAACAAAGATGGTGGTGTCAGCAGCCAGGAAAAGGAAAGCCCATCCTAGCACAAATCTTCCTGCATAGGGCTTCTAGCTATTTAATAATAATAATGAAATTGTTTCTCCCTTCAATCCTCTCAGCTTTTGCTTCTTACATTTGGGGCTCTGTTGTCAAATACATATGTTTATAATTATTATGTCTTCCTGATGGGTTGACCCTTTTATCAATATACTAGGGTCCCAGTGCACAAATCCATGCACCTTGAAAGGAACTGTAGGTCACAAGGCTGCGGTGGGCACAGGGGTGGGTCTCAGCTCATCCTCCATGCTCCACACCCCCCCATACCCTCTCTGCTGGCAGCCTGCTCCCACCATTGCCACTCCCACTCACTGCCAGCACTGGCCCTGCCCAGACCTGCTGATAGTGCAAAGTGATTGGGGCCAGAGTTGGGCACTGGCAGCAGGTGTGAGTGGCAGCTCTGGTGCTGGCTGTGGGTACAAGCAAAGCTGGCGCCTGCAGCAGGTGCAAGCACCAGGAGGGACCATGGCGTGCAGGAGCGAATAATTTTCAGTAACCAAAGGCTAACCCCAATGATATCCATGAGCATCCTACCTTGGTCTGTCACCCCTATTCACCTGCTCCACCATCCCACTGCCAACACCCTGGTGGTCAGCAAATGTCATAGCAAGTAGTTGTTTCTATGGAGGACCAGATCTTTAGAGACCCTTACTCTACCATTCTTGAAATGTTACTCCAGGATTTCTTTTAATAGAAAGTGGTATACAATGGATTTCTCTTAAATTAATGCAACAGCATATACTGAATTCACTTAGAACATCAGACATTCCACCTATGATATACCACCCAAACAAGAATTGTTTGGCTTCTCAAATTTCATAGAATGCCAGCACTAGTTTCCAAAGTCTATGGCAGCCATCCTGAGTAAGAACTCAGAATATTAGAATACCTGCATACCAGCTCAAATTTGCTTTCCAGCTCCACCTAAGCAAGTCTAAGGGACAGACTGTCCACATGTAACTCAGACCAGTGTTTTTAAAACCTTCAGACCCACAGCAATTTTTTATTACAAGTATTTTTAAATACCCTTCCTATTATTCTAAAAAACATATATTTGGGTAGACTACAACTTATCTCGGGCATTTTTAAAGTCAATGTCTAATATAAAGGAGAAATAAAAGGAAGCAACTTATGGAAATATGTAGTTCAATATGAAAGTAAATGGCCACAGCTACTGAAGATGCAAGACAGTCAGGTGCTTTTATGAGAACGTAATTACCAGGAGTGTGGCCCTACAAATTGGACAATGCAACTGCAGCAGGTCTGACTTGCAATTCAAAGGCCATGAGCAAGGTTGTCATTGGTGAGTTTTAAAAATGAGGGAAAACTCTTGGTAAAGTACTGAATAGAGTATAACCTTTCACCTGATAGTTGCTTTTGATGTCAAATATTGCAAATCTGCAACTAAAAATGTAAAATGGAGTTTTTATATGTACAATGGGACTGATAGTGTAGGCTCAGATAGCTGTCAATGCTCACAAGCTAGAGACCGTGGGCAATAGATCCATGGTTGAAGAGTTGGGCTTATTAGAATCTTTTGCACAAGAAAGACCACATCAAGGGTTTCTCATAGAGGGTGCTAAGGGCTTATTTATAGGATATGGGCCTATAGGTGGGCCTCTGTTACTTAATGAAAGGTTGGCTCCATGGATCATAGTTGGATTGGGTGCTTTCAGAAAGCAAAGCAAGCCTGAGAGGTATCCTACTAATTTTCATCTGGAAAGTAGGAAGAACAGTAGTCTGAAGCTGTATTTAGTAGAGCAGCAGCCACTCATGTAAGCCAGGGGAGGGGGTTTTCAGTCTTTTTTGAGGTTTGCACAGCACTTCTATGCTACATCATGATCACAGGGTCCTTATTTTTTCTTGTACCCTCATGGTCAGAATGGCTCAGTCAGATGTTGATGGTATATAAAATTATGTTCAACAAGAGACCACCACAGCCTGGCTGTCAGAACAGGTCAGTTTCCAGGGGTTGCTCTTTCTTTCTCATGATAAAAATTATTTTATGTATATAACTATTCATGAGATATATGGGAATTATTAGACATACATGACAATTTTTCGTCCTGTCCTCTGCTTGGCCTGGTACCGCTAGGCTCTGCCCACTAAAATAGCCAATCATTGTGTCAATCAATCCTTCTCTCCCTTACTACAAAACACTATCCCTTGTGGGTAGAACCACTGCTCTGAATATTCTAAATCCAACCCCCTAATCATATCAAAGGATACATAATTAACAGATTGAGGACCAGTAGTTTTCTTCCTAGCTTTACCCAGTGGCCAGATAAGTTTCTATCGAACGAGTACAAAAAACATTTTACATAAATGTTAAAGGGACACTTTAAAATTAAATACCCATTGCATTTTGAAGTTATTTATTACATGTTCTTACAAGCTAATATCTTTTTTAAAGAATTCTTGTGATTGACCACAAGCCTTAGAAAACCTGAGAATTCTCATGATCCGTCCGCAGTGTGTTAGTACACGAGTCTTCACCCTCACTGAACTACTTGCTTTAATGGCTTTGCATAAAAAGTTGCTTTATCCGAAACCAGTTTGGCTCAGTGGATAGAGCGTCAGCCTGCAGACTGAAAGGTCCTGGGCATGTATGTTGGTTGCGGGCACATCCCCAGTAGGGAGTGTGCAGGAGGCAGCTGATCAATGTTTCTTTTATATCGATGTCTAACTCTCTCCCTTCCTCTCTGTAAAAAAATCAATAAAATATATATTAAAAAAAAAAAAAGTTGCTTTAAAGGGCCGTCTAGACCAAAGGATGCCAAGAGCATTGGCCACCACAGAGGCTGGTGTACCTTACAGAAAGCCCCACATGAGAAGTATGTGGAAAGCACTGCTAGATGCCTACCCAGTGTCCCTTTTCCCTACTAACAAAATCTCTATTATTCAAGGCAGCAGTGTGCCTTCCTTAATAACCTGTTTTCCCAGACTTTCTTACCCCTGGGTGACACTATTTTGGCTAATGAGATGTAAGTAGAAGCAAAAATCTCCTGTGATTTCTTCAGCTGTGACAGTCATGACCTTGAGCCAATGAGCATGGGGACAAAACCCAGCTTTCTAAGGAACTGTTTGGTGACTACATCAACACCAGCAATCACCCACTTTCAGACTTATTGAAATCCATTATTTAAAGAATTTTCTGTTACTGTGAGGTGAACAACTTACTAATAGAGGAAATTAACAGTTACAACAGGTCATTGATTAAAAAAAAATGGAGTTTTATGCTAAGCCTTTAATATTACCATCAATTGGACAAAGAACAGACTCAAACTATATATGGGGAGGGGGGGTTGAGTTAAATCTTCATTTTTCACAGAAGTCAACAGCTAATTATAAAGTTACTATGTCAAGAAACAAGGTAAGCGCTAAGCATATTATTTAGAGGTACAGCAGTAAATATCCCAAAACATAAAACCAAGCAGTTGAAAATGTTTGCTCCTGGGGAACAAAACTGAGAATGGGATAAGACTTGCATTTATTTGTTGCCCTTCTGTTCTACTTGATTTTCTGACCATGGGTGCTTTCTTTCTTTAATTAGTTGTAGTGGGAAAAAGTTACAAATGAGATTACATTTTCCTTGGCACTAAATTATAACGTCAGGAAATGATAGGCTTGTTCCTTTCTTATTTAGAACAACATAAAGGTTTGAAGGAGTGTTTCCTGATTTTCACGAGAATTAGATATTCTTTTTATTTTATTTGTAATTAAAAAGTATATTTAACATACGATTTGAGACTATAATCTTCAAAACCAGGAACAGACTGGTTTCACTTTCCCTAGTAGTGGTTTCCAAGCAGCAGCTCAGGAGGCTCCTTGGAAATTGGTAGGTAGGGCTGAGAGGGTGACTCTAGAGCAGTGTTTCCCAAACTTCTCTCATGATGAGAATCACCTGGTGGAGTTGTTAAAGCACAGATTCCTGAATCCCAACTAAGAAGTGCTAAACTAGAATTTTTGAGAACATATAGGTAAAATTGCATACCTAACTTAGTGCTCTGTATATAACATCTGTCTTAGAGCACTAGTTAAGTATACAATTTTACCTATATGTTCCCAAAAATTCTAGTTTAGCACTTCTTAGTTGGGATTCAGGAATCTGTGTTTTAACAACTCCACCAGGTGATTCTCATCATGAGAGAAGTTTGGGAAACACTGCTCTAGAGCCTCCAATCCTGTTTCCGCAGAGCAGCCCTGCTTTATTTATTATAAATATTAAGCTTCGACACAAGACTTGGAAGAATGAACTAGTATGAAAAACCACTGCACTATGGGCAAAAGTTAGCACAGCTGAACAGGTACCTACTGAATTATTCTATCTAAATACTATACTAATGCAAACGATTAGGGGGGATGCTGAAACCACACTTTATTGAAGAATTCAGTTAAGGCTCTAGCAACAGAAAAGCCAAAACAATAACACTCAAGCAAGACAGAAGTTTGTTTCTTATTTAAAAACTAGAGGCCGATGCACAAAATTCGTGCAAGAATGGGCCTTTCTTCCCCTGGCTGCTGGCACCAGCTTCCCTCTGGCACTCAGGACCCAGTCTTCCCTTGCAGCCCCATCTTTATTCAGAAGGGTGCCCGGACTAATTAGCATATTATGTTTTCATTATTGTAGATTCAATAGGCAGTTAGGGTAGCTATTCCCATTAGAGGGAGCTCAACACCCACCTCATTTATCTGCTAATCACAAGCTCCACCTTTGCGGTCCACATTTCAGCTGGCAGGAAAAAGAAAAGGGGAGGGGACGGACATGCCCCCCTTTTAGGAAGTTCCTGAAAATGTGCCTGTGGCCAGAACTCAGTCACATGGTCACATAAGATGCAGCAAGCAAATCTGGAACAAGCTGTCTTTGTTGCCACGTCCCAGCTAATAAGTAGGAAACATGTAGAAGAGAAAATGGATATTAGAAATAAGTGGTAAACCCTGCCACATGCATATCCCAAAAATCAATTCATATTTGGCTTGTAGGACTGCAGGATCAAGTAACAAGTTATATCAAAACCTGTATCAATGTGTCCCCTGTCAGACTCTCAACTTTAAAGATTCAGATCTTTCAAATTAAATAATAACATGTCTGTATGCAGCACTGACTTACCTCACCAGATAAGCACAAGTAAAATGGCAAACAGGCACTTAATAAATGAATGACTTAATAACTTAATGATTCTTAAGAAAGGAAAAGACATTAGAGAAAAAATTTCCTCTACACACAGAACTGTATACTGATGAGACTTCCTGTAACCTGTTTCCTTGGACAAGTCACTCAGTAACCTGAAGTTCCAGGCATCACACGAAACGGGTACGTCACGAATATCAAATGAGATTACACGTGTCAAGTGCTTTGTAAACATTAGAGTTTTATACAAATATAAAGTTATGCACTTTCAAAGCTATCACTCCAAATAGACACTTATTCAATTAAACAAAACATCTTTAAAACAATTTAACAATGTATAAATACATTGGCAAAAACAGTTTGTAGATTGAGACTCCAACAAAGGTTGCCGAATACCTATAAGAGAATTTACATGCGTCTGTAACAGTTCATAGACTGTTACACATATTGCTTTTTAAGAAATACCATTAACACAAATACATGGTTTACAATATCCCCACTAAAGCAAGAAAAAAATAGATTCATAAAAAAAAGTGTCTCTTAGGCATTTATTATGCCAAGTATTTAAATAATTAGTCTTACTCTGACTGAAGAATAATGCTCTCTTCATGGCAAAATGTTTTGTTAGGCCAAGAACACTCTTCAGGAGCTTCCTGGCTGTAATCTCCAAAAACAAATAGAACACAGCAATATACAAGTATCTCTTACACTTAAACCATGAAAACTCATTTATATTAATAGACCTAAAATACATGACTTGTTACAATAAAAATAAACTAGCTCATGCCACTATCCAAATTTGTTTTATATCTGCCTGTGAATGCCTAGAATAAGAGTTTCATTATCAAGTACACAGTAAGCCATAAAATTAACAATTATTTCTAACTTATACATAGTCGAAGTGCTCACTCTTACCATGGAAACAAAATTTTCTTCTGAAAATAACCTACAGAAATATTTAAATATACATAATTTTGAAATGAGATTAAGAACAACCTTCTATATTCTATGAATCAAAATACAAATGTCTTATTACATATGTACACAAATATAAAGACTCTTATCAAACTATAATGCGTGGATATTACATGACTGGGCACACACATATGTACACCATGAACCAAATTTTGACAAATGTTGCTAGCAATACAATATTTTAAGCCCCAAATGCTAGCAAGAAAATGAAAACTACTTTTTCGTTTTGTTTTTTTTAAGTAAATTTTTAAATGGAAAAACAAACCCAATACTTCTCTCTGCTACGTGTACTGAGTTCTAAAAGGCTCAGAGTGAAGAATCTCTTCAGTTGTTCCCAATATAACAGACCACAGGGGACTTCTCCCCCTCTTCAGGAAGTCTGATCATCTCCAGTGTTCTGCAAAAGAGTAAGAACTCCTGAATAAAAAAAGCTATTTTACTTAACACAGACTTCAAAGAGCTAGAAAAATACTCCGTATTTGTAAGCAGAGCCAGCTACATTAACTTACATTCCATGGCCCCAATCATGTTAAAAATTACAAACATGCTAGAGAAGCAAATCAATGGATCCACCCCAACGTCCAGCAGGTCAGTGTCATTCTAGCAGAGTACCACCAGGTGCCAGGTAAGTCCACTAATCTACCTAACATTCACTTTCACTGTATTCAACAGCCACCTTCATTTCAGAAACACTGAAAATCCTAAGGAAAAACACCTCCAAACACACACCTGACAATCACCATATGTGGACCACAGCAAAGCTATTTTGGCACCATGCAAAGACCCTCGGGAGGAGAATCATATCCCTCCAAAAATATTATTTTTCTCTACTCCTCATCCAAGAGAAACCACAGCAAAATGAAAAGAACAATGAATCTCAGAGGAGAGCTGGATTAAGCCCTAGTTTTGTACCATTTATAAGCTGTATATTCTTCAGTCGGGCTTTAGTTTTCTAAATGCAATCGTTGGACTCATTGGGAACTTGTTAAGACATGCAAACCGATACCCTACCCAGATCAAACAAGGAACTGTGGAGAGGGATTCCCCCCCACCTGTTTTGGCCCTCTTGGTGATCCTATACCTGCTCAAGTTTGATGCTCACTACTAACACAATGCTACCTGACTACCTACTGCCTGGAAACAAAAACCTAAACATTTTTCCCCAAGAGATTTAACAATCTAAGATTACTACTTATCCCATTGAAAACCCCCATAAATATTTTTATTGGGGAATTGTAGTAAAACCAGTATTTTATTAAAAAAAAAAAAACTTAGTAGTTTAAAACAATCTTTAAATATACAGTCTTATTTTGTTTCTAATTGTTCTTCTATAGAAAACCTAAAACCTTATAGTTATCATTCTTAAAAGCTGTTAGAGCCACCAGAATTAATGAAAGTAATTAAACTATTTTTTTTTTTCTTCTTTTAAGTAAGCTATTAGCAATGACAGTTTCTCTCTCTAGTTCTAAAATAATTTTAGGACAATACACTGGAATGTCTTAAAAGCCTCCAAAAAGTAATTAAAATAACTATATCATCACAAATATCAATAAATATGTGCCTTAAAAAAGTTAAGTATTTCATAAAAACTAAATTCCACAAGAGTTAGAAATCACTGTATTAGTCACCTGACACATCAAATTTAGCCTCACAGCCAGAAAAAAACTTACTTGTCTTAAAAACTGCTTTCCAAGATAAGATGTGGCCATGCTGGTTAAATTCTTTCTGCTGCCCACTTTGCACCTGATGTAGCCATATAGGTTGGCACCTTGTAGCACCACGCCCATGGTAACCACTGCCTACAAGAGAAAAATAAGCAGTAATTACTGACCTGCACCATAAATGAGAGTCGACAGTGTCCCGGGGAGAAGGAAAAGGAAGCTCTATGAAGGGGGGGTGTGCCAATAAGACCCCTTCACCTGCCAGAATAGATCTCTCCAGCAGGTAGCCATCCTATCTAATAAAGAGTAATATGCAAATTGACCATCACTCCAATACACAAGATAGCCACCCCCATGTGGACACAAGATGGTCGCCGGCAGGGGAGAGCGGTTGTGGGCAATCAGGCCAGCAGGGGAGGATAGTTGGGAGCGATTAGGCCTGCAGGAGAGGGCAGTTAGGGGTGACCAGACTGGCAGAAGAGGGCAGTTGGGGGTGACCAGGCCTGCAGGGAAGGACAGTTGGGGGAACCCAGGCCTGAAGGGAAGGGCAGTTGGGGAGGCTCAGCCCTGCAGGGGAGGGCAGTTACGGGGGACCAGGCCTGCAGGGAAGGGCAGTTGGGGGTGACCAGGCCTGCAGGGGAGGGCAGTTGGGGGGAACCAGGCCTGCAGGGGAGGGCAGTTGGTGGTAACCAGGTAAGCAGGGGAGAGCAGTTAGGGGCAACCAGGCTGGTCAGGGAGGAAAGTTAGGGGTGACCTGGCCAGCAGGGGAGGGAGTTAGGGGCAATCAGGCCGGCAGGAGAGCAGTTAGGCATCAATCAGGCTGGCAGGGGAGTGGTTAGGGGATGATCAGGTTGGCAGGCAGAAGTGGTTAGGGGCAATCATACAGATAGGCAGGCAAGCGAGCAATTGGAGCCAGCAGTCCTGGATTGTGAGAGGGATATTCAACTGCCCGTTTAGGGAAGTCAGACATCCCTTGAGGGATCCCAGATTGGAGAGGGTGCAGGCTGGACTGAAGGACACAGCCCCCTAGGCCCCGGTGCATGAATTTCATGAACCGGAGCCTCTAGTTCAAGAATAAAATCAATAAGCTCACATCCTTAAACATGACAGAACTAAAGGAAAGCAACACCTGCAACTTGTTTTTTAAATCACCCAACAATGAAATTTAGCCAACCAGCCAGGAGGTAAGAGGGAAAACTGAAATAAAAAGACTGAATTCATGTATTTTAAAATACTGTATATCAAAGACTAAACAACTGGTCAGAAATGTCATTCAAAAGATAATTATTATGAACCTTGACAATGAAAATAATACTAGAACAAACAAAACAGGTGATAGAAAGGGAAGAAACAAAGGAGGGAATTTAGGAGAATTCCATTTCTTTTCTAAACAAAGTTAATAAACAGATTTAATGGTATTACTTAAAATAACTAAAATAAGATTATATAGTAAAGTTTTTGGGAAGTCCAATGTTACACACAGATTTCTTACTGCATTCATGGGTCAACTATATAGTCAACAAAAGTCCAGAGGTAGAAGCAGGGAGGAAAGGTAGGAGAAACCATGATTGGTAACTCTACCATCGCCATAGTAGGAAATCAACATATATTAAATGCATTTCCTAATTCATGAAAGAAGGTATGATACAAACATCTAATAACATAAAAAATAGAAAAACTAGAGAGAACCCAAGATGGCAGCGAAGGTAAACACACCTAAACTGCGGCCGTGCCCAACAATTTTAAAACTACAACTAAAAGACAAAACGTCTATCACTCAGAGCCACAGGAGGGCTGGCTGCGAGGAAGTTCTACAAGCAGAAGAAAAGAGAGGGGAGCATTCAGTGCACAAAAGCTGAAAAACTGAGGTACGGGGGCACGCTCACTTGCCTGCCTGCCTGATTGCCCCTAACCACTCTGCTTGCTGGCCTGCTTGCTCCCAACTGCACTCCCTGCCAGCCTGCTCTCCCCTAACTGCCCCCACCCCGGCTGGCTTGCTCACCCCCAACTGGCCCCTCCTGCCAGACTGCTCACCCCCAACTCCCCCCACTCCCCCAACCAGCCTGATCAAACCAAACTGCCCTCTCCTCCAGACCTGATCGCTCCTAAACACCTCTACCTCTGCCCCACCATCATGGCTTTGTCCAGAAGGACATCCAGAAGGTCCCCAGGACTAATTAAAATATTATCCTTTCATTAGTATAGATAAAGGCCTGGTGCATGGGAGGGGGCTGGCTGGTCTACCCTGAAGGGGTCCCAGATCAAAGTGAGGGCCCCCTTGGGGAACGGAGCCAGGCTGGGTGAGGGATGTGGAGCAGTTTTCAGGCTGGCCACACCCCCATCGGGGTGAGGGTCCCCACTGGGGGCATGGCCAGCTGGGTTAGGGGCTGAGGAGTGTTTTTAGGCAGGACATGCTCCCATCAGGGTGAGGGTCCCCGCTTGGGGACGTGGCCGGCCTGGGCGAGAGGCTGAGGGCTGTTGGGGGTGGTTTGCAGGCCGATCAACCCCCAGCTTTGTCCAGAAGGTCTCCCAGTCTAATTAGCATATTACTCTTTAATTAGTATATATACTAGAGGACTAGTGCATGAAATTCATGCACTGTCTGGAGGGTGTCTCCCAGCTCAGCTGCACCCTCTACAATCTGGGACCCCTTGGGGGGTGTTTGACTGCCAGTTTCGCGCCTAAACCAGCAGTAGGTCATTCCTCTCACAATCCAGGACTGCTGGCTCCCAACCACTTGCCTGCTTACCTGCCTGATCACCCCGAACCACTCCCCTGCCAGCTTGATTGGCACCTAATTGCTACCCTGCAGGCCAGATTGTCCCCAACTGCCTTCCCCTGCCAGTCCAGTTGCCCCCAACTGCCCTCCCTTGCAGGCCCAGTCCCCCACAACTGCCCTCCCGTGCTGGCCTAATCGCCACACTAACCTTCCCTGCAGGGCATCCTGTGGCGGCCATCTTGTGCGAGGGTGTGACAGTCAATTTGCATATTACCGCTTTATCATATAGGAGGATAGCTACCTATACTAATAAAAGGGTAATATGCTAATTAGACTCGAGACCTTCCAGAGTCCTGCTGGACAAAGCCATGGTGGCGGGGCCGAGGCAGAGGCAGATAGGAGTGATCAGGCCAGGACTGGAGAGCAGTTGGGGATGATCAGGCAGGGGGGGGGGGAGCAGTTGGGAGTGAGCATGCCAGTGGTGGGGCAGTTGGGGGCAATCATGCCAGTAGGGGTGGCAGTTGGGGACAAGGAGGCCTGAGCAAACTCATACAGTTGTAAAAGGTAATTCAGGTTGTGAGCTGAAACACTCTTAATTGGAGCTTGATCCTTCAAGTAAGCAATCTAATTGCCATGGGGCCAACAGAATATGAGGAAGCCCAAGCCACTTGTTCAGGCCATGTGAGAGGCTGTGGGCCTCATGAAGAGGAGATGCCACTCCAGCTCCCAGTCACTCCAACAACTGTCTGATTGCAACTACAGTAGCCAGAACTTCCAGACCAGCCCTTCCCAAGCTCATAAACCAGAGAAACTGAGAGAGATCATTAAATGACTGTTGATATTTTAAGCCACTAAATTTTGGGAAGATTTACTAAATAAGCGATATCCAAAACAGGTTAGCAACCAATATTTTTTAAAAGACCACTCTAGTTCCAAACTAAGCTAAACATGTTTGTCTGCAATGTACTGAATATCCCATCCCAGAAGTTAACTCTGTGATAAATACAGTAATGTCTGTACAAGGTGGGTTAAATTAAAATTCTGCCAGACACCCAAGGAAATGGTGAAATGGGGTCTTTGCTAGGACTCTGCTCATCAATACTTAAAAAGGAGAGTTGGAAAATCAAACTTGGGAAATTTAGGATCCAGCTGCCCATTCAAGATGGGACCCTGATGTTAATATAAATGGCTGATTACTATGATTACCCATCAGACATCTTAATGGATTATTCAATAGCTATACACTGATACTCACCAACCACTTCAGTCTGAAGGAGAAGAGAGAGCTGAAGGCAAATATCACCCAAAGCACTGGACAGGCAATAAGTCCTAACCAAAAAATTCTTGATTCAGCCTCGGAAACAGTTTTATTATCTTGAGGGGATGCCTATACAAAAACATGAATTTAATAACCAATGTTTTGTGATATTTATCAGTAAGACTGTTTAATATTTATTTATGAAAAACACCTGATCCTCAAATTCAAATAAATACAGACAACCAAAGTCCTAAGTTAGAACCATCACCCTCCTCCCCCAACCAAATAAACAAAACAGCTATTAGGTCTACCTCTATTGTAACTTTAGGAACTGGTTTTAATACACTTGTTTTAAGTCAAGAATTTTCAGGACAGAGTAGAGAGTTTGTTTAAGAATGGTCTTTGGGCCGGGACCGGTTTAGCTCAATGGATAGAGCGTCGGCTTGGGGACTGAAGGGACCCGGGTTCGATTCCGGTCAAGGGCATGTATCTTGGTTGCGGGCATATCCCCGGTAGGGGGTGTGCAAGAGGCAACTGATAGATGACTCTCTCTCATCCTCATCGATGTTTCTAACTCTCTATCTCTCTCCCTTCCTCTCTGTACAAAAATCAATAAAATATATTTAAAAAAAAAAAAAAAAAAAAAAGAATGGTCTTTGGTAGACTTCTATTCAACTCTTCTTGCATTTATGTTTATTCATAAAGAAGCTTTAAACGATATCTTCTTAGGTGAGGATCAATGATATCAAGATAATAGTCATGCTAAAAAGTTAAGTCAGGGTCCACAGGAAAAAAAAATAGAATTGAGGGATTCTGGACAATGACCACAGTATCTCAGCAGAACTCAGGAATTTAAAAGGATGATGAGTTGTTTATAAGGTAGATTTTATAATGTAAAGGAATATGGGCTTGCTAAGCATATGCTGCTTTCTGAGAAAGACTTGTCAAGGCCCTTCCAAGCCAAAGGCAAGCAATTTCACTGGTACTGTCTCTAAGAATTTTGTCCTCTGCCTCCCAAACAACTTTCATTATAGACAAGCAGCCAACCCAAAACAGACCAGGGTCCCCTAGGGCTCCTGAAGGGCCAACTTAAAGATGGCACTGCACTGATCAATTCAAGATTTTCTATCCAGATACAAACCTTCTTTCTTTTTCCTGCCCACGAATGGGAAAGGACCATTGGAGCAAGGACAGGACAAGCTATTAGAAGCGGATTCCACGCCAGACAATGTAAGGAAAGAGACCATTTGTCATCAGCTCCTAACAGGCAGCTTAGCACACTGTATAAACTCTAACCCAAAGTCCACCCCTTAAGGATTCCTTCCTGTACAGTTAGTTTCCAGTCTGAACTAGTCAGAAAAATATAATTAGTTTTAGAAGGCCATCTGGTTTACCATTGACATGACAAATGATTTGGGTAGTACTTTTACTCTTGAACACTTCATCCATAAACACTCAAATGTAAACTACACATAATTCATTGAATGATACTAAAAACTGGGGGAGGGAGGAGCTTACCTTCCTGGACTCAAACACCCAATGGCTTTTTCCATCTTCATCAATATGATTCCACCAACGCAGGCCAACCATTAGTCTTCCTGTGACATTCTGGTAAAGATTAATATATACCACATATTTTAAAAGCATTATTTAAAGATCTACCATAAGGTCATTATTTCAGTGTAATATTTCACAACAAAACAGCATTAGCTTTAACTCCATAATATTCAGCTAAAGATCATTACATACCAGGCCTGGACGAAAGATTAAACATACGGCAATGGCAGGACAAGCAAGGGTGGAGGTGACAGGGTAAGCATATCTATAAACACCTCCTTTTCCCTCATGAATTCTTGTCCTTTCTCCAGTTCAGTAATTTGTTCCTAAACCCCTTGCTCTTTAGCTACTGTGACCTATTTTTCCTATATATTCTGACTGCAGCTACATATATTTTATATGTAACTCTTAAATTGGTTATTATGGACTGAATGTTTACATCCCCCCAAAATTTATATGCTGGCACTCTACCGGTGTAGAGTGAACTTTAGGTGGGTAGGATTAGATTAGGTCATTAGGGTAGATCCCTCATAGGTGGGATTAGAGCCCTTGTAAGAATCAAGAGAGAGCTTTTGACCTGTTCTCTGCCCTCTACCATGTGAGGTTACAAGGAGAAGTCAGCAGTCTGGAACCCCAAAGAGTCTTCAGGTGAAGTCAATGACACTAGCACCCTGATCTTAGATTTCCAGCCTCCAGACTTTGGGAAATAAACCCCTATAGTTTCTATGGCATTCTTTTATATCTGCTCAAACTAAGACAATGGTTCCAAGTACTGAACTTCATTCAGTACTTCAAATGTACCAAGTTATTTTCTTCTTATGAACATTACTAATTATTTTGATAGCTTTCCTAGTGCTTATTATTCAACAATTTATTAAGCATGTAATAAAATTGGGATAACAGATATATTTGCTGTCCTCCTGGAGCTTCAAGTGTTTGTAGGGAAGAGAGGCAGCCAACCAATGGGCATAAGTTCCATTACCAAATGTGGTAAGTACTGTGAGGGAGAGGTGTGGGGTGCCTTAAGAGTCTAACAGAGAAATATTATCTCGTCAGGAACCAGAAAATGACTCTCTGTGGGATCAACAATTGGAATGAAATTTAAAGAATAAGTATAAATCAGTAATACAGATTTTTAATTAGTGGCATCCTATGAACTTTGATGGGAAAAATTATCTTTATTTTCACTATCACCTGGCTAAATTTAATTTACCTTTAAATTATGAATATAGACAATTAACCACAGTAGAATTAACAGTACTGGTGATTTTGTCACAATAAAAACCATAGAACAGTATTTAAAAGCACTATTCATAGCTTCATGGGACTGGAAAAGGAACCCATGGCACAAAAAAAATTAGGAATCCCTGTGTTAAGGTAATATGTAGATGGGAAGAACATTCTAGGTAGAAAAGCAGACAGTTCTGTTTTCTTTTTAAGCTAAGATATTTTTTAGATTGTATCTTTTTAAAATTCCAGATTTGACATTCATTTTTTATTAATTTCTAGCTTTGTTGCGCTGGGCTAGAAAATGTAGCTGCTCTGAGCACTTTATTTAGGTTTCCTTCATAGTGACATTTGATTAATTTTATAAATATTGCACAGGAACTAAACTAGTTATTAAATTGAGGCCCAGCGCACAAAATCATTTGTGGGTAGAGCCCTAGACCTAGCCTGCAATCAGGGCCATCTTGCACCTGCTCTCCAGTCCCCAGTCCCGCCCCGCTGCAGCCCACCCCATTCCCCATGGTTCCTCATTGGCCTTCCAGAGATCAGAGCCTGCGGGCTGGAGGGAGGAACCAAGAGGTGGTCAATGTACCTCATAACGACTGGGTGATCAGTCGTTCTGGTCATTAGGCCGTCATGGTAGCTGTCTTTTTATTATAAAGGATCCTTGCATGTAAAAAGTTACAAATACCACTGTTCAACTGACTTCGTTATTCATTCAGGTCCTTTCCACCTTATTATTTATTTATATTCAGCTTTCGTTGCTTTGATTGGTCAAAGACAGTGGTTTGTCAAACTCCTATTATTACAGTAATGTTCCTTCCATTTCTCCGAGCTTCTAAGTTTTTCACTAAACATAGTTTGCTGTAATGTTATTCTGTGAATTAACCTTACTATGAATCATAAAATGATTTTTCTTCCATTGAATGCTTACTCCCATTTCTATTTTGTCTAATAATAATAATGCCAAGTTTCTTTTTGAATTGGTCTGAAGTTATCATTGCATTTTATACTTTTTTCTAGTATCATGATTTTAGTTAGAACTTTTTGGTTGGACTTTTGATTTTTGCCCCAATCTCAGAATTCTTATTTTTAAAAAAGAGAGTTTAATCAAATTACATTTACTGTTAGTACTAATTTGCTACTACTTCCACCACCTTGCACTATGCCTTGTGACAGTTAAGCTTCCTTGGCATGTGCTTTCTTTCCCTTGCTTTATAAACTGTGTTTTAGTTGCTCCTATCTTTTCCAATGCTGTGAAAGATACACAACCTATTTTACTAATAGTTACCACAAAAATTTAAAAACCATTTAACTTTTTTACTCCATCTGAGTATGAAATAAAGCAAAAGCACCATATAGACTATAACATTTCAATTAAAAAAATTTTAAATAAATGTTTTATTGTTTTAATGATTATAATTTCTTCTCTTGACAACTGCACTGAGATTTATAATAATTATGATAACATCTCTGTTCTAACTAGGTTTCGAACCCTGCCTACCTCCTTTCCCAAGTTCATTCAATAATTTCCTCATCTTGACTTTTTAATCACTCTTCATATAGCAATTGTTTGGATATCTGTAAGTAATTTTGCCAGATAAAGGGTAACATTTTTTAATCCCTCATTAAAAACAAACAAAAAACCCAAGTTATCAAAAAATATACTTTTGGGGCACATTTTTTAAAACCCTAAACCCAGAAGGATTTAATTATAAGAATTTGGAAATTATAAGGAAAAAGTTACTGAAGGCCATGCTTTATCTGGCTAAACAGAAATTACATGAATAATAAAAAGGGGACAACATTGTTACCAAGATATAGCAAATACTTTGTAGGGGTGTCAAACTCAATCAGAGAAGGGGCCAAAATCTAAAATCCAGCCTAAATTGTGGGCCAAATGGTTTACTGAACAGTCATAAACTGACAGCGGAGTGCAGTGATGATAGCGCGGTGCGGGCCACATTGCAAGGCCTGGCGGGCTGGATTTGGCCCGCAGGCCTTGTGTTTGACACATGTGCTTTAGAGCATAAAGCAACAGAAGAAATTCAAAGAAAAGCAAGCCAAAGAAGACTGTACAAAAGCTTAAATAAAATAGACTTTTGTACTCTTCATTCTCAGCATTTTGTGGCCTATGGAAACTGGCCACCACCAAACCAACCATTGCTGGTATCTGTAAGAATAAAAGGTCTAAAAACTGCTGTGTAGCCAAGACCAGTTTGGTTCAGTGGATAGAGTTGGCCTGTGGACTGAAGGGTCCTAGGTTCGATTCGAGTCAGGGGCATGTACCTTGGTTGCGGGCACATCCCCAGTGGGGGGTGTGCAGGAGGCAGCTGATTGATGTCTCTCTCTCATAGGTGTTTCTAACTCTCCCTCTACCTTCCTCTCTGTAAAAAAAATCAATAAAAATATATTAAAATAATAATAAGAAGAAGAAGGAGGAGAAGGAGGAGGAGAAGGAGGAGGAGGAGGAGGAGGAGGAGGAGGAGAAGGAGGAGGAGGAGGAGAAAAATAAAAACTGCTGCGTTGGAGGTAGTGAACAAACTTGTCACATCTTGCCCATCTTTGAATCAATATATGTCTCTGAAATTCCAAAATTAGCTTTTGCTTTTCCCCCTCTGTCCCAAACCATCTTACTATGAAAATTCCAAGCCCACAGAAGAGTAGTTTTACAGTTAACACCTACAAACCTACAACCTAGAGTATACAGTTTCAATTTTAAAAGTTACTTTATCACATGTCCATCTACCTCTGTATCTATCCATCCATCTCTCATCACTGCCTTTGATTTTGAAACCATTTCTTACATTCCTTTCTATCCCCTACAACTTCAGCACTACTGACATTTTGGGCTAGATAATTCTTTGTTTTGGGAAACTATCCAACCTGTGCATTTAAGATGTTTAGCAGCATCACTGGCCCCTACCCACTAGAAGCAAAGAGGACTCTTCCCCCACCTGTTGAGATAACCAAAAATGTTATTAGACATTGAGCCATACATGCCCTGCAGGGCAAAAACGGGTCCTGGTTGAGAACTACTGCGCTAGAGCCTTCACAGATGGTGGTACTCCTTAAGTTCTGTGAACAAGCTATCCTGAGGTCTTATCTAGACAGCCAGAAGTGACCCCGAAGCAAAACAGGTGAAATGGATTAGAAGCAGTATGTAGTCACATTTGTTAGATTTTAAAGCTGATGTAGGCTGACACAAGGCACAGATACACCTGGCACTTTAACACAGATGAGGCCCAAGGTAACAAAAAGATAAATTAATGGCAACTCAAAATACTACGTTTCATTTTTTGTACCATTTATACACCATTCAATCTCATCATATTAAGTGGTTTCAAAATATAAACAATCAAACCTACCTTGACTGCCCAAAAATCACATGACAATAACAAGATAATCGTCACCATACAGGCAATAAAGCTGCTGCTGAACAATTCACAGAGAAGATAGACTACAATTGCACTGACTCGAAAGAATAAATGGAAAAATGATGCCACTGGATGTCTGAAAACCAAAACATAACAAAAGAAATGCGATTACATTTTAGACAGTTACTGCAGATGTAGATGAAAAAATGTTTCAGCCATAGCATAATCATGCAGATTGGTCAAAATAAAAGATGATTTGAGGAAGAAGCAAATCACCAATCTCTTTTTTCTTAAGCCCCATTATTTGACTAAACCCTGTTTAAAACAGCAAATACACTATGTAAACAGGACTTTAACAACTCATTGAATACTTCAGGCATGAAGACAAAGTAATCATTAGAGTGTATTTAACAGCTTTATTGAGAAATTTGTGCTTGCGGAAAAGGGGGACGCGGGGGGGTTGTCCCTCAGCCCAGCCTGCACCCTCTCCAATCTGGGACCCCTTGAGGGTCTCACAATCCAAGACTGCTGGCTCTAAACTGCTCACCTGCCTGCCTTCCTGATTGCCCCTAACTGCTTCTGCCTGCCAGCCTGATCACTCCCATGCCAGCCTAATTGATGTCTAACTGCTCCCCTGCCAGCCTGTTTGCCCCCAACTTCCCTCCTCTGACTGGCCTGGTCAACCCTAAGTGCCCTCCACTGCAGGGCTGATCGTCTTCAACTGCCCCCCCTTGCAGGCCTGGTCCTTCTCAACTGCCTTCCCTTTCAGGCCTGGTGCCTCCCAACTGCCCTCCCCTGCTGGTCATCTTGTGTCCACATGGGGGCAGGATCTTTGACCACATGGAGGCAGCTATCTTGTGTGTTGGAGTGATGGTCAATCTGCATATTACTCTTTTATTAGATAGGGCCTATTCTGGACAATTTATATAAATAAAATTGTACAATATATGGTTTTTGTGACTGGCACCTCTCACTTTGTTTTCAAAGTTTAGGTAGAATCTGATTCCATTAAGTGAATTTCTTTAGAGAGAACTAAATTTGGAATAGAAATGTTTGGCTTGATATTTTCATGTTAGTTTATATAAAAAATGCAATTCTGAAATTTGCACAATAAATCAAAATGTCATAATGCATTTACAGAAACTACTAGAATTTAAAGGAAAACATAGTAGTGGTCATGTAATTGGATTTCCGGATTTGAAAACAGTGTTGAGTAAAATTCCATGCCAGTTATGCACAATGAGAATCTGAAATGTCCCCATTTTTGTCTAAGACTAAAGATCACAAGAACATCTCAACCACTCTGCTTGAATCCCATCAGCCGTCACCAGTTCACAGACAGAACAGTACTGGACACTAACGCAACTCGTAAACGTTATTTTCATACCTGATTTTGGATTTTGGGGGTCGATTAGTTGTTTCCTCTTCTGCATCAAACAGTGCAACATCTTCACTTTCATCATTACTGTCCTAATAAGAAAATTAAAAACCCATGAAGCAAAACGAATTCAGCATGTACCTGCTGACTACATACAAGGCAAGCATGCTAGTCAAAATGGAAAACAAGGTTAAGACATGGTCAAAGCCAACTGGCAAAACCCCCATTACATTTTAGGCAGTTACTGCAGATGTAGATGAAAAATGCTTCAGCCATAGCATATTCATGTGGTTTGTAGTGAATAGTTATTAGAAAATGTAGCTGCTCTGAGCAATCTATTTGTATTTCCTTCGTAGTGAGATTGGAACAAGGACAGAACAAGCCCCCTACCCCCACCCATTAAGGTGGGGGGAGGGGGGGGGCTTGTTTTGCTGTCTCCATCCAAGTATCTACTGTCTCCATCCGTACCCAAGCTGCTGAGCCTGTGAGAAAGCACCAGGGTGCAGACTATGGTCCTGCATTGGGAGAAACGCAGTATTTCTGGCTCCTTCACAGAATAATTAGACTTGCATTATTTCCCTGACCCCTTCTCATAACTCCTTTTACCCAAAGCAAAACCACCTGTGCTCTGAATCACTTTTCTTCCTGCCTCCTCGGGGGCTTGTTCCATTAATTTTCCCTTTATTTACACTTTCTTGTATCTTCAAAGCTTTCTATTAGATCTTTCCAATCAGCATGGAAACTTCTTCAGATGTCCTTTATAGAGTGAAAAGATATTTTTAAAAACCTTGATCCTGAATCTCTCCTTCCATCTTCCACTTTCCAAGGGGTTCCCTTCTTTTCACAACTTTAGGCTTCTAAGAGTGGTTCACATTTCAAATCACTGCAATTCACCTTCAGCCTCAACCACAATAAATCTGCTCTTTATACCTTTCCTAGTGCCAGCCACTCATCCCTGCTTCTAGTTCTAGTGGCTTGCTCAGCTCTACTCCAGCCTCTCATTATCTACTGAGTAATCCCCCCAACATGAAAATCATGCCGTGTCACTCCCCTGCCCAAATTGTCTACAGAGCCCCTCCACGTATGGAACAAAACTTAACTCCCTCACACATAGCTCAGATCTCATGATCTGATCCCCCTGCTTACCTTCTGACACTCCCTCCCACTGGACACTACAGCAATAGTTACTACATGTTCTGAAAACACGGGGTCTCTCCATCCGTCTGCCTTTCACGTTTACCCAGAGAGCTCTTCCCTTTTCCATCCCCTACGTAGCTCACCAGTAGGCAAACATCAAATCATCTTTCAAATTCCTGCTCAAATACTGATTTAAAAGAGAAACTTTCCCTGAAGTCCCCAAGCATACCATTTCCCCTTCCACGGCACTGGAACAAATCTCCATCTGAACAATTATCTCAGGATATTCTTCTGCAAGTGTACCCTCCCTCCCTCCCTCCAAACTGTAAGCTACTGGGGGGCAAGGTCTGTCCCTGCCCTTCAGTGAGTCCTAGTATCTAGGAGAGCACTAGGCCAGACAATACAATCCAACACAAAGGAGACGACTGACTGCCTTTAAAGCATGGCGACTGATCAGGGCCAGGAAAAATACAAGTGCAAGTGGGAGCACAAGTCAGAGGACCTGGAGAAGCTTCCGGGAGGAGTTTACCAGCGGGCCTCCACAGAACAAGTAGGCCTCCTGCTCATTCCAGGCCCCTAACGAGGAGTATGTTCAAAGGTCTAGAAGTGAGAATATGCAAAGTTTGTACAAGGAACGGCAGAGCCCTCAGAGTAAGAGAAAGGTGGAAGAGGAGGAGGAACTAAAGCTAGAAAGGTAAAATGGACTCAGGTGGGAGACCAGTTGTTCTCAACCTTGAGTACAGGCTGGAACCACCTGGGTCCCACCCTGAGGTTCAGGTGTCACTGGTCTGGGGTGTGGTGTGGGCATCTGGATTTTTGAAAACTCTCTAGATGGTCATTTAGTGTGCAGCCAAGAGTATGATGCTATGGAATTACTGTCCTAATAAGAACATTCAATACCCATGAAGCCTCCAGCTCTTGATCCAAACAGTCAATCTCCTCCCAGCAGCTGAGGTGACCTTTTCACATGAGGTCTTATCATTCCGCTACTCGCAATCCACAGCACTGCGGCTGAAAAACAGACTCCTAGGCTGACACGTCACAACCTGGGCCCTGCTCACCTCCAAGTCCTGTCCCAGGCCATCCCCTCCATTGACCAATCATGCCTCCTCTCACTCCACCAAAGAAGCCCTCGTTCTAATCCCTGCATAATGTGGATATGTAAATCTGCTTGGGAAAAAAAATATTTGGCAGAAGTGATTAAAAGGTCTTGAGATGGGGAGATCATCCAGGTGGCCCCAATGATGCCATTACAATGGTCCTCGGAAGAGAAGCCCAGAGGGTCAGAGCCAGGGAGGTGATGAGACAATGAGGAGAGGTCACATGACGGAAAGTGGCGGCTGCGTTACCCAGTCCTCAGTGACCTCACTGACGGCAGCTGCAGGAGGGCAGGGCCTAGAACGGTGCATGGGCCGGGATGTTGCCTCTAGTAAGAGAAAGCCCACCTGTGACCACCAAGTCCAAGTGCACTTCACAGATCTCTTTTAAAGAAAGGATTACGACTTATTCATAGTAATCTCTGACTGGAAACGTGTGGGCTGTAATTAAATCCACCAACCACCACCAATTCTGGTTTGGCTGGGCAGCGCGGCCCTCGGGTCGGGCCAAGCCTCCCGCACTAGGAGCTGAGACGGCAACCCCGCTCCGCCCGGTGCTTGCAGCCGCCCCGGGGTGCCGAGCCGCTCTGGCTCCGCACCAGCGGCGCGCCCGAATCCGCCGCGACCTGGACAGCGGCCCGCGCCCGCCCCCGTCGCTCCTCCTCGGGCTCCGAAAGCAATCCCGGCGCGGACGACAAAGCCCGGGACGCTCCGCTCGCGCCCTACCCTCTCCAGGCCGAGGTAGGGCACAGCAGCCCTCCGCTGCCGCGGCAGCCCCTCACCTGATGCAACATGGCGGCCCAGCGCAGCCCACTTCCGGGAGCCACGTCAGCGCCGGCCGCTGGGCGGGGCCTGGAACTCCTGCGACGCGGTCACCAAAGGCCCCGCGGAGCCCAAGTGCAGGCCGCCGCCCGTCCCCACTTCCGCTTCTCCGCGGCTCGCGGGAGGAGCCAGTACCCGGACCTGAGCGAGCGTGGGGGCGGGGCGAGCGTGGGGGCGGGGCGAGCGTGGGGGCGGGGCGAGCGTGGGGGCGGGACTCCCGGGGACGGAGCAATGGAGTGGGCGGGACGAGCGTGGGGGCGAGACTCCCGGGGACGGAGCAATGGAGTGGGCGGGGCGAGCGTGGGGGCGGGACTCCCGGGAAGGGAGCAAGGGAGTGGGGGCGGAGCAGCCAGGAACCGAGCAAGCTGCGCGGGCGGGGGCTAGGTTTGCCTCGTGGAGCTATTCTTCCGAGCAGCATCGATGTCGGAAGGCGAGGGTATCATATTTGTACCTTAAAATATAGAAACAATTGAAAAAAAAAAAAGTGGATGTGCTTCTGCGAAGGGGTAAAAAGTTATTGAGGAGAACAAAGCAGGAGGACCCCACGAAGTAGTGGAGGGTTTAATTAGGAGAGGAAAACACGCTCGGGAAGAGTAAGGAATAGAGGGAGGCTGAGAGCTGGTCCCTGAGTTTGAGCATCTGGGTTGGAGCTGCTCCAAAGCGCCCCAACTCTGCTCCTCTGCTTACTGATTACCTAACCGCTGTACATTTTCCTTTGTAAAGTGGGGGTGATAATGGCGGCATACAGATAAGTACCTAATAAACAGAAGATGGTACTCGTATTACTGTTTTAAAGTTCAGCTGCTAATGGTGTGGTCTTGCCCGTGTGAAAGCTCTGAAACTCAGGGATCGTAAATCATCTTTGTCACCGATCATAACAGTATCCTACCCGGGTGGCCTCAGGTCAAGCTGCCATTGAAGGCTTGTGAAATAATGTGCATTAGCACATTTCCTTAATTGAGAAAATTATTCCTAATAAAATCACTATTTTTACATGACTATTTGACAGTGCTACTTTAAACCTAATAGTAAAAAATTGTTTTCAATTTGGCAAACAATAGTATTCCTGCACTGAAAGTGAAAAGTGGAGGCAGTGAACAGGTTACCTGTGCATCTAGACAGCCCATGCCATGCAGGGTGTGGGGGGTTGTGGGTTGGGGTTTTCCTTATTTTTGTTTTGCATTCTATTTGAACTCATTACCATCTGTATAGGAAAATCTCAATTCAGTTTATAGCCTGTGTAGGAAAAAAATAGTTCTTCCCTACTGTGTTTCTCTCCTGTGTGTCTTCTTCACTACTCATATAAAACACTTCATTTTTCTTGTCACCAAATATGTCGAGGTTTTTCTCTACATCAAGCAATTATCTGCAGCACCAGCCTCTCTCTCTCTCTCTCTCTCTCTCTCTCTCTCTCTCTCTCTCTCTCTCTCTCTCACACACACACACACACACACACACACACACACACTCAGATGCCAGTCACAAGCCCTGATTCT
Organism: Pipistrellus hanaki; assembly: GCF_964339955.1. Taxonomy (NCBI): domain Eukaryota; kingdom Metazoa; phylum Chordata; class Mammalia; order Chiroptera; family Vespertilionidae; genus Pipistrellus; species Pipistrellus hanaki. The sequence continues at coordinate 45,337,044 of NC_140518.1, forward strand.
CACCTGTGCTTCTGACCAATCAGCTACAGATCAGAGGTTGCAAGGATTCCTCTTCTCGGGTTCAATTAACTTGCAAAAGCAGCTAACAGAACTCAGGGAAATACTTACTTACAGTTACCAGTTTATTAACCAAAACAAAAAAAGCAGCCAGAGCCAGATGGAGACACATAGGGCAAGGTCTGCCAGGGTCCGAGCTTAGGAGCTTCTGTGGAGGTGGGTGTGTCGCCTCCCAGGATGTGGATGAGGTCACCAGCAGAGAAGCTCTCCAAACCCCCTGCTCCTGGGGTTTTTATGGAGCTTTCTCATGCAGGCATGTCTAATGGTTAACTCCATTTCCAGCCTCTCCTTCCAAACCTCATGGGTTGTTTTTTTCTGGTGACAAGAGACCACCCAGCCACATCATTAGAACACTAAGTGCTGATATCACTTAGGAATTAAAAGGTTTTTCAAGATCTCTGTGCCAAAGAGGGGGTTAAAGACAAATATTAGAACAAAAGATATTTATTCCTAGTATTCTTATTGCTTCGGAAATTACAAAGGTTTCAAGAGCTATGCCAGGTATGAGTGGCAGAAGCCAATATATATTTTCTTTTATCTGACAGCATCCTGTGGCCATGCTGAGCCACTGAGTAGGAGCAGTCCCCTTTGGATGGGGCTTGCTCTTTCCAGGGGTGGCCTGCACTCTTCCCAATTACCTGCCTGGACCCTGATTCTGTTAGAGGTAGGGAGATTTCCACATCTCCATCTGTTGCTGGTGGGAGAGAGCTTCTTGTGATTTCCCCAGAAAAGGAATTTTCTGAGACTCTCATGGGAGGATGAGATACTGTAGAAAGCTTTGTTTCTGTGGAATTACACCCCCGAGTTTCCAAGGTCCTGTGTCCCCTTGTCCCACGGAGGAAGCCGTGAAGCTGTGGCCTCAGCAGAGCTGGAATCAGCCAGTGTCCGGAGTTTCGCTCCACCTTGGAGCAGTGTCCAGTCCAGCATCAGGCTAGCTTAGCTTGTATTCCCATCCGCAGTCTATCAGTCCACTGCGTGTGCGGTCCGCAGGGCCACGTGGCTATGGAGGAAACATGGGCAAATGCAAGGAAGCAGGAACAAGAAGCCCCAAGAGCCAAGAGAGTGAGTTCCTGGGGATTATGTATTCCCAGATTTTCACAGGCTTGCATTGACCCCACTTATTTCTGTTCCCAGGTTTGACTGACAGCAAGCACCTTCCCTCTGTCATCCCAACTTCACTATGATAAAATAAGCCAAACACCAATGTCTACTTTGCTTCCTTTTTATTGCAAGACATTGTAATCTCACAAGGCTGGTTCAGATAAAAACATTTGGACCAAGTTCAGGGGCTGCGGTTTTCCCTTGCTTCATGAAGTTATCTATGGGCAGGCCTTTGATCTTCCTGATCCATGCAGCTTTTCTGGCCTTTTCTGGGTTGACCACTCCAGTGGGCTTTGTGGCCTGATATTCTTTCAGTTTGGCTTCCTCATACTCTTTCTCCTCCCTCACCGTCAACAGCATGAAGTCGCTGTTCATTCTAAATGGATCGAGGGTCATGCAGTAGAAAGGCCGTTCTTTCTTGACAGGCTGGGTTGTCTTGCCTACTTGTGGAGCCAGCATGCGGTTTGCCTTAATGACATGCCTGCTGGTTAAGGGTCTGAAGCTGTGTACTGCCCGGCCAGTGGAACTGGCGACTTGGTCTTCACCTAAGCTGGAGCGAATAATCATGGGCTGGGGTATGGTAGACTGGATTTGGGAATGGTGCAAAGAGTTCTTCAAGTTGGGCTGCAGTTTTTGTATTTCAAGGGAAATACTGGTTTCTTTCATATCTATGGAAGGGTGGATGGCTCTCAAACTGTCAACGGCATGTTGTAATGATTTTCCTTTGAAGCCTATGACCTTCCTTGGGTGTGAAATTGAAGGTTCCCAAACATCAATGACTTCGGACTGGACCCTATGCGGATAGGCATACTTTCCTGAATTATGGGCTTGCTGCAGGGCATTAACTGTCAGTAGGAACCGGTCCGGTGACATAGAGATTTTCCAGGATTTTTTGATTGACTGTTTGGGCAGGTATCCAGAAGTTTCCAGTTGTCCTTTTATTGGTACTCTCTCTGTATCATCTAGTTTAAAAAAAAAAAGAAAAGAAAGAAAGAAAAGAAAAAGAAAAGAAAAAAGAAATCAGTGTCCCATGAAAAGCATTAAGTATTTAAGCATGAAAATTAAATGTGTTCTAATTTATTCTAACAAATAAAACATATTTGTTGCCCAATGGATATGTCATCCATCATGTGGGCAAAAATCCCCCATGATACCAGAAATTACGATATATTCAATACAACAAGTCTTTAACAAATATGCTAGTACTTGTGTGTACGTGTGCATTAACCTCTAGATATGCATATTTTGAAGGGAACATATGTAATTCCAATGCTCCACACATATTTTGAAATGTCATACCTCATTTATAATACACACAAAATAGGCCTTATAAATTCACAGTAACATACCTGTTTTTAAAGAAAAATTGAATGAAAAAATTGGATTCCCATCTTATGAATCAAATTTGACTCCAAATGATTTTTGGCTATTTTCTAAAGTCAAAACTACCTGTACCCCTGGGAAATGCTAAATATCACAGCAAGACTGAAAGGCAGTTCATGAATAGGTTTGTTCTGCACAAAAGCAGCAGAACCAAAAGCTGCTGACAAGAACCAGAGATTCATCCTGTCACACTAGATCACATGTGTCAAACACACGGCCCGCGGGCCAAATCCAGCCCGCCAGGCCTTGCAATGTGGCCCGCACCGCGCTGTCATCACTGCACTCCGCTGTCAGTTTATGACATTGTCAGTTTATGACTGTTCAGTAAACCATTTGGCCCGCGATTTAGGCTGGATTTTAGATTTTGGCCCCTTCTCTGATTGAGTTCGATACCCCTACACTAGATCATGGTCAAGACCAAGGAGCCTAAGATCTGAGTTAAGAATGTCTTCACAGGTGAGCAAATCTATCACATCTCAGTTGAGCCTTTCGACTCCTACAATACCTCATGGATTCACTGCAAGTAGTATTCCCATTTTATGAAAGGAATAACTCAGTCATGAAAAGTAGAAGTCATTTGTTTAGTCTGACCCAGCAAGTAAAAGTCTGTACCACCAACTATAGCAATCTATAACTAGCAAATAAAATGTGACCATGTGCAAAGCATATAATCTTCCTTGACCATATGGTTTTATCCCAAGATGTTTGTGTATGGACATTTTAGGATGGAATAAAACTTCATATATCTCCCTTTCACTTTGTGAATTAAATAATACTGTATGAAAACATATAAAACAAAATAAAACTAAGATGTCAAAATCTTCCCCACTCTCCTTTCAATCCCAGAACAAACCATTCCACTCCTATATGTGTACATGTGTGACAAACCACACAATTTTTTCTCCTCTTATAAAAATTGTGATAACTCTTTGTTTATTGACTTGTCTTTTTAAAATAATATATTGTGGCCAAAACCGGTTTGGCTCAGTGGTAGAGTGTCAGTCTGCGGACTGAAGGGTCCCAGGTTCAATTCCGGTCAAGGGCATGTACATTGGTTGCAGGCACATCCCCAGTACAGGGTGGGCAAGAGGCGGCTGGTCGATGTTTCTCATCGACGTTTCTGGCTCTCTATCTCTCTCCCTTCCTCTCTGTAAAAAATCAATAAAATATATTTTAAAAAATAAAAAAATAATATATTGTGGATTTCTTTCCAAGTCAATATATATAGATCCTCGTGATACAATTTTATCTGTTGTGTAACATTGCGTAATATATATTTTTTCATTATTATTCATTGCTCACTGATGAACATTTAGTTTGTTAGTGATCATTCTTGAAGAAAGGCAAAGACCAGTTTTTCTTATGTTACAAGCAAGTACAAAATGATAGATAGCCCTAGCCAGTTTGGCTCTGTGGGTAGAGGGTAGGCCTGCAGATGAAAGGGTCTCAAGTTCTTTTCTGATCAAGGGCATGTACCTCAGTTACAGGTTCAATCCCTATCCCCAGTCAAGACATGTTTGGGTGGCAACTAACCTATGTGTCACTCTCACATTGATGTTTCTCTGTCTAGCCCCTTGTCTTCTACTTTCTCTAATAATCAATAGAAAAAATATCCCCAGGTGAGGATTAACAAAGAGAGAGAGAGAGAGAGAGAGAGAGAGAGAGAGAGAGAGAGAGAGAGAGAGAGAGAGAGAGAGGAAATGCTAGATTGTTGGCATGCATGCAGTGGGAGTCCTCATGCATTCTTGGTGGGATGGTAAATGGATACACCATCTTTAAAGAACCACCATGACAATATTTTTTTTCTGGTTTTTAAATGCAGTTATCCTTTGGCTCAGCAAAGCCCTTCCTAAGATTTTACACTACAGGTATACATCTACATGGGGACACAGACATAGGTACATACAAAGATGCCCACAGTTAGTAGAACCCTTCTAAAACTTAATTGTTTTCCCCTCACCCTTGAAACTAGTATCTACAGGGAGTTTGATTCAAAGAAGTGCTGTTGTATTATCCAAACTATTTGAAAGGCATTTTACATCTTTATCGAAGTTCCTCAAAAACAACAAAGGGGCACACTATTTGTGGCTGTCCAGTGATTCTTCTTAAAAGCCCCTTCCCCATCTCTTGCTTATCTTCTTATCTCATATATGTAGCACCCATCCCCAAATCTATCTCTTTCCTTATGAAATCCCTAAAACACCCTCTGAAATCAGCCGCAACTTCCTCTTCTTTCTTCTGTTCCTCATCACTCAGACCGATGACTTAACCATCCAAGAACTGAGGAGGCTGAATGTCAGGGAAAGGAGTCACGCTATGAGCCCAAATTTAGCTCTTACAAAGGTTCTCACTCTGTGGACTCAAGTTCTTAAGTAGACAATTAAGTAAAACCAATCACTCTCAGGAAAAGCCAGGCATTTTTTTCCATTCTGAAGTCTCAGATAAGCAACGTTAATGATCTGCTGAAAAATTAGACTGAGAAAAGGGAGCAGGGGGCAGAAGGAGGGAAGAGGGAGAGGGAGAGAAGGAGGAGGGGGGGGGGGAGAGAAAGAGAGATAGAGAGTTGAAGCATGCCTCTGAGACAAAACATCAGTGCTCATCTTACCTCCTGTAAGGGGTTTTGCTTCCAGACTCTCCTGCCCACCATCCAAGCTAATGGCTTCCTTAGAAACAGGACTCACTTTAATTTTGCTGTCTCCATCTCTTCGGGGTGATTTTACCTTAACTTGACTTTGAGGGGACTCTAATGACTCTGCTAAATTAAGATTGATGAAAAAAAAAAAAAACATAGTAAGTGCATAATTCAATTAAGCCTGAATAATGGGGGCATAGCCAATAATTTGATTATTTTTCACCCAAACCATCATCTTATTGTTTGTCATATGAACCTAGGAAGTCACCTGGAGCCTAAGGATTGATCACCCCACCTACTGATTATTGAGCTCTAAGCATTATCTGAAACTCTCCATTCTCTTTCCTAGCTGACCATTTGCAGTGCTACATTCTGGGAGGTGATCTATTGATCTATGGATCTAACTTCACAAACCAAATATAGGTTAATAATACACAATTTATTCATTGTATGTCTTATAAATGGCATGAGTCATGCCACTCCACTGCACACTTACACACACACACACACACACACACACACACACACACAGAGGTACCTGCTTCATAAGTAATATTTTCCAGGTATGCATGTTCTCATTATCAGGGGTAGAGATAATACATTAGGCAAAGAACATTTTTCTTCTGCCTTATAATAATACTAGAGGCCAGTGCACGGGACTAGGGTGTCCCTCAGCCCAGCCTGCACCCTCTCCAATCTAGGCCCCTTTTGAGAGATATCCAACTTCCCATTTAGGCCTGATCCCACTAGGATCAGATCTACATGGGCAGTTGGACATCCCTCTCATAATCCAGGGCTGCTGGCTCCCAACTGCTCACCTGCCTGCCTGCCTGATTGCCCCTTACCAACTCTGCCTGCCAGCCTGATTGACGCTTAACTGCTCCCCTACTGGCCTGATTGCCCCTAACTGCCCTCCCCTGCTGGTCTGGTTGCCCCCAACTGCCCTCACCTGCAGGCCTCATTGCCCCCAACTGTCCTCCTCTGCAGGCATGCCGCCCCCCAACTGCCCTCCCCTGAAGCCTGGTCCCTGTTAACTGCCTTCCCCTGCAGGCCTGATCACCCCCAACTGCCCTTCCCTGCCACCCCGGTCACCCCTAACTGCCCTCACCTGCAGGCCTGATCGCCCCCAACTGCCATCCCCTGCAGGCCTGGTCCCTCCCAACTGCCCTCCCTTGCTGGCCTGATCGCCTACAAATGCCCTCCCCTGCCAGCCATCTTGTGGTGGCCATCTTGTGTCCACACGGGGGTGGCCATCTTGTGTGTTGGAGTGATGGTCAGTTTGCATACTACCTTTTTATTATATAAGACTAGAGGCCTGGTGCACAAAATTTGTGCACTGGAGGTGGTCATCCCTCAGCCTGGCCTGCGCCCTTTCGCAGTCCAGGAGCCCTCAAGGGATGTCTGACTAATGGCTTAGACCCGCTCCTGCCATTGCTGCTCATGATGCACTAGCTAGTCATGAGCCTGGCTTCTGTCATACTGACCACCAGGAGGCAGCTCCTGCATTGAGTGTCTGCCCCCTGATGGTGAGTGTGCATCACAGCAACTGGTCATTCCGCCATTCCGTCAATTTTCATATTAGCCTTTTATTATATAGAACTAGAGGCCCTGTGCACGAAATTCATTCATGGAGGGTCCCTCAGCTCAAACTACACCCTCTCCAATCCAGGACCCTTCTAAGGATGTCTGACTGCCCTGCGGGATCAGGCCTAAATCAGCAGTTGAACATCCCTCTCACAATCCAGGATTGCTGGCTCCTAACTGCTCACTTGCCTGACTGCCTGATTACCCCAACCCCTCTACCTGCCTGACTGATGCCTCTAACCGCCTCTGCCTGCCTGATTGCCCCTAACTGCCTATGCCTGCCTGTTTGCCCCTAACCTCTTTGCCTGCCTGCCTGATTGCCCCTAACTGTTCTCCCTGGCCAGCCTGATTGCTCCTAACTGCCTCTGCCTCGGCCCCCACCACTGTGGCTTTGGCCAGAAGGATGTCTGGAAGGATATCTAGAAAAATGCCTGGAAGACGTCCAGTCTAATTAGCATATTACCCTTTTATTAGTATAGATTTTGTCCTAAGAAAATAATTATGTACCATATGTTTGGCTAGGGGGTGTGGAGGGAAGATGTTAGTTGCTTGCTTTTTGTTTTAATGACAAGTATTAGGGGTTAATGTTAGCTACTCTACAAAGATGCTAATAATATGAAAACTTAGGCCTTGAAAATCAGGAAGTTACCTTGAGCTGCCTAACAAATTGGTGAATCAAAGAAAATTGCTCCCACCTTTCTTAAAGGTGGAATTTATAGCATCAAAAAACAAAATATCCCATGAAGAAACTAGTCCTGGAAGCCGGGGACCTGCTCCATTGGGTACCACTTTGATGGCCTGGGGGTCAGTTCTCTTACCTAATGGTGTCCTGGTTCCCTTCAGCTGAATGCGGGACCTCTGAGATTTACTTATCGTGGACTCCTGGGCCACCACGTATTTACTGGACATGGAGCTCCCCAAGTTGGGAATCGGGGTGCTAGTCTTGGAGATGACTTCCAGGAGGTTATCTTCCCTGTCCTCTTTATCCTTGTACTTTCTTTGTTTGGTCCGTTCCTGGAAGTACTGCCACTTGATATTCTCAAACTGGAATGTGAGGATATTGCTCTCTGTGTTGATCACCATCCTGGAATGAAAACAAGATTTCCCAGAAAAGAATCATGAAGGCCACCACTCCCGGCCTCCAGATCTGCATGCCAACTACTGTCCTGTCCAGTCCTGGGCCAAGGAAAATACCCCAGGAAATTACTGTGCCAGTAGGGGCTGTAGGTTGTTGAAGAGTGTAGGATAGTAGGCCATACAGCAGGGCCTACTGTAACTATTTGTTGTTGGTGTTATTGTTGTTATTAATTAAATATGAACAGGGCACATATGTTCTTTTTTTTTTAATACATTGACTCTTTATTTTATATTTTATTGATTTTTTACAGAGAGGAAAGGAGAGGGACAGAGAGTTAGTAACATCGATGAGAGAGAAACATCGATCAGCTGCCTTCTGCACACTCCCTACTGGGTATGTGCCCGCAACTAAAGTACATGCTCTTGACCAAAATCGAACCTGGGACCCTTGAGTCCACAGGCCAACACTCTATCCGCTGAGCCAAACCGGTTAGGGCTCAGGGCACATATGTTCTAATTACTTTGCTTTTGGAATTAAAATACTTTTAAAAGAATTTCCATTCTTGGAGTGAGTGACAAGCACCTCAGATGCTCTAGGGAGAAGGCTTAGGTACTTTGCATGAATGTTAGGTCCTGAAACTTACCCTTATTTTAAGCTTGGCATCCAAATGCCATATTTCTATTGCTGTGATGGGGATGTGGAAAACTCTTTAATGGGAGAGGTTCCTGCCTCAATGATCCTCCAGCCCATTCCCTTTCACTCTATCTCTCCAAGGTCTCCAAGCATGCTCTACTTTAGACTTAACATGTAGGGTGTTTTAAAGCAGGATAGTTTCCATCTTCTCTAATCCCCATTTAATGAACTGGTGGGAAAGAGTTCCAAACCTAGCCAACCACTTCCCCTGCCCTCACCCCCATCTCCCCCCACCCAAGAACTGCCTCCCACCTGCCTCTGTGGTTCTCAGAGCAAGCCACGTTCTCTGCTCTACCTGGACCTCCTTTCACCATAAACAAGGAACAGAGACACTGAACGAAGGTTCCTTTCTGCACAGAAGGCTACAATTTTAAGATCACAATAGTTAGTGTAAACCCTATAAGAGAGTGACTTGTTTTGGTTGAAAACACTGGAATAAAATTTGGGGAATCATTCCAATTACAAATCTCTTTCAGATTTATGTTTTACTCAAGCCAAAAGGAAACAGTCTCTCTTCAGATATCAGGCATGAGAAAAATTTAGGGATGATTTTAAAAAATATATTATTACTTCCTGACCGAACAGAGTTCATTTACTGAGACTTATTACCAGTCCTCCCTCTTTAAGATGAGAAATAGTGAAGTTTCATTAAAGAGAAGGCAATATGACTCATGGAGATTAACTTGATGTCTAAAGTGAGTCTGTGGTAGAATTTTTAACCAGTAAATTCTACATGAGTATATTTCACATAATAGCACCCTGAACATGGCCTATACCAAGCACAGTACTATATGCAATTAGTTTAGTCCCAGTTCTGGTTTCTGTAAATTCACTTGCTCAGCCCTGTCCCAGTGGACATGGGACCCTTTGTCCCTGCCTTTCCCTGCCTCCTGCACATTTGGGCATCTGAAGTGAGGCTGCAAAGACAGTGGGTGGAGCTCTTGGGCCATAAGTGCAGGCTCAGGGAGCAAGCAGGAGCTGCCCATATCAGAGCTGTGGTCCCTGCAGCTGAGCCATGCTGCACTCACTGCATGAGTTGCCCAGACATATAGCACAAATCAAGAGTGATGTGAACCTTGACTGCTAAGTTTGGTGAAAAGTCCAGTTAGTCTCCCATGAGACCATGATTCTTCTCCAGCCGAAGCCCAGCTTTACTGACAGAAAGTCCAGGTCTGGTGTCCCAGAGGAGGCAAAATCATCCAAACAGAATTGTTCATAGCTCGGACCACCCACCTGTTGCTGTCAATAAAGAATGACAACACGGGATCGCCTCTGCCATTGGCTTTCATCACCTTCAGACAGTTCCCATTGAGGAAGTTGTAAATGCGGATCTTGCCATCTGCACAGGAACTGATGACCCGGAGGAAGAGCAGGGCCACATGGAGAACCTCCCTGGAAGGGGACAGAGCAATAGGCAGGGTCTGTCTTCTGGTAAGCTGCTTGGAACTTCTGTGGTTCAGGGTATTTTGTGTATGGTCAGAAGTTAGTGGTTATAACTATCCTTGAAGTGATGTTTGGCATCATTTCATAATTCTGGATGTAAAACCGTGAACCCTCAAGACATGGCTCTACTCATTCCTCCCATTCTGTGATGATTTCTTCTGAAATTTGCTCACAGTACCACAAGATAGCAAAGTGCAAACGCCTATGTCAAATTTTTGTGGGGTCTGTTTTATAGATGATTATACTTCTATAATTTGATCCTAGCTATTGACTTCTACAAAAGTCCTGCCAAGATTTTTTTATTTTAATCCTTATTTGAGGATATGTTTTCATTGATTCTGAGAGATAGAAAGAGGTGGGGGGTGCATGGAGGGGCATGGATCATCGATTGGCTGCCTCCCACACAGCCTTGACCAGGGATTGAACCCATAACTTTTTGGTGCACTGGATGACATTCCAACCAATTGAGCCACCTGGCCAAACTAAATTATTTAACATTTCAATTCCTTTTTAAATAATATATATATATATAAAGTCTATATCTATAAAAGGCTAATATGCTAAGTGTCCAACCATCTGACTAGTTGCTATGACATGCACTGACCATAAGGGGACATACACTCAATGCAGGAGCTGCCATGATGTACACTACTGACACTACAGACCTGGTGCCAACACACCAACACTCAGCTTTCCCCAAGTGGGACACAGGAGCTGCCACCACCCCAGAGTGATACCCCACCAAATCACAGCCAATGCTGCCAAGACCCCAATATTCCATGGCACAAAATGTGGCCCACAGCCCAGCCCAGCCCCAAAATAGTGGCTGTGGGTGCTGGGTAATGACATTGCAATGTCATGTAGCAACACCTGGCTTCCTCTCTCTAGTGACAACTAGCCTCCTTGCAGTTTCTTCAGCCCAGGGACACGACTTGCTTTATAGCCAGGTGCAAACATTTCACGTTAACCAATTGTATCTGAAGCATTTTCCCGTGCCTCATCTCATTTGATCCTCACAGAAGTCCTGGAGTATGTAGATAGAAGACTCGGTAGAATCCTATTTTCTTTTCATTAGCTGGGAAAATGAAGATTTAGAAATCTTAGAAACTTGACCTGATTGAAAATAAGTAAGAAATGGTGGGCCTTGAAAATGACTTCAGGTTTTCTCACTGCACAGAATATCATCAAACAACTGCTGCAGTTAAATATTTTACCCTTTGTTCTCCCTGTGTGATCTACAATAATAATCTGCTTTGTGTTGATATTTACTGCTGAATTGCTGATAATTAATTGAAAGAGAAGATGGGGTGCTTCACTGGGCTAGAAAAAGTTTAGCTAAATCAGAAAGCAGGTCTAATTAAGCAAGTTTATTCTATATATATAGTAGAGGCCTGGTGCATAAAATTTGTGCACTGGGAGATGGGGTCCCTCAGTCCAGCCTGCATCCCTCTGAGGGATATCTGACTGCCAGCTCCTAACCTCTTGCCTGCCTCCCTGCCTGGCTGATCACCCCTAACTGCCTCTGCTTGCTGGCCTGGTCACACCTGAACTGGTCCCCTGCTGGCCTGCTTGCCCCTAATTGCTCCCCTGCCAGCCTGGTCACCCCTAACTGCCTCTGCTTGCTAGCCTGATCACCTCCTAACTGCCCCCCTGCTGGCCTGGTCACCCCCTAATTGCCCCCTTCCAGTCTGGTCACCCCCTTCCTGCCCCCCTTCCAGTCTGGTCAGAAGTCAGACATCCAGAAGATATCCATTTGACCTGGTCTAATTAGCATATTACCCTTTTATTAGTATAGATAAAAGGCTAAGTTAACTCATGCATGTATGATACATATAAAGCTCTCACAGGTGCCAATTGCACGCATATAGTTCAATCTGTCATTGTCGATTGTGAATGTGGTTGAAACTTAATATATATATATATTATTGATTTTTTTACAGAGGAAGAGAGAGGGATAAAGAGTTAGAAACATTGATGAGAGAGAAACATCAATCAGCTGGCTCCTGCACACCCTCAACTGGGGATATGCCTGCAACCAAGGTACATGCCCTTGACCAGAATTGAACCTGGGACTCTTCAGTCCACAGGCCGACACTCTATCCACTGAGCCAAACTGGTTTCAGCATGGTTGAAACTTTTTTTACAGAGAAAGGGCAAATAGCAATATTAAAATGTTTCTTCTAATTAATTTATTTTCAATGTGCACAAATTCATGTACCGAGCTACTAGTTATTAGATAAAGAAAGGAAAAACAAGCAAAGATGCTCATTTTTAAAAAAATATATTTTATTGATTTTGTACAGAGAGGAAGGGAGAGAGATAGAGAGTTAGAAACATCGATGAGAGAGAGTCATCTATCAGCTGCCTCTTGCACACCCCCCACTGGGGATATGCTCGCAACCAAGGTACATGCCCTTGGGAATCGAACCCGGGTCCCTTCAGTCCCCAAGCCAACGCTCTATCCATTGAGCCAAACCGGTTTCGGCAAAGATGCTCATTTTCATACGAAGAAAAAAAATCTGGTATTTTGCCGAAACCAATTTGGCTCAGTGGATAGAACGTTTGTCTGCAGACTGAAAGGCCCCAGGTTCGATTCTGGTCAAGGGCATGTACAATGGTTGCAGACACATCCCCAGTGCGGGGTGTGCAGGAGGCAGCTGGTTGATGTTTCTCTCTCATAGATGTTTCTGCCTCTCTCTTCCCCTCTATAAGAAATCAATAAAATACATTTTTTTAAAATCTGGTATTTGAGCAGTTTCTTTGGGGTCTTAAATTGGTAGCTTTTATTTCTCCAGTTAAACATCCTGAAGGAAAACTGAGGTTAATCAGTTCCCTTTTGTGATGACCAGTAAGAAAAGAGACAGGAGCAGGAGATGACTTAGATGGATTCCTCTAACAAAATCCTCCCTACAACAGCTGGTCCAAGTGGGACTCCAGATATGTGTAGTAATCAGTTCTGAGAAGTGTAGTTAACACATTCCTATTAATGATTCTGAATAGTTGAATTTGATGCCACCAATTTGTTTGATTTTATTTTATTTATTTATTTTTTTAAGCATTTTTAAACATTTATTTATTTATTTATTTTTATTATTTTTTTTTTGTTGTTGTTGTTTTTTTATTTTTTTTAAATCAATCTTTATTGTTCATATTATTACAAAGGTTCCTCATTTCTTCCCCCCTCCACCAGGTTCCCACCCCACCCTCTGCCCCCTCCCCATCCCCCATTGTCCTCATCCATAGGTGCACAGTTTATGTTCAGTCTCTTCCTCCCTCCCTTTCCCCGATAGTAAATCCCTTTTCAGATAGTAAATCTGTTACTTAGCATTTTCTCATATCAATAATACCTCCACATGCCCAATGATAAACTTCACACAAAAGACATTTTCAAATAGGTCAACCAGCCTCATCCAGGCCCCACCCAAGGCACTCACAGATCAACACCCCAGCGCTATACTAACTCAACACATCCAGATCTAAGCCTTCATCACTTGATTCAGCAGACCCTCAAGTTCCCGCAAAAGTTTCCAGCCATGTCTGAGAGGCAGCCATGGGCAGGTACATGCGAGGAGCGAGCTGTTTCGGGCCTGGCTGCTCCGGGCCTGGCCTCTGTTGCTCTGGTTCGTTCCACAACCAGCTGCTCCGGGTCTGGTCACTGCCGCTCCCGACCTAGTTGCTCTGGACTTGGCTGTTGCTGCTACAGGCCTGGCCGCACCCGACCCAGCTGCTCTGGGCCCGGTTGCTCCGGTCCCGGCCGCTCCGGGCCTGGCCGTTCCCAGCCTGTCAGCCGCTGCTCCTGGCCTGGCCGCACCAGACCCGGCTGCTCCGGGCCTGGCCGCTCCCAGCCTGGCAGCTGCTGCTCCAGGCCTGGCCGCTCCCAGCCTGGCAGCCACTGCTCCGGGCCTGGCCGCACCAGACCCGGATGCTCCGGGCCTGGCCGCTCCCAGCCTGGCAGCTGCTGCTCTGGGCCTGGCCGCTCCTAGCCTGGCAGCCGCTGCTCCAGGCCTGGCCACACCAGACCCGGCTGCTCCGGGCCTGGTCGCTCCCAGCCTGGCAGCCGCTGCTCTGGGCCTGGCCGCACCAGACCCGGCTGCTCCGAGCCTGGCCACTCCCAGCCTGGATGCTCCGTGCTTGGCTACTGCTGTTCTGGGCCTGGCTGCTCCCAACCCGGCTGCTCTGGGCCCGGCTTCTCCGGGCCCAGCCACTCCGTGTCTGGGTGTTCCTGGACTGGCCACCCTGGGCTTGGCCGCCTCTGCCTCAGGCCTGGCTGCCACTGCCCCAGGTCTGGCTGCTCCAGTGCTGGCCGTTGATACTCTTGTTCTGGCTGCTGCTGCTCTGGGGCCTGGCCACTGCTGCTCCGGGCCCAGCTGCCACTGCCTTGTGCCTGGCCACTCTAGGCCTGGTCGCCGCTGTTCCAACATTCTGTCCCTTTTTTCTCTTTTTTTTTCTTCTTTTTTTTTAAAAAAACAAAAACGCATTTATGTTGCAATGTTTGCTAGTGCGTTGAGTTCTGACTTAGTCTTTGATTTTTCAAGATCTTCTTTGTATTCTTTCTTAAGTAATTTTACTATCATTTGCTCTCACTTGATTTCTTCACATTGAGAACTTCTTTGGTTTCTTCCTCCTTGTCCTGGGAGCTCAGCAGGTTGGCCTGTGGCACCCCTTTGTTCTCCGCGGGCTCCTGCTCTGCTCCAGCCTGTTGCCGGGGTCGGCGCCGCCCAGGAAGCAGCCCCCGTCCTTGGCTCCGTTGCCCGCGCTCAGCAGTCGAAGGCTCAGGGGCACCCCCCCCCCCCTGGGGGCCCCGTCGCCCGGCTCCTTGCTGGCGCCCGGCTGGCCAGTGTCCGGCAGGGGCTCCTGCTCCCTGTCGTGTTCCTCCAGTCTGGAGCTTTCTTTCTCCCTCCCACTAGGGGAGTCCAGGATCAGAGTCAACAGACTGTCCTCTGCGCACAGTGTGCGCGACTCCGGGGGCTCGGCCTTTCGCCGCACTCCCAGGACTCCACCTCACAGCTCCATCTCCCCCTGCCCGAGCCTGGGTCCCCAGGGACTGGCCCAGACCTGGAGTTCGGGGCGGTCTGGACTGAGGCTCAGAGCCGCCGCTGGAGGCTTTGTTTCTTCCGGCTAGGGTAATCCAGCATCAGAGTCAACATTCAGTCCGCTGCGCGCCATGTGCGCGCGACTCCGGGGGCCCCGCCTTTCGCCGTCCCCCGGGATTGTCTCCCCCTGCCGGAGCCTGGGTCCCCAGGGTCTGGCCCATAACTTGGGGCTCAGCGCTGCCGGTTCCGGGGTTCAGCCCAGGCTGGGGGTTCTATTTCCTTCCTGCTAGGGAACGCCAGGCAGCACGCAGCCCTCTCCTCCTCTCCGGCTGCGACCTCTCCGCGCGCGCGTGCGTGCGAGCGCGCTGCATGTCTCCGTACCTTAGGCTTTTTTTCAGCTCCTCTGATTTTCCTTCTGGTTTTCTCCCTCCTTCCTATTGTAGAGTTTTCAGTCAGTCGACTACCTGTAGCTCTGGGCAATGTCCACTCTACATTTTAGTTGTATTCCCTTGAAATTGTTGTGAGCTGCTGCGGCTAGGTGTATACCCGAGCAGCCATCTTGGATCCTCCAATTTGTTTGATTTAAAATGCAAAGCAAGTCCACCCATCCCTGCCATCTCTACCCATCTAAGTCCACCCATGGCTTAGCTCTTAAAACTATCTCTTGTCATTACCCCCACCCTTGCATATATACATTCTTAAGAAATAAATAACAGAAGAAAACATGGAAAATTTATTCATAGGGAAATACATAGCAGCTGATGCCTACATTTCTCTAATCAATAACCTAACTTTCACCTTTAAAAAACTAGGAAAAGAAGGTCAAAATAAATGTAAACCACAGAGAAGGAAAATAAAGCTTGAAGCATAAATCAATGAATTAGAGAATTGAAAAACAATAGAGAAAAATTAGTGAAACCAAAAGTTGGTTCCTTGAAAAGATGAACAAACCTTTGGCTAGACAACTGACAATTATTTACTTAGACTGACCAAGAAACTAAGCGAGAAAACTGAAATCACTAAAATCAGAAATGAAACAGAGGACATTCCTATTGACTGATGGAAATGTTCTCTAATTAGATAGTAGTGATGGTTATACAACATTACAAATACACTAAAAACCACTGAATTGTACACTATGACTTCTATGTTATGCAAATTCTATCTTTATTTAAAAATTAAAAAATGTATTATTATAAAACATTAAAGAATAAAAGACATGTTTGTTTTTTTAAGATACTACAGAGTACAAAACTTTTATAGGGATCATCATTTCTATATCTCCTATTTTGTATCCTCTAATTTTATTTCTTTTATCTTTTGTTTCCCACACTATATGCATAATCTTCATTTTGGAGGAAAAAAAAGTTAAGAAGACAGATAGCAACTATGTCTGTGTTTACACCTCTATCATATTCAGAAGATGGATATCAGTCCAATCATGACAACTCTCCAGAAAGGCAATCTGTCAAATTAATCCTTATTAAAAATCAATTGAGAATATTTATGGAGCACTTACCAGTACATAAACACAAGAGATAGTAGTAGGAGGAACCCCATAAACAAGAGCATCGACCATGTCTGCCAGCTGTCTATGGATTCACTGTAGCTATACAAGGCATCAAGAGCCAAGGAGAATGGTATGTTGGGGCTCCTATTCAATGGGAGTGACAATGGTTTAGGAATGTCTCATAGCTGAGGTGGAGTGGTAGGCTGGAATAGTGACTAAACTACTGGGTTTTCTGGGAACAAATAATTTTCCAATACTTAAACTAAATTCTACTGAATTGTGGTTGGGAAGTTTTTAAAACATATACAATAGTTGCAAATTTCAGATAACATAATAAGGTTTGACTCCCTCCTTGGAGTCCAGGTTTGACATGCTAGGAGAGTTGCTGACAGTCACCTAAGGGTTGGATAAATCACCGAACACAGGCCCTTCCCAGCACCCACTCATCAAGAATGCAGTCACGCACCACAGACAAAGGATACCTAACTATATAAAAGGCTAATATGCTAAGTGTCCCTCCCTCCATCTGACCAGTTGCTCTGATGCATACTGACCACAGGGGCAGATGCTCAAAGCAGGAGCTGCTGAGCTGCAATGATGTGGCAGCAGTGGTTCTCAGTGATGCACCCTGAGCCAGAGAGGAGGGAGCACAGTTTCTCATGGGGCTGTGAGATTCCATCTTCGGCATGGGTTATGTTGTTGCTGGGGCACTGTCGGCCCCGAATCTGGTTTGTTGCACACTTGTGTTTGCATTGCACACCCTGTACTACAACTTTGCAGAGTGCCCTCTCACACTCCAGGACCCCTCAGGGGATGTCAGAGAGCCAGTTTTGGCCTGATCCCCAAGGACCAGGTTGAGGGACCCCACCTGCCGGAGGGACCTCCCTCTCACTCCACAGATGCCTTTCAAGCCACAGCACCACCCCAGGTGTGGCCAGCCAGGGAGGGATGGTGGGAGGTTGGATCCATGGCAGGTCTGGCCCATCTCTCCCAGTCCCACCCCACCAGCCACCTTCTAATGAATTTCCTTTCAATGTGCACGAATCTGTGCACCGTGTCACTAGTACACATATATACCCAAATCCCCTTTTACCTCCTATGAAGCCAGTGTGCCTGCCAAGAAGTTCTTTGGAGGATATAAGGAAATTTAGAGACATATTTACTAAATAGCTATCACCTGATAGATTTCCCTGGAAGATTTATTTACTCTTTTAATCAATTGGTATAGCCTTCATTCCCTGGGGTTGTTTATATTGCACTCAGAGAAAAAAATAATTATTCACATAGTACTGGAGTGGCACAGAACAGACTGTAAAACCTTTGTTCATGGCAAACCCATTAAGTGACCACAATACCCTTTCCAAATAAGCCCCAATGTGACCTCAGACTACTTCTGAAATGGCTCTAAGCAGCCACTACCACTAAATTGGGATTGGAATTGTAAAATGAAATCCATTTCTGTCCTGGAATAGAATTGAGCCCACAGACTTTAAGTAAGCTCCTTCTCTAAGCCCTCAGTTAGTATTTTCAATTACAGCTAGCATTCAGTGTTATATTAGTTTTAGGTGTACAGCATAGTGATTAGACATTTATATAATTTAAGAAGTGATCCCCCAATAAGTCTAGTATCCACCTGGCATCATACATAGTTATTACAGTATTGTTGACTATATTCCCTATACTGTAACTTATATCCCCCCACCATGACTATTTTGTAACTACCAATTGCAGTTATCAGTCCCTTTACCTTTTTTACTCAGCTTGCTATTCATACACATCTGGCAACCATCAATTCCTATCAGTCTGTTTCTGTTTTGGTTGTTCATTTATATTGCTCTTTAGATTCCACATATAAGTTAAGCTTATCAGACAGAGAAGGCCCTCAATTATTTTTAAACCTTTTAACTTGGAACATTTCAAGCTTTTGTGAACACAAACTTCCTGGGGCAAACACCAATTCCAAACATATTACTTTGATTGGAATTGGCATTATTTGGGACATTTCTGTCAAAATCCAGACATTTAGTAGGTAACAGACACCAGTATATCATGTGTGTCATACGTATAACATTTCAGACATTTCTCTAAATCCACATCTAGTAATGTTGTTTCTTAAGAGAAACAAGTGAGAATGGCAGAGGGACTGGCCAAACAGAGCAGGTGGTAGGTAATAGATAAAGGAGGAGGAAAAGAAATGGGTTGAGTAGCAAAGGGGACAAAAGGTCACAGACAGCAAAAGGGACTGATCTGCCAAAAATCAAGGCAGAGGTGTGACAGGAAAAGGAGAGAGCACCACACACTTCAGACAGGGCTTTCCTGGCACATACTTAGGATGCTTGTAGGCCATGAGGCATCGCTCATACTTTCCCACCATGCTCCAGGCCATGACTAGGCCATCCACACTTCCCGAGAGGAGATGCCACTGGTCAAAGCACAGACACTTCACAGCTCCCTCGTGGCCCATGAGAATCTGCAAGAAAAGTTGATTCTGTTTTTAGCCAATCCTCAACCCAAAGTGTGACTCCTCCAAGGGCCAAAGCTGGAAGGTTCTTTAGGTAAATTCCAAAGCCACTGTCCACCAACCATGAGTACGGCTCACTTGGTATTTAGCTAGCCAACTTTACTTTTGCTCTGAGGAGGCTTTCTCTCTCCAGAGCTCCCTCTCCAGTGAAGGGCGAATGGATCAGGGAGAAGACTGCTGGTGGGTCTGTGGCCGATGCAGGCCCATCTCTCTGGAGTACCAGAGAGGGCCTGGATCATTGCATTGTTCTCTTCTGCCAGAAGGAGAAGGGCCAGGTGTTCCATCCCCAGCTTCTTACCAGGACCCAGTGGGCACCCGGGGCATCATGTGCCTGCAAATGCTGGTTAGACCACAGTGACAACAAGATTAGTGGTAAAAAGCTGTGAGCCTGTGCTCCTGGCCTAAATGATATCTCACCACCATCCGTGAGGGCCAGGAGGTTTCAAGAACATTTTATGTATTTGAACATTCAGGCACTTTCAATACAGCCAACATTCTCATCAGAGAGTAATGGTAAAACCATTTTGTTCCTTCCCTTGCCAGAATACCATGCCAGAATCAGGGTAGAATATTCTCTATTGTTGTAAAAACATCCTGAGCCCATATATAATGTCTAATCAGAATGCAGCCTTTCAATACCACCCCCATGACAGCGTGGGTCACATGGTCCTGACATCCCACCAACAGTCAATGGCCCATTTTTTTTTGGAGCGGGGCTTCCCCTTCAGTTCTTTAGGACTGCCCGTCTGGTGACTGTACCCCCAGTGCCCAATTCCCTCCACAGCCTACTGCCCCCACCTTTACCACCTGAGCCAGGACAATGTGCCACACTTTCACTATTCCTCGCTCACAGCTGCTCACGATGTAGGTGTCATTGATCTTGGTGGCCAAGATGGGGTCTTTGTGTTTAAATGTCTTCAGGCACTTCCCCGTGTCTACATCCCACTCTGAAAGGGAGGATAGAGAAAGGTGAGGTCAGACAGAGGGAGGAGAGCAGATTACAGGTTTGCTCAGTACCCCATCACAGAAGCTAAGTGGAGCCCGTCAAGTCAGACCACAAAAGATTTTAGCCTGGCCCAGCACCCCCACAGTTTCACCAATAGCTCCATGTACCTGCAACACAGAGCTCCCTAATCATGAGCCCTTGGGAGATCCAGCCATACCTAAATCATGGCTCTAACTGAGGAACTTAGCCTTAGAGTCCAAGTTCTGGACAGCTCATCTCCAATGATACTTCTCGAGCCTGAAAAATTCTTGCCATGGAGATGTTGAAAAAATGGTGGCATCATCTTTCAAGATGCTATGCTCCTGACTGACACTTTCCATCCCCCAAAGAAAAGAAAGCTGTCTATTTCCACTTTCATTTTTTTAATATTTCTGAATATGATTTGGATTGTACTAATTGAGAGGCTATGACACCTGGAGGCAGGTTTAGTGCTGCTCCTACATAGATGGTGCTAGAGCAACAGCCCAGTGTACTGTAAGATGGGTGGATATGAAAATAAATGGGGGAGTGGGAGAACAGAGCTTAAAGGTAAAAATTAAAAGTGTGCACCATGAATTCAGTGATAAGACTGTTATAGTCAACTTCATCATCCCTAAAGTACCTCCTTGGCAGCAGAATGAATAATCTAAGACAAAAATGACCACAGCTAATATTTATATAGCACTGACAAAAAGCCCGGCATCATTCAAATTGCTTGACATGTATTAACTCATCTTCACAAGACAAATATTATTATTATTTCCCACTGTACAGAGGGGGAAACTGAGGCAGAGAGAGGTTCGGTAACCTGAATCACACAGGCGATTAGCAGAGTAAGCTGTGATTAGAACCCCGGGAGTCTGGATCCAGAGGCTATACTCTTAACCATGTATACCAGATTAACGTTAAGTATGTTTTTCTTATTTTACATACATACTGGCTCTTTTATTAAATAAGATGTGTGAAACTTGAAATGTTAATTAAAATATTCTTGGGAAGGGGCCATCATTTTAAAGAACTTAAAACGTGGGGAGTTACCTTTCAGGTTTTCAATTGTCTCTTTCTCTTGGGTTTTGGTAACCCAGGCAGGTGGGAAGAGGCCAGGGGCTGCTGGCAGGGCAAAGCTTAGGGGAAGAGAGATCTTTTGATAGTTTTTTCATCATGTGTATTAGTTTTGACTTTTAAATGCTGCATTAAAATATGTAACTTGATTATGAGGTTTTATTGGTGCTCCCTCAAGTTTTATACCTGAATTAAAGGCCTAAATCCATTTGCCCTAGTTTCACCTTTGCCTGTGTTATCATAGGATTCTTTCAAGCTTGAGGCCTTGTCTATCCTTGCATCTTCAGACCCTCATCCTTTCTGCTCTACTCCTTAAAGCAATCATGGCAACAAGACATGTTCAGATAAAAAAGAGCAAAAAGGTAGGGAGTATCTTAAGAAAGTCTAAGTGTTTGCATATGTGTCACCACTCTTTCTCCCTTTTCCACATCTTTTTCCTCCACGTGCCCCTAATATGCTGAGGTTTTTGGGTCTCTTGCTTTTCTTCTTGTCATGTTTCCTCTAGATTTGCAGGGAACTTCTCACCCATACATAGAGCTTCCAACTTTAATTATCATTGATAACCGCCAAAACAACATACCTGGAGCTCAAGACTTGTGTAGACACACCTGCATCTTCCTACTGCAATTCTCACCTGGGTAACTCTGGGAATCCCATACTCAATTAATTAGCTTTCTATTACTGCTGTAACAAGTTCCCACAAGCTAAGACGCTAAAAGCAACACACACTTATTATTTTATAGAAATCTGACATGACCTCAAAAGGCTAAGATCAAAGTGTCAGCAGGGTAGTGTTTCTTTATGGAGACTATGAGGGAGGGGATCCACTTCCTTGCCTTTTCCACCTTCTAGAGTCAACTACATTCCTTGGCTCATGCCTCCCTTCTTTTACCTTCAAACCAGCAACATTGCATCTCTCTGACAATTCTTCCATAATCACATCTCCTTTTGATCACAGACAAGAAAGTTTGTTTTTAAGGATCCATGTGATTACTCATGGCCCCACATTGAAAACCAAGGATAATTTCTCCATTTTATTTATTTATTTATTAATATATTTTATTGATTTTTTACAGAGAGGAAGAGAGAGAGAGTTAGAAACATCTATGAGAGAGAATCATCAATCAGCTGCCTCTTGCATACCCCCTGCTGGGGATGTGCCTGCAACCAAAGTACATGCCCTTGACCAGAATCAAACTGGGGACCTTTCAGCCTGCAGGCCAATGCTCTATCTACTGAGCCAAACCGGTTTTGGCTAATTTCTCCATTTTAAAGTCCTTAATTGCACCTGCAAAGTCCCTTTGGCCATACAAAGTTACATAGTCATAGATTCTGGGAATTAAGACATGAATATCTTTGGTTGGCCATTATTCTGCCCACCACACTCAACATGTCCATAATTGAAGCCATTACTGCTTCCTCCATTCCTCACCCTTCCCCATTGTTGCCAGGAGATTGGGTAGGTTGCAATTCCCTGTCATAGTGGAGGTGGGGTTCTTAACAATATCTTTAGTAAGGAGTTTTCTAAGACTCACATGGGAGAAATTATATTTTTTTGGGTTGCATGGAATTATATTTATTGGGTTGCACAGTCCCATGTCTCTTAACCCGGACCTGGAAAATACATAGCTGGACCTCCAGCAGAACCCACAGCAGGTTCAGTGTCCAGAGTTTTTGTTCCATGGT
Organism: Pipistrellus hanaki; assembly: GCF_964339955.1. Classification (NCBI taxonomy): domain Eukaryota; kingdom Metazoa; phylum Chordata; class Mammalia; order Chiroptera; family Vespertilionidae; genus Pipistrellus; species Pipistrellus hanaki. The sequence continues at coordinate 45,359,812 of NC_140518.1, forward strand.
GGAGCTGGGTCTGATATAGTATTAGGCTACCATTAGTCCACTAGTCCATTGTGTGGGTGCCACAGGACCATGGGCCACATGAATTCCAGGGAGTGTATCACCAGCCATAGTAGTTCCAGAGCACAAGAACCAAGAGAGAACTCCCTTGGTTCTGGAGTTAAGTGTCTCAGATTTCACACCCTTCTGTCCACTGACTGGCTCCCAGTTGTGACGGACAGATAAGCATCTTCCCAAATCATTCAACCTTACTGGGCATGCACCTATTGTCCAGTCCCTTCAACCCATTGATCTATAGGAACAGACTTGGGGAATGTTAAACTGTAGTTTTTTGGCAAAGCTGTATAAATAGCATGCTTATATTATTTAGTCTCCCCTTTATTATATTTCTGTTAATTAATAACCAGATTGTTATAATGGTATCACTGCTATTCCCCTGTAGTTCCTATTTACATCAATGGCACTTCTATATCCCCAATGGCCTGAGTTCAAAAGTGTGGCCTCATTATTTGCGCTTCTGTCTTTCTCACTTTTCATATCCAATTGGTGGTAAAGCCCTGCCAATTCCCCCTCTAGAAATCTCCCTTCAGAGAATCTATACCATTTAATGTAAACTCACACCTTCTGAGTTTCTTCACTTGCCTGCTCTCCAATAATATAAAAACACCACAGTCTCTAAACTGAGTAGTGTCTCACTTTGTCCCCTATTTCCACATGGTCATGGTCCTCCAGATTCTTCTTCCACACTATCACTAGAGTTATCTTTCTCAAAAGCATACTTACACTAATAAAAGAGAAACATGCAAATTGGCCCACCAGCCAATCAGGAGGGAATATGAAAATTAGAAGGACAAAGATGGCAGCTGCCCAGCTGTTCCAGATGCTGAGTGGCCGGTGGGGCAGGATGCCTGCTATGAGAGGGAGGGCAGGGGCGAAGGGATCTACAGGAGCGGCACTCTGGTGCAGCAAAAACGACTCCAGCCAGAGTGTGCAATGAAGACCAAGATGTCAGACTCAGCCAGGGTGTACAGTGAAGACCAATATGGCAGAGTCCGGCCAGAGTCTGCAGCAAAGATGAAGATGGCAGACTCCGATTGGAGTCTGCAGTGAAGACGAAAGCGACAGACTCTGGCTGGAGCCTGCAGCAAAGATGAGGAAGGCAGACTCCAGCTGGAGCAAAGGCCTGGGTCCCAGGTTCTGGAGGAAAACGTGCTAGAAGCCAAGGGAAGAAAGGCCTTGCAACAGGCCTTTAGTTTGATCACGTCAGTCCTCAGCTTAAGATGCATTTATACTAGTAGCTTCCTATGTCCTATAGGATAAGGTTCATTTTCCTTCCATGATGCAGAAGGCCCTCGATAATCTGGCCATAAACAAATTCTCTTTAACACCACACCCAGCCATAGCAGCAAGGGGAAATTTCCTGAACACACCATTTTCTTCAACCTTCTATGGATTTGCCTGTGCTATTCCTTCTACTTGGATTGTCATCTACTCTCTCTCAGGAACTAAATAGTATCCTGTCTGTGCTGTTTTCCCTCCTGCTCTTAGTTCCATGGTCCCACAGAACTCTGCATGTTGGTTTGGAACATATAATTTAGTCAGACACTCTACCACTCGGCAGTTTTAATTTAGGGAAAATTGTTTTTCTCTTTGAGTTTGGATCTTTCATCTGTATCCACCACATAGTATTCTTATGGGGATTAAATAAGATAATATATATAAAGCATCTAACGCAGTCAAAAAGTTAGTACTCAATAAGTGGCAGTTGTTATATTAGTCACATATTTTATTATATTCCCCATCATATATTTATATATCTATTTTCATTAAGAAATGACAAGCCTCTGGAGGAAATAAAAGGCTGTATTGAAAGAGCCATTTCATACTCATTTTATTTCCTTAACTAGAGGCCTGGTGCATGAAAATTCGTGCACTCAGGGGGTCCCTCAGGCTGGCCTGTGCCCTCTCACAGTCCGGGAGCTCAGGGGATGTCCAACTGTGGCTTAGGCTTACTCCCAGGGAGTGGGCCTAAGCCACAGTTGGACATCCTTAGCGCTACCAAGGAGGCGGGAGAGGCTCCCACCACTGCACTCACAGCCTTCAGCCCAGCTTGTAGCTGAATGGAGTTCCTCCTGTGGAAGCACACTGACCACCAGGGGGCAGCTCCTGCGTTGAGCATTTGCCCCCTGGTCAGTGTTGGTCTTTTCTTGTTGCTCAGCTGTTAGGGTCAATTTGCATATTACCCTTTTATTATACAGGATAGCTCACACAGTATCTAGCATATTGTACAGATTTAACCAACAATTGTCATGGATCAATAGGTATATAGATGGGTGGGTAGATAAAAAAAAAAAAAGTGGATGCCTGTAGAAATGAGCAAAATATGTATTTTGACAACCTATGGATTTGGGAAAACATCTTAGAAAGTTTCTTCTCACCTTTCACCTGGCAATCTTTTGCTCCAGACACAAGTGTATTCTTATATAAATCGATGCAAGTGATTGTCCCCTGGTGGCCGGTGAAGATTCGTATGCAAGTCCCACTTCTCAGATCCCAGTATCTGTAGGAATTATGCCAAAAAAATGTTTTTCAGATTTTCGAAGGACCCAAGGGCTAATACGGCATAGTGTTCCTGTAGATAAAAAATTAGTTGTAAGGCAGAAAAGTTTCCTGGTCAAAATCAGAGTCCTGGAATTTAATCTCAGTTATAGTACCTACTAGATGTGACTTTGGGAGAGTTACTTAATTTCTGTGTAAGCTTCTTTTCCTGATTGATGAAATGGAAGTGATAATATTAATAGTTACCACATAGGATTTTTGTGAAGAATTAAATACATGAATGGAGTGATTGTCAACCCAGGGTGATCTCCCTCCCCCGCAGGCAAGGATTTATTGAAAAACTGGCCTGGCCAGGACGGCCACAGGAGCACCACACGCAGGTGGGCCCCACACGACCGCACTGATCCAGGAACACACATACTTTTAAAATTATTAAGAAACATTAGCAAAGTTGCTAGATACAAAATCAAACTACAAAAATTTTTTTATCATTTCTCCATACCAGTAATAATCAATTTAAAATATAAATGAAAATGAAGTACTATTTACAATAGCAACGTTATAAATTCTTAGTTATAAAATAAAAAGCTTCTGCATAGCAAAAGAAACCATCAACAAAATGAAAAGGGAGCCCACTTTTTCTACGGGAGAATATATTTGCTAATGATACATCTGATAGGAGGTTCATTTCTAAAATATATAAACAGCATATATAACTCAACGACAGAAAGACAAACAATCTAATTAAAACATGGGCAAAGGACCTGAATAAATACTTCTCAAAAGAGGAAATAAAGGTCAATAGACATAAAAAAATGCTCACTAATCATCAAAGAAATGCAAATTAAAACTACAATGAGGTATCAAATCACACTTACCAGTAAGGTTACTATGAATAAATCAACTAACTATTGCTGGCAATGATATGGGGAAAAGGGAACCCTAGTATACTGCTGGTGGGAATGCAGATTGGTACAGCCACTGTGGAAAACAGTATGGAGTTTCCTCAAACAATTAAATATTGAACTGTGGTATGATCTAGAGGTTCCATTTCTGGGAATACATCCCAAGAGACCTAAAACACCAATCAGAAAGAATATATGCACCCCTAGGTTCATTGCAGCATTAACAATAGCTAAGATTTGGAAATACCCCAAGTGCCCATCAGTAGATGAGTGGATAAAAAAGCCATAGTACATTTATACAATGGAATACTATATAGCTATAAAAAGGAGGAACTCTTACTCTTCGTGACAGCATGGATGGACCTAGAGATTACACCAAGTGAAATAAGCCAGGTAGAGAAAAACAAATATCACATGATTTCACTTATATGTGGAACCTAATGAACAAAATGATCTGGCAAACAGAAGGCCTGGCTACTTTGAACAGACTGACAGATATCAGAGGAGAGTCGGGTGGGGAGCATTGGAAGAGATCAACCAAGGAACATATATGCATAGCCCATAGACACAGACAATAGTGTGAGGAATGCCTGAGGTGGTGTGGCAGCTGGGGGAATGGGTGCAAAGTGGGGGGAAATGGAGTACACCTGCAATACTGTCAAAAGTAAAGATAAGGAATTCATGCACTACAGCTAACAATACTGTGCCATATATTCAAAGTTACTAAGAGAGATCTTAAAATTCTCATCATAACAACAATAACAAAAACTGTAACTATGTGTGGTGATGGGTTTGTTTATACCTAAAACAGAAATGTTATATGACAATTATATACCCCCAATAAAAAATTTTTTCTAAAAACTCATATATACAGGCACCAGGGAACAAATCCAAGAACACATATGGCAACACTCCTTGAAAGAATAGAAAACCTAGAAACAATCAAAATATCCATTAACAACAGAATAAATAAATGAGTTAAGATATATTCATTCAATAAAACACTATATCTCAGTAAAAATACGTTAATTACTGCTGTCTACATCATATGGATGAATCTCAAAATCATAGTTCAGTACAAGAAATCAAATATGGATGAATTTTTTAAATTCCATTTATGTTAAGTTAAAAAATGGACCAAAGTAATAAATATATTTGGAGATATATATAGGTTGCATAACTATAAATAAATCAATAAAAAGGGAATAATTAGTATAAAATTTAGAATAACATTACCTCTGGTTGGGAAGAAGAAAAAAGCAAAAGGGAAAGGCACATAATAGTATTTGGAGACTGACAATGTTTTATTTCTTGGCCTAAGTAATGAGTACAATGGTCCTTTTATAATTCTTTAAATATATATATATATATATATATATATATATATATATATATATATAATTTTACTTCCATATCCTATTTCATACCCACAAAAAATACTTTTCCCTGAAGGAATCTATGAAAAGAAATATAAATTGGTACTTCATCTAGGAATGCTAAAAAAATACTTTCTGATTCAGTCTTCAACTAGAAAATACTAGTAGATCTGATCATTGTTATAAGCCTATCTCATCCAAAGTTTAAACAAATGCAAGTTTTTGGTTTTTCCCTTGCTAAAAAAGCAAAATGCTGTGGGCTATTCTAGAAGTTAGTATTTTTTTAGGATAACTTATCAATAACTACAAAAAGGAAAAAAAATATATGTACTTCTTTGTTCCACAAACTGGACTTAGGTCCTAGGTTGATGAGGAACCACAACTTGCTGGCCCACTCACCTTATACTCAGGTCATAGCTCCCGCTCAGGAGAAAGTTTTCCGCCTCACACAAGAAGAGGGCACGGATACTCCCAGTGTGGCCTCGGAATTGGACGGGGATCTCCTTTGCTCGTAAGACATCCAGAAGCTGGATCTTCCGATTGGATGACACAGCTACCACATCTCCCCCAGAATAGTGGATGATTCTATTTCTGTCCCACCTGGGTTGCCAGGAAAAAGGATGATCCATGAAAAGAGAGTTAGTGTCCAGCCTGGAACTCACTAGCACGGTGATTTCACCTGCAAGTATATGAAAAGTCAAGGCCTTCCAACAAGGACAGTAGCAGAGATAAAGGCCTAGTATTAATGGGCCCTATTATATCACTACCTCATAGCATAACAAAAAATCCATTTGGGGTAAAATTAAAACCTAAAGACAAGGCGCAAAATCTAAAAAAAAAAAAAAAAAAAAAAAAAAAAAAAAAAAAAAAAAAAAAAATTTGTTAATTAATGTATAATATGATAAATCCCCAAAAGAGAGAATAGGAGAATAGAGTATGCAGTATTTCCCAAACTTATTTAACCACAGAACCCTTTTTAATGGAAAACCTCAGAGGAACACAGTTGGGAAGCCCTATACCCACTGCATATACCACTATTTCTTTTTTTTTTTTTTTTTTAATTTTTCTTAACCAATATCCATGAGCATCTATTAAGTTCCAAGTCCTGAGCTAATAGGAGCCATGAGGAATGCAAAAATGAGTAAGATATGGACCTTGACTTCAATGAGCTTGTAGTCTGATAAAACAAGTTGAATTGAATTAATTTTTCAGCCATAATATTATTAACAAATAGATAAAATGTGATCAGGATGACCAAATAATTATTATCCAAATATTTTTTATTGTGAAAGGAGACACTATTATTAATTACTCCAGGATCACAGAGTAAAGTGGGATTGCTTCAGTAAAAAGGAATGTATGGTCACTCTAAATATGAGAAGCAATTTTGTCCTCATTGCATTTGTCATTCCTTGAGCCCAACCAGTCACCATCTTTTCTAAAGAGTACCTATCACCATACCACTCATAAAAAGTCAACTTTGCATGTCTCCTATGTGCTCTGTCTTTCCCTTAAGGACTGGTCAATATGCAATTTGTTAGTATGGCTCACAGCCAAAAATAAAATAGATATGGCCTTCACAAAACCTTGTGAAAGAAGAGTGAAATCCTAGGCCTAAAGATGGCAGAAAGTTGACTGTTAAAGGGTCTTATAGCATATCTACATGATGTCACACTATGTAGTTATCATAAATACTATTTTCATATTTAACATGGAAAAATACCCACAGTATTTTGCTGGAGTGGGTTACAGAAATATGTATAGCATAACCCACTTCTATTTAAAATATATATATTTATGCATGCAAAAAAATTCTAGAATAGACATGGTGTTATCTCTAGAACACAAAATTATAAGAGATCTTTGCTTTTCTCTATACGTTTTCTGGCATTTGAGGATCCCCCCCCCCCCCCCCCCCACTAAGCATATTTTACTTCTGATATTAGAATAAAACAATAAAATATTTCAAAAAGAAAAATTTGATGCATGTAAGTTGTACATGTTTGTTGGTCAGTATATCCAAAATTTATAAAGGGAAAATATCCCCCACTCACTGCTGATAATAGTGCAAAAAAAAGCAAGCACCTATTGTCATGTTAATTTAGAGCCTGAGGTGAGGAAGGATTGCCTTTCCAAGTGAACCAGGGTCATGGGAATCCTAAGATGCCAGTGTAGGCAATTCAAAGATCTCTGAAGACCTATATTCAGATCCTAGTACCTACGTGTCAGAAAGAATGTGGATGTTGTAAGACCCACAGAAGACATTTCTCTCCTCCATCTGGATCTGCTGGGTTTCCTGGTTCTGGTAAGCCATCCACAAGTTGTTGTCATTCTAACAAGGGAACACTTGGAGTCAAAGTACAGTGTCAACTTTACCCCTAAAGTCTCCCCCCGCAAGGATACAAGGGCCCTCTTCAGGCTGTGGCTGTTGCTAAGTGGTCATGGGGAAGGGCCAAGGAGCAGGCAGAAAGGTAATCTGTAAGTGAGAAAATATTGAGTCCAAGGTCCTAATTTTTCTCCCATTTCTTTATGTTTCATATGCATTTTGATTCCATCAACTTTCAATATTGCTGATGCTCAACTTTTTAAAAAGTGAGCTTACAAAGGGTATATTCACAGATAAAGGCACAGGTCCCTTTTGACCAGCCATTGCATGCAGTAGGGTTTCACATTTATATTACATATACTTGACAATACAAAGTATATTCATGGGAACTGCAATATATGAAATTACTCTATGAGTTCGCACTTCAAAGTTTTCATACATCTACAATCTTAATTTCTCCTTACAGCTGCCTCACAAAGTACATCTTTCACCCTACAAAGTGTTCTCATCATTTTACAGATGAGGTATCTGAGCCTCAGAGAGGAGAAATCAATATATGAAACCTCAGCAGAGGTGCTTGCTTTTCCTTTCCCTTCCTTCTTCCCTGCCTCCCTCCCTCCCTTTCTCCCTCCCTCCCTCCCTCCCTCTTTTCTTCCCTCCTCCTCCTGTCGTCCCTATTATTTTTCTCCCTCCCTTAATCAAATACTTGCTGAGCAGCTATAGCCTTCTAGGCATGCTGAATTCTGGCACAGATGACTCAACTGCACTCCTAGTTCCATTCTTCTTTCCAGCCATACTCTTCTCTCTCCAAAAGCAGAAAATAATACACGACCAGGCAACCAAACACAGAGTGAGTTTGTCATGAAAGCAAAGAAGACCAAACCATCGTATTTGCATCTGGAAGACCTTATAGGGACATCTCTTCCTAAGTCTCCTTCTAAGCCTTAGGCATCTTCATGCCTATAGGCTCTTCCTCAGAATGGTTGCTTTCCTCAGCTTACTCTCCTTTTTTTAAAAAAATATATATACTTTATTGCTTTTTTATAGAGAGAAAGGGAGAGGGATAGAGAGTTAGAAACATTGATGAGAGAGAAACATGGATCAGCTACCTCATGCACACCTCCTATTGGGAATGTGCCAGCAACCAAGGTAATGCCCTTGACCAGAATCGAACTTGGGACTTTCAGTCTACAGGCTGATGCTCTATCCACTGAGCCAAACCGGTTAGGGCAGCTTACTCTCCAAAAATTTAACCTAGTGATATCCACCCACAAGTCTCTCCTCAGAAGAATCTATCAAACGGCCTCCCCTCCAGAGGGCCAGTTTGGAGTCCAAGCAGCTCTGTTACCTGCCTTGAATTAAATGAGGCTTTCCTGGCTTCTCACAGTCATGCTGGAATTCCTTGGCTCTTGCCCACCAATTAAGTTTGGAGCGCTTAGAATCTACATGGCAGAGTCATTGGGAGGAATAAGACCTGAGTTCAAATTCCAGCTTGCCACTGACCAGCTATGGGAGCTTGGGCAAGTTTTCCAGCAACATGGCCTTCATTTCCACCTCTAGAAACTGAGAGCAATGCTATATACCTAGCCTAAGATGAATATCAAGTATATAATGTGTACAAAGCCTAGGCACCATGCCTGGCACACTGAGCTCAGTACCCATTGCAATCAGCACCTTTCAGCAGTACTCACCCTCCACCTTTTCCTAGCAGACCCCTTAACTCTTTTGTCTCACTGCTTCACATGTCCTCATTTGGCCTCATATTGTCTCTCTGTTCCTAAATTATACATTTCTAAAGTATTACACCCTGCCTGGGTGGTTCTTTTTTGTCAGCTATTTATAGCTTTTTCACCTAAGAAAGAAGCATGTTCGTTTCACTATACCCAACAGCAGGTCAGCATTTCACTTATATTTGTCTCTATTATTCTGCTGGTTAGAATCCTGAAACTCTCTGTGCCTCAGTTTCTTTATCTATAGAATGAGTGAATGGACCAACTCAAAGATTTAAAAAATTGCAAGTCAAATGAGGTAAAAAAAAAAAAAAAAAGTGTATTTACCTTGGCCCATATTTTTTTAAGTGCTTTTAATTGGTTGCCAGCATTTAAAAAAGCAAAGAATGGCCGAAGCTGGTTTGGCTCAGAGGTAGAGCGTCGGTCTGCGGACTGAAAGGTCCCAGGTTCAATTCTGGTCAAGGGCATGTACATTGATTGCAGGCACATCCCCGGTAGGAGGTGTGCAAGAGGCAGTTGGTTGATGTTTCTCTCTCATCGACATTTCTAGCTCTCTTTCTCTCTCCCTTCCTCTCTGTAAAAAATCAATAAAATATATTTAAAAAAATAAAAATAAATAAAAAGCAAAGAATGTCACATGATAATTTAGGTTTCTAATTTCTCTCAAAAGTTCAGGTGGTCTAGGAGATTGATCTTCACAGTCTTCCATGGCAATAATTAGCTCTAGCTGAGTAGCAACAGGCCCCTTCAGATGGAAAGTGAACCCTCTAATCCATCACTGTTTCACTGTTCTTTAGTACTTATACCACTGCCTCCCTCATTCATGAGGCCTGTCTGGCCTCTACAACCATGAACTAGATGGTCTCTCTGGACACTTCTTTTATCATTTTCGATGCAGTTTTCTTATTGGAAACTACAGTCTGATCACCCCTCAATAAATATTCTTTTAGGACCCATTGAATAGTTTCAAAATAGAAGGCCCTTGAGAAAAGAGGAGGAAGCAGTAATCTAATGAATGGCTCTAGGAATGAACCATGCCTGGATAGGCAGAACATAGAGTTCAGGGTCATCCATCTGCTCTTCATTATTGCCTAAGATTTTGGTAGGGAGATCTATGGTTAAGTAACTTTCCCCTTCTATCCTAGAATCAGAATGAACCTGGACATGAAAAGTGAGAAAATTTAATTCATTCTGGATCCTGTACATTCTGGACGGGCCCTCCTGTTCTCATTCCAGAGCCACAGACTTCTGCAGCCTCTAGATGCCTGGATAAATGGGTGTGGAGGAAAATCCCAGCTATAATTGGCATTGCACCTGGCTCTGAGCTTTGCACCAGATGACTTGGTGCTGGGACATAGCAATGAGATTTTAAAGTAAGGACAAATGCTGAGACAACAACCAAATCAATCCATTTGTTTAACACCTGAGGTATTTCAGGGTTAAAAAAAGGAAGTAACTTAAGCTGAAGGACACATGACACAGAATTCTGGTCTTCCATAAGGAATATCACTTCCAATATCCTATATCCATATGCTTTATCCTATATCCTCCCATTTTCTATACCCTATGTAAGGACTGAGCCTGGACTTCAGCTTTTATTGGCCAATAAGAGATGATTTTCACAGTTATTTGACCCCGATGCCATCAGAACCCACCTTTGTTTTCAGTTTCCATTTCTGATTTTTCACACGTATGCGCTTTATATCATCTGTCATTTTAGGAACTGGGACGAAAACCTTGCAGGCATAGGTGGGATCTATTCCCTTTGTGTAGGAACCCTGGGGGGGAAACAGAAAATGGCTACTTTTGATTCCTCTCTCTGAGAGAAGGAAAAAACTAGTGCTTGGCAAGATTCAAAACAAGGATGAGCTCTAACTCAGGGAGGCCTGAGCCTGGCTAGTTAGGCAATAGGGTGTGTAGACTGGCTTAAAGAGGATAATACTAAAGATTTGGAATGAGACCAGAAAGAGGGGTCAGTCATCCCCAGTTTTCCAGGATGACCTGTTTCTTCTCCTCTTCTCTCATCTGTCTGCTGGGAAAAATTCTAGCTCCCAAGAATCCTTGATTTGAATTAGGTTTCAGGTAAGAAACAGAAGTAAAAATGCCAGAGAAAATTGCATTTTAACCTACAAATAGACTTTGTGGCCTTGCAGACATCTGTGTACTGTGTTAGGCTGACCTAGAAACATACACATGACTTCCTGATGGCCTAAGCCACAATGCAGCTCTATGGGCCAGCGGTCAAGGGTTGGGGCAGGGGTGGGTGGTGAGTCCCTACTTCACATGATTTCCCAAGGCTCTGCCTTTCTCTTCCAGATAGGTTTCTACCTATTGTCCCTGCTCAACACACTTACAATGGTATAGATTAATGGGGAGTCCACACAGAAAGGAAGTGAAGCCTATGAAGCAGCAAAATGGAGAAGGAGGCCATTCAAAGGGTCTGCTGAGTGGGCTGAAAGGCTCCAGTCTCTCAGCCTCCACAAGGAAGTAAGGCCAGTCTGCAGACTGCCCCTCCAGACAGGAGTACCTGCAGTAAGGCGATCTGGTTGTGAGTGAACGCATGCATCGAGTAGTCCTTCTTGACTTTCTTTGCCAGTACAGCCCAATGCTGGCTCACAGAGGCACATCTGCTCAGGGTGTTTTTATCGAGCATACCTGTGGGGAGGTGGGGAAGGTAGATAAACCTGGGACCCTTTAAACTGGATTACAAAAGGAAGACTCTTGAGAAATCACCAATACATCTTAGCATACTTAGGATATACTTGGAGAGATGGATGGGCAGTTGACGGATGAAGTCCCGGTATTTGCAGGCTCCAGAAGACAAGTCCTTGACAACATCCTGGTCAACCAACAGATTGGATGGGATGTACCCTACCTTGAGCATGTGTGCTTTTTTGGAATATAGCTTATTCATCTCAGAAATGCACTGGAGCGAACTCGTCCATTGTCCCTCTAGAACCGAGACAGAGAAAGGAACATGGTTTGTCTCTTGTATAACTCCAGGCCAGAATGCATCAGAGTCTGCCCTTAGGCTACTGGAGTTTTGTCATTTCTTCTGCAAAAATGAAATTAGAAGCTCCCTAACCAAGTATGTAAGTACTTTCCAAACTTCCCAGTTCAAGGAGATGTCTGTAGTTTCAAAGTCTACCCTGCTCAGGAATGGCATCTGGAATTTCCTTCAAATTAAGGAAGCACTGTAAACAATTTTAAAAGAGGGGAATGATGAAATAAATTGGTAAGATGTTGATAATTGTTGAATTTAGGTAATGGTTATGTGAATGGTTATTATACTACTAGAGGCCCAGTGCATGAATTCATGCATGGGTGGGGTCTGGCCAGCTTAGCTCCAATCATCGGATTGAGACTAGGCCTGTTGGGAGGAGGTTAGTCAGCCAGCCCACCAAGCAGGAGGTTAGTCAGCCAGCCCACCAAGATTGGGGCTCAATCTGGGCTGAGCTGGCTGGGGGGAGGGAGGAAGGCAACTGGCTGGTGGACCCCACCTTCAAATGGGGTGGGGAAGACCAATCAGGGGTCAGCTGCCAGAGGAGGGGCTGTAGGAGGTTGGCTGGCCAACCCTACCCGATTGGTGTGGGGGGCCGATGATCAGGGACAGAACTGGCTATGGGGAGGGGCCATGGGCCCATCAGGGTGGTAGGGGCTGATTTGGGGTGGGGCTAGCCATGGGGAGGGGCTGTGGGCAGTGGGCTGGCCAACCCTGCTCCCAGATTGGGATAGGAGGACTGATCTGGGGTGGGGCCAGGTAGGGAGGGACTGCAGGAAGTTGGCTGGCTGGCCTCACCCTCTATTGGGGTAGGGAGGCTGATTCGGGGCAGGACTAGCTAGGGAGAAGGGATGCAGGCCAATTGGGATGGGGTAGGCCCATTGAAGGCAAGGGTGGCAGGGAGGGAAGAGCTGTGGAGCATTGGCCAGCCGACCCACCCTCAATTGGGGTGGGAGAGGCTGATCAGGGATGGGGTGGCGGGGGGGGGGGGGGGGGGGGGGAAGTGGTTGCAAAAGGTTGACCACCAGCCTCACCCCCAATCAGGCCAGTTCACTGGCCACAGTGAGCATCATAGCAACCAGTCATTTAGGTCATTGTGGCATTCTGGTCACTGGCACATATATATATTAGAGGCCCAGTGCGCATATATATATATATATATATATATATATATATATATATATATATATATATATATTAGAGGCCCAGTGCATATATATATATATATATATATATATATATATATATATATATTAGAGGCCCAGTGCATGAAATTCATGTATGGGGGTGGGGATGTCCCTCAGCCAAGCCTGCACCCTCTCCAATATGGGATCCCTCTCATAATCCAGAACTTCTGGCTCCCAAATGCTTGCGTGCCTGCCTTCCTAATTTCTCCTAACCGCTTCTGCCTGCCAGCCTGATCACCCCTAACCACTCCCCTGCCAGCCTGATTGATGCCTAATTGCTCCCCTGCCAGCCTGTTTGCCCCTAACTGTTCTGCTCTGTATGCCTGGTCACCCTTAACTGCCTTCCCCTGTAGGCCTGATCCCCCCAACTGTTCTTTCCTGCAGGCCTGGGTCCCTCCCAAATGCCCTTCCCTGCAAGCCTGGTAACCCCCAACTTCCCTCCTCTGCCAGCTTGGTCACCCCTAACTGCCCTCCCCTGAAGATATGATCACCCCAACTGCCCTCCCTTGCAGGCCTGATCCCTCCCAACTGCCCTCCCTTGCTGGCCATCTTGTGTGGTGTACATATGTGTCCACATGGAGGCAGGATCTTTGACCACATGGGGGTAGCCATCTTGTATGTTGGAGTGATGGTCAATCTGCATATTACTCTTTTATTACATAGGATAGAGGCATGGTGCACAGGTGGGGCTGGCTGGTTTGCCCTGAAGAATGTCCTGGATCAGGGTGCGGGTTCCCTTGGGGTGTGGGGCAGCCTGGGCAAGGGGCCTGTGGTGGTTTGCAGGTGAGCCACATCCCCTGGTGACCTAAGCAGAGGCCCTGTTATCTGGGGTTTATTTTATCTTCTACAATTGAAACTTTTTAGCCTTAAGCGGAAACCTGGGCTGGCCAGGGTGTGCAGAAAGCTTGGCTTCCTCCATCGTCATTGGGGGCAACCCTAGCCTCCTGCTCTTTCCAGTTCCATGGCTGCCACCATTTCTGTTTGGATTTATTTATCTTCTATCATTGAAACTTTGTAGCCTTGAGTGGAGGTCTAGGCCAGCAAGGGCAGGGTGAAAGCTTGGCTTCCTCCATCACCGGGGAAACTTAAGCCTCCCTCCTGTTCTCTGTGGCCATAGCCATCTTGGTTTGGTTTATTTGCATATTCATTCCTGAATGTCTGGTGGGTATGGCTTGTAGGTGTAGTAGAGTGATGGTTAATTTACATATTATTCTTTTATTAGATAGGATATACCGTATTTTCCGGTGTATAAGACAACTTTTGAAATGATAAAAAGCCTGCTCAGATTGGCCAGAGTCAGAGAGGCGGTCTATTAAAAAAAGAACTGGTGTTGCCTCGGAAGTGGGGGGTAGTCTTATACAGTGAATATAGGCCTAAACCTATGTTTTAACTGTAAAATTAGGGGGGTCGTCTTATACGCCGGAAAAATACGGTATATAGATTCCATCTACTTTTGAAATTTTCTATATAAAAATGGTTTAGAACCTACGTGTCATATTTTCTGTAATTGTTTCTTGTATATGTCTTGCTTTGATGTCCAGCTTTGAAAGGCCTTGAGGTCATGGTTCAAATCGCCCACTGCTTCTATTTCCTATCAAGTAATCCAGTGCTAAAAAAACAGCCATTGCATTTTTCAAAAAGAATGGTTGAATTCTAGGGGTACCAACCATGCTACAGGTCAGGGGCTAAACAAGGAACTTAGCCTGGGACAGAGAGAGGCTTCCAAAGAAGCTCTTGAGAGTTTCCTTTCTGATGTCTAGTCTCAGGTAGCTCTCAGAGGCACCTTGCTGTAGATTTTTTTAGTGATAACAACTGATTTTTACCCTTCTTCTCCCCTTCCCAGAGATTCCAGCACAGCATAGGTGAAAAATGAAGGTTAATTCCCCAAATCTGTCATTCCCAGATGCTATTGCCCTCGCAGCCCCTCCAACTCCATTGGGGCTGCCCAATCTCATATCTATTGGCTTTCTCACTACAAACCGACTTACCAGTATTAGATGTTTCCCATTCAACATTTTTAAGCAAGCTTTTTCCCTCTGGATCTTTGGACAAAGGGAAGGATGTGCTCCTGGCTGTTATAGTATCAAGCTGGAGGTTGTAGTATTTTTCAGGAAATAAAAGCATAAGACTGGGGTCTTGACCAAGTTCTGAAAAACAAAAGATCAAGACAAGGTTGTTCTTTAAGCAGGTATGTGGAAGAATAATGGCAGTAAATTATTTAATTTCTACTTGCTTCTTTTAAATCTACGTAAAATGGGCCAGGCCAATTATGTCGGTTTTCATTTGGGGTCTTTGAGTTTCTATGCAAATATCACAGAATTCCCATACTTAGATTTTGCCAGCCTACCTACAATGCAAAATTTATCAGAGCTCTTTTACAGAGAGCATGAGAATGCTGTGGGCAAGAGCTGGAAGAGGGACTGCTTTTCTGGAGCTCTAGGTGCATTTTCTTCAATGACATGAATAAGTATCCTTTAGTAAAAAAAAAAAAAAATAATAATAATAATAACTTTTTAAGAAAGAAGTTCCCTAGGACCTTGGTTGGCAAACTGCAGCTCGCGAGCCACTTGTGGCTCTTTGGCCCCTTGAGTGAGGCTCTTCCACAAAAATACCACAGCCTGGGGGAGTCTATTTTGAAGAAGTGGTATTAGAAGAAGTTTAAGTTTTAAAAAGTTGTCTCTCAAAAGAAATTTCAATTGTTGTACTGTTGATATTTGTCTCTGTTGACTAATGAGTTTGCCGACCACTGCCGTAGGAGAAAGAGAAGGCTGCACAACCTGTAACTGGGCTCGACCCTAATATAAGTATCAATAGCTAATTGCTGTGGAGGGTGATGAAAACCTTTGAGAGTAAACCACAGAGCAGTGTATGTGGGTGTATAAGCCAGACCTGCTGTAGTCTGCCCTTCCTTGTGGTGAGGGGTAGCACTGCACAGTGGGAGATGCTCAGGAAAGGAGTTCTGGTTTTCAACCCCCTTGCCTGGGTGACCCAGTTCCAATCTCTCAGATTTCCTGATCTCTGGCTTACTTATCTATGAAATTCAGGAGCTGGACTAATTTTTTTCATCACTTCTTCCTTTCAGATTATCATTCTTTCACTTCCCTAATGCACAGAAGAAGCCAAGTGGCATAAATTGTGATCTAATCACCCATAGTTCATCTACCGTGTTTCCCTGAAAATAAGACATCCTCCAAAAATAAGACCTACTTACAGGTTTCCTTCTGAGTGAAATATAAGGCATCCCCCGAAAATAAGGCCACCCTAGGCTAAACATGAGAGCTTTGGTCCACTGATTCTGAAAGAAATGGAGTCACAAGAAATTCACCAGGAAATTCAGAAATTGGATTTTTATGATGGTGTTCCAGAAGATGATGACATGATTGTCATTGAATAAATGAGTAAATTCTTGATACTGTAGGATTCACAGTTTGTCTGATTTGTGTTGACAACTACCGTACTACCGTACCGTATACAGGTAATAAATTCCCTTTATTTTCATTTAGCAAAAAATGTGTACCGTATTCTTCTTCATGGAAAAATAAGACATCCCCTGAAAATAAGACCTAGCGCATTTTTGGGAGCAAAAATTAATATAAGACACTGTCTTATTTTCGGGGAAACAGGGTAGCTTAAAAATCCTTTTGGGTTCCACTCGTCTACAATTATAACTACAAATAAGTTCTCATGGACATTAGGAATTTCTATTTTTCAAGACCTCACACTCTTGCCGAAACCAGTTTGGCTCAGTGGATAGAGAGTCGTCCTGTGGACTGAAGGGTCCTGGTTTCAATTCCAGTCAAGGGCATGTACCTTGGTTGCGAGCACATCCCCGATAGGGGGTGTGCAGGAGGCAGCTGATCGATGTTTCTCTGTCATTGATGTTTCTAACTCTCTATCCCTCTCCCTTCCTCTCTGTGGAAAATCAATAAAACATATTAAAAAAAAAGAAGAAGAAAAAAAAAAGACCTCACTCTGAAACTCCTGCACCTGATAGCTCCCTTCCAGCCTGCTTTTATCTCCACTAAACCTGTGCTTCCCCACACTGGACCTTTCACTCCTGGACACCTGAGAAATCTACCTCTTGCCTTCTTTCTGGTTGTTTTTGCTTCCCCGATTGAGCTGGCCAAACATTTCTAAGATCTTCTCACCAACACACTATGGCTCTCAAAGTGAAGTCTCAACCAGCAACATCAGCATCAGCTAGGAACTTGTTAGAAATGCACTTTGTCTGACCTGCTGATTCAAGAGTTTTGAGGGAGCTCAGCCAGCTGTGACTTTATAAGTCCTACCCCAGATTCTAATACAAGTTAAATTTAAGAAGTGTGCTAGCCTTACTTAGCCCTTTCACTATCTCCAGCCTTGGATAAACTCCACTTCAAGGCTAGATTTTATGTGCAAGCAAGAAACATAATGCAATGAGTGAAAACATAAAGCTCTAGGTTTTGATCTGTTGGCCTGGTTTCTGCAGTGAAGGGTAAAGGACAAAACAATTCAATTGCTTCCCCTTTGCATCCCTCCCAAGGCCAGACCAATCTCTAGCTCATTGATTCAGGAATCACACCAGCCTTAAGTGATAGACACACAGACTAGCCATTTCTGTGCTGAAGGGAGGCAGAACCTGTTTTAAAGGCTTGGCAGTTAAAAGTTCCATACACCCTGCTGCATTTATCATTTGACTATTTTCTAGAAGGAAATTATATTAAGCACTTTCTCCTTTGGTAAATAGGATCTGGTGTCAGCGCAAAGGACTCTATTCTGCCTTCTGGAAAATCCCAATCTACCTCATAAGTTTGTCCTTTACCGACTTCAGGAACCTGACTCTCCGGGCCATCTGGTCTCTACCTGTAGCCTCATTTACCTAAAATGGTATCATGCTCCTTCTGAAACAGGACTCTGATGACGTTGGCAGCAATGAGCAGTAACTTGGGGTCGCACATCTGCAGCAGCAAGAGTGTGTAATTTGCTTTAGTCCGGTGGGTGCTGTTCCTAAACCAGCACAGTATCTCCTTCATATTCTGCTCTACTGTCTTATCCAGTATCTGGCTCACGGAGAACTTCATGATGTCCACCTCCCGCTTGCTGAGTTCGATCCGGGACCTGTTATAGATGAAATCCTTCCCCTGTATGGTCTGAAGGAGAGTTAGGAAATAGTGTAACAAATATAAGCTATCTAACTGTCCCAGAATGCTCACTAGAAACCTCCTCTGAGCTATGTCACTGACCCTTCGGAACCACTCTTTGGTGGAGAAGATCTTCCTAGCCAAGATGCACGTTTCACACCTCTGACACACGGGCACAGTTTCATTCTCACAGCGAAAATAGGGGACAGTCTTGAGCCTTGATTCCATGTTGTTCATGATCCTGAGAGGACCAGCTCATTTTATCCTTGCCCGTGGTCAGCTCCACCGAACAGCAGAGGGACAGGAGAAGCTGATAAATATCCCAAATGACACTTTTCTATTATAAGCATCTCCTAGAGAAAAAGCAAGCCTCTGAGATGGATGGAAAGCTTAGCTCTCCCAGAAACTGCCAGTAGAAGTCTGCCTGTTGGTACTGAACTCCTAGGAAACATGGTTTTACCATAAATCTCCTAAACCTGGCACTGCTTTTGTGGAGGCAGTTGCTGTATATTCTGAAAGAGCTGGTCATCTCATTTCTAGAACAAGAACAGTGTTAGTCAAACTTAAATAATATATGAACAATTTTTAAAGGGAGAAAATATTGGGTAGCTTGGTGTTGAGCTCCAATTGGTATTGTTATTAATGACTTTTAAATATTTGTGAATGTAAAATTAGATGTAACTTCTTATGATTATAGCTGTTTGATTAGAAGATGGCTATCCCAATGACCATGAATATATTTATACTCATTTTCTTAACTCATTATCAAAGTAAAAACACAAGTGTTTAATATAAATTTAAGTTATTTAGCTGCTTGAGAATGCTAACCAGAAACCTCTTTAGGGAAGCACTCAGTGGAAAAATTTTCACTGGGACAAAGAGTGTACTTGGGGACTTCCAACCTCAATCACATGCGAACCCATGTGTCTAGGAGGCAGCTTCGGAGGGAAAAGTGTGGGGTGTGGGCCAGACTCTTGAGTTTAGATCCCAGACCACCTGCTTACTAGTTCTGTGAACACAGGCACATTGCTTCATCCTCTCTGCTTCAGTTTCTGTAGCTGGGAAATTGAGATAACACTTTCTACTACATACTAGTAAAGTCCTTGTGAGGATTAAATGAACTACTATACACAAAGAATTTAAGAGATTGTCTAGTATATAACTAGCCCCCAATGAATCCTAATTATTGTACCCTTGTTACCATAATTATTATTGTCATTGAGATCACTCTGCTGGCAGCCAGGCAATCAATGTTCACTAAGATGTTCATATGTGTGTATGTTCATACATTGAGATGGATGTAAAGAAATAATGTGGGAGGGGGGCAATGTTAAAATATGTACACAGATAATAATTTAATAATAATAAAAAGAAATAATGTGACTATGGGTGTAGTTTTTAAAAGAAAAATGACATGAAAATAACTTACTTATTTCATGAGATCTTTACTTTTTAACTCTGGCTTATGATCCATTCAGGTGTGACAACTGGGGCCATTAAAGACAACATAAGGGTGCACATGGCAGTTAGAAATTTTTCAAAATAATTAATAAAGATGTACTGTTGCTGAGTTGGGAAAAATTGCTGTACTAGACTATTACCTAACATAGCTACCCAGCTTGTCCCTGCAGCCAAAATGACCTTGTAAATTTTGTAAGCCCAGAGAGAGACTTGAAAGCACACTGAGACCATTTTGCTTCAGACAAGACAAGGTTCAAAAACTGATTCTGGTACTTAGGAACTACATGGTCTTCAGTAAGCTACCTGATGAAGATGGCAAAGATGAAAGCAGGTAATAAAAATTATAGCCACCTTCTGAATTAAAGCAAATGTGTGAGACCAGTCACTGCTACTGTTGTTGTTTTTATGGTTATTATTCCAGATTAAAGAGATTTGCAATGCCATAAGCACTTCCAGTCTAGAGATCTGGCAGTTAAAGACAGGCATTGGAAATCATTGCCAGAGGTGGTTTGCAATGGCAGTCCCATACAAGGGTCGGGTGGGGGCAAGAATCAAGCCAGGGAGGACAGTGCTAGTAGCTCAGCCTCTTCTATCTGAAGAGATATTTGAAAGGCAAAAGCAGATTAGTATATAGTAATCTATCAGGAAGGCCAGACAAAGGAGGATGGGAGGCCCAAAGCAGAGGATTGGGGATATATTGTCCCCAGAAGGACTACAAAGTAAAATTAAAAGTAGCTTGTTTTTGAAAATCCAAATTAAGATTTTAATCTGTGAGGTTGATATACGTGAAGCAGTTTTACTAACCCAACAGCCTTTACTCCATGCTCAGAGGCCCACCGTGGCCCACAGAGACACTAGGTGGAATCCCAGAGGTGCGGCCTTAAACAAGTACCTCCAGCCTCACTGAGGCCAGTTTCCATCCTGTGGATGACACATGATCCTCCCTACCCTGTAGAATGTAATGTGAGGGTTACATTCATCAAAGTAGGTGATCACAATACTTCTGCTGCCTATCCATTCCACTCACCACCCTAAAAGCACATGCACACACAGCCTCTCACCTGGCTCAGGAGTCATTTGGGATCTGATGGTAGAGTTTAGAAAATGGCCTTGGTGAAGGGCAGGACAAGATGACCAGATGGGATAAACCAAAGGGCTAATAGGCAACCTGGAAACTCAATGATTTCTCACGGTGAAGAAATAGCTCGGTGATACCCAAAGGAGTGGGCAGGCAAACAGGTCTCAGCCAGAGTGAGACCCAGGTCATCGTTGACAGTATTACAAATGTCCCTCATTCCCTGCCTTCCCCCATTTGTCCACCTCCACCCAGCTCCTGCCACCCCTCCTCTTATCTCCACCACTCTGTTGACTGTGTCCATTAGCTATATATATATCTTTTTTGGCTACTCTCTTCACCTTCTTTTACCCAGTTACCCCAATCCACTCCCTTCTAATATCTATCAGTCTATTCCATGTATCCATGCCTCTGGTTCAATTTTGTTTGCCAGTTTATTTTATTTATTAGATCCTACATATAAGTGATACCATGTGATACATCTTTCTCTGACTGGCTTTTTTTGCTTAGCATATTACTCTCCAGCTCCAGTCATGCTGTCACAAAGGGTAAGAGTTCCTTCTATTTTTATAGTGTGTAGTATTGTGTAAATATACCCCAGTTTTTTTTAGCCACTCATCTATTGATTAGCACTTGGGCTGTTTCTATATCTTGGCTATTATAAATAATTATGCTATAAAATAGGGGTGCATATATTATTTATGATTGCTGTTTTGGGATTCTTGAAGTATAATTTCAGAAGTGGGACCTCTAGGTCAGAAGGCATTTCCATTTTTAATTTTTTGAGTAAACTCCATAGTGTTTTCCACCAGTCTGCATTCCCACCAACAGTGCACTAGGGTTCTCTTTTCACCACAGCCTGATCAGCACTTGTTTGTTGATTTATTGATGGTAACAATTCTGGCAGGTGTGGGCTGATATATTGTCATTTAATTTGAATCTCTTTGATGATTAGTGACATTGGCCCTTTTTTCATATTTCTACTGGCCAAAATCAACTTCTTGTGATCAAAAGACACAGCTAGTTATCTTCTAAGTTACTATATCTTAGCATCTAACACAGTGATTATACTTGAATTGATTTGATTTGAAGACATGCTGAAACAAGTTGAAGAGATAGGGGCTTTCAGATTGAGCAAGTATTCATATCTCATCATTTTATCATGAGTCTTGGAAAAATGTGGGAATTTACTCAAAATTCATAAGATATCTATAAGAAAATGGCATATGCCTTTGTATTTCAAAAGTCCAATCAAGTTGGTTTAGCATGTAAGTGCAATACTAATATTCTCTTGCAACCACATCAAAATTACAACTAAACTACAGAACAACAATCATTGAGAATCACCTGAAATATAGCTGAACAGAGTCTTATAACTGAGGATATGTGGAGACTGGTAGGAGTGAGAGAGAGATGTGGACAGGGGGTCCCACAACCACATGTGACTGCTAAAATTCCAGATGGATATTTCAGTTGCACAATCCCCCTTGAGGAGCAAGGCATTCCAGCCCCACACCAGGCCCCCAAGCCCAGGATTCCAGTGCCAAGTAGAATAGTCCTCATAATTTCTGGCTATAAAAACCACAGGGATTGTGGCTGAGTGACATGGAGGGCTTATGTATAGTTCTAGATGTTTCTCTTAAAGGGCCTGTGCACAAATTTACTCAGACTCACTCACTCTGAGATCCAGCACTGGGGCAGCAGTTCAAAGGGGGTCAGGGACATATGGGGAGGAACTGAATTGTCTGGCATCAGAGCAAGGGCTGGAAAGGCAGCTTTCTCCCAAACAAAAGTATTGGCAAAGGCCATTGTTCCTTTGCTGAGCTCTCACAGATATGGCAGGTGGGCACCATATCTGAGTCTCCATCAACCTGGCAAACACTGTTCCCCCCAATCTGGTGATTCCCTGAGACCTACCCCACTCAAGTTTCAGGACCACTCAGTGCCTTTCCATGCAAACCACCTGTCTTAGCTCATATTATGGATTTCGCTAAAATCTCTAAAACAAGCACCATTTGGCCTTAAAATGCCCCAAACCACTTGCTAAGGGGCCCCACGCCTGGCACTAGAAGCAACCAGCCTTGGTTCACAGCTTGGTCTCTTCAGGCACCTCTAACATCAGCACAAATAGCAGCCATCTACTTGTGCTGAGGTTAGAGGTGCCCAGGAGAGACCAAGATTGTTTTGTAGCTTATGCTGGGTAGCTCCAGGCAAGACACAGGTGTCAGCTGACCTTGGCCTACACCTCCCATGGGGCCCCAGAGCCAGTGAACCCAGTGAATAGCTCAGACCACAGATAAACACCAACCATCCACCTCCACTAGCAACACATTCCAGGGAAGGACTTAGTGGATATTAGAGCCTTCTGAAGTGTCATGAACCTGCAGAGTAGATCCTTCATGGTGGTTATAGCCAGTCCTCACGACCAATTTGCTTGAAGGTAAATACCTCCCATTAATGTGCCAGCAGCAATCAACACTCAACTACAATAGGATGGTACACTTAGCCCACATGGAGGGCATACCTGGAGCACCCAGCTCAGGTGACTGAGGGGGCTATGCCAATGGAATCTACAGAACACCTACTACATAAAGCCATTCTGTTAAGTCTGGCAGACCTAGCAGGTGAGGATTAATAAAACAATAAAAATAAATAAAAACCAATGGGAAAAATATCCAGAAAAAGAACTAAACAAAATAGGCCAGAGTTCCTTTTGTATAGTTCCAAACATTGGTTATGACAATGCTCAATGAACTTAAGGAAAGAGTAGAAGAACGTCAATAAAGAGATAGAAAAAATAAAGTTTCATATAGAAAACATAAAGAAGAACCAGTCAGAAATGAAGACTACAATAACTGAAATGAATACATTACAGGGAATCAACAATAGAGTAGATGAAACACATAATCAAATCAGTGATTTATAAGATAAGGAAGCAAAAAACACCCAATCAGAACAATAAAAAGAAAAAAGAATCCAAAAAGTGAAGATATTTACAGAGCTTCTGAGACAACTTCAAGTGTACCAACATTTGCATCATTGAGCTGCCAGAAGGAGAAGAAGAAATTAAAAACCTACTTGAAAAAAATGGTGGAAAACTTCCCTAACCTGGTAAAGAAAATAAACTTCAAGTCCACAAAGAGTCTCAAACGAGATGAACCCAAGGAGGCCCACACCAAGATATATCGTAATTAAAATACAAAAGGTATTTTGTCAAAGAAAAAAAATCTTAAAAGCAGCAAGAGAAAGAAAGGTAGTTACCTACAAGGAAGCTCCCATAAAACTATCAGCTGATTTCTCAACAGAAACATTTCAGGCCAGAAAGGATTGCCACATAATATTCAAAGTGATGAAAAGTAAAGACTTCCATCAAGATTACTCTATCTAAAAATGCTATTATTTATAATTAAAAGACAGATAAAAAGCTTCCAGACAATAAAAAGTTAAAAGATTTCATCACCACAAACTCATATTATAAGAAACTAAAGGCCCAGAACATAAAATTTGTGAATGGGAAAGGGGGGGAAGGCCCCTCAGCCCAGCCTGCACCCTCTCCAATCTGGGACCCCTCGGGGGATGTCCAACTGCCTCTGGAAATCCAGACCATTGGCTTCTAACCACTTCCCTGCCTGCCTGATCTCCCCTAACCACCTCTGCCTGCCTGCCTGATTACCTCTAACTGCTCCCCTATTGACCTGATCATCCCTAATTTCTCCCTTACTGGCTTTATTGCTCTTAACTGCTCTGCCTCCCCTCACACCTGGGACCCAGGATTCCCTCCTCTGGCCTGTCACAGGCACCTGGACCCAGGATTCCCTCCCTCTGGCCTGCCATAGGCATCCAGGACCTGGGTTGGCTTTGCCTGGGCTGACCATAGCCACAGGGGAATGTGGGGGGAGGCTTCGCCTGGGCTGCAGCTGCAAGCCCCCAGGATCTCAGGGATGGCAGTTTGTCCCTCTCCTGGGCCACAGCCTAGTTGATTCCCATTTCTCTCTCAAGAACTCATTTGTGCCTGGCTGGTCCCCATTCCTCTTTCCTCAGCGTTGAGTATCTAAGCCATTATGGTGTGATGGTGTGACAGCATGAGGGTGTGACAACCATTTGCATATTATCTCTTTATTATATAAGATGTTAAAGGAATTTAAGGAGAAGAAAAATATAAAAAATATGTGAATAATAAAATGGCAATACATACCTATCAACAATTACTTTAAATGCAAAATATTAAATGCTCCAATCGAAAGACATATGGTAGCTGAATAGATAACAAAACAAACTCCTTAAATATGCTGTGTACAAGAGACAGACTGAAAAATGGGATAGTAAAATATGTTGGGGGCAATCAGGCCGGCAGTGGAGGGCAGTTGTGGGTGATCAGGCCAGCAGGAAAGGGCAGTTGAGGGCCATCAGGCTGGCAGGGGAGCAGTTAGGTGTCAATCAGGCAGGCAGGCAGGCAGGCGAGCAATTAGAAGCCAGCAGTCTTGGATTGTGAAAGGGATGTCCCTGTGGGATTGGGCCTAAACTACCAATCAGACATCCTCTGAGTGGTCCCAGATTGGAGATGGTACAGGAGGGGCTGAGGGACACCCCCAGCCCCCATGCACCCGGCCAATAGTATAGTCAATAATATTATAATAATTATGTATTTTGTCAATGGAAACTAGTTATTAGGATGCTCATTTTGTAAGTTATATAATGTCTAATCACTGGGTTGTGCACCTAAAACTAATATAATATTGTATGGCAACTATAATTAATATATATATATTTAAAAAATTGACATAGAATATATTTATGAAGTGGCTAAAATCACATTCTGACTTTCCAATCACAAATGATCTAATAATGGAACCAAATAATCTGGCACCAAAAAGAGCTCTTGATGAGTTCAGTTTTTGTTTGTTTTCCTTTCCAGAAAGAGTCCACATAATGAGAGGTAAATACAGAAGAATGACACACAGAGTTGGGGAAAAGACAGAGAATATAAAATAGGCCTTTATTTTCTTGAAAAAAAATTTGTGTGTTTTAGGTAATTTTCAGTTTGGGGGCCAAATAAAAGAAAAGAAAAAAGCCTCAGTTGAAGCAATGACAGAAAGAAAGCAAATTATCTCCAACTCTCAATTTTGCTTTGATCTTTTATATCAATAAGAAAAGTCTCTAAACTGAGAACAGGTGAAAAGAGCTGACAGGGAACAAAGTTCACAACAGGTGAGGAGACACCCAAGGGGTTCCTTTCATCTGAGCCAAGTATTCTGGTCTGAACTGATTACATCTCATGACAGACACACCTCGTCAATGTGACTAAACACTAGGCTTTATTGTTTGAGAAATTAAGGAGAATGGTAGAAGGTGGGGACAGAAAAATTGTTCTGATATTTAAAAAGAAAAATAAGGTAGATTCTGGAAACAACAGATAAGTAAACGATGTTAGTCCACGGCAGAATTCTTAAATGGTTTATTAAATATTTGGTGAGCATTTAGAAAAGAAAATGACAAGCACCACCAGCCCACAGGGGCTCAATAAAAACAAAGCAGGCCAAGCAGATCTCATTTTCTCTTTTGAGAGGATAGACAGGAGTAGCAAGCACTGCAGACATAGGAATGCAGCAAGGAATGCTTATCTTGTTCTCTGCCACTGAAAAGGGGTCTTCTTTGGGTCCAGTGGACAAAGTGGCAAAAGTTCTACCGATGCATAAATTATTGAATAATTGAGACCAAAGAGCGTCGACTGCGTACTGCAGGATTCTGTATTTTGCCCTATCCTAAACAATGTAGGTATCAACAAGATCAAGACTTAAGAAGAAAAGGTTAACAATTGTTTAGTTGACTCTAGATTAGGAAGGAGAGCTAATATATTGGAAATAGAATAATTAATCAAAACCATCTCAGCAAGCAGCAACAATGTGATGAACTTTAAAATTCAAGTAAAAAAAAATAATTCAATAGAATTCAGATTTTTAAGAATTCACTAAAGAGCCCTGACCACTTTGGCTCAGTGGATAGAGCATCAGTCTACAGACTGAAGGGTCCCAGAATTTGATTCCAGTCAAGGGCATGTACCTTGGTTGTAGGCACATCCCCTGTAGGGGTGTGCAGGAGGAATTTGATCAATGTTTCTCTCTCATTATGTTTCTAACACTCTATCCCTCTCCCTTCCTCTCTGTAAAAATTTAATAAAATTTTTATTAAATTTTTATTATATTTTAAAAACTCACCTACCTCTTTTCCAGGGGATCAGCAGCCAGGTGAACAGGTTTGCTTTGACAAAGAACCAGAAGTTATATTTCCTATGGACTTTGGGTTATATCTCAGAAACTCATTTAAAAATAGTTTGTCATTTACATAAATTAAAAAAATGTGAATGTTTTCCATAAATCTTATGGATTTCCACATCTGTGGAAAGGAGGATGAAATGCTAGGGGAGTGAAAGACTTGAAAACCATGAAGGAAAACAGGAAAATAAAGTGTGAAAAGAAGGAAAGTGGGGAATACAGTGTGAAGAGCTTCTGGGGAGAATATGTTGTGAGCGCCACCCTTAAATACTTGAAAAACTGTCATTTGAAAGAGAAATCACAAGTCTACACACTCCAGGTGACTTCAAAAGGAGAGGAATGAGCCCCTTGCCTAGAAGTCATGGGGTCTGAGACTAACACACTTCTTATCATCCTTGCTGTTCCAAAAACGCACGAGTGAGCCATCTGTTGCAGCACAGCTACAGTCCCATCAGAGGCAGGGGCTGCAAAGAGATTTGCAAATTCTGAGAGGAGGGTTTAGGATGCTCTGTTGCCATGGAAACAAGTCATCATGTAGTTTACTCCCTTATTACACAACACCCCCAATCCAGTGAGGAAGTCAGCACGGTATAGTGGTTGAAAGTTTAATGTCATCCCTTCAAGTCTGGACCCCAGCTCTGTCACTTACTCAGCATGTGACCTCAGTGACCTGGACCATAGTTTCCCCATTTGCAGATTACGGCTGATATGAGCTCCCACCCATAGGATTGTATGAGGGTCACGGAGCTGATGTACAGGTAGCACTCAAAACAGTGTCTGGGACCTAGGAAATGCGTGATAAAGTTAGCAATTTATTGTGATTACTCTGTGATTTTTTTTTAATCTCCCTGAAGATTCCTGGTTACCAGTCCTAGGTACAATGTGCCGTTCACCTGACAGACAGGAGAATGTCACTCAAAGATGGGAGACCCAAGTATCACTCCAAAGGGACTTTCACCTGAACATGACTACAAACTTGAAGAACAGCACAGCATAGAGCAAAAGGGAGAAGCCAGCAACTCTTGTCCTCATTCACTGACCCACATGTTTCTAAAGCCAGCTACCCCTGGCAGAGATTTCTGCCTCCAGAGGGCAAGACACTGCCCTGTCCTTAGCAAATGTCCGGAATGTGGATCCCGAGTCTAAGCAGCAGCCTCCACGGCGGCAGGTGCAGGCTTCTCAGGCTCCTCTCCCAGATCCACAATGCGGACGGTGTCTTCCTTCTTGGAGAGCCAGAAGGCTGGGTAGACTGGCTCCGAGAAATTGCAGTCAAACCTGTGAACCAGAGTCATGGCGTCGGGCGCCACGCCGTAGAAGGAGAGCATCCCTCCCGGGAAGTTGACGTAGATGCCCAGCCTCCGGAAAGGGCTGGCTTTGAGCGGGGTCTCCGTGTCGCTGTGCCAGGCCGAGAACTCCTTCCCGTTCCAGTGCAGGCTCCAGGAGAAGTTGTTTCCTGATATACAGCTGTTGCGCTCCTCCCCTTTCCGGTCGATGCCTTTGCAGGTCAGGCCAATGTAGGTTCCTGCCCCGGAGATCTCTACCTCAAAATAGTACCTGTGCAGGTACAGGCTCTGCTGGGACAGCACCTGCCGCCAGTGCAGGAACCTGCTGGGGAGGTCCGGGTAGGGATGCTCCCAGGGTGTCGTGTTGGTGACTTTGCGGTTGTCCTCCTGCAGCCGGAGATACCTGTGTGCCGTGTCAGGGTCAAACGCGATGTCACAGGCATCTGAGGAGACACAGAAGTCAGGGAGAGTAGGTCAGAAAGCCAACGGAGCACCTCAAACCTGACCATCCTCCCAAGTATGAGAATGCACCCATCTCTCTGTTCTGCTTACCCAGGCTGCTCTGTCCCCTGGAAGGAAGGTGCTGCCCTGTGGTTAGCAAACCAGGAAATTGAATACAATGTGATATTGTGATTTATAGTAAGAAGTATTATACATGCTTGGTTCCTGCCCCCACCCCTTCCCGGCACAGAGCTCCTAAAACCCTTGTAGTTTCCTGGGTGATAGGACTGACTTTTGTTCTAATGAGGTGTCTAAGGTGGGCCTCTGGATGGCTCCTGGATGAGGCAGAGACCAAGCCATGATTAGAATTTTCAGCCTCACCCCCACTTCAACAAAGAAGGCAGGAAATGGAGTGAACTGATGGTGGCTGCAAGAGGAAGCTCCATTTAAAAAATCCCATTAGTAGGGGCTTCAAAGAGCTTCTGTGTGGGTAAACATTTCTGTGTGGGTAAACACTTCCACCCTGGGAGGTGACACACCCCAACTCCACGGGGACAAAAGGTCCTGAGCTCAGGCCGCTCCCAGACCTCACCCTCTGCAGCTCTTTACCTGTATGTATGCCTGTGTCCACTATCATGTTCTGTAATAACCTGGTAAACATGTATCCCTGAAATCTGGGAACTGCTCTAGCAAATTAACCCAACCAAGAAGGGGTCATGGGGATCTACAGTTTGTAGCCAAATTTCATGGAAGTTGTGAGTAACCTGTTACTTGGAAACAACATCTGAACTTGGGTGGGAGCAATTTCAAGGGACTGAACTTGGGATCTGACACCATGGGATCTGACACCTGTGGGATCTGACACCATCTCCAGGTAGACAGTGTCAGAATTGAATTAAATTATGGGCTACCCAGCTGATGTCTCAGAGAACTGTGTGTTTGAGAAACCCACACACACGTTGAAAGTGATCCCTGATCCTTTTCAATAAGTCACTCCACTTCCTTCCTTTCTTTCTGAAGCTCAAATTACTTGGCATTTTCTGTATTATTTGCTGAACTGAATCAAGCAATAAAATCCATAGATTTACTTATTCATTCTTTCAACAAATATGTGCTGAAAACCAGGCACCATTCTACCCAATGTTGTCAAGGGTTCAGGGGAACAGGAACTTACCCACTGAGTGGCCAGATTATTATGATCTCTGAACGCATAATAATCTGGCCACTCAGTGTATATCCTATATAATAAAAGGCTAATAATATGCAGCCGGGACCGGTTTGGCTCAATGGATAGAGTGTCAGCTTGGGGACTGAAGGGTCCCGGGTTCGATTCCGGTCAAGGGCATGTACCTTGGTTGCGGGCACATCCCCAGTAGGGGGTGTGCAAGAGGCAGCTGATCGATGACTCTCATCGATGTTTTTAACTATCTCTCTCCCTTCCTCTCTGTACAAAAATCAATAAAATATATATTAAAAAAAAAAGAATGCAAATAATCCTTTAAAAAAAAAAGGCTAATATGCAAATTGTCCCCTCCACTAAGAATTCTACCAGCAGGCAGGCTGGCCAACTTCCCATGTCCCCTCCCCCTGGCCAGACTGGCCAGATCCCACCCATGCATGAATTCATACACCGGGCCTCTAATATATATATTCTGAGTGGCCAGATTATTATGTGTTCCAAGATCATAATAATCTGGCCACTCAGTGTACATCCACATTTTGTCCATTATTTGTAAGGGTTTTTAATATCTGACCAATATTTAGCCTGATGAACTCTCAAACAATCCCCACACATCTCTTCTCAGTCCCGGAAAATATCACCTCCATGCACCCAGTTGCTCAAATCTCACTAAAGTTATTTTCAACATTTCTTTTGCCCTCATCCTCACCCCCACCATGCCCCTTCTTACACGTACAGGCATCAGCAAGACCTTTAGATGCCACCCACTTCTCTCCAGGGCACTGGTTCACTCACCCCCTCCCTCAGATCCCACTCAGACTATGACTGCAGGCTCTTTGCTGGTCATGTTGCTCTCCCATGCCCCCCTCTCATACCTTCCTCAGGAAGGAGCCACATTGTTTGTTTCAGAGTGTAGGTCAAGGTGAGTCATGTCCCCCAGCTTACAGCCCTTGGGTAGTGCCCTTGCTCTTAGGATAAAGCAGTGACCCCTCACCCTCTCCTACCTGGCTCTGCTTAATGGGTCCTTGCCTGTGTCTCTAGCCTTGTCAACTGCCCTTTCCACTGATCTCAGACTCACCTAAAACTGAACCCCCAAGGGCTTAAGCACAGGCCATTCCTCAGTGGTGCCATTGCTGCCCCAGCCAGGTCTGGGGATTCCTACTAATCCTTTCGGGTTGTGGCTGAGATTCCTTTCCTTAAAGAGGCTCCCTGTGACTCCAGACCAGAGCACTCCCATCACTGGGCACTCTGGCCTTTATAAACTTCGTGGTACTCATCACAATGTGTAATAATCTCTTTGTACTTTGTTTCATGCTTGTCCTCCTCATCTGTAAGAGGAGCATTTTATGTGGGACTCTCTCCTGGGGTTCTAACTCAGAGAAGATGTGCAGTATGTACTTGCCAAATGACTGTGCATGTTAAGGGCTATTTTAAAATCCATTAACTTAAAAAGCCCTTAGTTTGATCTGGAGCTTTCCCAATTCCTTTGGTAAGAGGAATTCTTAGTAGTCAATGAGACTACATCCTAGAATAAAAGGACACAGCAGTTCGGGAAATTAAAAGGGAAAAATGAGTGTAAACTGAGGACCATCAAAGGCATATAGTCTACAGCTGTTACTAAAAGTGGCCCCAATAGTATCCACAGTATTGCTCTTGCCCACCACCAACTTTTTGGGAAATCCTTGGCATCCAAATATCGAATAAAAATGTTCCTCTCATTTAAGGGGATGAAGGAGTCCCAAGAGGGCAGGTGATTCTATGTTTTGGGGCAAGAAAACTAGTATAGGTCTGGAATATCCCTAAAAACTATGTTATTTCTAAGGATATCAGAGGCAGAATGCCAATGTTTAAAAGAGGAAGAGGCCAGCGTACAAGTGGCTCCAACTGTTCAAATTGGCAATTTGAGCTCCAGAACTTTGAAAAGTGAAAATCTGAGTCTACGAAGGTTAAAGGTTCATAGCAACACTCAAAGAGAAATAGTAATATTGGGTGTACAAAAATTTATTTGTCATGCAAAAGAAAATAGATTATGTATATTAATAAAAGGGTAATATGCAAATTGATCATGATGCCCTCACAGTAACAACTGAACAGAAGGCTGCTTGGGCAAGGCTGGCAGAGGGGTTTTTGAGGGATGACCAAATGACTGACCAGCAGGCTGCATGGGTGACCAGGCCAGCAGAGGAGTTAGCAAGGGATGATCAAATGACTGACCAGAAGGCTGGGTGGGGTGACTAGACCAGCAGCGGGGGCAGTAAAGGGCAACCAGAATGGCAGAGAGGGGCAGTTGGGAGAAACCAGGCTAGCAGTGGGGGCACTAAAGGGTGATCAGGCCAGTGGGGGGAGCAATTAGGGGTGATCAGGCAGGCAGGCAGGTGAGCAGTTAGGAGTCAGAGGTCCTGGATTATGAAAGGGGTGTCTGACTGCTGGTTTTGCCCTGATCCCAGGCCAAAACTGGCAGTTGGACATTCTCTGAGGGGTCCCAGATTGGAGAGGGTTCAGGCTGGGCTGAGAGAACCCCTCCCCTCCTTGTACACAAATTTTATGCACTGGGCCTCTAGTAATAGGAAATGTGTCAATTTTGTTTTAATGTTAAGAATGAAGTGTATTTGGCTTCTTGTATTAATCATATATGTTTGTCAAATATAGATGTTCTACTGTCAGGAGAAGGCAAGAATAAATCACAGAAACTGTGTGGAAGCCAAGAGATTCTGGGAAAAGTCAGAGCTGTGGCAGGAGTACCAGGCAGGCATCAGAACCCGAAGCTGCATATGATAACTGGAGAAAAAGGGGCCCAGGAGTTGGTCAGCCAGGGGTCATCTCCAGAAACAATAAGAAGCAGAGTTCAATGTTGTATCCCAAAAAGACGAATTAGCCATCTCACAAAACGAGCCTTAACATGCAGATGCAGTCCTTCCTCTATTAGGAGATGAAACATCATGGGCTTGTTAACCATAATGAAGTGTTGACTGACAGCATAGTGTTGTGATATGCTAACAGACCAGGTCAATACCACGTAATGACAGGAGAGTGTGTTACACAATCCTGGCCAAGCCCGACTTTATGGGGAGCCATGTGGTATCTAGTTAGGCTGTACAAAGTGCCAAGGTCACGAAAGTCAAAGAAGGACTGCGGGACCAGACCCAGATTGGGGGAGTCTAAGGAGGCATGGAAACACCTGTGACCCTGGATTGGAGTTTAGGTTAAAAAAAAGGACAATGGTTAGAACAGTTGGTGAAATGGAAAATACATTTTGTAGATTAGTTAGTATCACTGTAGCAATAATGCTTATTTCCTGGTTTTGATCAATGTACTGTAGTTATGCAAAGTATTAACATTTGGAAAGGCTGGATAAAAAGTAAAATGGGAACTCTTTGTACTATTATTGCAATATTTTTTTAAGTTTCAATTGTTTCAAAATAAAAACAATTGTAATTAAAATTTTCTAAATGTACCATTTAGGGACAAACCACAGATTGCAAGAACCCGAACCCTATGTGAGAGAAAGCATTCTTGCTTCAGCAGAGCATTGCACTGACATCAATAACCAGGAGGAGAGCTGTCACACTTACATTGGAGGAACTGTTGCCTGGTGCTGGGCTCAGGTTTTGAGGTCCGATACTTGCGCTCCACCACAGCTGACACTTGAGTTCTGATGTCATATTCCTCTAGAAAGGCAGAGAGTTGTGAATGCACACCTGTCCAGGTGGTCAGAGAACTTAGAAGCAGGTCTTCCCAGCCGCCCTTCCCCAGGTTTCCCAGAGGGAAATGGGGCTGGACCCTCATCACGTCCCAGAGAACCATGCTCACTGGACCACATTTCTCTCATGGATAAGGCAAAATAGTCTGAAAAAGATGTCAGATTGGCCTGTATTTCACTTAAAAGGTAAAGGTGTCAGCAACCTGAGAAACAGAAATGTCAGCTAGTCATGGTGTGACTAGCGCACTTTATCTGGGCCTCAATTGCAAAATGAAATCAAGACCTGTCCATTAGGAACACAGTCTAGCCAAAGGATAGTTTTGAAAATGAGATGTCCCCCTGATTTCACCTCCTCCCCTGGCTCTCTGTCTCACCTTCCCCATCAACCACTCTGAGAGACACACACCACAGCCCACAGGAAGCTTCTCACCGTCCTTCGCGAACTCCTGGAGCTTTTCCTTATAGTTGTGCAGCAACTGGACTAGGTGCACGGTGGAGTCTGTGATGACCTTGCGGATGCCCGAGAGCTTGTCCTTGAGGCCTATGTAGACACTAGGGAAGGCACTGTCCTCGGTGTTCTTAAACTTGCAGTACTCCTGCAGGGAGGGAAGCAAGGCAATGCCCTGGTTTCTGTGTTTCCTTAACTGGCTGCTCTCCTCATTCTGTCCTCATTCTCTGCTGCTGTAAAATGAGTTGATGGCCATGTGCACTTCACAAAGGACGTACATCATGTGAGCAGCTAATAACATAGAAACCATCTATTTTTTAAGCTAGGAAAGTGGGTTTTTAAAAATCCAGAGATACTAGATGCCCATGAGCAACTCTAATGCACAGCCCAGACTGGTGCCAAGAACACATTTAATGCCAACAGCCAAAGGAGGTGATATTCCTGCTATGCTCATACCCTCAGAACTTTTTAAAATAATTTAGATAGGAGCCACAGTGGGGAATGGAGGAACCGGTATGGTGCTCAGATGTGCACGGTTAAGACCTCAGACAGGAATGCTGGCTGCTTTCCTCTCATTCTTGTGCTGTGATTCGGAATTTGAAAAGTGCTTCCACAGAGATAATCACATTAAGTCAGTGATACTTCAAGACAACGTGATGATCAGGAAATGTTGTTTGCAGACATGTTATCCAAACTCAAATGTAATTGAAGCATTGAAGAACTGACTGGGTAGTATGTAAAACTTAGTGATGAAAACAGTTGCACCAAAACAGTAAAATAGATGAGTGAGAAAGATGAAACAGTCAAACCAGAGAGTTGATAGGGAAAGGTAGATGAACATCGTAACACTGTATAGAGATTTTGAATCATACACAATAAAAGTAGCCAACGGGGAAAGGATAGGTTATCCAATAGCTGTCATGTCAGCTGGCTAGCAATTTGGGGAAAAGGAAATTATCTTTCCCCAAAGTAAATAAGTTAACTTATTCCAAGGTATTTTGTGCATATTAAGGTTTTTATGTTAAAGCTATAAGAGGAAAATGAAAAGAAATTGTGTATATTCTCTTTGGAGAAGCTCTTGACATGAATCAACTTTGATTCATAGATTTTTCTTGTTTTGATATTGGAAAGCAAGGAACTAACAAAGACATTCCATCCATATTTTTGTTTTTGCTTCTCTCTCTCACTCATTATAAGGTGGGGAAGAATGGGTGATTATTTTCCTTCATATTTTTCTGGCTTTCACACAGTAAACATTTATGTTTGTTATAACTAGAAGGGAAACTTTTCAACACTGCAATAGAGAAAACTTATCTGTATTGAGGGATATTGGATCTGAAGGAACTAATTATTTACTCGCCCTGATCCTTTGATAAATGAGGAATTTGGGACCCAGAGAAGTTAAATGACTTGCTAAAAACTACACAGCTACTTAGTGATGGATCCAAGATTGAAGTCCAACCAAGTGTTCCTCCTCTGCAATAGTACAGGGCCTTGGTCTAGATCTAATGGCCCATTTCTGCATACAGTGCACTGCAGTGAAAGTCTCTCCTCGATGCCGAAACCGGTTTGGCTCAGTGGATAGAGCATCAGCCTGTGGACTGAAGGGTCCCAGGTTCGATTTTGGTCAAGAGCATGTACATGTACGTTGGTTGCGGGCACATCCCAATAGGGGATGCTCAAGAGGCAACTGATCGATGATTCTCTCTCGTTGATGTTTCTAACTCTCCCTCTCTCTTCCTCTCTGTAAAAAATCAATAAAATATATTTCTTAAAAAAAAAGAAAAGAAAAGAAAAGAAAAGAAAGTCTCTCCTCAAGGGGCCTTCCTCAATCCCACATGGAACTGGCCTCCGACCTCACCCTGCCAGGCAGGCCTCATCACATCACAGTGGTTCTAAAGCACACTCTCTGAGTTCATCCCTCCCTCATCTGCAGTCCTTCACAGCTTCTGTGACTCCCTGATGAAGAGCAAAGGTCTCTCACAGCCAGACATCTGCCAGGCCTGGCCATCTCTGGGAAAGCACCCCACCTCTCCCATCTCTGGGAAAGCACCCCACCCCCCAAATCAGGGTGCTTTCTCACCCCGCCCCCCTGCCTGTATACATGCTTTCTCTAACCTCTGAAAGGTTTTTCTGAGCAGTACTCATCTGCCCTGACTGTTTCCAGCTTCTGGCTCTGCAAAGCCTCCTCTGCCCTTCCTGTTCTGTGCTCTGCTGAATCAAGTCCTGCCTCCCTGTCTCTGTCCCCCTTGCTCCTACTGATCAGAGGGCAGCTCACTCCCTGGTGGTCCAAGGACACCTCTGCCCCCACCCAGCCGTACCTCCAGGAACAGCACGGTGTTGCTGATGGCAGCAATCCTGCCCAGCTCCTGCCTGCTCTTCTCCATCTCTGCGCTGCTGTGCTCCAGGTGTGTCTTGATGCCATTGGCCTGGCTCAGAGTGGCTTGCTCCTTCTCCTCCAGGAAGAGCATCACGTCGGCCTGGGCCTTCCTCACGGCAGCAAGGAGCTCCCCAAACTGCTCCTCAGCCACCATCTTCACCTCTGACACTGACACCTGCCGAGTGGGGAGGAGGCACAGCAAAGAACCTGTTAGCAAGGTGTCCACTGTATGG
The DNA here is from genome assembly GCF_964339955.1 of Pipistrellus hanaki. Lineage (NCBI taxonomy): Eukaryota > Metazoa > Chordata > Mammalia > Chiroptera > Vespertilionidae > Pipistrellus > Pipistrellus hanaki. Next base: position 45,396,486 of record NC_140518.1, read on the forward strand.
AAGTGTAAACCTGATAAACAGATTAAGGAACAAGTTTCTATTGTAAAAGGAAGCTTTGTTCTCATATGAACCCTGGGTTCTGAAAAGATTTACTCCCCAGCAGGTAAAAGTTCTTGTGTACACATCATTCACTTGGGCCTCACTCACTGGATGAGAGTGAATTTGTCTGTGTGTCAGACGCCTTCCATCTCTGACAGTTGGGCTGCTATTCAACGTTCTGAAATCAATTTCTCTTCCAAGAATTCATTGTACTTTAGAGTTATATTTATTGAGGTTAACTAATATTTTGGCATCTTTGTACAAATATGTAGCATGAATTAGCTTCCTTAGCATTTTGTTATATCTGCTTACACAGCCCACTGAGGCTATCAGCACCAAAAGCACAAGTAAGTTTACGGCATCCTGCCAGGCATGAATGTTTAGGGTGTGTTCGGTGCAGAGTGAGTGCCACATCCAAATAACAGATAAGCAAACTCAGAGTGATAGCGATCACACAGCACTGTGCATGTGGGACTCTGTTCTTTCACAGGTGAATGTCATATAAATGCCTTCCGTCAGTCTCACATTTACAATGTCAGTCCAAGTGGTGAATGGCTTCTGCTTCTCTTTGGTAGTTCTTAAGTACTGGTGCTTATAGTTCTTCTTAAACAGTACTCTTATACTATAGTTAAGATTTTTAAAAATATAGTAAAAATATTGTATTCTCATGAACAATGAGCCATACACTCTTAGCTCTAGAATTGGCTGTTAGGCGGTCTGGATGCTGGGTGCCAAGTTAGCTAGGATATGGGTGCCAGGGGCTCTGGCCGCATCCAGTGGTCTATATAATAACGTCACTCTGATGTCAGGCAGCCTGGGCATGTGAGCTCTTCAGGAGGGAAATGGGGTTCCTGGGGGTCTGGTGTATGCAGATGGCTATCCAGGCATTGACACAGGACTGGAAAGTTCAAAAAGCTTAAGTTCCCAGGATAGTTAGGGTCTTGCCTCATGCCTCAGCTCCAAAATGTCAATAATGTCAGCAGCTTGTGAAAGTGACTTTATTTTATGTATTTCCTATTTTCACTCTTTCCTCAGAGGCAACAAGCATTTATTTGGAATTAAAAAGAATTGCAGCTCATAGAACACTAATTCTGGCATAAACCCAGAATCTCAATTATAGGATGAGGGCAAGGGGATATTATGAGAAAAGAAGGGAATAACTACATGAACAGGAAAAAGAGAAATTTCTGTTGGTGCTAACAAGTTGGGTCACTCTTTAACTGTACACGACTGGTTTCTAATTCTTCTTCAGGAAGAGAGTCCATAATTTTCAGTCCTTCTGGTCAGATGTTTGCTTTCCTGTTGCCTTAGCAATACAATGTTGGTTTGGCCTGGGATATTGTGGGAAAGGAGGGGAATCCACTTACTCCCTATAATGATGATGACACGTAGGTTCCTCATAGAAGCATGATTTCATGAAGCTCAGAGGCATTAGACTAAAGACAAACTTTATGGTTCAAACCCCCCCTCCTGAGAGGGGTCCTCCTGAGGAAGAGTTGTAGACAGGAGGCCTCAAATGATGCTGGTGGATTTACTCTTCTGCTATTATGGGTAGCCTCTCACTCCTAAACATTCCCATAGAGAAGTACTTCTTCCTTGCATGTAAATGGAATGTGTGAAGGATTTAATTTACTGCCCAAATGATGACAACTAAAGATTATGGAAAAGAGAGGCCACAAATATATCGAAGTACCAAAGGTAATGGTGTAAAGAGGGTGGTGCCCATGTACTGAGTCATTCTTAGGTCAAGGGAGGGACAGTTCCAGGTTCACCTGTTCCATCAGTCTGGAGGCCCTAGACAAGTCTTATCATATCTCTATCATCATGTCCCTTATACATGGTGACTTGATGATAACCACCTCCACCAGTTACCATGCAATTATGAAAAGAGCTGGGTAGGGATGTAAGTGTCTGAAAATGAAAGAACTGGGAAAAGGCAAGGTGCACTGTGTGGTTCTCCTATTATGGAGAGGAGCCTGGGAATCAACAATCTCTGGAGGTTTACAAGGCTTCAAATGGGCAATTGTTTGTTTTTTCATATGATTATGTGGGTAAGAAAGAAGTGTTTACCCTAAAGCAGCTAGTTAGTTATAAACATTGAGGAGGAAATTAACTTGAAATGAATACCTGCATTATATATGGGTGGGTGGATGGAGGAAGGGATGGATGAATGAGTGGATGGAAGAGTGAGTGGATGAGTGGGTGGATGGATGGATGGATGGATAGATGAATAGATGGATGGATGGATGGATGGATGGATGGATGGATGGATGGATGGATGGATGAGTGGATGGATAAGTGGGTGTATGAGTGGATGGATGAGTGGATGGATGAGTGGATGGATGACTGGATGGATGGATGGATGGATGGATAGGTATATTGAGTTCTCTTCTGAGTAGTGGTTATTGGTTTGCCACTAATGAGAAAAATTTATGGGACTGTTTGGGTCTACATACAGTTTATATGGAAAGTGGTCACAAAACCAGAAAGACTAACACTAAGTAGCCTGCACACCATTGACCTTAACAACCACCATCCACTAATCCAGCAGTTTCCAACGCTCTTTTCTGGCTGCCAGGACATAGTGACACACATGCAGGTGGAAAGGCAAAAAGTTATGTATAGTTCCTGGAGCTCTATCTAAGCACTCCCTGCTGTCCCCACACACTTTTCCCCTGCTCAAGAAAGAATATGCAAATGTAAAAATAATGCTAGTCTTGCTTTTATTCTATATTATGAAAAAGTAACTCACTTGCCAATTTTGAGCCTTAAACTAATTTCATAGAAAATTAGCTGAGAGACCCCAAAGAGCCCCTGGACCTGAAGCCCCATGTTCTATAACCCAGATGAGCCTTGCTGAGCCTGCAGCTGCATCCAGATGTGTACTGAAGCCTGACAGGTGACCCAGACCAGCCTTACCAAAACGGATTTATGATTGGCTTGGAGCCTGGCAATGGCATTTTCATTCAACTTGAGTTTCCGCTCCAGGTCTAGCTGGGTGTTCCGAAGCTCAGCCTAAGAAAAGAAAAGGACAGCATTAAGTAGGAAGGAGTCCAGCATGCACAGAAGGTCCCAGGAGCAATAACACTTTGAAGTTACTTCCATGGAAAGGAGAGTTTGACTTCGGAAGCTGCTCTCAAAGTCAGCTCAAAACACCCTAAATGGAGGTGCCCAGGATCATCTGTGTGCCAGCACATCCTGGAGCTGAATGCAGCTCGAACTGGCTATAATATGGGGAGCATATACATGGTGCATGCTTGTCATTATTTTAAGCTGTTATATAGATTGCCTCATATCATTCTGACCACACCCATATTAGGTTAAGATCATTATCTCCATTTTACAGATGATAACATTAAGCAACCATGGAGTTGAACCAGGCCATCTGACCCAGGCCAGAATAACCTAACAAGGAGCATGGGCTTGGAGCTGATAGAGGGGATTCCAGGCTTTCTACTCGACAGTTGAGACTTTGGAAAAAAAAAAAATCTACTTAACACCTTGGACCACCATTTCTTCACCTGTGAAATCCTAATTTGCAGGGCTCCTGTGAGGGTAAATGAGGTAGTCTGTGTTAATAAAAACTTTGCACAGTGGCCAGAGTATTATAAATGCTGAACTGATGCCAGCGATGCCGTCACCTTTGCCAGTATTCTTAGTATTGTTGCTGCCACAGCTGCTTTCCACCGAGCCTTCTTGTTCACTCCTGGAGGAGGGTATAGTGAGCCAGCAAGGCAAGTGCCCACCTGGGAACCTCGGTGTGCCTGCTTTGACCCCACTGCCCAGCTTCACTCTCATCTCCTGGGACACCCTGAGCACTTTCTGCCACAAAATGTGCCAAGGCATGAAACATAAGCCTTTGAAAACTTTCCAGGCCCTCTCACTTTCCTGCTTCCACAAGGGCATGAGGCAGCAAAAAAGAAAAAGAATAGCTCTAGCTGTCATTGCTTTTAATAGGTTGTCTGCATTCAGAGCTGTGAGCCATTGTGCCCTAATAGAACTCAGGCTACAAATAAAGTGTCTCTCCTTTCTCCCACTGAACCCTGGGGACACCCAGGCCTCCCAGTGAGGGAGCCTTGGCAGGCAGGTGCTGCTTGCTCAGCTCTGGGGCACTGACTTTGAGCTGAGGAAACCCCAGTGACCTCCCTCCCACTCCTGAGACCTGAGACCTGATGCCCAGGAGTGAGGATGGGGGAGGGGGTCTGCCCTATTTGGGGGGCAATTGTGGAATCTTGATCTGTCTAAAACAGCAGACACCAGCCTTTCAAACCTTGTGGACCACGAGTGGTCTGCAGGCTACCAGTTGGTGATTGCTGGTCTAAAAGGTTTACACAGCGACCTTTTCCAGAGGAGGGGAAGGAACATGAGCCGCTGTTTAAAAGTGGACGCCAACACAACAGAGCACCCTGGCAATGTGAGAATGTGGTGAAGCAGGGAGCCCCAGCGTGAGAGCCAGAGTCACAGGGAGACCCCAGAGTCTCCAGGGAGGCGCTTCTCTCACTTCTGCAAACCACCATAAAAGGAGAAAAAGGCTCCTGCGAGCCTAACAGTGACCTCTCTGAGTGAGTCACCCCATGGGAAGTCACTCCTGTTTACCACAAAAGGTGGGGTCACTTTGAGAAACCAGTATCTCCAGTTGTTCCTCCTCCGCAGAAATGATGGTGTGGCTCAGACTCTGTCTCAGGGTTTCCTATGGTGCCTGTCATACATAGCATAGGCCAGGGTGCTCAACAGGACAGCAGTGTCAATCGCAGAGACAGTCCCATGTTGAATGACATAGCGTCCTGCCTACTTCAGGGGGCAATGACAAATGTGCAAAAGGCACCGTATCTGAGGTCTGGAGACTTGGCTGCTGCCTGCACTATCTTCATCAAGTCATTTAGTGTCCCCTCTGGTGCAGGGCCACAGGACTACATCACAGATTTGTCCTCGTTTCTATCTACAGGGCAAAGATGCCCCACCACCACCTCCCCTTACACCCCCCCCCTCCCCCCCAGCTCGTGGCCAGGAACCAGATTAGAGATGCAAATAGGAAGAGCAGAGAGCATGAAAAAAGAGCAGAACATTCCAGATGGTGGTCGTTCCTTTGCACTTCCCACCACAAGATGCTGGTCCTTCAGGAGTGTTTGCATTTGGTTCCCACCTGACTTCACTCCTCAGTTATTGGTCACAACCGGCCACGTGCCAGTCCAGTGAAATAAGACATCCTTCCTGCTCTTGAAAGACACATAGCCTGTGGAACGTTTATGAAAAACAAGTTACATAAGACTAAGTCTGAGGCATTCCTCAGTTTCTATCAATAGAAGAAATTCTTTTCCTGAGAGGCCTTCAATCACTGTTTCCCGGAGGCCAGCAAACAGGCTGTGAGTGACGCTGGTTCACTGATTCCCAGAGATGCACTGATATCGAGCTCTGAGTTCTCAGAAGCTGGGCTCCTGTCCCACACGGAGACAGTGTCTACAGGCAGCACAAAGTCCTGAGCTCCCGAAACCAGTGCTCATGTGCAGTGCAGTGGCTTGTCACTAATGGAATTCAAGATCTGAGTCAGGGCCCAGATCAGTCTTCCTTCCCTCAAGAACCCTGCCTGCCCTGACCTCAGCACCACGACCACACCCTCTCTGATCACGCGGCAGCTGTGTTGCCCAGCCCTCTGGCATTCCAGGGAGCCACAGAATGTGCCTTGGCTTCCTATCCCTAAGGACAGACAGGGCAAATAGCATGGCCAGCTGTGAGGACACAGCCCATAGGAAACATTCCATAGTAAGTGATAAACTTGAGGAAAAACAGGAAAGACCCTAGTGCATTTCATGGGGCAGAACAAACAGGACAGCAATCAGAGAATGCACACTTGACCATGCATGCATGTAGCACAACCCCACAGTAGCCAGCCTGAGATTTGGAGGAGCGAGAGGAGGTAAGACCAGAGGCTCTTAGGAGCTAAGGGGTCTTGGAAAGATGGTTTGGAGCAAAGGAAAGCTCTGAGATCCCATTCAGAGCAGTTCTGGCTGTTCTTGATTATTTGCAGAATAGAACAAATAATCAAGAACAGCCAGAACTCCCAAATTCGTGTTTGTTCCCTGGCATAGCTAAAGGCTGTGGGAGCTTCAGAAAGGGCTCCTCTGGTTAACTGAGGCATAAGTTGCTCTGGGCTGATGCAGATTTCGGCTACTTTGTGTCCTGATGGCTGACCATGCTATTTACAGTTTTCTATGCACAACATGCTTGCTTGAGTAATTAGCCCTTAACACGATTCAAAGTGACTTTCAGCAAGTGATGCCAGCAGGTTTGGGCCAGCTGAAGGGAATGTAACGTTATCAAATAAAACTTTCAAAATAATCCTGGTGGCAGTTGCTCCTTGCAGACAACCTTTGGCTCCTAAGATTTGGTAAAGCCATCTAGATAGTGCTGCCATTGACAGAGTAAACTGACTATTTGAGCTGAAAATAAGGATGCAGGTGGGCAGGACAAGAATTCTCTTAGGCAGACCAGAAAGCAGAGGCTGTGAATTGGGGTCATCAGCAAAAATCTGGTGTCTGGGGCTGTCGCACTGTATTCATAACCATGATTGCTTTTAAGCACTAAAGCCTTCCCTAGAACTCCTATCCTGCTGTCTTCACTTTATCCTACCAGTCCCCTTAGGGTCTCTGAATTTGGGGGTCCACAAATGCTCTACACTTTTTGCTCAGAATTGCAGTTACCCCAAATCTCTTATGCATCAGTATACACTACGTTTAAAATTCATTCTGTGTCTATGCTGCTATAGGCATAGAACATTCCTTCAGGAAAATAGAAGGGCCCTGGCCGTGCTCAGTGGTGTGCTCAGTGGTTAGCGTATTGGTCCACACACTGAAGGTCCAGTCAAGGGCACACACCTGGGTTGTCGGTTTGCTCCACGTCTCCAATGGGGTGTGTGAAGGAGAGGAAAGGGAAGGGACGGGGCTTAGGGCACTCGGCACACACTGATTGGTGGTTTCATATAAGGCACATAATGCCTTATATGAAATTGGTGGTTTCATATAAGGCACATAACTCAAACACCATTGTGAGATACACCCCTTGATTGTTACCCCAAATCTCTTATGCAGTAACAATCAAGGGGTGTATCTCACAATGGTGTTTGAGTTCTCTTTCTCATCCTCTTTCTCTCTCTCCCTCTTTCTATCTCGCCCTCTCTCCATTTCCTTCCTTCACTTCCACTCTCTCCTAAAAGCAAAAAAAAAAAAAAAAAAAAAAAAAAAAATCCTCAGGTAAGGATTAAAATCTTTTTAAAATTAAATTTAAAAAAGAAAACAGAAGAAAGTGTAGATGGTAGCATTTGCCTCCAGAGAGGGAGATGGAGATGCAGGATAATCTATTGCAATATTTGGTGGAGATTGCTTTTCAACATGTGCACACATCACTTTTCCAGTAAAGTGTAAGAAATCCAGACATTATACCCTGATAGATCCTCCCTTCCCCCAACTGATGGACGGAGAATGAGGTAAACTCCACCTGCAGCCTGAACATTCCTGAGCACCTAACTAGGCACCTTATATGGACTATACATTGAACCACCAATCAGCACCTGCAAAATCCCCTAAGCCCCTGATTCCTAAGTCCCTAATTATGTGCCTTATATGAAACCACCAATCAGTGTGTGCCGAGTGCCCTAAGCCCCGTCCCTTCCCTTTCCTCTCCTCAAAAGGCGCCTTCATCCCTGCACATGTGCTCTCTCTTCCTTTGGAAGGTAGCCTGGCAAGGGTCTTCTCCTCTAATAAAGCCTGTGTCCTGGTCTTCGGCCCTCAGTCTCATTTTTCATCTCATCTTTAGGGTGTCTTCTCGCCAATCTCTCGACCCTTGGTCTTTCTGACTACATCAAACTAAAGAAGCTCTACCTGGCCACAACATAAACTTGACAATGTCTCTCTGTGGCCTGAAAATGGCACTTGTGATTCCAATATCCTCCAAGACCTAGATAATTTTTGCCACCGGATTGGAAAGCAGTCCAGATCCCTACAAACAGGCTTCCCCATCCCCTAACCCCCCTCCACCTCCCGCTCTCACCCCTCACTTTACTCCTCATGTTCCACCATCAGATCCTCCTTGTAAAGTCCTCTCTGCCCTCTCAAACCCCTTTCTCTGTCTTCTGACTCTTTCGACCCAGCTCAGCAGATCATTCCTCTCCACAAGTCTCACTCCTGCCACCTCCTTACAACCCTGAACCTGTCCCTCCCTGACTAAGCACTCTTTCCCAGGTCAATGGTCGGACTGCAGGTGGAGTTTACGTCATTCTCTGTCCATCATTTGGGGAAAGTGAGAGGATCTATCGTACCCCAAGGAAAAAGCAGTGCACTTTGTCATAATAATTCTACTATATGTGTGGTAGGCTTGTTAGTACAAAAAAAAAGTCAGGTTACCATATTGTGATCTTGGGGTTCTTCCCTGGGGTTCCTCCAGTGAGATGGCTCCCAGGAGCTCTCACTCCTCTCCCCATGACTTAGTCATCTGTGCAAGTTTAGACTAATGTGGAGACAAAAGCTCGCTACCTCCCAGAGTTATTTGAGGACTGGATGGGAAAATCCACGGAGAGCAGTACATACATAGCAGTGCTCAGTGGAGACTAATTTCCTCAGTTATATGAGCTTTTCCCTTTGACCCTCTATCTGTTCATGGGAGCCTGTCCATGGTTATAAAAGTAGAGAAATGGGTGACATTCCCTGAGACTGGAAACTCTAGGAACTATTGGCGAGTGGCTCCCAGATTTGGAAATGGAGACTCACTGGTATCCTGACTACAGTGCTTTCCAAAACAGTTTCCACTAACACTAATGGGATCTAAGCCTAAAGGCGGGGTTGGGGGGAGTGGGGGGGCTGGCAAGTAAACTACCCTTCCCAGAAGCCTGCTGCCTCTGCTGTCCACTGACCACCATGGGCCTGCCCTGTGAGCAGTGAGCATCGCAGAAATAGCCAGCAGTGAGAATACCAGGGATGAGGGACAAAAGCAACTGCACTTCCTCGCTGGGAAGTTCAAGGCAGAGAAACAAAGTAGACAAAGTTGCTAAATCCATTCCCAAGAACTCCAGGCTCTCAGCTTTAGGGCTAGCTGTTCTAGAAACAGTTTCCTATCTGATGGGAATAAAATTACAGGTTATGAGCACAGGGTTTTCGGTGCTCCTGATTCTTCTATCTGATAAGGAACTTGCATTTTCCCTGAGTCAGGTGTCCTTGACTTTGTGCCTGGAGGTAAGTTTCCAATTCTTTGTAATCTTAGCCCTTTTCAAGCTCTTGAATTTCACCCTGGTACCTCTAAGGGGCACATCCTACGGGCCTCCTCTTTGTGGGAGAGGGAAGAAGAGAATTTAGGGGAAAGGCTTGATTCTTTTTCTGGAATTTGTGCCGAGCTTTGCATTTCATTTACTGCCATAGAGACCTAGGCAGAGGGGACCAGCACTGCCCTGAACCCCACAGCTTCTGCACCCCACATCCAGACATGGAACAAGGACGGAAACTGCGTGAAAAACAGCAGGAAACAAGCCAGCATGAGGAGAGAGATACAAGCAGAGACAGGACAGAGGCAGCAGGACTTCCATGGGGACAGAGTGACCTACTTCAATTTCCAAAGCCAAATGAAACAGATATTGACACTGGGCACAGCCGGCTACTGGGGTCAAGTCCTTCTCAGGTAAACACAGAGCTCAGAAGTGAAGTGAGCACCCTGGGAGGAGCAGTGTGGCTCAGCCCCTCCCGGGGCACAGAGTCTCCCCACCTCCCTCTCCCAAGGGGCCCTGGCACTTGCCTCCTTGTCCCTGCGGGCAACATCCAGGGAGACTGAGGCATGGCCCTTGTGCTGGTCCTGGCCACACTCCTGGCAGATGCACTGCCGATCCGGGTGGCAGAAGGCGACCAACGGGCTGTGGTGGGCAGGGCAGGTGGGCAGGTCCTGGTCCTTCACCGGCTCGGTCAGTTGGTGGCTGTGCAGCTTGCTGTTCTCCTGGTGTGGCCTCAGGTGCTCCTCACAGTAGTTCAGCATGCAAGTCAGGCAGGACTTCACCGCCCTCACCCTCTGGGTCCCCAGGCAGAAGTCACAGAGGATCTCCTCCTCACCACTGCCACTATCCTGGGAGCCAGCGCCCGGCCTCTCCACCTCTCCCTGGGGGCTCTCCTTATCCTCTTCTGCTGGGCTGGCTGACCCAGAGTCTGGGCTGAGAGTGACCAGGGAGTGAGCTGCGATCCCGGGCAGTGGCCCTGGGGTCATCAGGTCCAACTCGGCCATCCGGAATGCGCAGCGGCCAGCCCGAGCTTTCCTGCTTCTGCTCCTAGGCCCAGGATCCTTGAAGCCAAAGTCAGACAAGAGAGCCACGCCCAGGTGATTGCAGCTGCTGCAAGATTTTAACTGTTTCCTCCCTCCCAGAGGAAGCTGGTTAGTCATTACTCCACTCAGAGCTTGGACAGCGGCCAGCTGTGGTGACGCTACGGCAGTCAGATTACTCATACTCAGGACAGCCGCTCAGGATGCCTTCCCACACGCACAGGCCCCTCCTTGGGGCTGCTCCAAAATTTCAATTCTTCTGTCAATTATTTGTTCCCATAGGCTAAGGCGAAGACCATGTGTGTCTGTGGCTGCTCCGGAAAGGACTAGACATTCCTGAGCTCTGTTGTAAGAAGCCTGTATTGCTTTACATGGTTTTGCAGGCTACATTGTTTGTTTTTTTATTTTTATTAAAGAAATAAAGCCACATTTATCCATTCTCCTCTCACAGGCAACCAGGAACAAGTACACGCTTCTGCACCTGACAGCGACCTTTCCCACACAACTTTTTGCACATTTCAGTTCAGGTGGGTATTTAGTGTGGATTGGGAGGGTCAGGGAGGAGCTCCATTCAGACAAACATCCCGCCCTTTAGTCCTGGAGAGGGGTGTATGCCAAAAAATAGCCCTTTTGCCCACTTAATAAGGTGTTCCCAGAAACGCCGTATGAGTTTGCTTGGGCTGCTATAACAAAATACATGGATTGGCTGGTTTTATTAACCTGGAAATTAAAGACCAAATTGAGAAGCAACATGTGTTTATCTGAGGGAAAAAAAAATAGCTATTTGGAAAACACTGATTCAGGCAGAAACCTGTGGGGGAGGAAGAAATTTTCCTCTACCCTTCTAGGTTCTTCCAGCTGGCCTAATATTCAAACAAACATGAGACAGATTAACAAGAGAAAATAACCAAATTTAATTCCATACATATGTATGGGAACACTGTAGACCTGGGAGAACCAGACACCCCACATACATGACAGTTTCAGAGACAGAAAGGGAAAATTATATATTTGGCATTCGGAGCTCAGGATGAGGTAAGGCGCCTTGGGGCTTCAGAGAGGAGGAGAGTCACTGGAGAACAATAAGAAGAGCCTATGTTCAGTAATTAGAGCCTCGCCCCACCCTACTATCTAGGTAGGTCATAAAAAGTTACTTCTGATGGTAACTTATTCTGGGCAAGGACCCAAATTTAAATTATGTAAGGGAGAGGTAAACATTTTTCCTGAGGCTGCAGGGTCTTGATTGCCTTCAGCTCAAAATAATTTAAATGCCAAAGTGGCACATGTGGGGACACCTGTACTGAATATCTTCAAACCCAAATAGTCTTTTGATTAGGGAGTAAAGGAAGGGGGATAATCACATGGATAAAGGAAAAATTTCTGAAGTTGCTATTAAGCTGTTATTCTTTAACTTTACGTTCTTTAACTACACAATGTTGGTCTGGCCCAGTCCAGAGATTACTTTTCCAAGTTCAAACGTTCCAAACGTTGGACGAGTAAGACATGCAAGGCTTCCCTAATTCTATTTTTAAATGGCTTCAACATTTCAGTTTGAACAACAGAAATTTATTTTCTCACAATTATGGAGGCTGGAAGTCCAGGATGAAGGTGTTGTCAGGGTTAGTTTTTCCTGGATCTTCTCTCCTGGGCTTGGAAAGGCCTCTCCTCCCTGCAACCTCACACAGCTTCCCTCTGTACATGGGTCCTATTCTCCCTCCTTATAAGGGTACCAGTTTTATCGGATGAGGGCCCACCTGAATGACCTCATTTTTCTTAAATGACCTCTTTAAAAACCATGTCTCCAAATACAGTCACATTCCGAGCTACTGGGGGTTAGGACTTTAACTTATGAATTGGGGTGGGGACAGAAACAATTCAGCTCAACACAATGCCAGGGGATGAGATAGGAAGTATCTAGCCCCTTAGAACAAAGGCATAGCCACTGGATGTGGGGGTACACAGCGTACCTAGTATTTGCCAGATGAGCACCAGTGAACCTAGGGTACCTGCTCCCAACTCTGATTTCTGAAAAGACTCTGCAGCTTCCCCCAGACTTCTTCAGATAAACTCATAAGGATTTAGAAAACAAATGAAATAAAGAGAGAATGGGGGAGGGGGCCCTGGTCCAGCTCACCCCTGAGATCAGGGCTCGGAGTGTCTCCCAAATGCCACATTCCTCATGGCTCTTCACCCATGGGGTCAGTTCTGCAGGATCTGGATTAATCAGATAAACCAAAAGATGTTTCTTCCCAGTGACCAGGGGAAGGAGCCATGAGGGAAGGAGCTGGCTTCTGCTGGTCAGCCTTGGGCTTTCTCAGTTATTAACAGGACAAGGTTGCTTCACAAATGCAAGAAATCCAGCATCTGCTTATAGCTGGAGAGCATAGAAGATTATAACGATTTATCTCAGATATGGCCCAGCAATAGGTATAAAATTTCCCAAGTACCCTGTCCTAACTACCCTCCTCCACTGCTGAAGATCCCCCCACCCCCCAAGAAATTTCAATGCTGAAGATTTCCCCCCGCCCCCCGCCCAAAAATTTTTCTTATGTTTCCTTTCATGGTTTTTAAATCTTCAACCATGAGGGAAGGAGCTGGCTTCTGCTGGTCAGCCTTGGGCTTTCCAGTTATTAACAGGACAAGGTTGCTTCTCTGCCAGAGTGACCTGATGCTGGGAACGGAACAGAGTCTTTGCTGTTTCTAGGGAGGCAGAGGGAAGGTGGGTGCCTGTTTGGCCAGTTCCACAGTTTCAAGTGCCAATCAGAGAATATGGGTCTGGCATGGGTTTCCTGTGGCCTCTCACTCATTTCCCCTCATTCCCACCCTTTCCCCTTCCATGAGTTGTTTCCCTGCAACACCTCCTTTACTACTAACCCTGTAGGGCAATTCATGGTGCTCAACATTCTTTAGTACCCCATTGGGACCCTTGAGCTATTGATATTCCACAGCCAGGTGGAAAACAGGAAATCCCAGGTTGGTTTGAGAAAATAATTTGTCCTCTTTTAACCTCAATTTCCTTGTCCATGAAATGAGCAAGGCAGGGTTGGTAAGTGTAAGGTTCCAGCTGAGAGGTTTGATACGCAGAAGCAAGACACAGAGTCCAGGCCATTAAAAAGGGCGAAGCTTGCTGGTCCGAGGGTGAGCCAGGGAAGTTCGCACCAAAAGGTGGTATAGGTACTTCTTTTTTTACAGCTGTTTAGTGAGGGGAGGGCAGAGGGCAGGAGAGGTGTGGAATTCCTGCCTCAGGCCAGGGGTCTAGGAAGGCCCTAGGAAGGCTCCAGCTAGCCTGCTATCTTTGTCACCATCCACCTTGCAGATGCTTGCATCCTGGGCTTCCCCCCTGCCTTGACCTAACAGTAAGTAGGTTCCTGGTTTGGCTCTCTGGGAAACTGTGTTGTGTCTCAGTTCATCTCTGAGCTGAATGGGAGAGGCACCGCCATCACACACCCTGCTTCCAAGAACTACAGCGTACCTCCTCACGCTTCAAATCCTACCCACACCTCAGCAGCAGGAGGCTGGGGCTGATGTCCTGTGTGTCTTCTAAACTCAAGTTCCCTGTTGAAACAGTCACTCAGCAACCACTGCCACCATCCCTTTCCTTCTTGTGTGCCCTGGGATGTCCGATAGTCTGTCTTCTCTAGACAGTTCTCTCTGCCTCCCTGCCTTACCAGGAATGTGGCTTTCCCCCAACACCATGCTTCCCCCACTGCCTCTCAACCGGCTCTCTTCCTTCTCTACCATGTGTGTATCTCAGAGCCAAGGTGGAGTGGGAGGCTCCTCATCCCTCTAAAACACCCAGCCATATTGTCAGAGCTGCTCCCCCGATGCTCATCCCAGTCGACATTGCCACCTCCTCCTCTCCTCTGGACTGTCTCTGCCAGCCTCCAACCATGCCCTTGCTTGTGGAAGACTGAAGCCCCTGGGTCGCAGCCTCTCCCTCTCTACCCCAGCTCTCAGAACCTTCTCCTCTGAATTTCCCTTCACCACCTCATATCATAGCTGAGGTCCTTCTCCTCAGCCTCCCACTCTGGAGTCACACCTGATATATAATATATATTCATGTGGTAAAATACACATATAAAACTTACCATTAACCATTTGTAAGTGGCATGGAGCACATTCATAACCACCATCACCACCCACCTCCAGAACTCTTTAATCTAGAAAAACTGAATGTATGTTCCCATTAAATAACTTCCCATCCCTTCCCCAGCCCCTGGAAAACCACAATCTACTTTCTGTCTCTGTGAATGTGACTATGCTAAGTACCTCATGTAAGTGGAATCATTCAGCATTTGTTCTTCTCTGTCTAGTTTATTTCACTCAGCATAATGTCCTCAAGTTCCATGAATGTATCAGAATTTCCTTCCTCACACATGGATTTTAAATTCACTAGAACTCTGTCTCCAAAACCATGAATTGATAATCTTACTCTCTGATTATACTATGGCTCACTTGCTTAAATGCCTTATGGAAAAAAAGGGTCTCAGGTTCAACAGGCCTCTAATGCACTGTTCTCCACCATTTCCTCTTAGTCACCTTTCCCCTCCTGTCATCATTTTCCTCTTTGTCCCTTTTAGACTCCATGGTCCACCACAAACATCCTTCTCTTGCAGCTGTCCTCAGCCTCTTTCCCTCTCTAACCTCTATCACATTCTCCTGATAACCCCAGAACTCTAAGTAACCCCCACTGTTCACCTTCCCTGAACCTACATCTAAACGCAAGGATTACTGGAGCAAAATCACCAAGAGGAATGCCATTGTAAGTTCAGGATCAGTACCCTTCAGGGGACCCTGGCACTGCACTGTCATTATGCTGTATTCCTCTCTTCCCTCCCGAACAATTAGATTTCTCAGTCTTCAACCCTCTTACATCTCCCACTTCCATAAGCAATGTAACTCATGCTTTACTATGAAGGAAAGCCACAAATTTGGAACTCCCATGGCCAAGTCTACAAAGACGACAGCATCTGTAGCCTCTCCTCCCCTTTTCCTCTGCTGCAACTGAAGTGGAATCCCTAGATCTGTGAAAGTCTAGTCCCTCCTCCTACACCTTATCAGGGACTCTACCCCTTCAGTGACAAGCATTCCTTCATACTTACTCTGCCCTGGTTCATTAGAGAGCTCCCATGAACATGCAAATACACTCTAGTATCTTTCATCTTTAACAAAATTTTCTCCTCACCCCACATTTTGGTCCAACTCAGATCTACAAGTCTCATCTTCAATGTCCCTCCCCAGAGCCCCACCACCTCCCGACCACTCACCTTGTCATTCCACTTCCCACTGTTTATCTAGCACCTATCATTTGAGCTATAGATTTGCTCAGTGAATGAGTGAATCACTACATAGGGTTCATCTGCTCCTATAGGTTCCGTTGATGTGCACAAGATCCCTTATACTAATAACTGTAAGGTTGACAGTTTCTGACACATGTCCATTTTCTGTTTCATGCTCCTGAGCCACTATGAGGATCTGAAACTCTTACCGAAACCATTTGCCTTGCACAGTCACTCAGACAGTCTTGCTTGACCACTCAGGGAACAAGAAGTGACACCAAAGGTTTGGCTGCTGAGAGGGCAGGGCGGGGCGAGGACAGACTCCTGACTCCACTGTGGGGCAGGGTGGAGTTATCCTCCATTTTGTAACTAAACCCTAGCCCTCACCCAACCAATCAGGGTTAGCCTAGGCAGTGACATCACCACCGACTGGAGTAAAACCCCAGGGTTTGGCGAAATTCGCTCTCTTCCGCCATGCTGCCGCCATGAGTGGGACAGAGCCCATGCTAGCATGGAAAAGGCTCTTTTGTTTATTGCATCGGACTCAGCTCCCTGGTGGTCCTTGGGGATCATGAAGTCTGGGCGTAACAGCTGCCATCTTCCTCCCATGCCTGGCTCTGTTCAGTTCAGCTCTGACCATCAAGTCCTACAGGGCATTCTACAATCTGCTAGTTGGTCTCTTTAGCTTTGAATCATTATATGCTAACAATTCACCAAGACCAATTCAGGCAACAGGATGGTCCTGCCAGAGTGAAGGCTTACCAAGTGGTGTTAATCAGACACCACTGACTTCATCTACACCAGCCATAAACCTTCAGCCCAGTACAAAATGAAGTCTCTCTCTCTTCTTCACAAAACAAATGTGATTTCACCTGAATGCCCCTTTCTGAATCAAACATGATACCAAGAATATTAGGGCCAAGTTGTGGTTTGGTCTTCCTTACAGAATCCAGAGAGATTTTTCTACCCAGAATTCTTAGGACTCAAATTCTACCAAGTGGTAGGTAATTTGTAGATTGGAAGATAATTCCTAATCTTTCCTCCTGTTGACTTTGTGTCAAATAACCCCACAAACTAACAAAGCTCATTGTTTATGTACAAGGAATTCAATACATAAACAATGAATGCTAACAGATCCCCTCCCACTTTGTGAGTGTAAGGTCATTGCCTTGGGGAATCTGGAAGAATTCAAGAAAAGCTTCCTTAACCCAAACACTCTATTTGGCTGTTTCTGACTCCTCAAGCTTTTCTCCTAAGCAAATAGCTTTCAGTTCATCTCTTCAATAATCACATTGGATTTTTCATTTGCATCTCTGCTAAGTCATTCAGTGCTCTTATTCACAAACATAGGTAACATTTGTCCACTGGCCTATAGAAACTCGGGAAAATCAGACCATCTGACAGAAAATTAAGAATAATATGATAAACTACTCATACAGCTGAATTTAATCAATTCCAAGAGATTGAACTTTATTAAGACTGTGTCCTTCCCTCTTTTCTGGTATTAAAAGTCTAACATCTTATGAAACTATGGGGATAATAATGTGTGTGGTTGGGGTGGCGGTGGAGGAGTTTTCTGGAAGTTACATCTTAGTCATCTGAATTCACTGTGCAACTTTTCTGGTAAGATCTCAAAGTCTGGGAACCTCAGAATTGGAAGCTGCATTACTCAGACACCAACCTGGAATTTTCCTGGAAGCCAGGGGGCATTGTCCCAGTGGGGTTTTGAGCCTGGGGTTGCTATCAGCAAATTGGTTCTCAGCCTTGCTTTTTTCATAGAATACTCTGGTCATTAATTATTGCTAGCAAAACAAGAGAATTAACTAATGGAAAGGAAAACAGATTACCTACTCAAAGGATCATTGCTCCTAGTCTCAGAACACAATGGTTGTTCCCTGCTCCCCATGCATATCTCTTTGTGGGGTAGTAACTGGCCTCTTAAAGAAGGGGCCTTCCTTGGGCATTGCACATTCCCTCTCTTCATAAAGACTGGGGGGACATTCAGAAGATGAGATCGCAAGCTCTTGTAGGGTCCAGTTGCCAGCACCTACCACATTGCCTAATGGACTCCTGCTGGCGGTGGAAAACACAGGCAAGAAGCAGCTTCAACAACAAAGCCTTTAGCTACGGATATCCTCCAACTAGGAAAGTGTGCTGGGGTCATTTCCTCCATAAGCCACAGGAGGGCTAGTTTTGAGTTGCTTCCAGATTATCTTCTGTTTGCCAGTGAGGTGTGGCCACAGTGCTCTCTTGATTACTTCTCTCTATCCACCCAGATATGCTAAGGGCTATAATGAACAGCTGGACTACCCAGGAGCCTTTGATACCCTGGAAATGGAGAGGTCAGGAATTTGACCACACTCTCCAGACCCAAGGGCAGGACATTTTTATGAGACAAATAGTTCAAACATATCATTGATCTGTGCTCTTTTGAATCACCATAGCAACCTCCATAACAGCCCTAAGAACCATAGGTGTAATAAAACCCAAAGTAATTTCACAGGTTAAAATCGAGTCATTTTTTTTAAGGGTGGAAACTTTTTCTTTATTGTTTAAATTATTTTAAATAGTAGTACATATGTCTCCCTTTTCCCCCATTCACACTCTCCCCGCATCCCCTACACCCCAGCACATGCTCTCACCCCCGATGCCCCAGTGTCTGTGTCCATTGGTTATGCTTATATGCATGCATACAAGTCCTTCAGGTGATCTCTTACCCTGCCCCAACCCTCCCTTGCCTTCCCACTGTAGTTTGACAGTCTGTTCAATGTTTCCCTGTCTCTGTATGTATTTTTGTTTATCAGTTTATGATGCTCTTTATATTATGTTATGCCCAGATTTCGTGATCTTCAAAGACCACCAGGGAGCCGAGTCCAATGCAATAGCAGAAAGCCTGTATTCCATGCTAGCATGGGCTCTGTTCCACTTACATCGACAGTGGCGAGGTGGAAGAGAGTGAGCCTCAACAGATCAAAGGGTTTTATAGGGGTGGTGATGTCACTGCTTTGGCTGACCCTGATTGGTTGGGTGAGGGCTAAGGTCCAGTTACACAATGACATTCAAAATGGAGGATCAGGAGTTAGCCCCGCCATGCCCTTTCAATTCCACAAATGAGTGAGATCCTGTGATATTTAGCTTCTGCAGACTGGCTTATTTAGCTTAGCATAATGCTGTCCAGTTTCATCCATATTGTTGCAAATGGTAAGAATTTCTTTTTTTTTTTTTACAACAGTGTAGTATTCCATTGTGTAGATGTACCACGGTTTTCTAATCCATTCATCTGCTGATGGGCATTTAGGCTGTTTGCAAATCTTAGTTCTTGTAAATTGTGCTTCTATGAACATAGAGGTGTATATATCCTTTCTGATCCGTGTTTCTGTTTTCTTGGGCAATATTTTTAGAAGTGGTATTATAGCAGTTTCAATTTTAATTTTTTGACAAACACCATATTGTTTCCAAAGTGGCTGCACCAGTCTGCATTCATACCAGCAGTACACGAGGGTTCCCTTTTCTCCATATTCTCACAAGCATTTATCCTTTGTTGATTTGTTGATGGTTGCCATTCTGACAGGTGTGAGATGGTATCTCACTGTTTTGATTTACATCTCTCTGATGATTAGTGACTTTGAGCATGTTTTCATATGACTCTTGGCCTTCTGCATGTCCTCTTTTGAAAAGTGTCATTTTATGTCCTTTGTTCATTTTTTTAAAAATATATTTTATTGATTTTGTACAGAGAGGAAGGGACAGAGATAGAAAGCTAGAAACATCGATGAGAGAGAGTCATCAATCAGCTGCCTCTTGCACACCCCCTACTGGGGATATGCCCGCAACCAAGGTACATGCCCTTGACCGGATTCAAACCCGGGTCCCTTCAATCCCCAAGCCGACGCTCTATCCATTGAGCCAAACCAGTCTCGGCTGTCCTTTGTTCATTTTTTGATTGGATTATTTATATTCCTTTTGTTAAGTTGCATGAGCTTCCTGTACATTTTGAAGATCAAACCCTTAAAAGAGATAACATTGGCAAATGAAGGCTTTCTTGTTGTTTTGTTGTTAATTTCTTTTGCTCTGCAGAAGCTTTTTATTTTGGTGTAGTCCCATTTGTTTATTTTCCCCTTTGTTTCCATTGCTCTAGAATCTGTATCAGTAAAGATATTGCTATGACAAATGTCTTCTATTTTGCTGCCTATGGTTTCTTCTAAGATTTTTATGGTTTTCTATCATACATTTAAGTCCTTTATCCATTTTGAATTTATTGTTATGTATAGTGTAAGCTAATAGTCTAATTTCATTTTTTTGCATGTATCTGTCTAATTTTCCCAGCATCATTTATTGAAGACACTGTCTTTACTCCATTGTATGCTCTTGTCTCCTTTGTCAAATATTAATTGAGCATAATGGCTTGTGTCCTATTCCTCTGGTCTATATGTGTGTTCTTATGCCAATACCAGGCAGTTTTGAGAACAGTAGCTTTGTAGTATAACTTGATATCTGGTATTGTGATCCCTCCAACTTTTTTCTTCTTTCTCAAGATTGCTGCAGCTATTTGGGGTCTTTTTTATTCCATATGAATTTTTGGAAGTTTGTTCTAGGTCTGTAAAATATGCCATTGATATTTTATTAGGAATTGCATTGAATTTATAGGTTGCTTTGGGTAGTATGGACATTTTAATGATGTTGATTCTACCAATTCAAGAACATGGTATATTCTTCCATTTGTTTATGTCTTCCTCTGTCTCTTTTTTTCATCATCCAGTAATTTTCTGAGTACAGGTTTTCCTTATCCTTGGTTAAATTTATTCCTAGGTATAATTTTTTGTTGTTGCAATGGTAAATGGGATTGTTTTAGTTTATCTTTCTATAAGTTCATTATTGGTGTATAAAAAAGCCATAGACTTCTGGGTGTTAATTTTATATCCTGCTACATTGTCAAATTCATTTATTAAGTCTAGTAGTTTTTTTTATGGAGTTTTTAGGGTTTTCTATGTACAATAACATGTCATCCTCAAATAATGACAGTTTTACTTCTTCTTTTTCCAATTTGGATGCCTTTTATTTCTTCTTCTTGTCTGGTTGCCATGACTAGTACTTCCAGTACTATGTTGCACAGGTGTGGTGAAAGTGGGCATCCCTGTCTTGTTCCTGTTCTTAGGGGAAATGGTTTTAGTTTTTTGCCAATTAAGTATGATGTTGGTGGTAGGTTTGTCATATATGGCTTTTATTATGTTGAGGTATGATCCTTCTATTTCCACCTTGCTGAGAGTTGTTGTTTTTTAATCAAGAAAGGGTGTTGGATTTTGTCAAATGCTTTTTCTGCATCAATGGATATGATTATGGTTTTTATCTCTCAATTTGTTTATATGATGTATCACGTTTATTGATTTGCTGATATTGTACCATCCTTGCATCCACAGAATAAATCCCACTTGGTCATAGTGTATGATCTTTCTAATGTAATGCTGGATCTGATTTGCTAGGAATTTTTTTTTTTTTGAGAATTTTGGCATCTATGTTCATGAGGGATACTGGCCTCTAATTCTCTTTCTTTCTATTGTCTTTATATGGATTTAGGATTAGGGTAATGCTGGCTTGGTAGAAAAATCTTGGAAGTGTTCCCTCCTCTTGAATCTTTTGGAATACTAGAGGCATGGTGCATAAAATTAGTGCATGGGAGGGTGTCCGTCAGCCCAGCCTGCACCCTCTCCAATCTGGGACCCCTTGAGGGATTTCCAACTGCCCTTTTAGACCTGATTCCAACACCCCCCACCACCCTGTGCACGAACTTCATTCACTGGGCCTCTAGTTGGAAAATAAACAGATTTCTAGCCAGATTGACCAAGAAACAGAAAAACACTGCACATAGTTCCAAATAGGTGAAACGGATCAATTCCTTGAAAGAAACAAACAATGAAACCTTCCTCAAAAGAATGTGATGCCCTGAGTAGTCTATTAAAGAGATTTAATTTGTAGTTAAAGCATTCTAATGAAGGTCTTCCTGGCCCAGGTGGTTTTTCTAGAGAATTAAACAGAATAAATTAAAAGACGCTTCACTGAAGAGGCTATAACATGACAGAAGTGCATTTGAAAAGTTCAACATCATAAGCCATTAAGAAAAGGTTAAACCACAAGGAGACTAAATAGAAGCCTATGCTGACACTCAATGATGGTGAAGATGTGGAGAAACTGTCACGCATACAGGGCTGGTGGGAATGTCGACTATTACAGCCACTGGGGAAAGCAGTTTGGTTGTTTCTTATGAAACTAAACATGCAGCTACCACACAGCTCAGCATTTGCACTCCTGGAATTTATCCCAGAGAAATAGAAACTTTCATCCACTCAGAAACCTGAGCACAAATGTTTATAGGAACTTTATCTTAGCACCTTAAAGCTATCTCTGAAACCCCTTATTGGGATTAATATCTAGAGTTTGTAAGAATCACCTGTTACAAAAAAAATGGGTAGAGTATATGAAAAGGGAATTTCACAAAGAGCAACTCAAAATGTTAACACGATATGAAGAGATGTTAAATCTGACTTCTGGTCAGAGAAGTAATGAGATGCTCTCTGCACCAATCTGATAATGAGGAGTGTTGGTGAGGCTATGGAACACATGAACTGTGATGGTGCTATAAACTAGTATAGGCACCCAGGAGGGCTATCTATAAGGATATAGAAAAATTAAATTAAAATACTTTATATATATTTGAATATTCATATGTATACTTTTTCTAAGCCCTGATAGTTGTTCTGATGGCCTATGTTAGGATATATACTATATATACATATATGTGCATGTATATATAAACATTCATCCATATCTATCTCTCTATCTCTCTATCTATCGTCATCATCATCTATCTACATCTATCTATCTATCTATCTATCTATATCTATCATCTATCTACATCTATCTATCTATCATCTATCTATCTATCTATCTATCTATCTATCTATCTATCTATCTATCTATCATCTATCTATCATCAGTCTCCTATTGCCTAGAATCCCATTCCTGGCATATACCTCACAGGACTTGTCTTAAGATCCATAGTGAGACATGCAAGGCCGTTCATCACAGCCTTGTTTGTAACAGTATGAAGTCAGTTGTTCATCACCTGGGGAAATGGATAAATAAAATCTGGTGGATACATGCATTTGTTAAAAGAAGCATTGCTCTGCCTGGGTCCATAGTGCTGTAGACATGGACACACGGGGGCAAGCTAGGACATGGTCAGGGAAAGCATTTTCACTGTACATGGTCCCATTCTCATCACTCAGGATCTGTATGTTCAACTAAACCAAAGCTCTTCCTCATGTGCATGGCACTTATCCAGGCCTCCTCATATGATCTCCTTCAGGGAAAATGATCAGATTCTTGCTCCCATCCAATTCCCACCAGGAAACAAGCCAAAGAGCATTAAGAATTACTGGAGGAGAATCTATAACATAAGCCTCTCATTCTCAAGCTTGAAGTGTCATTTTTTTGAATAACATTTGCTCTGCTGGGACACACGAGAAAAAGCAGGCCTTCTGTGTCAAATTATAGTCTCTCAGAGTTTAAGAGCATGAACCCAGCTTTCAGGTCAGCATCATTGGGTGGGCATGGACCACTGGAAATATTGAAAGAATAGATAACAAAGAAGCAGCTGGAATAAGTTCCAAAAATGTATTCTGTCAATTCCATCTCAAAAACATGAGCGTTTTAATGAGTATTTTCCCACTGACTAAACCTCTTCAGGTGACGTTAATTGTATTATATATGAACATAATAAATTCATGTGATGTGATGAAATGTGGCCAAGTGCTGTGATAGAGCCTAAAATGAGAAAATGGATCATCGGTGTACTTTCTTCTGTTGTTACTTGTCAGTAAAGCAATAACATATAAATAAAGAAGTATTACTCTAGGTGTACATATAGACACATGAATATTTTTATAATTTCTTAAAGTGTGAGTATTACAAACACACAGACTGGTGTCTAGAATAAAACATGATCACCTGTGTTACTACTAAATATTAAAATGCTGCCGTTATATGTGTGTCTTTAAATAGAACATTAGGGTGACAGTTGGGAGACAGTTGAACTCCTGATTCCATCCCAGTTTTTCCTTCCCCAGAGCTAGTTACTATCATCCACTTTGTGCTGGTCCTTCTTATGAACGTTTTTATAAAAAGTTTTTATAATTTTACTCTAATGTAAAATCCACAAAGTATTTTAATTTTGTTTTTGCATTTTTGAAATTTTATTTCAACAGCATCAATCAGAATATATCCTGAAACTTGCTATTTCACTCAGATCATACTTTGAGATTTATCCAGGTTGCTACACATACTCCAGTCCATTATTTTTTCACTTTAATAAAGATTTACTATGATTACTTCATTCTCATGTTGAAGGATATTTAGGTTATCTCTAGATTTTCACCATTGAAAACAATGTTGAAATGGACTTCCTTATATCTCCATTCTGGGCACGTGAATGAAGGTTTTCTAGAGTATGTTGCTAAGAATCAATTTATAAGAGGAAGACCATGCACAGCTCAAGTGTTACTAGTGGGTGCAATTTCACTGGCTGGTTCAGCCACCTCCCAGCTGCTATGGATAATGGTGGCTAAAGGCTGCTAACTGCGCTTTCCCTGGCCAGATGAGTTAGATGCTCCCACTCCACTGCCCTGGGATGTAGGCTCAGCCAGAGGCCAATAACTGACTGGCACTGGGTAGACAGGCCTGGCTCCTTCCCTCCAATGGGACTCATTCATTGAGTAAATTAGTGTTTCAGATCCCCTTTCAAGACCAGGCTGCATGTAATGTGCTGAGTTCACATCTCTGCTCACCTCCCTCCATCTTCTTCTTCTGAAGTCACTCCTTCACTAAACTGTGCCAGTTCCCAGGAGTCCCTTTGCTTCCAGGGAACCTGATACAAGATGACTAATATTGCCAAAGTTTCTCCACAAGGGCTGAACCAAGGGCCACAGTCAGGAGAGGCTTAGAGGCAGAGCAAGAGAATGCCATTCAAAAGTTGAGGTGTGGTAGGAGGAGAAGGTAAAGGCTCTGAGATTAAAGGTCTGTGTGAATTCAACAGACTGAAAAAAAAAAGTCAGTATAGCTGAAGTGTGGATAGCAGAAGAAAGAGATGGATACTTGTAGTTGGAGATATATAGGAGCCAAACAAGTAGACCTTACAGCTGGTTTCCATTTTTCCCCCTCATTGGAATAGGAAGCTTTTGAAATGCTTTCAGCAAGAAAGTTATAGAGTTCAATTTAGACTTTAAAACAATTAGTCTGAGTGTAGAGAGAATGGTTTAGAAAAAAAATAGGAGAATCAGAGATTTGAATATTCATATTGTAATAACAGAGGATCATGAAAATTATATTGTCAACTCAGAAAACACTATGGAATTTATAGCACGATACTAGGTGTCTGTATGTATAAAACATACAGACATACAAAGACATGAATTCTTCAAGCATACATGCCAATTTTGAAGTGGCTATCTATGTGAAAGGAGAGGGAAATAGAGATTAGAGGTAAAGGGAAAAAAGCTAATAAAACTAGGAAGATGTCTTGCAAGGAATGGAGGTGATAAAGTGTCATGAATTGAGGCATATGATTTAGGGAGCTCTGAACCAAGAAAACAAAAATCCAAACAACAGAACTATCCACCTCCCCATCCATTATTTTCCTTCACTTTGTAGAGATTTATGTCTGGGATGGGGAACAGGTTTTCTGAGAAACCTTCCAAATAATCCATATTTTACTATTTAATGAAAAAGCAAAATTAGAAGAACTTTCACCAAAATGTTAACAGAATCTGGGGTGATTTTTACTTCCTTTGGATGTTATATTTAAGGATATTAATGAAAATTCAATAAAATCCAAATAATATAAATTAAAATAAGTGAATGCAAGTTTACTATGGAAGTTAATGCATTGGATATCATAATAAAGAGTAAGATAGGCACATACAGAATAGCAGCTATGGACCAACTTATTAATAGCTATGATTATAAAAGGCTAAATTAAACATTAGCATATCTACTTCATTAGTTTATACTGAAACACAATATTAGGAGAGCTTTTCAAAGTGATATGCACTACCCCTATGTTCAATGAAGCATTATTTACAATAGCCAAGATATGGAAGTAACGTAGGTGTCCAACAACAGATGAAGGGATGAAGATGATGTGGGGCATATGTGCAATGGAATATTAATGGACCATAAAAAAAGAAGGAAATCTTACCATTTGCAACAACAGGGGTGGGTCTAGAGGGTGTTATGCTCAGTGAACTAAGTCAGGCAGAGAAAGACAATTGCCAGAGAGCTTTTTTTTATATGTGGAATCAAAACACAAAACAAAACAAGAACAGATTCATTTTTAAAAAGAGACCAAAGGATGGTTACTAGGAGGGAGGGTGTGGGGGATAGGTGGGAAGGGGAAGGGAAATAGAATCAATAATACTGTGGTAAGTTTGCATGGTGGCAGATGATTATAAGAATTGGTGAGGTGATAAAATTGTCAAATCACTATATCATACACCTGAAACAACATAACCAATATATGATTATATAGCAACAATACTTAAATAAAAATAAATTTAAAAATTAATTTTCCAGATGCTTTAGGTTTTTTTGAAAATTAAACTTAGGAATGAATTTTTTTAAAAATATAATAAAAAGTGATAGGCTCTGAAAAAGCATTTGATCAAAAAAATGCAACAGCCATATCTGATTCTTAAAGTACTATTGTAAAATGCACGTGGAAAGACAGTTGCTAAAATATCTTTCACTTAAAATCCTCCAAACCTCCTCATTGCACTTGGAATAAATCTTACAACCTTAACAAGGGTGGACCCAAGGAGAGCACCCTTTAGACTTTGGGATGAATATTCAGGAATAAACTTGCCAAGGCCTTGGGGTACTAGATTACCCTTTGGGGCAATAGGAAAGATGAGTCAGCGGGACAGTACTAAATGCTCAAAGTCTAGATGAAGTGGGGGAAATGGTAATGGTAAAGCTCTGGAAATATTTTCTGGATTCTGTCTAGGATACAGTTCATCCAGACTAGCATAACCAAAGGTAGTTAAGTGTGAAGAACCACAGAGAGATGATCTGATCCCTGGTCCTTATGGAATAGGTAGATTCCCACTTACAGAAAGGGAGTCTCTAAGGTCACAGAGCAGCGGTTTTAGCCCATATGCCTGGTTTTCCTTCATAAGAATTCTGCCTGTGAGGGGAGCTCATTCTCTCCAACCCCACAGTGTCTGCAGAACCAAGAGTGTCAGGAAGGTGACACACTTCCCCTCTGCTCATTAGACCAAAGGGGCAGGCACTGCTCCCAAAGACAGGAGGCTGATGACTTAGGTGGCC
The DNA here is from genome assembly GCF_964339955.1 of Pipistrellus hanaki. Classification (NCBI taxonomy): domain Eukaryota; kingdom Metazoa; phylum Chordata; class Mammalia; order Chiroptera; family Vespertilionidae; genus Pipistrellus; species Pipistrellus hanaki. The sequence goes on from NC_140518.1 coordinate 45,423,467, forward strand.
CAGGGGGACTGTGGAGGATTCCCAGGAACTCACTGTTCCGTCCTGCTGACAAGGGTGGGAGCACAGGTCCTGATACCGTCCTACTATGCCAACTGTTGTGTCTGAGCCCCTCTGTCAGGGGCTGGAGCTTCTGGGATCCCGGGTATTTGAAGACAGAGAAGCCTTGAGAAGTTGGAAGTGTATGAGAGTCTTTATTTTAGGAGCCAGTGGCTTGTAGCCAATGCTAACAAGAAGCTCTAGACAAAATAGTCCCTAAAAGCAAAGTCCCATTCAGCAGGTAGCTGCACACCAGCTAGATAACAACACAGCTTTCCTATGATAAATTACTGTGATGGTCACTGAGAATGCATGAGGGGAAAAAGGCTGAGCTGTGCCCACCTGTGGAGATGTCAGGTTACACAAGAGCACAGTCCTGATACCCTCTCCCAACAACAACCCGCACACTGCAGCACTGAGATTAAAGGTGGAAACCTCTTGTTCTTGGCAATTATCTCTTGGTAGAAAGAGTGAATGTGTCATCTTTTGGTTCACATTTAAATCCTTATTAAACTAATAGACATTATTTTTTCTGCCTAGCCCATGTGGCTCAAAGGTATTGTGTTGACTTGGTTCATGTTGACTCATGAACCAAGACTTCCCCAGTTAGAGACTGGGTTAGGACACATGCCCAGGTTGCTGGCTGGATCCCCTAAGGAGGTATGCAGCCATTCAGTGGTTTCATCTCATCTATATTTCTATCTCTCTATCCCTTACTCTGTCTCTAAAATCAATAAAAACATTTTTTAAACATTATTTTTCCTAAAACCTTAAAAATATATTTTATTACTTAGTACATGATGATAAAGGGAAATATCTGACTTCTATATTCTCATACTATGCACAATAGAAACAGAAAACAAAGCCTGTCCAGGAAAAGGAAGCTTTAAAAGATGTCTCAGAGACCCAGGCATTTCCCTATGGTTTCCAACTCTCATGTCATAATTCTCAAAGTGGTCCATACCCCAAAGTAATGCAAATATTTAATATGGAGTCTTCTTTTTACACATTATGTTTGTCTTTTAGGGATTTTCCCTCTTAATAAAAAATTGTTTTTATTCTCTCCAAATCACAATCAGTCTTCTCATCTAATTCATTACACAGTCAGACAGGAAAGGCCTCATATGCTATGATTTCATTTCCATGAAAACCCACAATAGGTAAATCCATGGGGACACTTAGAGATGAGGGATGTCAGGGGATGAGTGGGAAGAATGAGCAATGACTGGCCACCTGGATTAGTCTGGATGAAATATTCTGGAGAGGGTTCTCACGTGATGCGGTGGTTGTCAAATATTGTGGATGTACCTAATGATGTTGAAATTAACACTTTGAAGGATCATAGAATTAAATTTTAAATAATTTAAATTAAATTGATATTTAATTGTATTTTATGAAATTTTATTTAAAATACATTTCATTTTACTCAATAGTATAATAAAATCAGTAAAATTCAAAGTATGTATGTAAGATAAACACAAACATCAAAAAAATTCTTTTATGGAGACAGTGGATACAAGCTGCCTCCAGAACCTGGGACAACAGGCCTCACAGGAGGCTGAGGTGAGTGGCTCACAAAGTACAGGTAGTTACACATCTGGGAGTTCAGGGACAGCTGTGCCTGGAGCCTGCTCTTGTTCTGCAGAGGGCACTAAGTTGGTTTTCCCTCTTTAAATCTTTCTTGATCTTGCTCAGGAGCTGCTTCTATAGATCCAGGAAGAGAACATGTTACCACCATGACTGCCTTTTGTGTGCCTTCCAAGGAAGGGAACCTTCCTTGTCCATCACTGAAGTCCCAGTTCAAGCCCCCAAACCAGGAAGTCCTCCAGACTGCAGGCCATGGGCACTGACCTGGACACCAGCTTCTGGGAGCTCTTCTCTGTGCAGTCCATCCCCATCCCATCCCGACTCACCCACACCACCCGAAACCACATGCATGCTCTCTTTGACTCCCTCCCTTTTTACTAGGAGAAGCCCTCAAAACTGTGTCTTCTTTCAGAAATCCCACAACGTGGGATTTTGCCAGCATCTCAAAATGATAGTTGCCTTTTCTCCTCACGGCTTTGATTCTAAACCCACTCACATTTTTTGATGGTTCAGAGGTCTACCCTCTTCTTCAAAACATGGGAAGATGCAGAGATACGTCCAAGAGGCCAATAGGATATCACTTCAACCATCCTATGGACACGACCTGCCTGTGCAGACCACTATGATTGAATATCTCCTGAATAAAAGGAAGCTCGAGAGTGCAGGCTTGGGGTCTGCTCTGTGCACTGGATATGGTCAGTGCCTACAGACGTGTCTGTACCTGGCAGGGCTTCTCATGTATTTGCTTAATGAATTAGCCCAAAGCAGTGTGATATCATATAGTTGAGTCTGAAGCCCAACTGCTCACCTCTGGGATTTCTAATGTGCCATCACTAAGGATAGATATGCCTAATGGAATCTCTAATCTCTTTATAAAAAAGAAAATAGCTTAGCACAAGACCCAAAGGAGAATCACAATGAGACAGGGGCTCTGTCAAGAGGGACACAAAATGGAGAATTAGCACAACTACAGCCTCTCCAGGAGACCTCTCCACTGTCCAGACACCCAGAGAGCACTTTTAGGGAGAACCCCATGGAGTCCCTACAATAACCCTGTGAGGCTGGGTTTTACCCTGTGCTCAGAAGAACAAACACTCAGAGAGATGCAATGCCCTGAAGACTCTCAGCAAGCAGGTGGCTGAGTGACCACTATGCTGAGGAGGAGCAGGGTCTCACCTAGTATATGGTTGGTCCCACACACATTGGTTAGCAGCAATTGTTTTGGATTAACACAGAGGAATGAGAGGGTATGAAGGTGGGGTCACTGCCTACGACTGTGGGCACCAGATATTCCATCTCTTTGTCCAGGCAGGGTGCCTGGGCAGTCTGCATCTTACAGGTCCTCTTTTGTCTGTGGGCATTGTTTATTTGGAACCCAGAGTGAGTGGTGCTGGGGCCACTTTGCTGTTTGGCAGCTGAAGTCCATGGCTGGGTTGACTGGCTCCCAGTTCTGCTCAGGGTTCCCTAATGGGAGCCAGCCTTTTGGCCTTTGGCCATCCAGCTCTTAGTCTGGGCACACAATGGATCCGGCTTCCCAGGGAAGCAGAGTTCTGGCTTCCAGGAAGGGCAGGTTTAGAAGATGAGTACAGTTCTCATGGGAGTGTTCAGGGTCCTCAGGCCAAAACATGTCTTCCATGATTCTCTAGCTCAGCACTGCCAACCTGACCTTCCACCCACCAGAATGTGCTGGTTAATGAGCAGAGCAGATGGGGGCTTCTTGTGGGTGTCACCAAGTTAGTTCCAGGCTGGGAGCACATTCACATTTCAAACAGTTTTTTTGTGTGTTTCCAAGGTTGGTCTCTGTACTAAACTGAAATGTTAACAGGAAAGCAATTGCGCCCTCCAATACTAAGCATCAGCAGGGCCACAGGCGTGGCTAGAAGGTAGACCTGAGTGTCCAGAGATGCAGATGGGGTAATTCTTGATGTGGGAGGACCTCTAGGTTGCCAGTTGGAAGAAGTTCAGGTCTTTCCACACCACATGTTTGATGAGGACCCTCAGCATATTCTTGGTGCTTGGCCCTGCAGTCCAGATGGCTTCTGCCATCCACACAATAGCTTTTGGACTTCATGTCCCTGTCCTTGTTTTTGTTTTTTTGTTTTTTGTTTTTTTTTTCAAAAACAGCACCTTCTTGTTCATCTCCCTGGTGATCACTGTCATAGACATGGTGGGTAGCCTGGTGACTTGGAGAGAATGGAAGGTGCACTTATGTGTATATTTGGTGGTAACCAGGTTCTTCTTTCCTGAGTTTCTCTTCCTGGGCTGCCATCAAATAATCTACCTTAAGCCCCATCAGTTCAGTGTCAATGCTTTGCCTGGGAGAGATGGGTGGGGTGGGCAAGGCCTCCTTATTGGCCACAGATCTGTATGGCAGGGTGGACAAAAGCATACTGCAGCCCATCTGTGTTTCCTGACAGGGCCGGAGAATATTTCCACTATTCCAAGTGCCAACAACCCCATTAAGGGATTGAAGTGGAAAGAGTCCTCATTGGGGCTCTTCTGTTGTATGTGAACATGGCGTCCTTGATGGGCAGCTGGTGGACACAGCTGGCCCCCTGGATGTACCATGTAATTCTCAACACCATGCATAGTGTGTCCTGCACAGGCCTCCAGCTTGTGGAACAGGTCCTGTCAGGTCAGGTATTAGAAGAAATTGTGGAGTGGTAATTGATGGAGCACAGGTACCTGGCCATGGGGTGTTAAACCAGTGGGATAACCAGGAAGCACACATAGCTCTGCCAGTTGGGAAGGTCCTTGCACAGCTGCTCCACGAACACCCACAGCACAGTGCTGAAGTAGAGCTGTGACCCTGCCACCACGATCTTCACTGGCGTCACTGTCTGGGAATTGTAGTGACAGTATCTCTGTTTCCATAAGATGATAAGAGCTGAAGACCACCTGAACCTCAGGAGCAGGTGCACACCACAGGCAGCATGTGTTGCTGGAGCATGTCCCTGAAGGGGTGACAGGTGGAAAAGCCAGGAACAAGTGGTCCAACAGATAAGATGACAAGTACTGCCAAGACCAGCCGAGCCAGCTTCAGATCCCCAGGAAGACAGTGAAAGTCAAGCTAAACCACATCCTCATCCCTGACACCAGCTGCCTGAGAACATCCTCCTCCTCAATGCCTCTGATGGGGCAGTTCCATTCTGAGTCCTGCAGCAACACATGCTGCCTGTGGTGTGCACCTGCTCCTGAGGTTCAGGTGGTCTTCAGCTCTTATCATCTTATGGAAACAGAGATACTGTCACTACAATTCCCACCTGCTTCCCTTCTCTCCTCCTGCACCAGGACTGCTGGTCACTGCTGGGGACCATTATACTAGGGCTCCCAGAACTGGTGTCTGACTTTCTCTCTGCTCAGACATCCCTGTTTCTGTCTTGGGAACCAACATCCTGATGATCCCAGTACTTGCACCCCCACATTTCTTATTGTATCCTGACTCAATTAAATTGTTCTAATTCTTCCTTCTCCCTGAAATTTTAATTCCTTGCTTGCCTGGTTAATATGTATCTCCACATACTAGAAATGTCAACTGCTCCTTAATGATTCTCTTTGAAAGTAGAGAATGCTTCTTCACAAAATGTTCTCTTCCTGTCACAATACTTCCTCACAAAATGTTCTCTTCCTGTCACCTTAAGTCCACTTGTGCTATGGGAACCACATTACATCATTGTCCTCAAATATCTGTATTCCATGAGAATGTTGTTGAAAAGACTTTAGCATCACTGATCTCTAGTATTAGTTCCAGCGCACAGGACTTACTCTAAACCATTTTCTGCTCAAATATACACTGTGTGGCCAGATAATTATGATCTCTGAACACATAATAATCTGCCCACTCAGTGTATATCCTATATAATAAAAGGATAATATGCAAATTGTTCCCTCGACCAGGAGTTCAACCAGCATGCAGGCTGGCCAACTGCCCATGTCCCCTCCCTTTAGCATCACTGATCTCTAGTACTTAGCAGTTCCAGCATACAGGAATTACTCAAAAAAACATATTCTGTTAAAATATATTTGTTCAAATTCTGGTCCATAACATCTACTGTTAACAACAATCATAAATGTAAAAGATCATGGACTCTAAAGGGACCTACCCTCCCTTTATTTTTCCAGACATTGTTTATTTTGAAAATGCTTTCCTCAATTGCTCTGGCACATGTAAAATCTGGGTAAAGAGGGTAGACAAATACTTATTCAACCTCTGGTTTGCTTTATGAATCCCATCCTAAAGAGCCTTCTGTATGCTGCACAGATGGGCTCCTTTTCTCAATACTTAAGGTACCAGGTCAACTATAGGATTCATCACATTCCACTACAATTGTTTAATGCCTGTGTCAACCCAGAGAGAGTAGCTCATCTTGAGGGCATGCATTGTGTGTCTGGTCCAAAATTTATTCCCATTTGTCCTGAGACATTTTAGCTTTTTCCAGGACAAGGTGCCTAGAAGGGTGTTAGTCCCATCTCTCCAGATGGTTTGCAGTGCTGAAGAGGACTGATATAAAAGGAGAAGCCAGACTACATAAACAACCTTGATTAGCATTAGGGAGTGAGATAGAAGGACCTCAGGAAAAGGCCCAGAAGAACCAGAGCTCAGGGGCTGAGGGTAGGGAGAGGCTCTGACCCAAGAGGTCATGAGTGTGGACCCCCAGGCCCTGGAAAGTGCCAAGTCCCCTCTTCAGTGCTATGCGCCAACAGAAGAGGTGCTTGGGATACTGTTCCCTGGGAGTAGAGCAGGGTAGAGTTTCTGTCCCAGGTGCAGGTGGTAATCAGTGTTCAGTAACTCTTCCTGCTGCTTAACCCTACAACATTCTGCAAAGTGGAAGCTAGGGGGTCGTTAAATCATGTTTTTCCGATACACTGGTAGGAGATGAAGTCAAATGAAATGTGACTTCCCAGGTACATTCCTGACATAAAGGGTCTCTGCCCAAATGCCCTTTGGTCAATTTTCCTCAAAGTCCCATTGTCCTGGGTCTCAAGAACGTCAAGTCCTTAGAGGTTTCCTGAAAGACTAATTATTCCAAACCTATGACTCATAGTAACATTATGAAGGCCCAGAAGAAACACAGTTGCTCAAGGCTCTGAAGAATAATAGTGCTAAATTTTATATAATCAAATTAAATTTATATTGAAGGGTATTTCATTAAGTTTTAGTTAAAATAGATTGCATGCTACAGCAGCTGCGTGTTACTGAAGGATGCCCAGGACCAAATCAGAGACGGCCGGACCTGCATCACCACCATTTGCCCATCAACCAGATCTGAAATAGCATGGCTGACATGTACACATAAGGAACTATTTGACATTGAAATTGGGTCTCAAAAGAACTGTTGGCCCAGAAAGGAACTCACTACAGTCTGATTCATTTTCCTCTCAGAATAACCATTATGGCTTGTCTCAGTTTAGGTTCTTAGAAGGGTATTTCTTAGATCACATGATCTCACACATCTAGAGGAAATAATGAACAACATAAACTGATGAACAAAAACAGACCCAGAGAAAGAGAGGCAGCGATCAGACTCTCAAACCTCAGAGGGAAAGTAGGGGAGGTTGGGGGTAAGGGGAAGAGATCAACCAAAGGACTTGTGTGATGCATATGGGCCTAGCCAGTGGCCATGGACAACAGGGGGGTGAGGGCATATGTAGGGAGGGATTTGGGATGGGAATGGGTGTGGGGGGATAAGGACAATTATGTGATACTATAATCAAAAATAAATAAATAAATAAATAAATAAATAGAAAAATGCAGTAAAATTGTAAATATATTATAATAATAAACACAAATATATTGAAACAACATCCAAAGAGGGTACAGAGAGCCATCTCTGTCTATGCAGAGGACACAGAATATGGGCCAGGACATAGTTACACAGGCCTCAGAGGAGCTGGATGAGTTGCTCCAATGGAACAGGTGGTTCCAAAACTGGAACTTTAGTGACAGCTGTGCCTTGAGGCTGCTCTGGCTCTGGACAGGGCACTAGAGTTGTTGTTTCCTCCTTAGGTATTTCTTGAGACTGCTCAGGAGCTGGTTATGTAGATACAAGAAGAGAACATATTATCCCCATGACTGACCTTTGTGGGCCTTTCAAGGAAGGCAACCTCCCACCTCCATCACTGAACTCTCTGTTCAAGACACCCCAGGAAGTCCTCCAGACTGCAGGCCATGGGCACTGATCTATGCTCCTGCCTAATAACAGGCTCTGGAGGCACTTCCCTGTGTGGTTCAGCCACATCTCCTCCCCACTCACCCACACCACCCAAATCCATATCCACATAAGTCTTTTGCTACCTCAATGTTTTCTAGGAGAAGCCCTCAGAACAATGCACTCTTAAAGAAATCCCACAAAGAGTGGGAACCAAGGTCTTGCCAGCGTCTCCAAGTCACAGTTCCCTTACTTCTCTTTTGGCTCTGAGTGAATCCAATTCACTTCTTCTGCTGGTGCAGAGATCCACTTTCTGCTTCAAAATATGCAAAGATGAAGCAATAGTTAAAAGAGACACAAGGTGTGGGAATCAAGGTTTTGACAGTTTCTTAGAGTAAAAGTTCCATACTTCTGTTATGGCACTGATTGAAACCAATTTACTTTTGCTGGTCCAGAGATCTACTTTCTGCTTCAAAATATGCAAAGATGCAGCCATACTTTGAAGAGGAAGACATATTGACTGACCTGTGGACACTGCCAGCATGTGCAGCCTAGAGTAAATAAAATATTCCTGACTAGAAGGAAGCTCTGGAGTGCAGTCCTGGGCGCAGGGCATTTGCTGACTGAATGAGCCCAAACAAGTCCCATCTCAGATAGCTGGGTGACCCTGGGTCCTCCCTGGTCAATCCTGGAATTTCTAATCTGGCTTCACCCATGACAGGTGATTCATAATGGAATCTCCAATATTTTTATCACAATAGAAAATAGCTTAGCCTAAGGCCCCAAGGAGAATCACAAATAAGGCAGAAGTTTCTTTAAGAAGAAGAGAAAATGGCCAATTAGAACAACCACATCCCCTTTAGCACGCCTCTCCAGTGTCCATGTACCCAGAGAGCCTTTCCCAGGAAGACACCCCACACCCCTGATTCTCTACTATTACCTATTGAGGCTGGGGCTAAGCCCTCCCCATGTTCAAAGAAACAAACCCTCAGAGAGATGCAGTGACATGAAGACTCCCAGCAAGCAGGTGGCTGAGTGACCACTGTTCTATGGAGGGGCAGGGTTCACCTGGTACATGGTTGGTCCCACAGATTGCTTAGTAGAAAAAGTTCCTTATTTACAGAGAGGGATGTGTAGGTTCAAAGTTGGAGATGCTGCCCAGGAAGCCAGGCACCAAGTATCTGATCAGTTTGTGCAGTCATTGTTACAGGGATTTCTGCACACTACATGTCCTTTTTAAATTTTCTTATGAGGGTCAAGGTTATTTGGTGAGCAGTATTGTGGTCAGCATGGAGGCCCATGGCTGGGCAGACTGGCCTCTATGTTGGGCTCCTAATGCCCCTTAGCTCTGGACACCCATCACTGAGTCTGGGCAAGGGGTGGAGCCAGCTCCCTGGGAAGCAGAGTCCTGGCTTCCCAGAAGGGCAGATGGAGAAGGGAAGGACAGTTCTCCCTGCCTATGCCAAGGTCCAGAAAAACAGATTTACTCCAAGCTCTGATGGTGTCTAGATGTCAATTTTATATAATCTAAATTATGATTATGGTTAGGGGTATTTCATTCAATGTTCTCTACTGACATTGTGACTGAATATCATAAAAATACAGTAAAATTATAAGCTTATGTAACATTAGCACAAAACTTTTAACATTGCATCTAAATGGGATTTGGTGTGCCCTCTCTTCCATGGCAGCTGAAACTCTCTGTGGCCTGAGACTGGCAGCACAGGCCTCACAAGAGGCTGGGTGAGTTGCTCCAATGCAGCAGGTGGTTCCACCACTGGAAGTTCAGTGAAAGCAGTGTCTTGAGACTGCTCTAGCTCTGGACAGGGCACTAGAGTTGGTGTTTTCTCTTTAGGTGTTCTTTGAAACTGTTCATGAGCTGCTTATATAGATACAAGAAGAGAACATATTAGCACCATGACTGATTTTTGTATGCCTTCCAAGGAAGGCAACCTCCTACCTCCTTCACTGAAGTCTCTGTTCAAGACCTCACCCCAGAAAGTCCTCCAGACTGCAGGCCATGGGCACTGATCTATGTTCTTGCCTAATACCAGCCTCTGGAGAATCTACCCTGTGTGGTTTAGCCACATCCCCTCCCCACACACCTACACAACCCAAACTCATATGCATAGATGTCTTTTGCTCCCTCAATTTTTTTTTCCTAGAAGAAGCCCTCAGAAATCTGCCCTCTTAAAGAAATCCCATAAGGTGTGGGAAACAAGGTTTCGCCAGTGTTTCTAAGTCAAAGTCCCCTTACTTCCCTTATGGCTCTGATTGAAACCAATTGACTTCTTGTGCTGGTGCAGAGATTCACTTTCTGCTTCAATATATGCAAAAATGCAGCAATACTGCCAATAGGCACATGGTGTGGGAACCAAGGTTATGCCATCATCTCCAAGTAAAAGTATCCTTACTTCCTTTATGGCTCTGATTGAAACCAATTCACTTCTTCTGCTGGTCCAGAGATCCATTTTTGCTTCAAAATATGCAAAGATGTAGCAATACTTTGAAGAGGAAATCATATTGACTGACCTGTGGATATTACCTGCCTTTGCAATCTGTAGTCAATATAGCATTCTTAACTAGAAGTAAGCTCTGGAGTGCAGTCCTAGGGGCAGGGCATTTGCTGACTGAATGAGCCAAAAGCAGACCCATCTCAGATAGCTGGGTGACACTGGGTCCTCCCTGCTCAATCCTGGGATTTCTAATCCGGCTTCACCCATGACAGAGGAAGCCTAAGGGAATCTCCAATATTTTTATCACAATAGAAAATAGCTTAGCCTAAGGCTTCAAGTAGAATCACAAATGAGGCAGAAGCTTCTTTAAGAAGAGAAAATGTCTAATTTGAACAAACACTGCCTCTCCAGCACGCCTCTCCAGTGTCCATGTACCCAGAGAACCTTTCCCAGGAAAACACCCCACAGCCCCTGATTCTCTACAATAATACATTAGGCTGGGCCTAAGCTCCCTCCAAGTTCAAAGAGACAAACACTCAGTGAGAGTCAGTGACCTGAAGACTAGAAGCAGGCAGGTAGCTGAGTGACCACTCTTCTGTGGAGGGGCAGCGCTCACCTGGTCCGTGGTTGGTCCCACACATTGCTTAGTAGCAAAAGTTCCATAATCACACAGAGAGATGTGTGGGTTCAAAGTTAGAGATGCTGCCCAGGAAGCCAGGCACAAAGTATCTGATCAGTTTGTGCAGTCATTGTTACTGGGTTGTCTGCACACTCCATGACTTTTTAAAATTTTCTTATGAGGGTCAAGCTTATTTGGTACCCCAAGTTAGCAGTGTTGTGGTCTGCATGGAGGCCCATGGCTGAGCTGACTGACCTCCATGTTGGGCTCATATCCACCCATCTCTGAGTCTGGGCACAGGCTGGAGCCAGCACACTGGGAAGCAGAGTCCTGGCTTCCTGGAAGGGCTAATGGAAAAGGTGAGGACAGTTCTCCCTGAATGTGTCAGAGTCCAGAAAAAACAGACTTACTCCAAGTTCTGAGGGTGTCTAGATGTCAATTTTATAGAATCTAAGTTAAGGTTATGGCTAGGAGTATTTCGTTCAACGTTCTCTACTGACATTGTGACTGAATATCATAAAAATACAGTAAAATTATAAGCTTATGTAACATGAACACAAAACTTTTAACATTGTATCTAAATGGGATTTGGTGTGCCCTCTCTTCCATGGCAGCTGAAATTCTCTGTGGCAGCACAGGCCTCACAAGAGGCTGGGTGAGTTGCTCCAATGCAGCAGGTGGTTCCACCACTGGAAGTTCAGTGACAGTTGTGCCTTGAGCCTGCTCTGGCTCTGGACAGGGAACTAGAGTGGGTGTTTCCTCTTTAGGTATTTCTTGAGCCTGCTCAGGAGGTGCTTATGTAGACACAAGAGAACATATTATCCCCATGACTGACCTTTGTGGGCCTTCCAAGGAAGGCAACCTCCCACCTCCTTCACTGAAGTCTCTGTTCAAGACACCCCAGGAAGTCCTCCAGACTGCAGGCCATGGGCACTGATCTATTATCCTGCGCAATACTCGCCTCTAGAAGTTCTTCCCTGTGTGGTTCAGCCACATCTCCTCCCCACTCATGCATGCAACCCAAACTTATAGGCAAAGATGTCTTTTGCTCCCTCAATGTTTTTTTCTAGAAGAAGCCCTCAGAAATCTGCCCTCTTAAAGAAATCCCTTAAGGTGTGGGAACCTAGGTCTTGCCAGCGTCTCGAAGTCAAAGTCCCCTTACTTCCCTTATCCTTTGATTGAAACCAATTCATTTCTTCTGCTGGTGCACAGATCCACTTTCTGCTTCAAAATGTGCAAAAATGCAGCCACACTTCCAAGAGGCACATGGTGTGGAAACCAAGGTTTTGCCATCCTTTCCAAGTAAAAGTACCCTTACTTCCTTTTTGGCTCTGATTGAAACCAATTCACTTCTTCTGGTCCAAAGATCCACAATCTGCTTCAAAATATGCAAAGATTCAGTGATACATGAAGAGGTAGTCATGTTGACTGACATGTGGATACTACCTGCCTGTGCAGCCTGGAGTCAATAAAACATTCCTAACTAGAAGCAAGCTCTGGAGTACAGTCCTAGGGGCAGGGCATTTGCTGATTGAATGAACCCAAACCAGCCCCATCTTAGATAGCTGTGTGACCCTGGTCCTCCCTGCTCAATCCTGAGATTTCTAATCCGACTTCACCCATGAAAGCAGATGCTTAATGGAATCTCCAATCTTTTTATCACAATAGGAAATAAGCAGATGCTTAATGGAATTTCCAATATTTTTATCACAATAGAAAATAGCTTAGCCTAAGGCCCCAAGTAGAATCACAAATGAGGCAGAAGCTTCTTTAAGAAGAGAAAATAGCCAATTAGAACAAACACAGCCCCTCCAGTACGCCTCTCCAGTGTCCATGTACCCAGAGAACGTTTACCAGAAAGACACCCTCAACCCCTGATTCTCTACTATCACCCATTGAGGCTTGGTCTAAGCTTCCCCCCATGTTCAAAGAAACAAACACTCAGAGAGATGCAGTGACCTGAAGACTCGCAGCAAGCAGGTGGCTCAGTGACCACTGTTCTGTGGAGGGCAAGGCTCACCTGGTAAATGGTTGGTCCCACACGTTGCTTAGAAGCAAAAGTTCCATATTCACAGACAGGGATGTGTGGGTACAAAGTTGCAGATGCTGCCCAGTAAGCCAGGCACCAAGTATCTGATCAGTTTGTGCAGTCCTTGTTACTGGGTTGTCTTCAACTACATGTCCTTTTTTATTTTTCCTATGAGGGTGAAGCTTATTTGATATCCCAAGTATTGTGGTCAGGATGGAGGCTAATGGCTGAGCTGACTGGCCTTTATGTTGGGCTCATAATGCCCTTGAAGGGAAGAAAACCCTTGGCTTCTGGACAACCAGCTCTGAGTCTGGGCACAGGGTGGAGACAGCCCCCGGGAAAGCAGAGTGCTGGCTTCCTGGAAGTGCAGGTGCAGAAGGTAAAGACAGGTCTCCCTGCCTGTTCAAAGGTCCAGAAAACAGACTTTCTCAAAGCTCTGAGGGTGTAGAGATGTAAATTTTATAGAATCTAAGTTAAGGTTATGGTTAGGAGAATTTCATTCAATGTTCTCTACTGACATTATGACTGAATATCATAAAAATACAGTAAAATTATAAGCTTATGTAACATGAACACAAAACTTTTAACATTGCATCTAAATGGGATTTGGTGTGCCCTCTCTTCCATGGCAGCTGAAACTCTCTGTGGCCTGAGACTGGCAGCACAGGCCTCACAAGAGGCTGGGTGAGTTGCTCCAATGCAGCAGGTGGTTCCACCACTGGAAGTTCAGTGACAGCTGTGCCTTGAGCCTGCTCTGGCTCTGGACAGGGCACTAGAGTTGATGTTTCCTCTTTAGGTATTTCTTGAGCCTGCTCAGGAGGTGCTTATGTAGACACAAGAGAACATATTATCCCCATGACTGACCTTTGTGGGCCTTCCAAGGAAGGCAACCTCCCACCTCCTTCACTGAAGTCTCTGTTTAAGACCTCACCCCAGGAAGTTCTCCAGACTGCAGGCCATGGGCACTGATCTATGCTCCTGGCTAATACCAGCCTCTGGAGGCTGTACCCTGTGTGGTTCAGCCACATCTCCTCCCCATTCACCCACACCACCCTAACTCATATGCACAGATGACTTTTGCTCCCTCAATATTTTTTTTTCTAGAAGAAGCCCTCAGAACTCTGCCTTCTTAAAGAAATCCCATAAGGTGTGGGAACCAAGGTTTTGCCAGCACCTCTAAGTCAAAGTTCCATTACTTCCCTTGTGGCTCTGATTGAAACCAATTGACTTCTTGTGCTGGTGCAGAGATCCACTTTCTGCTTCAAAATTTGCAAAAATGCCACTATACTTCCAAGAGGCACAAGGTGTCGGAACCAAGGTTTTGCCAGTATTTCAAGTCAAAGTTCCATACTTCCATTTTGGCTCTGACTGAAGCCAATTCACTTCTTCTCTGGTGCAGAGATCCACTTTCTGCTTCCAAATATGCAAAGATACCTACAGCAATACTTCCAAAGGCACATTGTTTTGGAGCCAAGGTTTTTCCAGTGTCTCCAAGTCTAAGTCCCCTTACTTCCTTTATGGTCTGATTGAAACCATTTTACTTTTTCTGCTGGTCCAGAGATCCACTTTTTGCTTCAAAATATGCAAAGATGTAGCAATACTTTGAAGAGGAAATGATATTGACTGACCTGTGGATACTACCTGCCTTTGTAGCCTGTAGTCAATAAAGCATTCCTTACTAGAAGTAAGCTCTGGAGTGCAGTCCTAGGGGCAGGGCATTTGCTGACTGAATGAGCCAAAAGCAGACCCATCTCAGATAGCTGGGTGACACTGGGTCCTCCCTGCTCAATCCTGGGATTTCTAATCCGGCTTCACCCATGACAGGGGAAGCCTAAGGGAATCTCCAATATTTTTATCACAATAGAAAATAGCTTAGCCTAAGGCTTCAAGTAGAATCACAAATGAGGCAGAAGCTTCTTTAAGAAGAGAAAATGTCTAATTAGAACAAACACTGCCTCTCCAGCACGCCTCTCCAGTGTCCATGTACCCAGAGAACCTTTCCTAGGAAAACACCCCACACCCCCTGATTCTCTACAATAATACATTGAGGCTGGGCCTAAGCTCCTCCCATGTTCAAAGAGACAAACACTCACTGAGAGTCAGTGACCTGAAGACTCGCAGCAAGCAGGTGGCTGAGTGACCACTGTTCTGAGGAGGGGCAGGGCTCACCTGGTCCGTGGTTGGTCCCACATGTTGCTTAGTAGCAAATGTTCCATATTCACACAGGGATGTGTGGGTTCAAAGTTGGAGACACTGCCCAGGAAGCCTGGCACCAAGTATCTGATCAGTTTGTGCAGTCATTGTTACAGGGATTTCTGCACACTACATGTCCTTTTTAAATTTTCTTATGAGGGTCAAGCTTATTGGGTACCCCAAGTGAGCAGTATTGTGGTCAGCATGAAGGCCCATGGCTGAGCTGACTGGCCTCCATGTTGGGCTCATAATGCCGCTGAAAGGAGGCAAGCCTTTGACCTCTGTCCACCCATCTCTGAGTCTGGGCTCAGGCTGGAGCCAGCACACTGGGAACCAGAGTCCTGGCTTCCCAGAGTGGCTAACGGAGAAGGTGAGGACAGTTCTCCCTGAATGTGTCAGGGTCCAGAAAAAACAGACTTTATTCCAAGCTCTTAGGGTGTCTAGATGTCAATTTTATAGAATCTAAATTAAGGTTATTGTTAGGAGTATTTCATTCAACATTCTCTACTGACATTGTTACTGAATATCATAAAAATATAGTAAAATTCTAAGCAAATGTAACATGAACACAAAACTTTTAACACTGCATCTAAATGGGAGTGGGGGTGGTTCCGTGTCTGCCATGGCAGCTGACACTCACTGTGGCCTGAGATCTGGCACCTTAGGCCTCACAGGAGCTGGATGAGTTGCTCCGATGCAGCAGGTGGTTTCACAACTTGAAGTTCAGTGACAGCTGGGCCTGGAGCCTGTGCTGGCTCTGGCATAAGCAGCTGTGTTTCCTCTTTAGGTGTTTATTGAGACTGCCCTGGAGCTGCTTATATAGATAAAAGAAGAGAGCATATTAGCACCATGACTAACCTTTGTGTGCCTTCGAAAGAAGGCAACCTCCCACCTCCTTCACTGAAGTCAATGTTCAAGACCTCACCCCAGTAGGTCCCCCAGTCTGCAGGCCATGGGCACTGATCTCTGCATCTGGCTAATACCAGCCTCTGGAGGCTCTTCCCTGTGTGGTCCAGCCATATCTCCACCCTAATCACCCACACAACCCAAATTCATATGTGCAGATGTCTTTTGCACCTTCAATGTTCTCTAGTAGAAGCCCTCAGATCTCTGCCTTCTTAAAGAAATCCCATAAGGTGTGGGAACCAAGGTTTTGCCAGGGTATCAAAGTCAAAGTACCATATTTCCCTTTTGGCTCTGAGTGAATCCAATTCACTTTCTCTGCTGGTCCACAGATCCACTTTCTGTTTCAAAATATGCGAAGATGCAGGGATACTTTGAAGAGGAATTTATATTGACTGACCTATGGATACTGCCTGCCTGTGCACCCTGGAGTCTATAAAACACTCCTGACTAGAAGGAAGCTCTGGGGTGCAGTCCTAGGGGCAGGGCATTTTCTGACTGAATGAGCCCAAACCAGCCCCATCTCAGGTAGCTGTGTGATATGGGGGTCCCCCTGCTCAAACCTGAGATTTCTAATTTGGCTTCACATGGCTTGCCTAATTGAATCTCCAGACCTTTGTAACAATATAAAATAGCTTAGGCTAAGGCCCCAAGGGGAATCACAAATAAAGCAGAATCTTCTTTAAGAAGAAGAGAAAATGTCCAATTAGAACAACCACAGCTTCTCCAGCCCAATTCTCCAGTTTCCAAGTACCCAGAGACTTTTTCCAAGCAAGACACTTCCCCTTCCCCCATTCTCTAAAATAATTCTATGAGGCTGAAGTAGGTTCTCCCCATGTTTAAAGAATCAAATACTCACAGGATGCAGTGACCTGAAAATTCATAGCAAGTGAGTGACCACTGTTCTGTGGAGGGTCTGGGCTCACCTGGTTCATGGCTGGTGCCACACTTTGGTTAGTAGTAACTGTTATGTATTCACTCAGAGGGATGGTGGGGACAAAAATGGAGATCCTGCCCAGAAAGCCAGCCACCAGGTATTTGATCAGTTTCTGCAGGCAGTGTTCCTGGGAGTTCTACATCCTACATGTCCTTTTTCTATTTTTCCTGTGAGGGTCAATGTTATTTGGAATCCTGAGTGAGTGGTGTTGTGGTCAACTTGGAAGCCCACAGCTGAGCTGACTGACCTCCATGTTGGGGTCAGGATGCCCCTGATGGGAAGCCAGTCCTTTCCCTCTGGCCACCAAGCTCTGAGTTTGGGCTGAGGGTGTATCCATCTCCCTTTGGAATCAAGTCCTGACTCCAGAAACTTCAGGTGGAGAAGGTCAGGACATTTCTCCTTGCATGTGTCAGAGTCCAGAAAAACAGACTTGCTTAAAGCTCTGATGATTTATAGATTTAAATTTTATAGAATCTAATTTAAGGTTATTTTTAGTAGTATGTCATTAAATGTTTTCTATAATACACTGTATGTTACTAAATATAAAAATACAGTAAAGTTCTAAGCACATGTAACTTGAATACAAAACTTTGAACACTGCATTTAAATGGGGTTAGAGGTGCCCTCTCTGCTATGGCAGTTGACACCCTCTATGGCCTAGGACCTGGCACCACAGGCCTCACAGGAGCTGCATGAGTTGCTGAAATGCTGCAGGTGTTTCTTCTGCATCTTGAAGTTCAGTTAAAGCTGGGCCTGGATCTGGCTCTGGCTCTGGTGTGGCCTCTAGGGTGGCGTTGTCTCTGGAGGGTTTTCCTGATGTTGCTCTTGAGCTGGTTCTGCAGATCCAAGAAGAGGACATGTTACCACCCCCACTGCCTTTTGTGTGCTTTCCAAAGGCACACTCACCCACACCATTCCCAGAGGACTCCTCCTCCACCTGTCTCAGCCTCAGTGGGCTCAGGTGCTCCTGCTGTGAATGGAGGCACTGGTCCTGGTTTGGCAGGTCAGGGACTGGAAAGTTGGCTCTATGAAGGCCAACAGCATCATCAGTTTTGTAAATTCTGACAGTGGATTAAAATCCTGAGGATACTTATCCATCCAGATGCCCAGGTTGCAGGAGATGGCACTGGGGAGAGAGAGGTGGAAAGCAGAGTCTGAGGCCTGGCCTTCCTTTCGCATGGCCCTCCCAGAGCACCATTCAGAGAGCTTGTGGTCCTGTGCCTGCTGCTCCTGCCCATACCTACTCCTTGTCCACTGACAATCTGGCAGTTCTGGCAGTGACACACCTGGTTACCCAGGAGGGGCTGGAAGAAATCCCTCCAAAATGACAGCTTTTGATCAATAAGTGAACCACCTGTCCCCTTCTTCCATGGAGCATGACATGCTCTCATTCAGCAAATATGTCAGAAGTCTGCCAGTAACATACATGTCTTGTCCCCTCACAATACCTTCCCACCAAAATGACAACTCCCTGAGGACAGGGTAGGCTGGTGTCCACTCTGTGCATGTCACTCATTGACACACAGTAGGTGCTCCAGAAATAGCTGACCAATGAGTGAACAAAGAAACTCTGTCTCCATCCCTGGCTTCCAAGGGCCTTCCTATCACCTCTGACTTTGGCTCCTGCACCTATGTGCTGCCTAATTCACTAGCTGCCCTCTGGGGTTCTTCGGCTCGCACTGAAACTCAACCCCCACAGGGCAGGGTATACTTGACAAGCTGCCACTGAGGAAGCTCTGCCAATTTAGTGAGCATGGTCCTGGGATAGGGGTGCTGGCAAGGCTGGGATTAGAAGAGGAAGGGTATGAATTTTCTAAGAGTCTGACTTTCACACTGAACTCCCACTGCTCTCCCACACCACCCATATTCACATGTAGAGAGCTTTCTTTGACTCTTTCTTTTTTATTGGAGAAACCCTCAGACCTCTGCCCTCTTGCAGAAATCCTACCATGTGTGTGATCCAGGGTTCTGCCAGCACCTTGAATTCACAGTCCCCATATTCTCCCTCCTGGCTCTGATCAAAAACTGACGTTTTCTGATGGAACAGAGGTTCACTTTCTTCTTTGCAGTATGGGAAGATGCAGCCATAGGGAGAGGAGGCCAGGAGGACATCATATCAGCTGTCCTGTGTATACTATTGTATGAGCCTGTGCAGCCTAGTGTGATTGAATCGCTCCTGACTAGAAAGAAGCTCTGGAGTGCAGGCGTGGGGTCTGCTCTGAGCACTGGATTATGGTCAGTGCCTAGAGACATGTCTGTAACTGGCAGACTTCTGACATATTTGCTGAATGAGTGAGCCCAAACCAGCCCCATCACAGAGAGCTGGGAGAGCCTGGGCACCACTGCTCACCCTCAGGGTTTCTATTCTGGCTTCACCCAGGACAGGGACCAATAACAGAATCTCCAGTCCCTTTATGACATGAGGAAAGAGCTTAGCCCAAGGCCCAGAGAAGAATCACATATGGGGAAGAAAAATGGCCAACAAGCACAACCACAACCACTGTCCAGGCACCCAGAGAAAGCTTTAGGGGAACAACCTATAGGGTCCCTATGGAAACCCTATGAAGTTGTTCATTGACTCACCTTAGGGATTCAGTGATCTGTCACAGTTGGCAAGTGGCCAAATGACTACTGTACTGCAGAGAAGCAGGTTGCTCACTTTGTCAATAGCTGGTCCAACACCTGTTGTGTGGCAGCAAATGTTCTTTGATAACAGGAAGAAGTAGATGAAGGTGGGTCACTGCCCAGGAAGGAGGGCACCAGTTTGTCCAGCCCGTGTGCCTGTGGGTCTGCACCATACAGCTGTTTTTTGTTACTTTGCCCTGTGAGGCAGGAGTTCATTGGGAACCATAAGTAGATGGTGCTGGGGCCACTTGGCTGATTGGCAGCTTGGGTCCAAGACTGGGCTGTCTGGCCTCCATGTTGTGCTCCAGATGCCCCAATGGGAGGTCAGACCTTTGCCTCTGGTGGCCCAGCTCTGAGTCAGGGCACAGGCTGGAGCCAGCTCCCTGGATTAAGCAGAGCCCTAGTTTCCAGGAAGGGCAGGTCTCCAAGGCCAGAACCCTTCTCACTGAACGTGTTGGGGATCCTGAAGCTAAAACACACCTTCCATGATGCTCCAACTCAACAGTGCCCACCTGACCTCCCACCTACAGGAGTGTACTGGTTATTGAACAGAGCATTTGGGGGTCCCAGTGGGGGCAACCCCCTTAGGTTCCAGGATGTGAGCACATTCTAACTTAAAACAGTTTCTCTGTGTTTTCAGGGTCTATGAGCATAGTAAACTGAATTGTTAACAGAAAAGTAGCAGGGCCCTTCTGGGGTTGGCCCAGGCAGGGTGAAGGGCAGGGGGAGGGGCAGGACTAGAAGGTGGAATTGGAGTGTCTGAAGATGCAGATGAGGAAGTGCTTGACGTGGGAGGGCCACTTGTCTGCCAGCTGGAGGAAAAGTCACGTCATTCCACTCCACGCCATCAATGAGGACCCACTGCCAGGTCTCCTCTTGGTTCTTAGCTGAGCAGACCAGACGGCCAATGCTCTGGATGTACTGGCTTCTGGACTCCAAGTCCTTGCCCTTGTCTTTCTTGGGCAAAAACATCACCTTATTTTCCTTTTCCTTGGTGAGCACATTATGGGAGGGCCTGTATCCTCGCCACTGCTGGGCAGCCTGCTGACCTGGAGAGACCGGAAGGTACACTGGAGTGTGTTTTTGGTGGTAGGCTGGTCTTCGTTTTCCTCATTTCTCTTCCTGTTTATGGGCTGGGCTGTCATTCAGTAATCCACCTGCAGCTCCATCAGCTCAGCACTGACACCCTGGTTGGAGAAATGTAGGCCTCCACTCACTGATGAGGAGGAGGTGAGGTTGTGTGGGGTCTCCCTGACCATGGACAAAAGAACTTTGGAGCATGAGGGGTCCACATCATCTGTGTCTCCTAACATGGCTGAAATTGGTTCCCCTCTTCCAACTTTCACTGCTCCTACAAAGGGGATGAATTTCTGTGAGGCCAACTTGCACAGGCTCTTCAGTTTAGAGATGAGCATGGTCTCTGTGATGGGCAGCTGGTGGACACAGTTGGCCCCTGTGATGTACTCTGTGATTCTCGACACAATGTTCTGCACAGCACTCTGGGCCTCCAGATTGTTGAACATGTCCCACCAGTCCAGGTTATGGAAGAGGTTTTGTACCTGTAATCCACAGAGCCCAGGTAGCTGGCCACAGAATGGGAATGCAGCAGGATGACCAGGAAGTTCATGTAGCCCAGCCAGACAGCTGCTCCACAAAGACCTGCAGCTGAAGTAGTGCTGAGCCCCCACCACCACAATCTTCACTGGCATTGGGACCTCAATATTGCAGTGGCAGTATCTTTGTATTCAGGAGATGATGAAGCTGAAGGCCTCCTGGACATCCACCATGGAGCAGGTGCGTACGATGGGCAGCGTGTGCTGCTGCAGGATGTCCAACAGGAACTGCCCCTGCCTGTCAGAGGTACTGATGAGGATGATGTTCTCGGGCAGACAGTCATTGGAGATGAGGGTGTGGTTCGGTTGATTGTACAATGTCTTCCTGGAGATCTGCAGGTTGCTCTGTAAAATTGGGCAGCGCTCCTTGATCAGGTTGTTGGATGACTCATTCAGAAACCTGCTCTAACCCCAGCAGGTGGGCTGCTTTCCCTTGGAGTTGCTGGAGGGAAGGACTAGAGACTCGGTCTCGGGGGTGCTCCTGCTGAGTGGCAGCTTCTTAGTGAGCATGTCCTGGGCCAAGATCTCCGCCTCCGGGATATCCTCAGGGTGTGCCAGCTGCTACCCAGAGTTGGACATGCTGTGGGCCACTATCACTTGACAGGCTTTCAAAGTATGACCTGGGCTTGGGTTTGGGGATGCCTAAGACTCTGTCATTCTCCTCCATATCTGGGCCACTTGATAGGCTTTCAGAGTATGTCATGAGCTCAGGCTACTGTAGCTTGGGTTTACCAGCCTGTAAAACAGAAGAGCCAGGTCCTTGTCCATGTTGGGAACTTGCTCCTCAGGGTCCTGCTCTGAGTCCAGGACTCCCTCAGTCATTTGGAACCTGTGCAGACATGCTGCGACTTTCTGCTGATAGTTCTGTTGCTTTCTGGAACTTCTTCTTCCTATCAGCTTCTCCAGGTCCAAGTCATCCTCGTCCAGATCATGCCTGTGAGAAGCATTGTAGCTGACCTCCATTTCAGAGAAGACGATCTCAGTGTCTCCCAAGCAGAAGTTGTCTGTGGACTCTGCCTTGGTGTTGGCCGGCAGGCACTGTCCAGGTGGTTGACGGGCTGGTTCAATAGGGAGAAGATTCAGGTCTTGTCCACCTTGGTGGCAGGGGTAATGTAGGCCATCAAGTATGAGACACTGCCACTGAACAGTTTGCCACCAGAGCCCTGGATTTTTACAGGCATTTCGGCCAGCAAAGGAGGTTCATTCTGCCTCCAGGCACTGTGTATGCTCTTCATCTCAGCCTGCTAGCTGGAGTGTGTCAGGCCTTCAAAGTATTGGCTGGTCTTGGTCTTGGTGTTGCTGAGGATGCTACCATTGTCCCCCATGTCTGGGCCACTGTCACTGGGATTCTCAAAGTTGTCATACAGAAGGTCCAGGTCCTCCTCCACATTGGGGACATGCTCTGTAGAGTTCTGATCTGAGTCTAGGACCTCTTCTGACAGGTTGTACATGGAAAGCAGCTCAATGACTTTCTGCTTCAAGTTACCTTGCATGCATCGCTGTTCCTTCTTGGGCAATCTCATGTCAAAGTCATTTTCTTCTAGGTCCTGTCTGGGTGTTGCATTGTAGCTGGCCTCCAGCTCAGAGAAGCTCTCAGATTTCCCCTTTTTTGTTTTATTTCTTTTTAGGAATTTGTGGACTTGGCCTTGGGACTGGGATTCATGGTGCCATCTTCATAGTTGATGAGCTGACTGGACAGGGAGGAGATCCAGATCTCAGTCACCCTGATGGAGGACTCCTGGATGTTGCTGCTGAGGCTCAGCATCTGGCCACCCTCCAGGGGTCGCTGCATCACTTCAGCCATGTGGATGGCACCTGTGACCAGTGTCTTGTAGCCCAGGATGATTTGGTTGTTATTGCACTTCCTCTGTAGCTTGTTGCCTTCTCTCTTGAGGAAGTGGGGGTACTCCAGGGAGAAGGTCAATGCCAGGTCAGTCTCCACTTGACCATTAATGGGCAGCACAGTTTTGTGGGATCTCAAAATGCCCTTGGAGCCCTGCATCTGCACTGCTATCACCATAGAGATGAGCTCTTCTCCAGCTCTTTCAAGACCACCAGCCTCTTTAAAGTCAGGCTACACAATCTGGGCACACAACTGGGCTGGAGCAGTCCACCTCCCAGGTAGAAAAGAGGTCCATGGACACTGGAGTATTGAGCACGGTGGGCAATCGGGCCAGGCCTGCAAGTGATGAGGAAGCTGCAGCTGCTTGCAGCATACAGGTACTTGATGATTTCTCCCCCTGTGGTCAGGCAGAGGAGGGACAGACAGGCTAGGATGCTTATTCCCCTCAGTCTAACACTAGACATTTTCTATTCCTAAATGGCATTACTGCTTTAATACTGTTGCTTTTGTTCCTGGTGGTAAATGTTATACTAGATGCAAAATAATAAACCTTAAGACAAGCAGCAAAAGGACTGTTCATGGGAGCTCAAAATTTAAAATTGATATAGAGTACATTTTAACAAGAACATAAGGATCTCATGGCCTCCCATTCATCTGCCTTTTTATTTTGAATACAAATTCCACCTTGAATGCCATTTAAGTTTATAGTTTTGCTTCATCTCCAATGGCCCATTGTTTAGCAAGACAAAACACTCACTCTCATCATCAATGCATAATTTGTATTGATTTATGAACAAAAGGAGAATGTGTGGATTAAAAGGAGCCACATGCTAACCTGACTAGCTCAAGGAAGTCCTGTGTGGAGGTCTTGCAAATTCAGAGACCTTAAGTAACTACAAAGGATGGTCTGAAATTAAAACACTAACTAAAAGGCGCTCATGGTGGGTAGTCATGTCGTAGTCTGGCATCTTCCCTGACAAAGGTCAATCTTCACCTTAACTGAGCCCGTGTACTGCCTTTTTGCATCTATGATAACATACCTTTGGATTATCAAAGAAATTTTCTTTATTTTGGACAACTGAAGCACAGGCACCACTCTGTGCTCTATGGAGATCACAAATCGCTTCATTGTTATTGAGTGTATTGTTGACTTGAAATTATCCTACATCCACTTATGGAAAAGATTTATGTGCCTATCATTTTACCATTTATCCAATCACAGAAGTTTCCACACTTTGTTTTCTCATCTCTCCCTTATCTATCACACATGGATTTCATAAGTCTGCTCTTTGCTTGTAATTTATAACATAAGGTGCAAAATTGTCATTCTTCTGTGCATTCTCTCAACCCATTGAGATTTTGCTTGCCTACATTATCCACACTTTGGTTCAAATAAACACATAAAACCTTTTCACAGCTTTGAAAGTTTTTCCCATTGATAAGAGAAAAGATTCTTGGCAGGGAAAGTAGAATTGGAGGTGAGGAATATGAAACACATTAATATCTTAGGTCATTTTTTTAACAGAGGACAGACAGCACATGCTTTGTTAACAGTGTCACCCATGTGATTTCTGACAAAACATCCCAATGTAAGATGAGAACAAAGAGGCTTTTCCTGGGGTGGAGGGTTTGGATATTAGGACATGTGGTATGTTCAGGGTGCCACCATTGTCATGGCCACTAAAGGGGATAAGGCCCAGATCCCACAGCAATGAAGACATGGATTGCAGTGATAATCAGTCCCTGTTCTGGTACAATGTGCAGCCCCAGGGTGGGGGCCCAGCTCCTGACCTGGAAGACATAGGGACCCAGTTTCCTTTGAAAACTGGATGTTAGGAGGGATCTCAGGGGAGTAGCAGGGTGCCTTCTGGAACCTGGTTCACATTGACTCCCTGGGGTTTTGGAGTTTGGGTCAACTGGACACCTACATTTACCCTGAGGTCATGCTGCATCCTTGTGGATATACCAGGTATCCGTGCCTCCTGCAGGGGCATGGAGTTGAGGACCCCACCTGTCATCTCTGGTCTGTTCTCCTGTGTAGAGCTCTGTAAAGACAGTTTCCAGTCACCAGGGGAAAGCTTCAGAGTTCTGTTTTTGTAAGTTCTCTGTCCCTGTGACCCTCCACTCCAAACATGCACATATTGTGATCTGCTGAGACCTCCACTGGTGAAGAAAATGCGTGACAGCTTAAGGGCCTAGGGTTCCCATTGGCACAAATAAGAGACCCCCTCTGGAAGCCTATCTCCAACTATCTGCCCTGCCCTGCCTTGCCCTGGGGCGTGATCACAGGAGGACCTCTAAGTTACCTGCTGGCCCAAAAGCTGTTCCTGCTCTGAGGTTCTTCCTTCAGGTCCCTTTTCCCTCCAAATAAAGGGAAAGAGGTGTGGGCTGCACAGGGATGGCCAACAGAGGAAGCTGGCCTAGCTTGAATAGGTCTGACCCAGGCCACCTTCTGTTACCTGAGAGAATCTTCTTGAACATGGCCAGAGATGTCGGGCACAAGTGTTGAACCATCTACAGAGTCTGGAATGACTCTCACTTCAGGGTCACTGGGAACCAGAGCCCCAATAACTGGGAACACAACAAGAGAACATCTTGAACTCCCAGCTGTCTCTTGCCAAGTGAGTGGCAGTTGGGCTGTTGCTAGAAAGTGGGTGCCTGGTTACAGGGATTCCAAGTTCTATTAGGAAGTGACCTCACTTGCTGGGATTGCCTCTCCTGACTCCTCTCACCTAATAACAGCTAGAGACAGTGCTGTGGGCTGATGATTGCTCACCCACTTTCTCCATGGAATACCAAGAGTGTACACAGTAACACCAACATACCCCTCTCCACAGCTCCTAGAAGGTCTGGCTGCAGCCAGGATCCCAGATTTGAGGGGAGAAAACTGGGCTCAATTTCAACCCCTCATTCCTACCTGTTCTTTATCCTGAATAAGTCATTGTATCTGTCAGGACCTGTCTCTTTCCTGGCTGCACAATGGATTATTGAAGCATGTGCTTCTTAAAGATGTTCAGGCTCATGTGGGGTAGTAGCTACTATCAAGTAGAAGGAGGACTGTCACAGGCAGAAGTGCCTCCAACCTCCTTTAACTTCCTATTGTCATCTCCTCAGTGTCTGCTGTTCCTCTAATTTCACCCAATTTGATCTAGCACGATCACGTGTGTGTGTGTGTGTGTGTGTGTGTGTGTGTGTGTGTGTGTGTGTTAGGTTGTATTGTGTTAACAAAGTCCTAAATCTCATTGGTTTGCCATAGCAAAGATTAATTTCAGAACCGCATGATTTCAATTATCTGATGAATCTAAAAATAGTTCCTATTTTTTGGATTGTTCATTTTTTTTTCTTCTTGTAAGGATGAGTGTAAGGACTTCCAAGCTCTTTATATGTCAGAATGGAAACCAGAAGTTGACGTTTTATTTGATAATGGTCTATAGTGAACATGAAGTCTAGTTCCCTCTTTCTAACAGCTGCCAATTTCCATATGCATCTGGTTCAAGGGACTGTGGTTCAGGGCCCCAGAGTGGAGGTATCATCACATTTAACTGGTCTGGCCACAGTGATAATGGTTGTATGTGGACATGTGACTTCAGTGAGTTTAGTAACATTCTTTTTATTTGTGACAAAAACAAAAATTCTGTTTTCATATGTCTCTTGGCCTTATGAAAACATGCTCACTGACACTAATCATCTGAGAGATGCAAAGCAAACAACAATGAGGCCCCTAGCCATTTTGGCTCAGTGGATATAGTGTGGACCTGCAGATTGAAATGTCTTGGGTTCAATTCTGGTATGAGCACATGCCAAGGTTGTGGGCTCAATCCTCAATAGGAGGTGTGCAGGAGACAGGCAAACAATGATTCTCTCATCATTGATGTTTTCATCCCTCTTTTCCTTACTTCCTCTCTGAAATCAATAAAAATACATTTTTTAAACAAAAAACACAATGAGGTACCACCTCACACCTGTCAGAAGGGCTATCATCAACAAATCAACAAAGAACAAATGTTGGTAGGATGTGAAGTAAAAGGAACCCTGGTGCACTGCTATTGGGAACGCAGAATGGTGCAGTCACTGTGGAATACAGTATGGAATTTTCTCAAAAAATTAAAAATAGAACTTCCATTTGACCCAGTAATTCCTCTTCTAGGGACATATCCCAAGAAGTCAGATACACTAATCAGAAAAACATATATATATATGCACAATAGCTAAGATTTGGAGATGTCCTAAGTTCCCATTAGCAGATGAGTGGACTGAAAAATTGTGGTACATCTACACAATGGAATTCTATGCTGCTGTAAAAAAGAAAGAACTCTTACCACTCACAACAGCTTGGATGGACATGGAGAGCATTATGCTAAGCAAAATAAGCCTGTCAGAGAAAGATATTTATAACATGACCTTACTCATTTGTGCAAGGTAATGAACAACATAAACTGATGAACAAAAATAGATCCATTGATAAGATCAAAGATGGCTGCCGAGAGCAAGGCAGGCTGCAAGATAGTGTGTGAGTGAGAGAATGAAAGGAGAGTGTTTGGACATACAGGGAATGTCTATTTGTGAGTGAGGGACAGATATATTTCCAGGGACTTTTGGGGACTGCCAGACCAGGCTCCCCAGACCTGGCAGACTCCACTGCTACTGAAATCTCTGCCAGAGCAACCAGCTCTGTCTCAGAGGCCATCTTGAAGGGGAGAGTAGCTGTGATTGGAAGCCCAACCTTACCTTCATTCGGGAAGAATCAGATACCTCCCAGGACCCTACAACCACAATACACATGGAACAGCTGTGAACCCACAAAACAGTGCGAATACACAGACTTGGATGAGTTCTGCACCTTCTCATGGAAAGGTCAGATTTCACCCAGAAAAAGGTGAGGTCTGCCATCCAGGCTGAAGGGAGAAACATGTGCAGCAGGACCTACAGATTCAGAGGAAGTTTGCACCACACCAAATCCATGGATGTTGGGACCAGCATAGTCCAAGAATGTGGAAGGAGGTCCACAGGACTGCTGAGAGAAGGGAACTCTAGAAATAAACCCATAGCTGGGATGGGCACAAAAAGGCAACCTGAAGCTTTACCAGTAAACTAGCTTTGCTGTGTCAGGGAGAAAAGACATGCACAGAGAAATGAGCAGTCATGCACTGTGCTGGGATGAAAAAGTCGAGAGTTTGAGCACTTACTCTGGATCTTTTTTCTCCTTAAATCTATGCTTTTGATTACTAAGCCCAGTACATAGGATCACCCAATAAAAAACATTTTCAGAGACTGCAGGGGAAGTTGTTTTTGTGGAACCTGGGGATCAGAGGAGGGAAAACCAATCAGAAAGCCAGTGTCGGGGCAGTCCATACCCTCAAACCAATATTAAGTGCAGAAGGGAAAACACATTCTAAATACTGGGTAGTCAGGACTTATATCCCTGTATGTCAACACAGCAACATTGCTACCAAGGGGATGAATCACAAACTGACTCTTGTGTAAATACAACCACAGGCAGGCTGAATAACAGAGAAATACTGCTTGCTTGAAAACAAGACTGTGGCTTATTACACAGAGGAGTTGTGGAACACAGGGAACTTCAATACTGTCCTGACTACCTAATAGGAACAGATTTCCCAAAAAGAACAGTTGAGGAAGTGAATTATCTTCACTACTGCCCATTTTTATTTTTTATCTTTTACTTTAAAAAAATATTTTTTTCATTATTTTCTCACTTGATTTACCTTTCTAATTATTATATATTTTTATTTTTAATTACTATTATTACTACTATTATTTTATCTTTTTAAAGTTTCATTTTATTTTCCTTTTATTTTATTTTGGGATTAATGTTCTACATCCTATTTTCATTTTTCTTTTAGCATCATTTTACTCTATCTCAACTTTACCTTTATGCCAACACTGTCTTCCTCACTTTTTCCCTTTTGTTGTCTCTTTTTCTTACCTTCTCCCTGCTTTATATTTTCCATATTCCTTCTTTTTTACCCCATTAAAAATTCATCCTACTTATATACATAACTTCCTGCTCCAATTCCATGCATGCTTCTCTCTTCTCTTTCTTCACTATCCAATTTTTTTTCTTTCCCCCTTTTTTGTTTGTATTTCGTTGTTGTTGTTTTATGTTTTGTTTTGTTTTGCATTTCTTTCTCTCTTTTCTATTGTTGTTGTTAGTTTGACTCTTAATTAAATTGGGGTTTTTTATTTGTGTGATTGTTTCCCCTTTATTTTTTTCCTTCTGTTTTTTTCACTCCTCACTTGTTATTAGTTGTTGTTTGTAGTTTGCATTCATATCTTAGTGTTAGTTGTTTGCATGTTTTTGGATTGCTCTATTGTTGTTCTATTGGAGTTTTCTCCCCATAAAATAATTTTCCCCTCCTTTTTTTATTCTCTTTTTTCATCTCTATTTTTTCCCTTTTCTCAATATCATTTTTGCACTCTTTTATTTTTATCCCTGAATGCTCTTTTCTTTGGTGGTCACCTTTATTTAGGTATATTAGTATCATAAATACATTTGTGTTCAATACCTTGTGTATCATGCCTTGTTTTGTTGTATTTTGTACCTTTAAGTCAACTCAGGATAGAGAGCTATATAACCAGACACCCAGAGAGGAGACATCATGAGGAGACAAACAAACAGCCCACATACAAAAGAAATGGAAGTATCACCAGAAAAGAAAGTAAATAAAATGAAGTCAAGCAATATGTCAGAGAAAGAATTCAGAGAAATAGTCATAAGGTCGCTGAAAAGGTTGAAAAACAAATTTGACGATATTTATAAGAACCAAAGGAAATGAAGAACTAAGAAGAAATAAAAAATGACATCACTGTAATAAAGAACTCAATAGAAAGCATCAACATTAGACTAAAAGAAACAGAGGACCACATTAGTGAGCTAGAAGATCAGGTATCAAAGATTACCCAAGCAGAGCAGTATCTAGGAAAAAAGCTAAAAAAGCAAGAAGAGCTGAAACTGGTTTGGCTCAGTGGATAGAGCATCAGCCTGTGGACTGAGAGGTCCCGGGTTCAATTCCGGTCAAGGGCATGTATGTTGGTTGCAGGCACATCTCCAGTGGGGGGGTGTGTAGGAGGCAGCTGGTCGATGGTTCTCTCTCATGGATGTTTCTAGCTCTCAATCCTTCTCCCTTCCTCTCTGTGGAAAATAAATTTAAAAACAAAACAAAAACAAGAGGAGATCCTAAGGGAACTCTGGGACAACATGAAATGAAACATCTATATAGTAGGGGTGCAAGAAGGAGAGGAAACTGAGGAGAGAATAGAAAACCTATCTGAAACAATAATGACAGAAAACTTTCCCGATATAGGAAAGAAAAAATTCACACAAGTCCAAAAAGCTCACAGAGTCCCAAATAAAATGAACCCCAAAAGACCAATGCCAACACACATTATAATTAAATTGGAAAACACCAATGACAAAGTAATCTTAAAAGTGGCCAGAGAGTTACCTACAAAGGATCTCCCATCAGACTGGTGACTGATTTCTCAACAGAAACACATCGGGCCAGAAGGGAATAAAATGAAATATACAAAGTCATGCAAAGGAAGGGTCTGAATCCAAGAATACTGTACCCAGCAATGCTATCAATCAAAATTGAGGGTGAAATTAGGAGCTTCACATACAAAAAAGGACTAAAGGAGTTTATCACCACCAAACCAGAAATGCAAAAATGCTAAAAGGTCTGCTGTAAAAAGAAGAAATAGGAAGCGAAGAAGGAACAGAGATATAAACAATAAATATGGAGACAAACAAGTACCTATAAATAATATCTTTAAATGTAAATGGATTAAATGCCCCAATCAAAAGACATAGGGTAGCTGAATAGATGAGAAAACATGACCTAATGCCCTAGTGGGTTTGGCTCAGTGGATAGAGTGTTGGCCTGCAGGCTGAAAAGTCCTAGGTTTGATTATAGTGAAGGGCACATGCCTGGGTTATGGTCTCCATCCCCACTGTGGGGCATGCAGAAGACAGCTGATAAATGATTCTCTCCATTGATGTTTCTATCTCTCCCTCTCCCTTCCTCTCTGAAATCAATAAAAATGAATTTTTAAAAAAGAAAGAAAATATGGCCCATATATCTGCCATCTATAGGAAATACACCTCATTAAAAAGGATTCACACAAACTGATGGTGAAGTGATGAGAAAAGGTATTTCAAGGAAATGGAAATGAAAAATACTTATGTCTGACAGACAAATTAGATCTCAAAGTGAAGGACATAATGAGATAAGGAAGGTCACTCCATAACACTAAAGGGTACAATCCAACAAGAAGATATAACTCTGGTAAATATATACACACCCAACAGAGGAGTACCCAAAGTGATATCCACCACTTCTGGAGGATATCAAGAGAGAAATTCACAATAATACAGTCACAGTAGGTGCACCTTTAATACCCCACTCACATCACTGGACAAATCCTCTAAAGAAAAAATCAGCAAAGAAATATCAATCCTAAATTACACACTAGATCAGATGGATTTGACATCTTCAGAATATTTCACCCCAAAGCCACAAAATATACATTCTTCTCTAGTGAACAAGGGCCATTTTCAAAGATAGACCATTTGTTGGGACACAGGCAAAGTCTATTCAAATTTAAGAAAATAGAAATCATACCACTCATCTTCTCAGATCACAATGGCATAAAATTAGAAATCAACTACAATAAAAACAATTTAAAAAGCAAACACCAAGAGGCTAATTCGCATGCTGTTATACAATGACTGGGTTACTAGAGAAAACAAAGAAAAAATTTAAAATACATCATGCCAACAAACAATAATGAAAACACAACAATCCAAAATCTAAGGAACACAGTGAAAGCAGTCTTGAGAGGGAATTTCAACAATGGTAATAAATTACCTAATCCTACAACCCAAAGAGTTAGAAAGAAAGCAACAAGAAAAGCCCAGTGTAAGCAGAAGGAAGGAAATAATTAAGATCAGAGTAGAGATAAATGAAGTAGAGAGGAAAAAATACTTAAGATCAACCAAGAGCTGGTTATTTGAAATAATAAACAAGATTGATGAACCTCAAGCCAGGCTCACCAAGAAGCCAAGAGAGAGGGCCCATATAAACAAAATCAGAAATGAAACAGGCAAAATAACAACCAATGCCACAGAAATTCAAACAGTTATGAAAAAATAATATGAACAACTCTGTTTCATCAAAATGGACACTCTAGATGAAATTGAAATATTCCTAGAAAAATACAGGTTCCCAAAACTCAACCAAGAAGAATAAAAAAACCTGAATGGGCCAATAACTACTGAAGAAATTAAAACAGTGATTAAAAAATCTTAAAGCAAATCAAAGCCCTGGTCCCTATGGCTTTACAAAAGTTATACCATGCATTCAAAGAAGAACTAAAAACTATCCTCCTCAGACTATTCCAAAAAAATTCAAGAGGAAGGCACACTTCCAAGCTCTTTCTATGAAGCCAGCATTACCCTCATCCCCAAACCAGATAAAGATATCACAAAAAAAGAGAAGTACATGTCAATATCCTTGATGAACATAGATCCTAAAATCCTCAACAAAATCCTAGCAAATCAGATTCAGCAAAACATTAGAAATATCATACACCATGACCAAGTGGGATTTATACTGGGGGGATTAAATTGGGGAGTTTATTGGGGAGGCTGACCCACTGGGCCCTATGGGACACGTAGCACACAAAGCCACTCTATCAACACAGGGAAGCAGCCAAAATGCAGGGACAAAGAAACAGGTCACAAATGAAAGAAATGGAGGAAAGCAAACTTCTAGATATAGAGTTCAAAACCACAATTATAAGGTTTTTCAAGAATTTTCTAGAAACCAATGATACATTTAATGAGTCCCTGGAGGATATGAAAAAGGACCAACTGGAAATTAAGCATACACTGAGTGAAATAAAGAATAATATACAGATATCCAACAGAAGACTAGAGGATCCCAAGAATCAAGTCAAAGATTTGAAATTCGAAAAAGCAAAAAACACACAACCAGTAAAGCAAAAAGAAAAAATAATCCAAAAATATGAAGGTAGTCTAAGAAGCCTCAAGCAATGGTCCCAGGTGGCATCAGGCGCAGCCCGTCAGGCCTGCCCGGTCCCCAATGGCAGCCTGGACCCCGCAGGTGGCATTACGCACTGTCCTCAAGGCCTGCCTGACCCCAATGGCTGCCTGCACCCCACGGGGGCGGCGTTAGGCACTATCCGCCAGGTGTGCCTGGTTACCTATGGCTGCCTGCCAGTCCTGCCGGGTCCCTGATGGTGGCCTGGACCCTGCAGAAAGCATTAGGAGCTTCTCACATGGCCTGCCTATCCCTGATGGCTGCCTTGACCCCACTGGCAGTGTCTGGTGCTGGCCCCCATCCCCACTCCACCCCCACCTGCCCTGTTACCATTGGTGGCCTTAAGCCAACGAGGGCCATCAGGAACTGTTCTCCTGGCCTAGCCAACCCCTATGGTTGCCTGAACTCCATGGCTGCATCAGTTGCAGCCTGCCTCTACTGCATATGCAAATTTACCCTCCATCTTTGATGGATTAATTTGCATATCACTCCTGATTGGCTGAGGGCATATTAAAGGTAAGATCAATTAGCAAGCATTTTTCTCTTTTATTAGTGTAGACTAGAGGCCCGGTGCACAATATTTGTACATGGGAGGTGTGTCCCTGAGCCTAGTCTGCACCCTCTCCAATAGGAGACCCTTTGAGGGTTGTCCAACTGCCTGTTTAGGCCCTATCCCAGTGGGTCAGGCCTCACGAGGAACAGGCATCAACGAGCAATCGGCCATCCCTCTCACAAACCACAACTGCTGGCTCCCAACTACTCACCTGCCTGCCTTCCTGATTGCCCCTAACCGCTTCTGCCTGCCAACCTGATCACCCCATAACCACTCCCCTGCCAGCCTGTTTGTCCCTAACTACTCTCCCCTGCAGGCCTGGTTGCCCTCAACTTCCTTCCTCTGCCAGCTTGGTCACCCTAAACTGCCCTCCCCTGAAGGCTTAATCGCCCCCAACTGCCCTCCCTTGCAGGCCTGGTCCCTCCCAACTGCCTTCCCCTGCTGGCCATCTTGTGATGGCCATCTTGTGTCCACATGGGGGCAGGATCTTTGACCAGATGGGGGCAGCCCTCTTGTGTGTTGGAGTAATGGCCAATCTGCATATTATGCTTTTATTAGATAGGATAGAGGCCTGGTGCATGGGTGGGGCCAACTGGTTTGCCCTGAAGGATGTCTCAGATCAGGATGGGGTCTCCCTTGGGATGTGGGGAGGCCTGGGCAAGGAGCCTGTAGTGGTTTGCAGGCTGGCCATGCCCCCTGGTGACCCAAGCAGAGGCTCTGGTATCTGGGGTTTATTTATCTTCTATAATTGAAACTTTGTAGTTTGGAGCAGAGCCAAGCCTACTGCTTTCTCCATGGCGGCAACCATTTCTGTTGGAATTTATGTATCTTCTATAATTGAAACTTTGTAGCCTTAAGCTGAGGCCTGGGTAGAACAGGGCTTATGGAAAGCTTGGCTTCCTCCATTGCCAGGGGCAACCCTAGCCTCCTGCCCTTTCCAGCTCCATGGCTGCCGCCATTTCTGTTGGGATTTATGTATCTTCTCTCATTGAAACTTCGTAGCCTTGAGTGGAGGCCTAGGCTGGCAAGGGCAGGTGGAAAGCTTGGCTTCCTCCATTGCCGGGGAAATCCAAGCCTCCCTCCTACTCTCTGTGGCCATAGCCATCTTGGTTGGGTTCATTTGCATATTTGCTCCTGATTGGCTAGTGGGCATGGATTGTGGGTATAGTGGAGTGATTGTTAATTTGCATATCACTCTTTTATTAGATAGGATGTGTTCATCTATGTGTTGTGTATGGTGAATTTTCAGCCTCCAGAAGGTAATACTAGGATATATCTTTTATTGGCCTTAAAAGATTAAATACTTATATAAATTAAGGATAATTCTGCAGTCTCAACAACATTTTTAATATTAAAAATGTTTGTAAGTATGAGTTATTTAGAGTTATTATCACATATATGTGTTTACTTCCCTTGGATTTACAAAAAGTCCATGGAATAGTCTTTTGTGTACTTATATTTGACAATCTTCCCAAAGTTCTCATTTTAAGATATTTTACAACAAAAGATAACAATGGGCCTTGGAATACCTCAAGGATTTATTCTCTCTCATTATTAAAGGAACATTTTTAAACTAAATTAGGCATACTTAATATACTTGAAATTACATGGGAAACTTTGCCAAATTAAAAAATAAAAATAATTGCACTATTTGTGTACACATATATTTATTTTACTTTTTCACATTTATTTATTAAAATAGATCTTCTAAAAATTTCAACCTGCCCTAGGAAGGAACATACAGAGAGAGTCAAAGAAAAGTTCAAATAGGAAACTCTCAGGTGTATCAGTGGTCTTGGAGTCAGGAATAATGGGTCAGCCAATAGGGATGGTTCCCTGTGAGGGTGTCTGGCAGTGGGACTCCAGATATTTGTGGCACAAACATTGGAAGTTTATGAATTATTCCCAATGCTCAATATAAGAAGCTATGGACAATGTTTTAAAATCTTATATATTATTTGTTCTTATAATATTGAAATTGTGTGTATTGAATCTGAATATATATATATATGTTTTTATATTATTCTGTCATTTATAGTAATTATTATTTTCCAAAAATTATTGCCTTGAAATATTATAGTTTACAAAAAAACAAAGTTTTTTATCAATTGCATTACAACCAAAACTGTAACCATGCCACTTTGTTTTGTAATTCACAGGTAGTTATTGTTTTACACTACTGCATTTTCAAATATGTTACATCTTTAGAGAAATCCATGAAAAGAACTATGGCTTACTCTAAATTATAGGTTTCTAAGCAGGTCATATCTTTGAACTGAATGAAGATGTAAAGAAATCTAGGGAATAACTGAGTACATGAAAATATTGGCAAATAATCAGGATATACAAAAAATAGATATGAGATTAAATGAAGTGAAGATGATTATTAGTTTTATGATATGTTTAAAATACTGCTGATTTTTAAATCTTTTTGTTTTCCAAATATAATGAAAACTAAAAGCAGACATCCTACATTACTATCAACTACTCACTAAGAAGGTTATAGGGACTGATAAATTAGTGACATTCATTTCACAGTACTCCCAAGAAACTAAGACTTCAAAGACCAAAACATAAAACCAGAAGTTATGTCTATTGAAATATATTAATTAAAGACTCTCTCCAACGTGTTAAAAAGTAAGTTACCTTATAAGATGCCTAACCTTAAATGAACATCTGTCTCTGATACTGGCCTCCATCTACCATAGAGACTGAGGACTTTATAAGGTTAAGAAAACGCTGACCATGGGAGTTGACAGCTATCCCAAGAAGTCAACAAGGCCTGAATGCTCACAAATTACTGCTGCTCAAAACTTATTTTTATATCTCCAAATTGTTATTGGTTAAATGTCCATCAAATTATTTTTATATTGCTATTAATATTACCCTCCTTATTACATGTGAAAAGTTGAATCTGGATATCTGCTAATTTTTCCCAACTACTGGACAAATGATATTCTGATGATCAGTTATGATAATGAAATAGTAGAGAGTCTTAATTCATCTGGCCAAACATAGCATGAGTACAAGTGACAGTAGATGAAGAAAACATATATTTATCTTAATAAACAATTATGAAAATACATGTAAAGTGTTTTTCGGTTGGCCAGGATGCTTATTCCTCTGTCTAGTACTAGACATTTTCTATTCCTAAATGGTGTTACTGCTTTAATGCTGTTGCTTTTGTTCCTGGTATGTAAATGTTATACTAGATGAAAAATAACAAAACTGAAGACATGTAGCAAAAGGACCCTGGCTCATGGTAGCTCAAAATTTAAAATTGATTCGGAATACTTTTTAACAAGGTCATATAGGATCTGATGGCTTCCCATTCACAGGCCTTTTTATTTTGAATAATAATAAAAATTTGACCTTGAATGCCATGTAAGGTTATGGTCTTGCCTCATTTCCAATGGTCCATTGTTCAGCAAGACAAAACACTAACACTCATCATCAGTGCATACTTTTTTTTTTGATTTATGAACAAAAGACTTCATAAATCTTTTGGATAAAGGGGTAACATGCTAACCTGACTAGCTCAAGAAAGTCCTGCGTGGAAGCTTTGCAAAGTCAGAGACCTTAAATAACCACAAAGAATAGAAATTAAAACACTAACTAAAGGAGTTCATGGTGGGTAGACATGACCTAGTCTGGCATCTTCTCTGACAAAGGTCAATCTTTACCTTAACTGAGCCTGTGTACTGCCTTTTTGAATCTATGATAACATATCATTGGATTATCAAAGGAATTTTCTTATTTTGAAGAACTCAAGCACGTGCACCACTCTGTGCTCTGAGGAGACCACAAATCCCCTTATTCATTGTTGATGGGTAACTATCCTGTACCCACCTATGTAAAAGATGTAAGTGTCCATCATTTTACTGTTTATCCAATCACAGAAGTTTCCTGACTTTGCTTTCTCCTCTGTTCCTAATCTATTGCCAATGGATTTCATGTTACCCTCATAAGTCTCCACTTTTGCTTGTCCTATATAATAAAAAGGTAACATGAACAGTAACCCTAAAGGCAAAATGACCAGGAATGGTCATTCACCATGATGTGCACTGACCACCAGGGGACAGATGCTCAACACAGGAGCTGACTTTTGGTATTCAGTGAGCTCCCATAGGAAGAGCTCTGCTCAGCCATAAGCCAGGCTGATGGATGCAGCTGTGAGCACAGTTGGGGTGGTGGGTGCCTTCTCCACTTCTTTGATATCTCTTGAGGTCTCCTGGATTGCCAGAGGGATGTCTGTCTGCCATCTTAGTCCTGATCCATGGATCAGGCCTAAGCTGTCAGATGGATATCCTTGGAGGGGTTCCTGACTGTGAGAGGGCACAAGCCAGGCTGAGGGACCTCCCTGGTGTGCAAGAATTTTCATGCACCATGCCTCTAGTAATGTATAAAATAAGGTACAAAATTGTCATTCTCCGGAGTATTGTCTCAGCCCATTGAGATTTTTCTCATCCCCAATTGTCCACACTTTGGCTCAAATAAACACAAAAACATTTTTCACAGCTTTGAGGGTTTTTTTCTCACATTGATAAGAGGAAATATTCTTGGGAGGAAAAGTAGAATTAGAGGTGATGAATGATGAAACACATTAATATCTTAGGTCATTTCTTAGCAGAGGACAGACAGCACATGCTTGTATTAATAGGGTCACCCATGGGATTTAGGACAAACATCCCAATGTAAGATGAGAACACAGAGGCTTTTCCTGGGGTGTAAGTGTCTTGATATTAGTACATGTGGTATGTTCAGGGTGGCACCATTGTCATGGCAACAGAAGAATATAAGGTTCAGGACCCATAACAATGAAGACATGGATCATAATGATAAGCAGAACCCATTACTGTACAATGTGCAGCCCAGAGAGGCCCCAGCTCTTGACCTGGAGGATACAGGCGCCAGATTCCTTTGGAAACTGGACACAAGGAGGGACCTCCGGGGAGCAGCAGAGTGCTTTCTGGAACCCGGGTCCCATTGACTCCCTGGTGTTACCCTGAGGCTATGCTGCATGCTTTTGGATGGTTGGAGCACCAGTACCCCCTACAGGGGTATGGAGTTGAAGGTCTCATTTGTCTGCTGGCCTCCATTCTCCTGTGTGGAGCTTTGTAAAGACAGTTCCCAGTCACCAGGGGAAATCCCCAGACACCTGATTTTGCTGTTTCTCTAACACTGTGACTCTCTACTCCACACACACACAGTGTGATCTGCTGAGACCTCCACTGGGAGGAAAAGGCATGATGGCCTGAGAGCCTAGAATTCCCATTTCCATAGATAAGAGACCCTTCTGGAAGCCCATCTCCAATTACCTGCCCTGTCCTGGTGGGTGATCACCCTAGGCCAACTAAGTTAACAATTGCCCCCAAAACTCTTCCTGCCCCAGGACTCTCCTATCAGGTCCCTCTTCCCATCACATGAAAGGGAAGGGATGTGGACTGCACAGGGATGGCCCAAAGAGGAGGCTGGCCTGGTGTGAACGGGTCTGACCCAGGCCACCTTCTGTTACCTGAGGGGATCTTCTTGAAAATGGCCCGAGATGTTGGGGATGAGTGTTGAACCATCTTCAGGGTTTGGAACCACTCTCCCTGCAGGGTCCCCAAGAACCAGAGCCCTGATAACTGGGAACACAGCAAGAGAACATCTTGAACTGTCGAAAGTCTTTAGCCAAATGAGTGGCGGTTGGGCAGTTGCTAGAATCTGGGTGCCTTGATACGGGGGTTCCAAGTTCTATTGTGAAGTGACCTCACTTGCTGGGATTGCCTCCTCTGAGTCCCCTCATCTAATAAAAACTATGCATATATTGCTGAAGCCAGTTTGGCTCAGTGGTAGAGCGTTGGTCTGCGGACTGAGAGGTCCCAGGTTCGATTCCTGTCAGGGACATGTATATTGGTTGTGGGCTCATCCCCAGTGGGGGGTGTGCAGGGGGCAGCTGATTGATGTTTCTCTCTCATCGACGTTTCTGGCTCTCTATCTCTCTCCCTTCCTCTCTGTAAAAAAATCAATAAAATATATTTTTTTTAAAAAAAGCAAAACAAAACAAAACAAAAAAAACTATGCATATAGTCCTGTGTGTTGCTGACTTCTCACCACCTTTTTCAGGGAATACCAACACTGCACACATTGACACCAACACACCCCTCTCCACAGCTCCTAGAAGGTCTGGCTGCAGCCAGAGTACCAGATTTGAGGAGACAGGGGCTCAACTCAACCCCTCATTCCTACCTCTTTGTGATCCTGGTTAAGTCATTGTACCTGTCAGGGCATGTCTCTCTCCTGCCTGCACAATGGAATATTGCAACATGTGCTTTTTAGTGATGTTCAGGCTCATGTGGGGAATAGTTATAAAGGAGGAAGTGGACAATCATGAAACAGTAGTGCCTCCATCCTTCTTTTTCTTCCTATTATCACCTCCTCTGTGTCTCCTTTTCTTCTAATTTCACCCAAAGTAATTTAATCTATCTAGTGCTCTTTCTGGATCCCAGAGAAAAGAGCCCCATTGTCCCCAGATATGGAGGAATAAGAAGGAGCTTCTCAATATGTCAGACCAATTCTGTGGGAAGTTGAAGCCTGGGCCTGCAAGGTTTGAACTCTGGACTCTAAATGTCATGGATATTGGGTAATGTCTGCCACTCTATGGACATCAGTTTCCCAATTTTCCAGTGAGGGTTAGGTTCACAACTGCATAAGCCCAACTTCAAAATAAAAGGCCCAACTCCCTCCACTCTGGGTGGCTATTGGACAGAGGTGCATGTATGTGGTTCCAACTCTGAGCTCCTTTTCAGACAAACACTGGCCAAAGGCCCATCTTACCTGCAGAATGCTCAGTATCTCCCCGATGTCATCTCCATTTCTGTGCATGATGCCACCAGCATATCCTTGAGGACACACAGCTGGGTTCATCTTGGGCTCTGTTGTGTTCAGTGTCTTGTTCATATATTTCTAAATACATATTACCCTTCTGGAAAAAGTGTGTATGGGTTCCATGAAACAAACAAAACACCACTCCCTATCCATTGAATTGGGGAAGACTTTATTAGCTAAGATATATATTTGCTTATATTCCTATAACATTCCATAGTTGGAAGGAAACATGTTTTGATTCAAAAACAGACATTGGTTAAATGTTTCTGCCATTTATACATAAGCTTTATTCTGAAGGGGAAGACAATTAGTTTGCTGTGGTTAGGAACCAATAAAGCAGCCCTAGTATCTACAGGGATCTTAGTTGCTTCTCTTTCTAAGATAATTTTAACTTCTCCCAAACTATCAGTGAGAAGGAGAAACACTAATGGATCAACCCTGTGGTTGTTTTTGCTTGTTTTCTTTTTTCTAAATCCCATTTCAGTTTCCTATGATTCTAACAATAGACAGACATCTCCACAGGAATTTTCTTGTGAACCTTAGTGTTGCATTTGCTGGCAGAACCCAGAAGCTATATTAATTGGAATAGGTAAGAATGCTCAGGGTTATGTGTTCTATCAGTTAAATGTCTTTATGTACCCATCAGGTCCTAGAGAACATGGGGACCAATTGCTGGTTCCCCACTGGCTTAGACAAGCTTTTCTCCAAAGGAAGCTAGTAGAATTCCTGTTCTCATTATTCCTTAAGTCTGTAGGGCGTAGTAGTGGAGGAGACTGAAGGGAAGGAAGAGGTAGAGAAAAGAGAAAAGGATATAGTGAGAGAGCTAGGAAGGGGTGAGAAAGGAGAATTAGCATTTATTAGCTTCAGAAGAGTTTAGAGACAGTCTCTAAAATTTCTAATTTCTTAACTTTTTAAATATTTATTTGCTCTTCTCCTTAGAATCTCTTCATTTCCAAATCAAGATAGTCTTCCCATTCACTCATTCATTCATTCATTCATTCATTCAGTGTAATGTTAGAAATGTGGGTTTTTTTTCTAATTTTTATTTCATGCCAAAAAGTTAACTTAGGCACACAAAGACAACTGCATTTTGCCCATTTTTAGGTGGATATTTTCTAGTTAAATCTTCCCATTTCTGTAAAGCACTTGCAAGTAAAAGCTTCCTATCAGGAGGATTAATGAGGGCTGGGATCTGGGAGTTCCCAGCCTTGAGGGCACAAAGTCCCTTATTAATTTGGGGTGTGTTTTCTTGTTTTGTAGGGGTGTGTGTGTGTGTGTGTGTGTGTGTGTGTGTACACACATGTGCATTTTTGGGAAGTGTTTTGTTTGTTTTTCTGTTATCTCCAGAACATGAGCAATTTTTCTAGGGTTCTTATATAATGTAGTTTGTCAAAGTATGTTGCTTATGGGTTGAGCTCCATGAGGCTTTCAGACCTCAGGTCACATTCAAACTCCTTATGTGCCTGGGTTTATCTCCCTGCTGTCTAAAAAAACCAGAGGGTTCAGCTGACCAATCTCATGGGGATTCCCCCACAAGAACCAGTCACTTTAATTACTGTTGAGCTGAAATTTCGCTATGGGGCTTCTGCATTTCATGAGGAATGACCTGACACCTCCACACAGATCCGTAGTCACCTAAGAATACCTGATATTTGGGCTGGAGGGAGGATATACCCCTTTATTTTTGGAGCTGAAAGAGTACAGTTCTAATTTATACAGCAAATTTTTTTTGTTTTGTTTTTTTTCCTCCCTCAGGCTCTAAGAAAGCAATTTTAGTTAGAAAGCCACAATTTAAAACTACCACGCACTTTTCCTCCTATCTTGTCTTAGCCTAAATTCCCTCAACCTTATCTCTACTTGGAATATTTAAAAATACAGCTCAAATAAAGTCACACCCTCTACACCAGCAAGGGAAAGTCCTGGATCTAAGAAACAACTCACCCAGGTTCACCCCATGGTTGGGAACCAGCAGCTCAATAGGCCTTTTGTTGAATTCTAGCACCAGGTCCACAGGTTGGTTCTGGGTGAGCTTCTTTAGAATCCTGACCCAGTACTCCAAGTAAAGAAAGAAACACTCAAAAGTATGAAGAATTTTTGTGAATTTATTTAAGCCCAACTGTCAACAATTGGCAGAAAGAAAATCTCAAGGGAATGAGATAATACTCTAGAATGGCAGTTTTGCACCTTATTTTATAAAATACAATCAAAACAGGACATATGTGTTGGTAACAAAATACAGTAGTCATACATTAGGGTCCCTTAGAAATCAAAGTGTGTAATCCTCTGTGGCTGGATAAACAGTAAAATTACAAAGAGGTAGTTCTTTTACATATAGCATAATTACAAGTCAACAATTAACTCAATAGCAATGAGGGAATTTGTGGTCTTTGCAGAGCATTGCCTGTGCTT
This sequence comes from Pipistrellus hanaki, assembly GCF_964339955.1. Lineage (NCBI taxonomy): Eukaryota > Metazoa > Chordata > Mammalia > Chiroptera > Vespertilionidae > Pipistrellus > Pipistrellus hanaki. The sequence goes on from NC_140518.1 coordinate 45,466,371, forward strand.
TCAGGAGTCCAGGAAAAGGAAAAAAAATCTCACATTTCAAATATATGTTATTGTTGATGCCAAAAGGTAATACACAGGCTCAGTTAAGGTAAAGATTGGACTTTGTTAGAGAAGATGCCAGCTTAAGACATGATGACCCAACATAAACAGCTTTCAGTTTAAAAGTTTTAATTTCAGACCACCCTTTGTGTTAGCTTTGGGTCTTTTGTGTTTGCAAGACCACAATGCAGGCCATCTGTGAGCTAAACAGTGAGCATGTGGTCCCTTTTTGTCCACATTATTCTTGAATCAGTTGTGTCCCGTTTCTTGACACCAATCACAGAGAGCATAGGGGTCATATCTGAGCTGCAGCTCTCAATCCACTTGTCATTTCATGAACTGCTGCCAATGGAATTTCCTCTTTTGTTCCAACACAGGAAGAGAAACCACCGACCAAGAATCCCAAAAGGATCTGTATGTGCAAGCAACTGCAGCTTCCTCACTGCCCATAGGCCTGACCTGCACTTCCCCCAGGCTCCATACACCAGGACCCATGGACCTATTTGCTACCTGGGAGTTGGACTGCCTTACCCCCAGCTGCATGCCAAGGTTGTACAACCTGACTTCAATGAAGATGGTCATTTTCAAAGAACTGGAGGACCTCATCTCCATGCTGATTGCCATGAAGATATAGGGTTCCAAACTCATATTAGTGGTGATTGCCATGAAGATTCAGGGCCATAAGCACATCCTATGAGAGTGTGATGCTCCCTGCTGGACAGTTGGAGAAACCTGGGCTGGCCTCACTGGTGGACTCCCACTTCTTTAAGAAAGAGGCAACATTCTCCAGGTCCTGTTGCAGTGCTTTAAGAACCAGACACTTAGAGCTACAAGACACACCCCATGGGTGCTATCCACATGGCCAAGGTCAGGCAGCAACCCCTCAAGATGACCAGGGGCTTTGTCTCTGCAGCAGAAGCAAGGAGGTTTCTGACAAAATGCCTAAGATCTGGATCTCCTCCATGTCCAGCCAGTCCATGCATCAGGAGGACAATGCCATACAGGCCAGAAGCAAGGCTAAGTCAAGTTTTAACTACTCTGAGGGGGTATAACAGAGTTTTTTTTCATCTGAAGAGCAGGCCATTAAAAATGCCACTATGTGCAAGAGTTGGTTGAGGAGGACATTGACAAGAAGATGCCCAAGAAGCAGACACCTTTGATATTAGGAAAGACGTCCATTACCAGGCCACAAAATATCAAGAGAAAGTTGTGGCATGGATGGGTCAGATGAGGTTGTGTACTTGAGAAGGACACAGCAGAGCATGTCTCCAAGTTGGAACCACTGGAAAACCCAAGGCCCAGACATGGAGGATGGTCTCAGGCAGTGCCCTCAGCACCAAACTCAGACTGTACTTCAAAGGTGCAGCACATTCCAGCTGACAGACAAAGATGGGGAGCATCCACAGTGCCCAGAGCCAGAAGGAGCCTCTAAATCTGGCCAAAGTGCAAGAGATCACGTGGGCCCTTGGGCGTCAAACAGCCCAGCAATAGTGTTTCAGAATCGGTGGCCCATAACACCTCCAAACCTAAGGTGGCCAGGGTCTGGATCTCTTCCTTATCTACTCAGCCCATTCTGTGTGAGAACAGTGCTGTTCAGGCCGGCCCAAGGAAAAGTCCACAGATCACTACTCTAATGAGGAACATGAAAGCTTCTCCTCAGAACAGGAGACTAGTGAAGATACCACCCACAGGTAGGACCTGAACCAGGATAATTTTGAGATGGGAGAGCCCAGGAAACAGTGACTATTGACAGTCACAACAATGTCCATGACAAGGCATCCAAACTTAAATCAGAAAGTTATGGCTTGGCTAAGCAGTATCAAAATGTCATAGGAGGCCCTGGACCCAGATCAAGACCCTGCAGATTATGGCCCCAAGTGGAGGACAAGCTTCACATTCTGTCTAACATGCTGGGGGACACCAGCGACTATAGCCCAGACATGGACGATGATGCACCACCAAACCCAAGCTCAAGCCATACTTGGAAATTCTGTCACATTTCAGTTTGAAAATGGACATGGGGAGCATCCATGGTGCCCAGAGGCAGGCAGAGCTTCTGAGCCCTAGCAGCTTTCACTCAAGGCTAGAGCATCAGCTTGCCAACTAAGGGGTCCCAGGATCAATTCTGGTCAATGGCACCCACGTTGGTTATAGGCTCAATCCTCAGCCCTGGTTGGTGACACGTACAGGAGGTAACCAATCCATGTGTGTCTCTCCCTATAATGTTTCTCTCTCTTTCCTTCTCTACCTTTCCCTTATACTCTTTCAATGGAAAATGACCTCCATTGAGGGTTAACCAAATAAAGAAAAAAACAGAAAGAGCTTCCTAGTCTGGCTGAAGTGCCCGAGAAGACCAAGCCCAGGAAGCAATAGTCAAGTGACAGTGTCTCCCCACTTAGTGACCCAGAGCATGCCCATCCAGAGAGAAGCCAGCACAGCCCAAGGACAGCCCAGAGGCAGCAACCTCAGCCCTGGAAATGTTCACCAAGAAGCTGCTGCCCAATGGGCACATCACCAAGACTGAGTCTCTGATCATCCCCTCCACCAGGTCCAAGGGGAAACAGCCCATCTATGGTGGCTTTGGTAGGTACATGAAGAAGTGGCAGACACCTCATCCACAGAACAAGTGGACCAACAGCCCAGACAATGAATGCTACCCAGACTCAGGGAGCCAGCTGTACTCAGAATACCATGTACAACCAGCTAAACCACATCCTCATCTCTGATGGCCAGTTGCCTGAGAACATCATCCTGTTCAACACCTCCTACTGGCAGGAGCAGTTCCCCTCAGACATCCTGCATGGGCACACGCTGCATTGCTGTGCACCTGCTCCACGCTGACCGTCAGGCAGCCTTCGGCACCATCATATCGTGAAAACAGATACTGTAACTGCAATGACCAGTTCTTAAAGCCAGTAAAGATCTTGGTGGCAGGGACACAAGCACTACTTCAGTGCTTAGCTGCAGATCTTCCTGGAGCAGTTGTCCTACAAGATGCTTGACTGGTTGAGCTTCATGCACTTCCTGGTCATCTCCCTGGGTACCCACACGTGGCCAGGTACTAGAGCTCCATGCATTATATCTACAACAACTTCTTCCAGGACCTGGTCTGTTGGGACTCGTTCCACAATCTGGAAGCACAGAACATCATGCAGGACACATTGGGCATCATGATGAGAATCACAGTATTTCACAAAGCCAACTCTGAGTACCAGCTATCTATTGAGTAAGCCATGCCCTCCTACAAGCAGAAGAGCTACAACAAGGAGTCCTTGCAATGCATTCCCTTTGTGTTGAAGGGGTAAAAGTTGGAATAGTGGAACCGGCTTTAGCCACATCAAGAGACTCAGATGATGGGCCGCCTTGGGCTGCAGCGTGTTTTTGTCCATCCCATAGTCCATACCACTGGTCACCAAAGAGGCCTTTTCTCCCCACTCTGATCCCCATTAATGAGTGTGGCTTGGCCTCTCCCAACCAGGGTGATAGCACTGAACTGATGGGGCTGCAAGTAGATTCCTGAATGGCAGCCCAGCCCAGACAGGAAGAGAGACTCTGAGAAGAAACTCATGCCTACCGCCAAAAACATACTCGAGTGCATCTTCCACTCTCTCCAGGTCAGCAGCCTACCCAGCAGTGGCGAGGTCACAGCAACACCCACCATCCATGACAGTGGTCACCAAGAAGAGCAAGAGGGTGCTATTTTTGCCCATGAAAACCAAGGACAAGGTCATGGAGACCAAAAGCCAGTGCCTGGAGGAGATAAGCTGCCTGGTCTGTAGGGCCAAGCACCAGCAGAACATGCTGTGGGTCATCATCAAAGGTGTGGTGTAGAATGAAATTCTTCCAGCATGCAGCCTGATGGTCCTCCCACAACAAGCACTTCCCCATCTGTATCCTGGCACTCTGAGTTCACCTTCTAGCCCTGCCTGTCGCCCTGGTGACACCAAGCACAGAAGGGCCCAACTGCTTTTCTGTTAACATTTCAGTTTAGTACAAAGACTGACTCTGGAAACACAAAGAGAAACCGCCTTAAGTACAAATGTGCTCACAACCTTGAAACTATTGTGTTGGCTCCCATTGGAAACCCCCAAGTGCTCTGCTTTTTACCCTTCTTGTGAATGGGTGGTCAGAGGGGCACTGTTGAGCTAGAGAATCGTGGGAAGTATGTTTTGGCCTTAAGACTCCTAACCCTCCTATGAGAAGGGTTCTCACCTTCTACACTTCTACACTTGCCCTTCCTGGAAACCAGGACTCTGTTTTTCTGGAGAGCTGTCTATATTGCGTGCCCAGACTCAGAACTAAGTGGCTAAATTATAAGGACTGGCCTTATATTGGAGGTATCCTGAGCATTAGACAGAAGCCCATCAGCCCAGACCTATGCCTTAGCTGCCAATGAACCACTCATAATTCCCAATAAACTCCAGCCTCACAGAGAAAAAACACACCTGTATGGTGCAAACCCTCAGACACACAGGACTGGAGAAACTGATGGAATACTAGCTGCCGACCTTCCTGAGCAGGGACTCCACTTTCATCCCCACCTTTCTGTATTACTTCAGAATATTAGTACCACCCAACAGGTGAGAGATAAACTACTTACCACCTGCCTCTCCACAGCACAGTGGTCACTGGGCCACCTGCTTACCGAGAGTCTTTAGATTATTTCCTTTCTCTGAATGTTTGTTCCTCTGAACCTGGAGAGGTGAGGGGACAAAAGAGCAAGTTCATAGGTTTATTGCAGAAACTCAGTGGAATCCTCTCTGAGTGCCCACACAGTAGAAAGGTATGCAGGAAGGGCTGTGGTTGAGCTAATTGGCCATTTTCTCTTCCACTTATCCAAGAATCCACCTCATTTGTAATTCTCCTCAGGGCCTTGAGCTAAGCTTTGTTCTTAGATAAAGAGATTGGAAATTCTATGAGGGGTCCCTGTCCTGGGTAAAGCCAGAACCCAGATTCCCAGGAGTGAGCGATGGAGCCCTGGGCTCACCCAGCTCTGAGAAAGGCTGGTTCATTTGCATTCATTCAGCAAATACACTTAGAGGCCAGATTGTTATGATCTCTGAACACATAATAATCTGGCCACTAAGTGTATATACTATATAATAAAAGGCTAATATGAAAATTGTCCCCTCGACCAGGAGTTCGACCAGCAGGCAAGTCATCCAAAAACCCATGTCCCTGCCTTTTGGCTCAGTGGATAGACCAGTTTGGCTCAGTGGATAGACCATTAGCCTGCGGACTGAAAGGTCCCAGGTTCGATTCCGGTCAAGGGCATGAACCTTGGTTATGGGCACATCCCTGGTAGGAGGTGTGCAAGAGGCAGCTGGTCAATGTTTCTCTCTCATCGATGTTTCTAGCTCTCTATCCCTCTCCCTTCCTCTCTGTAAAAAAAATCAATAAAAAAATAAACAAACAAACAAATTAAACCACCCATGTCCCCTTCTCCCCCTGAGAAGGCTGGCTGGAACCCACCCATGCACCAATCCATACCCCCTCCCTCTCTCTCTCTCTCTCTCTCTCTCTCTCTCTCTCTCTCTCTCTCTCTCTCTCTCTCTCTCTCTCTCTCTCTCTCTCTCTCTCTCTATATATATATATATATATATATATATATATATATATATATATATATATATATATAGCACTGAGAGGCCAGATTAATCTGGCCACTCAATGTAAATCAGAAGGCCTGCCAGGTACAGACACATCTATAGGCACTGACCATAATGCAGGGAACAGAGGAGTCCCCAAGCAGGCACTGCAGAGCTTCCTTCTAGTCAGGAGGGAGTCAGTCACACTAGGCTGCACAGGCTCATAGTGTCCACAGGACAGCCGATGGAGCGTCAGCCAGGACCTATGTCTGCATGTTCCCATTTGTGAAGAAAACGGTAGATCTCTGCAACAGGAGAAAAGAGTGTGGCCTTTGGTTCATAGCAGTGAGGGGAGTATGAGGACTGTGAATTCAAGTTTCTGACCAAAGACTGGATCTTACACATGAGGGGGTTTCTGTAGGGCAGAGGTTGGAGGACTTCTCCTAGTAAAATGGGAAGGAGTCAAAGAGAGCAGTGGATGTGGATTTCAGAGAAATAACATAGCAAAGTTTATCCTTGACTAAAAGGATACATAGAAAGTGTGAAATAAAATTCTAAAATACTAGATACTGTCAATACTGTGTAGAGAATGAGAGTAGGGGAATACAAAACAGGAGAGCATGTTAAAGAGTATGTCTTGCTAGGGAATATATACATGTGTATAAGAAATCCATAGGGATACATTACCTGAATGTATTTAAGTTAATGGAAAGGATCCTGGCTTATAAAATAGAATGTGTAAATTTTATTTTTTAAAATATATTTTATTGATTTTTTACAGAGAGAAAGGAAGAGGAATAGAGAGTTAGAAACACTGATGAGAGTGAAACATTAATCAGCTGCCTCTTGCACACCTCCTGCTGGGGATGTGCCTGCAACTAAGGTACATGCCCTTTACCAGAATTGAGCCTATACTCTATCCATTGAGCCAGACCAGTTAGGGCACATTGTACATTTTAAACATCCCTCAAGAAATGGGACCTATTAAATGAGAAGCAGTGAGTTATTTTTTAAAAATCAGAGAAAATTTGACAAACGGAAGTTATTGCTTGCTTTGTTACACATATTATACACTGAGTGGCCAGATTATTATGATATCTGAATTTATAATAATTTGGCCAATCAGTAAATATATATGTTAGAGTCCTGGTGCATGAATTTGTGCATGGGTGGAGTCCAGCCAGCCTGACCAGGGGGAGGGGACATGGACGGTTGGCCAGCCTGCATACGGGTCGAACTTCTGGTCATGGGGACAATTTCAATATTAGCCTTTTATTATATAGAATATACAGTGAGTGGCCAGATTATTATGTGTTCAGAGATCATAATAATCTGGCCACTCAGTGTATTAGCACCTAACATTTAACACCAAGTCTTTTAAATAAAATAAAACATTTGCATGTGCTATGCCACATAGGAAATATCAATAAATTTTAAAGAAGAAATATGTTTGTTCTTCATTGCTATGTTCATGAACCATAATAAATGATGCTTTAAAACTGCCAAATATTTGTACAGATGAGAAGTCATAAGGGAACCTGAGTGAAGTATAATCTACATAAACCCTGGGTTCAAAGGAAATCATCAGTGAAATTATGGAATATTTACAACCAAAAAAATAAAGAAAAAATACAAATCTAAAGAGGCCATAAAAGAGAGTTTTAGTTTTAAATATACTTTTAAGGAAAGAATTACAGCTGTGAAGAGAGATCTAAGTGTCCAAATAGTAAATTAGAGAGACAACTGAGTGACCTTGAAGAAACAAGAAAGGGAGAAAACATAATGGAAGAAATCAGTAAAACAAATAATAGTAAAACAGCCTTCAACAAACTGAAAAACTGCTTCTCTAAAAACATTGGTAAAATAAACTAATTTCTAGCCAGACTGACCAAGAAAGAGAAAATCATTGCACATAGTTTCAACAAATTAGGTGAAATGAACCAATTCCTTGAAATAAACAAACTATGAAAACTTCCTGAAAAGAAAGTGATGACCTGAGTAGTCTATTAAAGACATTGAATTTGTCGTTAAAGCATTCTAATGAAGGGCATCCATGCCAGGTGGTTTCACTGGAGAATTAAACTAAATAAATGAATGGACACTTCACTGAAGAGGCTATAACATGTCACATGAGCACTTGAAAAGTTCAACATCATAAGCCATTAGGAAAAGGTTAACTAAGCCAAAGGAGACTAACTAAAATAAATGACTCTGATAACACTCAATAATGGTGAGGATGTGGAGAAACTGTCACTCAGACAGGGCTGGTGGGAATGTCGACTATTACAGCCACTGGGGAAAGCAGTTTGGTTTTTTCTTATAAAATTAAACATGCAGCTACCACACAGCCCAGCATTTGCACTCCTGGCAATTATCCCAGAGAAATAGAAACTTTCATCCACTCAAAAACCTAAGCACAAATGTCTATAGGAGCTTTATCTTAATACTTGCAAGCTAACTCTGAAATTTTGTTGGGATTAATATCTAGAGTTTGTAAGAAAAGTCTGTCACATAAAAAATAGGTAGAGTATATGAAAAGGGAATTTCATAAAGGGAAACCTGAAATGTTAAGATGATATGAAGAGATGTTAAACCTCACTTCTGGTCAGAGAAGGAATGAGATGCTCTCTACACCAATCTGAGTGCCGGATTAGAGACTGATCATGAGGTGTGTTGGTGAAGCTATGGAACAAATAGGCTGTGATGGTACTGTAAACAAGTACAGGCACTCAGGAGGGCCATCTATAAGTACATAGCAAAATTAAATTTAAATACTTTATATATATTTGAATATTCATATGTATACTTTTTCTAATTCCTGATAGTTGTTCTGATGGCCTATGTTAGGATATATACTATATATACATACATGTGCATGTATATATAAACATTCATCCATATCTATCTATCTATCTCTCTATCTATTTATCTATCTATCTATCATCATCATCTATCTACATCTATCTAAATCTATCTATCATCTATCTACATCTATCTATCTATCATCTATCTATCTATCTATCTATCTATCTATCTATCTATCTATATATATATATATATATACATACCTACCTATATATCTATCTATCATTAATCTCCTATTGCCTAGAATCCCATTCCTGGCATATACCTCACAGGACTTGTTTTAATATCCATAGTGAGACATGCAAGTCCATTCATCACAGCCTTGTTTGTAGCAGTATGAAGTCAGCTGTTCATCACCTGGGGAAATGGATAAATAAAATCTGGTGGATACATACATTTGTTAAAAGAAGCATCGCTCTTCCTGGGTCCACAGTACTGTAGACATGGACACACAAGGGCACGCTAGGGCATGATCAGGGAAAGCATTATCACTGTGCATGGTCCCATTCTCATCACTCTGGATCTGTGTGTTCAATTAAACCAAAGCACTTCCTCATATGCATGGCACTTAGCCCTGCCTCCTCATATGATCTCCTTCAGGGAAAATGATCAAATACTTGCTCCTGGCCACCTCCCACAAGGAAACAAGCCAAATAGCATTAATTAACCAAGCGGGACGTATAAATACGTCAAACATAAAAAATATCGGGTACGGGTAGGACATATGAATATGTCCTTGAAATATATGTTGCGCCCTGAAATAGGCGGGATGTATACTTCCGAACAACAAAGGTATTAGTCATCCATACATGTCTCGACATGAATTTAAGACACGGAGGGAATCAGTATAATTTCGCTAGTGAGAGTGGTGGACATGCTCTGGGTGAGCAGTGACGGGTACGTACTTACACTTACCTACCTATTTTCGTATTATATATTATTTACTTATATTTTTTATATCTCCAACCTTTATATAATAGAAAAACATATAAAATTGATCCAATCATCAATAATTTGTCAGAAAAGTTTAAAAGTTTTTATGCATGTGAATGAGAAATATGTGTAGATGAATCTCTTTTATTATGGAAAGGGAATTTATCTTGGAAACAATATATATCTACAAAAGAAGCTAGATTTGGAATGAAGTTGTTTATTTTGAGTGAAAGCCAATCTGGATATGTACAAAATATAATTTTATACACAGGCAAGGACACAAATTATGGTTTGAACTACCCACAAGAAAAACAATCAACAAGAATTGTTTTGGAGTTAACACATGACTTACTGAATAAAGGGTATAGGATTTACTTAGATAATTTCTATACTTCAATTCATTTGGCTGAACTCTTGTGTCAAAACAATACAGACATTGTTGGAACAATGAGGATAAACAAAGTCAGAATCCCCACTGAAATAAAAACAGAAAAATGAACATATAGTAAGAATCAAAGACAAACATATGGTTTTAAAATGAAGGATAAAAAAGATGTATTGATGCTCAGTTCTATTCATAATGACGAAAAGACAATGATTGAAAAGAGAGGAAGAAGGCAAGAAAAACCGAATGTTGTCCTGGATTATAACAGGAATATGGGCGGCGTAGATTTGGGAGACGGAGTTATGGTGGCCTACACGGCTGCCTGTAATAGGGTAAAAAAATTTTATAAAAAAATTTTTCTACAATTAATTGATATGTGCTGCTTCAATGCATATGTTATATACAAAAAAGATAAAGGTCATTTGGATCAATTACACTTTTTGATAGAGTGTGTAGAGAAATTGGTAGATAACAACATAGTGAAAACCCACCCAAAGACATCAACAAGCAGCTCTACATCTAAATCATCACGCTTAGTTGAAAGGCATTTTCCAGAACAAATGGAAAGCGATATAGGAAAAATTAAATCCAGGAAATGCCGAGTTTGCTACAAAAAAGGTGTTAAGAAAGAATCTACATACTGGTGTCCAGATTGTAAGGTAGCACTATGTATCAACAATTGTTTTAAAATATATTTTAAAACATATTTTAAAATATGTTTTTAAAATATGTTTTAAAGTTGAGTTTTGAATTTTTACATCTATATTTTAATTTTTTAAACTCAATATTTCTATTTTATTTGTGTGCTTTTGTTTATTGTTCTGTAATTGTTAACTTTTTTATACTTTTTATTGTGTATAGAAATAAAAAATATATATTTTTTGTAATCTTTATAATTGTAAAATTTATAATTTTTAATTCAATGTTTCCATTTTTTTGTTGGTATTCTTTTCTATTTGTTTGTAATTTTGTATTTTCCTTTATGCTTTATATATAAATAAACAAAAAGTATATTTCATTTCTTTTAATTAAGTATAAATAAAAAAATAATAAAAAATTACTTCCACTGGGCATGATGTACTGACACGTCCTAGTGAAAGAGTATGCGCCCATTGTTCATTGCGTAATTAAAAAGGGAACTCCCCGGTTAACAGGTTAAGAATCACTAGAGGAGAATCTATAACATAGGCCTCTAATTCTCAAGCTTGAATTGTCATTTTTTGAATAACATTTGCTCTGCTGGGACACACGAGAAAAAACAGGCCTTCTGTGTCAAATCATAGCTTCTCAGAGTTTAAGAGCATGAACCCAGCTTTCAGGTCAGCATCATTGGTGGGCATGGACGACTGGAAATATTTGAAAGAATAGATAGCAAAGAAGCAGCTGTAATAAGTTCCAAAAATGTATCCTGTCAATTTCATCTCAAAAACATGAGTCTTTTTATGAGTACTTTTCCACTGACTGAACATCCTCAGGCGATTTGTATTGTGTATAAACAGCATAGCTTATAAATTCATGTGATGTGATGAAATGTGGCAAAGTGCTGTGATGGAGCCTAAAAAGAGAAAATGGATCATCGATGTACTTTCTTCGGTTGTCTTTTGTCAGTAAAGTGATGACATAGGAATAAAGAAGTATTACTCTAGGTGTACATATAGACACATGAATATTTTTATAATTTTTAAAGTGTGAGTATTACAAACACACAGACCAGAGACTAGAATAAAACATGAACACCTGTGTTACTACTAAATCTTAAAATGCTGCCATTGCATATGTGTCTTTAAATAGAACATTAGAGTGACAGTTGGGAGACAGTTGAACTCCTGATTCCATCCCAGTTTTTCCTTCCCCAGAGCTAGTTACTATCATCCACTTTGTGCTGGTCTTTCTTATGAATGTTTTTATAATTTTACTCTAAATTAGTATGTCCACAAAGTATTTTCATTTTGGTTTTACATTTAAGAGATTTTATTACAATAGCATCAACCAGAATATATCTTGAAACTTTCTATTTCACTCAAATCGCACTTTGAGATTTATCCAGGTTGCTACACATACTTCAGTCCATCATTTTTTGCTTTAATAGATATTTAATATGAATACTTTGTTCTCCTGTTGAAGGACATTTAGGTTATCTCTAGTATTTCACCATTGAAAACAATGCTGAAATGTACTTATTTATACACTCTATTCTGGGCACATGAATTAAGGTTTTCTAGAGTAGTTGCTAAGAATGAATTTGTAGGAGGAAGACCTTGAACACCTTAAGTTTCACTGGTGGGTGCAATTTCACTGGCTGGTTCAGTCACCTCCCAGCTGCTGTGGATGCAGCCATTAACTACATTTGGTGGTTAATGGCTTCTAACTGCCCTTTCCCTGTCAGAGGGGTTAGGTGCTACCCCTCCAGTGCCCTGGGATGTAGGTTCAGGCAGAGGCCAGTAACTGACTGGCACTGGGTAGACAGGCCGGGCTTCTAACATCCAATGGGACTCATTCAATGGGTACAACTAGTGTTTCAGATCCCCTCTCAAAACCAGGCTGAATGTAATGTGCTGAGTCCACATCTCTGCTCACCTCCCTCCATCTTCTTCTGAGATCAATCCTTCACTAAACTCTGTTCCATTTCCCAGGAGACCATTTGCTTACAGGGAGCCTGACACAAGATGACTAATATTGCCAAAGTCTCTCCACAAGGGCTGAACCAATGGCCACAATTAGGAGAGGCTAAGAGGCTAAGAAAGAAAAAACCATTCAAAAGTTGAGGTATGGTAGGGAGAGGAGGCAAAGGCTCTGAAATGAAAGAGCTTTGTGAATTCCACAAATTGAGTGAAAGCCAGTGTGGCTGAAGTGTGGGGAGCACATGAAAGAGAAGGATATGGGTTGTAGTTGGAGATGTATGTAGGAGCCAAACAAGTAGACCTTATAGGCTGGCTTCCGTTTTGTTTGTTTGTTTGTTTGTTTGTTTGTTTGTTTTCCTAATTGGAATAGGAAGCATGTGAAATGCTTTAAGCAGGAAAATGATACAGTTCAATTTAGACTTTAAGAAAATTAGTCTGAGTGTAAAGAGAATGGTTTGGAAAGAATATAAGAGAAGCGGTGATTTGAATATTCACACAGTAATGTCCGTGGATCGTAAAAATTATAGTGTCAACACAAAAAGTAGGAAACACTATGGAATTTATAGCACAAAACTGGGTGTGTCTATAAAACATACAGACATACAAAGACATGAATTCTTTAAGAATACATGCCAATTTTGAAGTGGCTACCTATATGGAGGGAGAAGAAAGAGAGATTATAGGTAAAAACAAATAAGATAATAAAACCAGGAAGATGTCTTGCAAGGAATGGAGGTGATGAGGTGTCATGAATTGAGACATATGATTTAGGGAGCTCTGCAGGAAAAAAAAAAAAAAAAAAAAAAAAAAAAACACAACACAAAACACACACACACACACACAAAATAACCAAAAAACAACAACAAAAATCCAAACAACAGTAATCAGCCACCTCCCTACCCATTATTTTCCTTCACCTTTTGGAGACTTATGTCTTGGATAGGGAACAGGTTTTCTGAGAGAACTTCCAAATAAACCAACTTTTACACACTAAGTGGGTTGAACTGGATGGAAAAGACCTTCCCTAGTGATTAATGCAGCACTTTTGCCCTCTTTTATGGGGCATTTCACATAATATAACTGTAGCCTCTCTACACCTAGTCCATGAAGGACTAGGTGGCCACAGTAGGCTGTGGTCACCCCACAATGAAGAACACTTTCATCTATACCTAGGGAACAGGACACGCATGGGGTCTTGGGAAGACACCTCATAGGGAAAGCCTTCCAGAGGTTGACATGAGGGTCATTTGGGGCATTGACATGGAGACTGGGAACTTGCTCCACCATGTGAAGAATATTGCCCTATGGGGAACACAAGAGTAAATAGGACAGAGCTCCTGCTCAGAATGAGCTCACAGATCTGTGATGAAAAAACAGACAGGTGTAATCCAAGATCCCAGATCTCACCCCCCTTGGCAATAATTAAAGTCATGAAAACACTAATAATTAGAGGATTGCAGGGTCAAATCCTTCACTTACCTGACCATAGGATCATAATGCTCCCAACCCAGCCTTTCAAAATATACTCGGTTATGATCTGGGAGGGGTATTTCTCTAGCACATACCTACTCACAATCCTGACAGCTGGCCCTCTCAAAGGAGCCACTACTTGTAAGCCATTTGGAGGAGACACCTTGCACTACCCTCCCTGCAAGTGTTCTGTGTGAGGCTGTCCCACTGGTGATGCTCTGCTGGGTACAGCTCCCACTCCTTCCATCTGACCCAGTCTCCCTGAGACAAAGCCCCTCCAATTCAGGCAAAACTTGTAGAAATGTACTCCTTTGATCTGGGTTTATTTTTGTCTCTTTGGCCTTAAACAATACTGACTGTGCCTTTCTCCTCCTTTCCATTTCCCTATGGGAAGACCCTATCCCTGGGTAGCCCATCATAGCCTTTATTACTGTGGCTCCTCACTCCATTGCTCTTGCAACCACTTCATTCTTCACTCATCACAAAATTCTCAGCATATCAACACACATTCCTGAACAAGGGTGGTGTGGAGGCAGTAGACAGGATGGAGGTAAATGGGAGATCCAATCTCTACTTAGATTCAACTGCCCTGTACAATGGCCTGGCTACAAAAGGGATAGTAACTGATGAAAAGATGCGTCATTGGCAAGTGGCAGTTGGGAAGAAAGAACAACCCTTTACAGCTGAGTCAAGGGAGCTAGTTCTGACCTAGACCTTGAGACAGTTGAATTTATCTGAGGTTCACTTCCTTCCATTGATAATGACTGCCTATTAGGCACCTCAAATTGGGTTAAGAACATGAATCAGGAACTCACATGGACAGGAAAGAAGAAAACATTAATGCAATGAATTCCTGAAGGGTTATGGTCTGGGCAGAAAGGTTGGGGCCACAAATTAGGAAAGCCCAGCCTGCCTTGTCAGTGATGGAAGATTCAGGGAAGGCTTCCTTAAGGTGGAGACAACTGAGCTAAGATTAATGGATGCTGATGAGTCGCTGAGGAAAAGTGGCCAGCGGGAAATAAGATCACTCCCAGAGGGGCAGAGGCATAGAGTAGAGGGATACTCCTATCAGTCTTGGTCAGTTCTCCCATCCCTAGGGTGTTTGTGGAAGTCGCTCACCATTCTAAGTGTCCTCTTCTCCCCTGTAAACTTAGAACAACAGCATTGTGTAACTCAGGGTAGCTGTGAGGACTAAATAGATACTATGCATGAGCAAAGTGCATGACCGTGACCCATAGTCAGGGGTTATTAAGCAGAATAGCTGGACAAAAAGGCAGAGAGCAAAGATTGTCCCAGATGAGTGTATCTGGTGACCAAGACATAGCAAGCCCTGTGGCTGAGGAGGACATTGTGGGGGACTGGCCACCAATCCCTTTTTGAAGAGCTCAGAATATATTGTGTAGGCGATGGGATACCATTGAATGTTTACTATTATTTTACTTTTATTGTTTTTATTAAACCAGCACTATATGTTATTGTAGAAATAGTCAAGTAAAAATAAGCCAAAAATAATTACCTGTATTTAAATTTTTTATCTTGGCTAAATATGAGTCTTTTAAGAATGAACTCAAATTGTTTTGAAACTTGCTTTTTTTCATAATAATGTCTATGTTAGTGTATTGCTACTTAAAGCCTATGCAATATTTCAGTGTGCAATTCAATTATGATTCAGAGTTCATTTCATAAACTTCCCAATATTCAATATTTAGTTGCTTATAGTTTTCCCCATTGTTTACTACATGGTAATAAATGTCTTCCTCTTGTTCACTCACACGATTGTTTGCTGAAGCAAATCTGATGAAGTGGACTTGCTGGACCAAAAGTTTTTATAAATTGATCCAAGCATTAAATCATTTTTCAAAAATGACCTGTACAAATCCACCTTACATTTTCACCAGGCATGAACACAAGCTGTGGTTTTTGTTTTGTTTGGGTTTATTTACCTGTTAACCAGTTAACTGCCACACGTTCAAAATGGAAACCAACTCCACATGCCACGAAATTTCGAATTCAACTAAAAATATCAATTTGCAATGACTATTATAAAAATAAACATTATCACAATTTGCATGCTCTTGAATATTTTCAGTGGGAAATTCTCACCAAAAAATGATTTTAAAGTTGGTCAGGGCTGTCTCTTAGGGAAAACATTGTTGTTATAGACATGCCTGGCATACTGCTTGCTTCTACAGATGCTTGTGGCATACAGCGGGTTAAGGTTCAGAAAGGAGGGAAAGCTTGGGAACTCTTAAGTGCAATAGAGAAAAGCAAAAGTAATAGCATGCTTCATTAGCTGCCGACACTGTGCTAGTTGGCATTCTATTAGAAATAGGAGTACTCTTCCATTTCAGATCACCAGGAAAATAGCTGCCTGGAAGTTAGTTCAAAGTTCCAACCTACACTCGTATGGGAGCAGGTTTTGTGAGCCGTCTCCTGGCTAGTTGCTGCTATTGCTGTTGCTGATCCTCACCAGAGGATATTTTCCACTGATTTCTAGAGAAAGTGGACGGAAAAAGGAGAGACACACACAGAGAGAAAGAAACATGGAGACACATGGATTCGTTGCCTCCTGCACATACTCCAACCAGGGCCAGGTGTCCAGCCTGCCTACAAACAAGGGGATGTGCCCTTGACTAGAACCCAACCACTAAAGCCTTCAGTGGACTGGCTCCCAGCTATTAACAGGCTAACTGCTCTGTCTCTTTCTCTCACTCTCCAGCTACTCTCATTTAATTGAGAACGTCTAGAATTTTTTTCTTGTCAGTAATATAAAGAATTTTATTAAACTCACTGAAGTCACATGTCCATGTAGAATCATCATCACTATGACCAGGCCAGTTAGATGTCCTGATACCTCACTCTGGACCCTGAACCACACTCCCCAGAACCACCTGGATGTGGAAATTGGCAGGAGAAATAGAAGTCATGACCCCATAGTCAAATAAAATGTCAACTTCTGGTTTCCACTCTGACATATGCCATATTTTCCGGTGTATAAGACGACCCCCTAATTTTACAGTTAAAACATAGGTTTAGGCCTATATTCGTTGTATAAGACTACCCCCCACTTAAAAGAAAAGACTTACTTTGCTGTCAAGATCTGCAGGTAATTTTTGTGCAATTTTGGTCTTTTGCCCCCGATTTTCGGTTGACTTTTTTTCATTTCAAAAGTCGTCTTATACGCCAGAAAATACGGGTGTGTGTGTGTGTGTGTGTGTGTGTGTGTGTGTGTGTGTGTGTATAGCATTTCAAAGTCTTTATTCTCATCCTTATGATAAAGTATGAACAATATGAAAAACAGGAACCCTTTTTAGTCACATGACTATGAATTAATCTTTGCTGCTGTGAACCATTGAGATTTAGGGCTTTGTTAGCACAATACAACCTAGCTTAGCTTCCTGATAAGATGGAAAACAACTTTTCCCCTCAAAGTCACAAAATCAAAAAGTATAAGAGAATACAGATTTGAAAACAAACAAATGGAGCACATCTATTTACCAAAATGCACATCCATCAAATTGAGACAAATGGCAAGCTAGAGAAACCATTTGCAAATTACTGCAAAAAAGCTGATATCCATTGTAACTAATCTCTTTGGCCTTGGAGAAGAGGCAGAAAATAGGAAACAGTTTCCAAGAGAGCACCCTTAGGGGTCTTCAAACTACGGCCCGCGGGCCACATGCGTCCCGCAGAGGAGTCTGATCCGGCCCGCCAGGTTTTTTGGGCAGTGAGCGCAGCCGAGGTGTTACAGTAGGAATTAGTAGTTCATATAGTCCGGCCCTCCAGCTCTCTGAGGGACCGTGATCTGGCCCCCACTTTAAAAAGTTTGAGGACCCCTGCTAGTAGGCTTTGGGATGAGTATTCAGGGTAAGCTTGCCAAGGCCTGGAGGAACTATACTACCCTTTGGGGTAATAGGTGAGATGAGTCAACAGGGCAATACTAAATGCTTAGAGTCTAAATGCAGTGGGAAAAATGGTAGTGGTAATTCTCTGAAAATATTTTCTGGGTTCCATCGTAGGATACAGTTCATCCAGACTAGCATAACCAAAGGTAGTTAAATGTGAAGAACCCAGAGAGATGATCTGGTCCCAGGTCCTTATGCAGTAGGTAGAAACAAGCCAGAGAAAGGAAATCTCCAAGGTCACAGAGCAGTGGCTTTAGCCATATGCCTGGTTTTCCTTCACAAGAATTCTGCCTGTGAGGGGAGCTCATTCTCTCCAACCCCACAGTGTCTGCAGAACCAGGAAGGTGACACACTTCCCCTCTGCTCATTAGACCATATGGGCAGGCACTGCTCCCAAAGGCAGGAGGCTGGTGTCTTGGGTGGCCCAGGTGCCTGTGGAGGACTCCCAGAAACTCACTGCTCCGTCCTGCTGACAAGGGTGGGAGCACAGGTCCTGATACCGTCCTACTATGCCAACTGTTGGGTCCAAGCCCCTCTGCCAGGGGTTGGACCTCCTGGGACCCCGGATATTCAAAGACAGAGAAGCCTTAAGAAGTTGTAAGTGTGTAAGAGAGTCATTATTGTAGGAGCCAGTGGCCATGTAGCCAATGCTAACAAGGAGCTCTAGACAAATAGACCCTCAAAGCAAAGTCCCTTTCAGCAAGTAGCTGCTCACCGGCTAGATAACAGCACAGCTTTCCTATGATGAATTCCTGTGATGGTCTCGGAGAATGTCTGAGGGGAACAGTCAGGTTACACAAGAGCACAGTCCTGATACCCTCTCCCAACAACAACCCGCACACTGCAGCACTGAGATGAAAATATGGAAACCTCTTGTTCTTGGCAATTATCTCTTGGTAGAAGGAATTGTGTCATCTTTTGGTTCACATTTAAATCCTTATTTAACTAATAGACATTATTTGTTTCTGCCTAGCCTGTGTGGCTCAGGGGTATTGTGTTGACCCATGAACTAAGAGGTCCCCAGTTGGATACCAGGTCAGGACACATGCCCGGGTTGCTGAGGAGGCATGCATACATTTAATGTGGTTTCATCTTATGTATTGATATGTTTCTATCTCTCTATCCCTCTCCCTTCCTCTGTCTCTAAAATCAATAAAAACATTTTAAAAATGTTATTTTTTCTAAAACCTTAAAAAAAATTATTACTTAATACATGATAAAGGGAAATATCTGACACCTGTATTTTCATACTATGCACAATAGAAACAGAAAGCAAAGCCTGTCCAGGAAAAGAAAGCTTTAAAAGGTGTCTCAGAGACCCAGGCATTTCCCTATGGTTTCCAACTCTCATGCCATAACTCTCAAAGTGGTCCATACCCCAAAGTAATGCAAATATTTAATATGGGGTCTTCTTTTTACACATTATGTTCACCTTTTAGGGATTTTCCATCTTAATAAAAATTGTTTTATTCTCCAAATCACATTCAGTCTTCTCATCTGATTCATTATGTAGTCAGACAGGAAAGGCCTCATATGCTATAATTTCATTTCCATGAAAACCCACAATAGGTAAATCCATGGGGACACTTAGAGACGACGGACTGTCTGGGGCTTAGTGGGGAGGATGAACAATAACTGGCTACCTCCTGGATTTGGTCTTGATGAAATATTCTGGAGAGGGTTCTCATGTGATGTGGTCGTTGTCAAATATTGTGGATGTACTTAATGATGTTGAAATTGACACTTTGAAGGATCATAGAATTAAATTTTATATAATTTAAGTTAAATTTATTTTTAATAGTATTTTATTAAATTTTATTCAAAATGCATTTTATTTTACTCAATAGCATAATAAAATCAGTAAAATTCAAAGTATACATGTAAGATAAACACAAACATTAAAAAAAAAAACTGCTAATATTGGTGACAGTGGACACAGACTGCCTCCAGGACCTGGGACAACAGGCTTCACAGGAACTGAGGTGACTGGCTCACAAAGTGAAGGTGGTTCCACATCTGGAGGTTCAGGGACAGCTGTACCTGGAGCCTGCTCTGGCTCTGGAGAGGGCACCAGAGTTGGAGTTTCCTCTTTAGGTGTTCCTTGATCTTGCTCTGGAGCTGCTTCTGTCAATCCAAGAGAACATGTTTCCACCATAACTGCCTGTTGTGTGCCTTTCAAGGAAGGGAACCTCCCATCTCCATCACTGAAGTCCCAGTTCAAGCCCCCACCCCAGGAGTCCTCCACACTGCAGACCATGGGCACTGTCCTGAGTGACTCTGTGCTCCTCCCTAATCCCAGCCTCTGGGAGCTCTTCTCTATGTGGCCCAGGCCCATCCACTCCCACTCACCCACACCACCCAAATCCACATGCACAGCTGTCTTTGACTCCCTCCCTTTTTACTAGGAGAAGCCCTCCGTTTGATTCCAGTCAGGGCACATGCCTGGGTTGCTGGAATTTCTTACAGAAATCCCACAATGTATAGAATCCAGGATTTTGCCAACATCTCAGATTCACAGCTGGCATTTTATCCTCATGGCTCTGATTCTAAACCCACCTACAGTTTTTGCTGGTCCAGAGGTTCACCCTCTTCTTCAAAACATGGGAAGATGCAAGGATACATCCAGGAGGCCAGGAGGATGTCACATCAACCATCCTGTGGATACTACTTGCCTGTGCAGACCACTGTGACTGAATCTCTCTTGAATAAAAGGCAGCTCTGCAGTGCAGGCTTTGGGTCTTCTCTGTGCACTGGATTATGGTCAGTGCCTAGAGACGTGTCTGTACCTGGCAGGGCTTCTAATATATCTGCTAAATGAATGAGCCCAAACCAGCCCCATCACACATAGCTGAGAGAGCCTGAGGCCCGCTGGGATTTCTGATCTGGCATCACTCAGGACAGGGATGCTTTATGGAATCTCTAATCTCTTTATCAAGAGTAAATAGCTAAGCATAAGACCCAGAAGAAAATCACAGGTGAGGCAGAGGCTTTGTCAAGAGGGAGAGAAATGAATAATTAGCACAGCCACAGCCCCTCCAGCAGACCTCTCCACTGTCCAGGCACCCAGAGAGCACTTCCTAGGGATAACCATAAGGAATCCCTACAATAACCCTATGAGGCTAAGCCTCAGTTACCCTGTGTTCAGAGGAACACACTCAGAGAGATGCAGTGACTTGAAGACTCTCAGCAAGCAGGTGGTGGAGTGACCACTGTGTTGTGGAGGGGAAGGGATTCACCTGGTACATGATTGGTCCTACACACATTGGTTAGCAGCATATGTTCTGTATGAACAAAGAGGGGTGGGGGTATGAAGGTGGGGTTGCTGCCTAGGACAGAGGGAATCAGGTATTTGACCAATTTCTCCAGGCCAGGTGACTGGGCAGTCTGCGTCTTACAAGTTCTTTGTTTCATTTGTGGGGGTCAAGTTGATTTGGAACACTGAGTGACTGGTGCTGGAGCCACTTTGCTGTTTGGCAGCTGGAGTCCATGGCTGGGCTGACTGGCTTCCCTGTTCTGCTCAGGTTACCCCTCACTAAGGGCGGGCCCTTGGCCTCTGGCCATCCAGCTCTGAGTCTAGGCACACAATGGAGCTGGCTCCCCAGGTAAGCAGAGTTCCAGCTTCCAGGAAGGGCAGATTGAGAAGATGAGTACAGTTCTCACTGGGAGTGTTCAGTGTCCTGAGGCCAAAACACGGCTTCGATGAGTGCTTGTCTGACCTCCCACCCACCATAATGTGCTGATTAAAGGGCAGAGCAGAAGGGGTGTCACCAAGTTAATTTCTAAGCTGGGGAAATATTCACACTTCAAACACTTTTGAGTGTTTCCAGGGTCAGTCTCTACTAAACTGAAATATTAACAGAAGCCCTTACCGGTTTGGCTCAGTGGATAGAGTGTCAGACTGCAGACTCAAGGGTCCCAGGTTCCATTCCGGTCAAGGGCATGTACCTTGGTTGAAGGCACATCCCAGTAGGGGGTGTGCAGGAGGCAGCTGATCAATGTTGCTCTCTCATCGATGTTTCTAACTCTGATGTTTCTAACTCTCTATCCCTCTCCCTTTCTCTCCATAGAAAATCAATAAAATATATTAAAAGGAAAAAAAAAGAAATGTTAACAGAAAAGCACTTGGGCCCTCTAGTACATGACATCAGCAGTGTCATAGGCAGGGGTATAAGATGGAATTGAGTGTCCATAGATGCAGATGGGATACTTTTTGATGTGGGAGGACATCTGAGTTGTCAGTTGGTCATTCTGCACCACACCTTTGATGAGGACCTGGAGCGTGTTCTGCTAGTGCTTGGCCCTACAGACCAGGCAGCTTCTGCCATCCATGCAATGGCTTTTGGACTCTTATGTCTCTATTCTTTTTTTTGGGGGGGGGGGCAAAAACAGCACCTCCTTTTCCATCTCCCTGGTGATCACTGTCATGGACATGGTGGATAGCCTGGTGACTTGGAAAGAGTGGAAGGTATACTTGAGTGTGTATTTAGTGGTAGCCAGGTTCTGCTTCCCCGAGTTTCTATTCCTATCTGTGGGCTGGGCTGCCATCCAATAATGTACCTTAAATCCCATGAGTTTGGTGTCAATGCTTTGCCTGGAAGAGGTGGTTGGGTTGGGCAAGGCCTCCTTTGTGACCACAGACCTGTATGGTGGGGTGGACAAAAGCATATGGCAGCCAAAGAGGACCGTATCATCTGTGTCTCCTGACAAGGCCTGGGACAGTTCCACTATCCAAGTGTCACCAACCCACTGAAGGGATTGAAGTGGAAAGAGTCCTTGGTGGGGCTCTTCTGTTGTATGTGAACATGGCTTCTTTGATGGGCAGCTGGTGGACACAGCTGGCCCCCTGGATGTACCATGTAATTCTCAACACCATGCACAGTGTGTCCTGCACAGGCCTCCAGCTTGTGGAAAAGGTCCTGCTAGGCCAGATCTTAGAAGAAGTTGTGGAATGGTAATTAATGGAGCCCAGGTACCTGGCCATGGGGTATTAAACCAGTGGGATGACCAGAAAGCACACATAGTTCTGCCAGTCATGAAGGTCCTTGGACAGCTGTTCCATGAACACCCATAGCACAGCGCTGAAGTAGTGCTATGCCCCTGCCACCACGATCCTCACTGGCTTCAGGGTCTGGAAATTGTAGTGACAGCATCTCTATTTCCAAAAGATGATAAGAACTGAAGACCACCTGAACCTCAGGAGCAGGTGCATACCACAGGCAAGATGTATTCCTGCAGGACTCAAAACGGAACTGCCCTGCCAGTTGGAGGCACTGAGGTGGAGGATGTTCTCCAGCACCTTGTTTCAGAGATGAGGATGTGATTTAGCTGAACTTTCACCATCTTCCTGGGGATCTGCAGCTGGCTGAGCAGATCTTGGCAGTCCTTGTTGTTCTATCTGTTGGGCCACTTGTTCCTGGCTCTGCCACCTGCCACACCTTCTGGGATGTGCTCCAGCCCCAGGGGCCCGCCTGCTTCCCCTGAGGTCTGGTGGAAGGGATGAGAGACTTGGTCTTGGTGACACACCCACAGAGTGGCAGCTTCTCAGTGAACACATCCAGGGCTCAACTTTCTGCCCCTGACAGTCCTAGGGCTCTGCCAGTTTCTCCCTGAGGTGGATGTGCTGTGGGCCACTGAGTCTAAGACACAGTTCTTTAGTTGCTTGTGGCTCTTCTTCTCAGGCACATGGGTTAGACCTGGAGGCTCCTTCTGGCTCTGGCACTGTGGATGCTCTCCATCTCCAACAGAGAGCTGGGGGCGGGGGGTGACAGGTCTTCCAAGTATGGCCTGATCCAGGGCTTTGGGGTACTGAGGACACTATCCTGGGCCACTGAGAGAGTGGAAGGTGCACTTGAGTTTCTCTAGTGAGTCATACAGCAGATCCAGATCCTCCTCCACCTTGGGGACATTCTCTGAAAATTCTTGCTCCAGGTCCAGGTCTTCTTCCCACACTTGCACCCGGAACAGCCATGCCCCAACTTTCCTGTTGGCATCTTGTTGCCTGGTCATGAATGGCATTCTTACTACTCCTTTGTGCTGCTTCTTGGCTTCTCCCACATCAAAGTTCTCCTCCTCTGGGTCCTGCTCCTGCTGGAATCATGGATGGCCTGCTGCTCAGAGAAGATTTTACCTTCCCTCTCAGTGTAATGAACCCTGGATTTGGCCTTGGGACCAGCCTGCTGGGTGTTATCCTCAGGTTTCATGGACTGGCTGGACAAGGAGAAGATGCTGAAGTCTGCTACATGGGCAGATGCCTCTCTCTTGGTGGTATAGAGGCTCAAAAATTGGCCATCCTTGGGGGCTTGCTGCATCTCCTCAGCCATGTCAATGGTGCCCACCGTGAGCATCTTATACCCTGGGATGTTCTGGCTTTTTGACACTGCTTCTGCTGCAGCATAATCTGCAGCTTGTTACCTTCCCTCTTGGGGGAGTGGGGGTACTGCAGGGAGAAGGTCAGCACCAGGTCAGTCTTCAATAGTCCACTGGGGGAAAGCAGAATCTGGTCAGAACTCAGGATGCAGTTTGAATCCTTAATTCCCACAGAAATCACTAAGGAGATGATCTCCTTTGCAAGGTCCTTTAGGACCACCAGCTTAGTTAAGGTGAGGCTGCACACAGCCTGGGCACACAGGTGGGGCTGGAGCAATCCACCTCCAAGGTAGCAAAGAGGTTCACGTGCACCTGTTTGTTGCGGGCAGGGGGGATGATGTCTAGGTCTGCAGGTGGTGACGAAGCTGTAGCTGCAGGCCCCATAGTGGTCTTATTTCTATGCTGTGTTGGGACAGAAGGGGCACATGCAATCAGAAGCTGCCAGGTGGGTTTAGGGCTGCAGCTCAAACTCAGAGACTAAAGTAAACAAAAAGATATTCTGAAATTAAATTAAAAGCAGTTTATGGAGGGGAGTCATGTGCTAGGCCTACATGTTCCCTGACAAGGGTCAATCTTTACTTTAACTGAGCCTGTCTATTGTCTTTTTGCATATAGAATAACATATCTTTGGAATGTCAATATTACTTTCCTTTATTCAGACCCCTGAAAGCACAGGAACCACTCTGCTCTCTGCAGAGACCACACATCCCCTCATTGTTACTGAGTTCACTATTGACTGTTAACTTACCTACACTCACGTAAGCGAAAGAAGTATGGATCTATCATCTTGCTGTTATTCCAATCCCAGAGATTTCCCCACTTTTCTGTCTCCAGCCTCCCTCATCTATCACCAATAGATTTCATGGAAACCATACAGGTCTCCTACTTTGAATACAATGTATAAAATCAAGTGCAAAACTGCCATTCTCCAGAACATTATCTCCTTCTATTGAGATTTTGTTTCCTGGCAATTGGTGACACTTTGGCTCAAATTCACACAAAAAATTCTTCACAGGTTTGAAAAATTCTTACATTGACATGAGAAAATATTCTTGACAGGAAAAGTAGAATTGGAGGTGGGGACTGGTGAAACACATTAGTATCTTAGGTCAATCCTTAGCAGAGGACAGACAGTACTTGCTTGCATTAACAGTATCATTCCTAGGATTTCTGACAAAACATCTCATTCTAAGATGAAAAAAGTTTTTTCCTAGGGTGGGAGGGTCAGGATATTAGGACAAGTAGGATGTTCAGGGCAGCATGGTTGACATGGCAACAGAAGAGGATCATGTCCAGGTCGCACAGCAGTGAAGAGATCCATCGCCAGCCCTGATAACAACAGGTCCCACTACTGGTATGTGGAAGGACCCAGCTCCTGACCAGGAGGGGCCAAGAGGATGTGTTCCTTGGGAGGCCAAAGGGCAAAGCAACAGACTTGGTATTTTGAGCCCCGTGCCCTTTTGGGGAAATTATCCCTACTAATCACAATGATGTATAAGAGTGGAAGATTTGTAAGGATTGTCAAGGGAAAGTCTTTAGGAAAATGCAAAAATATTCTTGACTGAACATAAAGAGAAATGAATGTCTCTCCTCTGATATTCCTAGCACTTTGTGGACAGTGACTTTGCATCTCTTCTGAAAAGGGACAGACAGTGAGAGTGTGTTAGGAGGAGTAGAAGCAGACCCAGATTCCTTTTGAAATTGAAATCTGAGAGGGATCTAGGGGGAGGAACAGGGCAGTTTCTGTAACCCAGGACTCCCTTTGACTGCATGGGGTCCTGGAGTCTGGGTCACCTCAGCACCTACACTCACCCTTGGGCCAGGCTGCAAGCTTGAGGATGTATGGGATAACTGTGTCTCCTGCAGGGGCATGGAGTTGAAAACCCCATCTGTCAGCTCCTCTCCATTGTCCTATGCAGAAGTCTCTAAAGACAGTTCCCAATCACCAGAAAAGCCGCAGAGCACTCTTTTGCTGGTTCCCTGTCCCTGTGACCCTCCACACCAGACACACATACACACCATGATGCACTTAGACTCCCAAAGGGGAGGAAAAGGAATGACAGCCTCAGAACCTAGGATTCCCATTGACACAGATAAGAGACCCATCTCCATCTGCCTGCCCTGTCCTGTGATGTGACCATGACAGAGCTTTTAGGTTATCTACCACACAGCAACTTCTTCCTGCCCCAGGAGTTATGTGGGCTGCAAAGGAATGGTGCACAGAGATGGCCTAGACAGGATTGGTCTGACCAAGCCACCTTGTGTTACCTTAGGCCATATTCTGAAAATGGCCAAAGATGGTGGGAACGAGGGTTGAACCAACATCTGCACCGTCTGGAAAAGCTCTCATTGTGGGGTCTCTGGAAGTAAGAGCACCAATCACTGGGAACACAGCGAGAGAACATCTTGCACTGGCAAATGCCTCTTGGGAAGTGAGCTGGTGGTTGGGTTGTTGCTAGAATGTGGGTGCCTGGTTACAGGGATCCCAAGTTCTATTGGAAAGTGACCTCAGTTCCTGTGGTTGTATTCCATGAGTCTCCTTAACTGAGACCAGCTATGCAAATAGTCCTGTGGGCCGCTGTCAACAGATCCCAAATTCTCCCTGAAACAGCATATCTATACACAGTGGCACCAACACACCCCTCTCACCAGCACCCTAGAAGGCCTAATCTCAGCCAAGTCCCCAAAGTTGAAGAGACAGACATGGGTTCAGAATCAACACCTTATTCTTACCTCTTCTTAACCCTGCATAAGTCACTGTACCTGTCAGGGCCTCTGTCTCTCCTGCCTGCACAATGGGTTATTGCAACAAGTGCTTCTTAGGGCTGTTCAGACTCATGGGGGAATGGGAGCTATATAGTAGGACTGTCACATCTAGGTAGTGCCTCCAACCTCTTTTTCCTTCCAGTTGGGGAAGGAAACAGGGACAACCCTGACATAAGGGGTCCCTGCATGAATGCTCATTGGTCAATTTTCCCCAAAGTTTCATTGCCTTGGGTTTCAAGAACATCACATCCTTAGAGCATAGGGCTCCTGAGAGACTAATTATTCCCAACCTATGACTCATAGTAACACCGTGGAGGCCTACAAAACAAAAACAAACAAACAACAACAACAACAAAAAACCAGACTTGATCAAGGATCAGAAGGATTACAGTGTTAAATTTTATATAATCTAATTTAAGTTTATGTTTAAGAGTATTTCATTAAATTTTCTTTAAAATAAACTTTTACTATAAGGAATATGGTAATATAAATACAATATAAACACAAATATTTTAAAATCTATATAACTGGGAGTAGAGGGGAGTCCTCCCTGCCTTGGCAGATTCTTTGCCCAGGACTTAGGACCACAGGCCTCACAAGAACTGAAATGAGTGGCTCACAAGTTGCAGGTGGTTCCACATCTGGAAGTTCAGTGACAGCTGAACCTGGAACCTGCTCTGGCTCTGGAGAGGGCACCAAAGTTGGCCTTTTCTTTTTAGGTGTTCCTTGATCTTGCTCAGGAGCTGCTTCTGTAGATCCAGGAAGAGAACATGTTAGCACCATGACTAACTTTTGTGTGCCTTCCAAGAAAGGGAACCTGCCAACTCCATCACTGAAGTCTCTCTTCAAGACCTCACCCCGGGAGTCCTCCACACTGCAGGCCATGGGCACAGACCTGAACAGCTCCTGCCTAACCTCAGCCTCTGGGAGCTCTTCTCTTTGTGGCCCAGCCCTATCCCCTGCCCACTCATGCACACCACCCAAACCTATATGCACAGCTCTCTTTTGCTCCCTCTGTTCTAGAAGAAGCCCTCAAAACTCTGCCCTCTTAAAGAAATCCCACAAAGTGTAGGATCCAAGGTTTTGACAGCTTCTCCAAGTCATAGTCCCCATGCTTCCCTTAAGGCTCTGATCCAAAGCCCACTCATTTTTTCTGCTGGTTCAGAGATCCACTTTCTGCTTCAAAATATGCAAAGATGCAGCAATACTTTGGGGAGAAAGTTACATCAACTGTACTATAGAAGCTAATGCCTGTGCAGCCTAGTGTGACTAAAACACTCCTAGCTAGAAGGAAGCTCTGGAGTACAATCATGGGGACAAGGCATTTGCTGTCTGAATGAGCCCAAACCAGCCGCATCCCAGATAGCTGGGTAAGCCTGTTTTTCTCAGGTCCTGCTCACTCCTGGGATTTCTAATCTGGCTTCATCCAGGACATGGACCCCTAATGGAATCTCCAATCTATTTATTGAAATAGAAAATAGCTTAGCCTAAGTTCTCAAGGAGAAGCACAAATAAGGTAAAGGGTTTGTTAAAAAGAAGATAAAATGGCCAATTAGAACAACCACAACCCTCCGGCACACCTCTCCAGTGTCCAAGTACCCAGAGAGCCTTTCCCAGGAAGATACCCTCACCCCTTGATACTCTACAATAACCCTCTGAGGCTGGGCCTCGGCTCTCCCCATGTTCAAAGAAACAAACACTCAGAGAGATGCAATGACCTGAAGACTCACAGCAAGCTGGTGGCGGAGTGACCATTGTGCTGTGAAGGGTCAGGGCTCATCTAGAACATGGTTGGTCCCACCCACATTGGCTAGTAGCAAATGTTCTGTATGAACACAGAAAGGTGGGTGGGGACCAAGGTGGGGATGCTGCCCAAGAAGCTGGGCAACAAATATTTGATCAGTTTGCCCACTGTTCCTGGGCAGCCTGCACTCTACATCCTTTATTTTATTTTTGCTCTCTGAAAGTCAAGTTTATTTGGAAGCCCAAGTGAGTGGTTTTGGGGTCAACATGGAGGCCCAGGGCTGAGCCTACTGACCTCCATGTTGGGCTGAGGATGCCTGCAATGGGAGGGCAGCCCTTGGCCTCTGACCACCCAGCTCTGAGTCTGGGCATAGGGTAGAGCCAGCTCCCTGGGAAGCAGAGTCCTGGCTTTCAGGAAGGGCAGGTGAAGAAGGTGAGGACAGTTGTCCCAGAGTGTGTCAGGGTCCAGAAAAACAGACTTACTCCAAGCTCTGAGGGTTTCTAGACGTAAATTTTATAGAATCTCAAGGTTATGTTTAGGGGTATTTCATTAAATTTTCTCTATAATACGCTGTATGTCACTGAATATCATTAAAATACACTAAAATTATAAGCACATGTAACAAACACAAAACTTTGAACACTGAATCTAAATGGGAGTGGGGGTGCACTCTCTGCCATGGCAGCTATCACTCGCTGTGGCCCAGGATCTGGCAGCACAGGCCTCGCAGGAACTGGGGTGAGTTGCTGGAATGGTGCAGGTGTTTCTCCTGCCTCTTGAACTTCATGAAAGCTGGGACTGGATCTGGCTCTGACTCTAGAGGCCACTAGGGTGGCATTTCCTCTTGAGAGTTTTCCTGATCTTGCTTGGAAGCTGGTTCTGTAGGTCCAAGAAGAGGACATGTTACCACCTGCACTGCCTTTTGTGTGCCTCCCAAAGGCACATTCACCCACACCAACCCCGGAGGTCTCCTTCTCCTCTTGTTTAGGCCTCAGTGGGCTCTGGTGCTCCAGCTCTGAAGGGAAACGCTGGGCCTGGTTTTATGCGTAGTGACTGAAAAGTTTAGCTCTAGGGAAGCCAATAGCATCATCAAGCTGGATAATCCAGTCAGATGACCAGGATGCAAGAGATGGCCTAAGGAGAGAGATGGGTGAGCAGGTCTTTCCTTCCACATGGCCATCTCAGAGCAGCACTCAGAAAGCCTGCTGCTCCTGCCCATCAAGAAGCCAAACCTACTCCTTGTCCACCTTCAGTCTGACAGTCCTGGCAGAGATATGCTATTCTCCCAGGAGGTGGCTGGCAGAAAGCACTACTTACTGACAGCTCTGGATCAATGGGGGAATCACCTGTCTCCTTCTTCAGGGGAATCTTACCTGCTCTCTTGGTGTCCCTGTTCCCTCACATAACTCTCCCATTAGGTCTGAGAGGGCTGGTGTCCACCCTGTTCATTTCACTTATTGGCACACAGTGGGTGCTTCAGGAATATTGACCAATGAGCAAGAAAATGAACCCTAGGACTTCCTATCACCTCAAACTTTGGCTCCTGCAACTAACTACATGCTGCATAATTCACTAACTATGCTATTTGGTTCTTTGCCTCCCACTGAAATTCAGCTCCCACAGTGTGGGGTATAACTTTCCAGTTGCCACTGAGGAGGTTCTACCAGATTAGTGAGCAAGGTCCAGGGGTGCAGGCAGGGCTGGTATTAGGAAAGGAAGGGTATGAATTTCCTGAGGGTCTGTCTCACTGACCTCCCTACCCGCCCATACCACCCAAATCCACATCCACAGCTCTCTGACTCATGTCCTTTATTCTAAAAGAAGCCCACAGATCTTTGCCCTCTTGCAGAAATCCCAATATGTGTAGGATTCAGGGTTTTTCCAGCACCTTTAATTCAAAATCCCCGTACTCCCCTCATGGCTCTGATCCAAACCTGACTCACATTTTCTGCAGGAACAGAGTTCTACTGTCCTCTTCACAATACAGGAAGATGCAGCCACGGGTAGAGGAGGCCAGGAGGACGTCACATCAGCTGTTCTGTAGACACTGTGCAGCCTAGTGTAACTGAATCACTCCCAACTACAAGGAAGCTCTGCAGTGCAGGCTGGGCGTTTGCTCTGTGCACTGGATTATGGTCAGTGCCTAGAGACGTGTCTGTACCTGGCAGGGCTTCTAATATATCTCTGAATGAATGAGCCCAAACTAGCCCCATCTCAGATACCTGGGTGACCCTGGGGCCACACTGCTCACCCCTGGCCTCTCTGATCTAGATTCACCTGGGACATGGATGCCTAATGGGATCTCTACTCTCTTTATGAAATGAGAAAAGAGCTTAGCCCAAGGCCCCAAAGAGAATCACAAATTTGGCAGAGGCTTCCACAACAAGAAGAGAAAATGACCAAATGGCTCACCTCCAGCAGACCTCTCCACATTCTAGGCACCCAGAGAACACTTACCTGGAGGACCCTAGCCAGTCCCTACAATAACCCTATGAGCTGGCTCCTGGGTTCACTGAGGGTTCAGAGCAACAAACACTCAGAGAGTGCAGTGACCTATAGGCGAACAGCCAATAGGTGGCCTGGTGACCATGTGCTCTGGAGGAGAGGGGCTCGCCTGGTAAATAATTGGTCCCACAGCTGTTGGGTGGTAGCACATGTTCTGTAATTATAGACAGGAATGAAGGTGGGTACCCTGCTCAAATATTTGACCACTTGTCTAGCAAGGGTGCCAGGGCAATATGCACCATTGCAGGTCTTTTTCAGGGATGTGTTACAGCTCAGGTGGCCAGCCTTCTTCCTCTTGGACCTCCTGGAGGGGATGACTAGAAACTTGGTGAAGCACACTATGGACGACAGTTTCTGATGAACCAATTCTGGGAAGAGGACTCTGCCTCCCAGCTGTCCTATAGCTGTGCCAACTGCACCCCAGGGGAGCGAATTCTGTGGCCCACTGAGTCAGAGCCACTATCACTTGACATGCAGTCAAAGTGTCCTCCTGAGCTTGGGGACTCTGATATAGTCCTCCGTGTCTAAGCTACTCTCGCTTGAGCTCTCCACAATGCCATAGCTATGGTCCAGAGCTTTTTCCACTTTGGAGACATGCCTCACAAGGGCCCATTCTGAGGACACCACCTCTTCCAAAACTTGGCGCTGAGCATAGATGTCATGACTTCCTGGTGGTAATTCTGTTGCTAGGTCATGCACCTCCTTCTTACTATCAAGTTCCTTTCCTCAAAGTTGTTCTCCTGGGAATGCTTGTCGGCGGCACTGTAGCTGGCTGCCTGCTGAAAGCAGAAGCTCTCAGACGTGCCTGTGGAGTCATTATACGAGGTCTGGGCCTTGGTGCTGGCCTGCCTGGCACTGGCCTCATGATCGATGGGCTGGCTGGACATGGAGGCCTTTCGGATCTTTTCCCCCTTAGTGGTGGGTGTGCTGTAACAAATGTAGAGTCACTGTGGCGTGGCTGCTTTCCTCCCGGGGTGCACATGTTGTCAGGCAGATGGGCCAGATTCAGAGGCTCCTTTCGCATTCTGGCACTGTGGGAGCCCCTCATCTCCATCTGCAAGCTGGAGTCTAAAAGACCTTCGATGTATGGCCTGAGCTTGGGATTGGGGCTGTGGAGGACACTGTGATTGTCCTCCATGTCTGGGCTGCTAGTCAGATCTTCAAAGTCTGGTCTGAGCTTAGGTGTGAGGGTGCTGAGGATGCTGTCGTTGTACTCCATGTCTGGGTCAATATCACTGGGCTTCTCAAGCATCTCATACAGGAGGTCCAGGTCCTCCTCTACCTCTGGGACATGCTTTCCTTGGTTCTGCTTGGGTATGGGACCTCTTCCGACATTTGCACTGTGTGCAGCCATAACAGGACTTTCTGGTGGTAGTTCTATTGCCTGGTCATGGAACTTTTTCTGACTACTAGATTCCCCTCGTCGAAGTCATCCTCCTTCTGGCCCTGCCTGTGGGCAGCATTGTAGTTGGCCTCCACCTTGGAGAAGAACTTCTCACATTTGCATTCAGATAAGCTATTCAAGAACTCAGCCTTGCAATGGGCTTGCTTGGTGCTGTCCTCATGGTAGATGGGTGCCTGGACAGGAAGGAGGTATGGATCTTGTCCACCTTGCTGTTGGGTGTGCTGTAGGTCACAAATTCATTGTCACTCTCACTTGGCTGCTTGCCACCACCCAGGGGCCACAGATTCTCTGGCATATGGGCCAGACTCAGAGGCTCTGTTTGGGTCCTCACACTGTGGCTGCCCCACATTTCTGTCTGCGAGCTGGAGTCTGACAGGCCTTCAAAGTATGGCCTGAGCTTGGGTCTGGGGATGCTGAGGACACTCTCATCATCCTCCATGTATAGATCACTTTTCCTGGGGTTCTCCATCATGTCAGACTGACGGTCCCTCTCTGAAACTTTGGACCTGTGAAACAGTGCCATGACTTTTTGCTTCAAGTTTCCTTGTATTGACCACCGCTGCTTCTTTAGCTTTCTTTTCTCAAAGTCATCCTTGTGTAGGTCATGTCTGTGCTTTCCACTGTAGCTGACCCCCAGTTTAGAAAAGGGGCTCTCATCCTCTCCCTCAGTATAGTTAACTGAGGACTTGACTTTGGTGCTGGCCTGCATGGCACTATCCTTCTCTTTGATGGGCTGACTGCACAGGAAGGAAATCCAGATTTCAGCCACTTTGGAAAAGGACTCCTTGCCACTGCTTCAGAGGCTTAGGATCTGACCACACTTGGGGTTTGGCTGCATGATGTCAGCCATGTGGATGACACCCGTGGCCAGTGTCTTGTTGCACAGGACAGTCCTGTTCTTAAAGCTCTTTCTCTTAAAGCTCTTTTGCCTTCTCCCTTAAGGAAATGGGAGTACTGCAGAGAGGTCAGCACCAGGTTGGTCTCCACTGGTTCACTGGGAGGCAGCATAATGTCTTTGGACCTCAGGATGCCCTTGGAGTCCTGCATCTTCACGGAAATCACCAGGTCCTTCACCAGCTCCTTGAAGACCACTAGCTTCTTTAAAGTGACACTGCACCTCCGGGGCACACAGCTGGGGTTGGAGCAGTCCACTGCCCAGGTGGCTAACAGGTTCTGGGGTACCTGTGTTTTGAGCACAGTGGATGTGCTGGCCAGTCCCACAGTTCGTGAGGAAGCTGCAGCTGCTGGCACTATATGGGTATTTTTCCTACTCAGGGTTGATGGTGTGTCCTCCTGTGGTTTGACAGAGGAGGGACATAATTGGTAACAAGAGGTGGGCATATGTGACCAAAAGAGAGTGTAGTCACAAGAAATGTGGCCACTCATTAACCTGTGATTAGGTCGGGGAAGGCTTGGAGGGTGGCCTTTTACACACAGAGACCTAAGATATCACAAAGGATGTTCTGAAGTTAAAACTTTTTTAACTAAAAGCAGTTTATAGTGGGTCACTGTGTCCTAGGCTGGCATATTCTCTAAAAAAAAAAAAAAAAAAAAAAAAAGGTCAATCTTTACCTTAACTGAGCCTGTCTATCGTCTTTTGGAATCTACAAGATCATAACTTTGGAATGTCAAAGGAATTTCCCTTGTTCTGGACACTGTGCTCTATGGAGACCACAAATCGCCTCATTGTTATGGAAGTCATGTTGGCTGTTCTATCCTATATCCACCTATGGGAAGAAGTATGTGTCTATCATTTTACTTTTATCCCCCCAGGGATTTCCCTGCTTTGCTTTCTCCCACCTCCCTAATCTCTCACCAATGGATTTCATGCAACCCACATACATCTCCACTTTTGATTGAAATATCTAAAATAAGGTGAACACTGCCTTTCTCCAGAGCATTATTTCAATCCATTGAGATTTTTGCTTTAAGGCAATTGACAGTTTGGCTCAGATAAAATCTCAACAATTGTTCACACTTTTGAATTCTTTTTCATTGATATTTACTTGACACAATACAGCAGGCTCTCAGAAAAGCTCACCCAGCACCACCCTGCAGACCTACACCTGGTGCTGGGATGCAGCAAAGGGCCCATTGACCCACCAGTTCCCTGTCCATCAGGTGAACTTGTATGAGTTGTCTCTTGAATCAGGACCTTACCCTGCTTGTGCTGCTGATTTTATTTAAGGCATATTTTTTAATGCTCTTGTTGGAAAGAAGGTTAAGGGCCAACATATCTCAGGCCAACGAGAGACAGGAGTGAAAGTGAGCCTGGTTTTAACCACTAGCATTTTTATTGGAATTGCCTTTTGAGAGGCTGGGGAACAAACCTGGGCTGTATAAATGAGAGCTGATCTCGCTCAGCTCTAAAGATGAAGAGGCACATTCTCCTTCCTGAACAAATCTCAGGTGTTCTTAGACAGCTAAGAATCTTTGTGGATGTGTCAGAGGTCATCCCTCATAACATGCGGGAGCCCCTTAGGGAAGTTCCCAAACTACTGTGACTAAAGTAACTGACTCTTCATGGGGAGGACTAATCAGGTTTGGTCCGCTTGCACTGTTAGCCCTTCTGCTTGTTTTACACAGCAGGGAGAGAAACCGAGGCACATAAGAGGGTTTGGATGAGACTCTAGGGGAGTGAGCATCGTGCAGCTCAACCCATAAAGCAACAAATTTCAACCCACTACATAACACCCCTCTAAAATATGCTGAGACTCTGCAGATACCAAATAACAATGGACAGGTGGAATCTGCACCTGGGGCATGTGCCCTGACCAAGAATTAACCGCACCCTTTCCTGCACAGGATGGTGCTCAGCTCCCTAGCAAAAAATAATAGCAGCAAACACACGTCTAATTAACAAGGGAAGTTGTACCTCCCTGGCTGGGAACTCCCAGACTCTATCCCTTATTAATATCCCTGATATTGAGCCTTGACTTGCCAGTGCTTTACAGAAATGAGAGGATTTAACCAGAAAATATCAACTGAAAAATGGCCAATATGCAGGTGTCTTTTGGTGCCTAAAATAATTTTTGTAGGAAACAAAACAAAACACAAGAATAATGCCTAACTGAATAATGCCCAACTGAAATATGATTGAATGAATAGGAAGCATATCTTGATTTCTAAGGAGAAGCACAGACAAATTTTCTTTAAAAAATAATAAGAAATTTCAGATTATCTTCAAACTCACTTGAAGCTAATAAATGCTAACACCCCATTCTCCCCCTTCTATAGCAAGTCCAATACACCTTTTGCTCTCTCAGCTTCCTTGTCCAGATGTGTTCCTTCCCTTCCCTTCTTCCTTCCCCTTCTGTCTCCTCCACTACAACTCCCTACTGACTTAAGGGAAAATGAGAATAGGAATTCTACCAGCTCCCTTTGGAGAAAAGCTGTTCCCAGCCAGAGAGGAAACAGCAATGGTTCTCCATTTTCTCAATGGCTCTGATTGGGTCACAAAGATATTTAACTTATAGAACATAATCCCGGCTGTTTTTTCACCGGTGCAACCCCCAAGGCCTAGCAGGGGAACAGCAAGCATCTTAGTATTCATGGGAAGAAAAACCTTTTGTGTAATTGAAGGGGCTTCGCCTCCAGTCTCAGCAACTGTCCCATAACCTGAATTCTCTGATGCCCACCGACCCTCAGCTCAGCGCCTGCTCTGTCCATAGAGAAATGAGGCTGTTCTGACTTGGCCCCTCTCCCTCCCTATTAGAACCTGAAATTCTGCTCACTGTTAACTGCCCTGTTTGCTCCTTTCATGACCCAGAGGAACTGGGCCCAGCACCCTTATCACCTTAAGCTTAAATGTGGGGCTGTTCTTAGAAAATGACCTGTCCCATATCTTTGAGGAAAAGGACAAGAGAGAAGACATGTTCAGTGTTCTGAGTTTCTGGCCTTAGTGGGGCCACAGTAATGGACTGTCACAATCAGATCCATGGAGAGACACCCTTTTGGAAAAGCCAGTCATTCCAGCTCAACCTGAGGCCTCCAGAGATGCTGAGTATCAATAGTGTCTCCTCTCCCAGAAATGGCCTCTTTGTTACTTTTCTTTGCCTACATTTGCTGTCAAAACTGCCACTTCTGCCGAAACCGGTTTGGCTCAGTGGATAGAGCGTCAGCCTAGGGACTGAAAGGTCCTGGGTTTGATTCCGGTCAAGGGATATACTTTGGTTGCGGGCACATCCTCAGTAGGGGGTGTGCAAGAGGCAACTGATTGATGATTCTCTCTCATCAATGTTTCTAACTCTCTATCCCTCTCTCTTCCTCTCTATAAAAAACCAATAAAATAAAAAACAAACAAACAAACAAAAAATCTGCCACTTCTTGGTAAATCTACTTGTGGAATTTGCAGGAGGGGGATTTACCCAGGAAGGTGCCAGCAGGGTACCCTCCCTCTGGCCTCCAGCATAAGTGACCTTCTGTCTCAGCAGGGCCTTTTTTCCACAGCTGCCCCTGCTTCCTAGTACAGCCACCATGCCAGGTCCCAGAGGTGAGCAGGACAAAGCATTCTGCTGGCCCAGCCATGCTGTTTCTACTCAAGTCTGGATCGGCAACTGAGAATCAAGGGACTTCAGTGAGTGAGCAGGAGCCCAGGTATCAACAAGGTGCCTCACACCTTCCAGATTCTGCCCCAGCATGACACAGGGGACAAAGGGGAGAGGGCATCAGTGAAGCAGGGGCTCCTTGGAGGTCACTGGGGACACATGGGCACTGGGAATGAGATACTCAGCTGTGCTGAGAGGCCTGAATCCCTAGTCCTATGTCCTAGGCTCCTGAGCTGTGTTCTCTCAGTGTGCATCTGTGTGTATTTAAGGCTGTGCAGCTGTCCCTGTAGAGGTGAGAGAGTCAACTTGTTAGCTGAGCTGGTCCTCACATTGGTTTGTTAAAAGCCAGTAGCTGGGGGTTTGGGGAAACCACTTGGTGATGGTGCTCCAGGTGTGAGGAGTAAAGGTTGGCCTGGATTCCGGACAACCTCAGGTTCCCACTGAGCAGACAGAACTGAAGGGGAGCAGGGAGGAGAGGGCACTGTGGAAGAGCTCATGCTGAACATCCTAAATAACCAGTCCCTTTATCTATCATCAGAAGGTTTACGTCATTGCCCTTGGGCTTTTCAAGATCATAAAGGGTGCTCAGAACTGAGGATTTCAGAAACAAGGACACAGGGGCTACCTGAGAAGCGCTGGCTCTCTTCACAGGTGAGGGTGTCTCTGTGGTGTCAGCAGACCAGTCAGCACTCACCTGTACGCACAGGGCCACCTCCAGACATGCTATTATTGCTTCCATCATCCCAGTGGGTCACTCCTACCTCCTGCCACAGTCTCCTACTAATTCCTCAATCAGGCCATATTCTTTTTTGTTTGTTTGTTTAATATATTTTATTGATTTTTTACAGAGAGGAAGAGAGAGAGATAGAGAGTTAGAAACATCGATGAGAGAGAATCATCAGTCAGCTGCCTCTTGCATACCCCTTACTGGGGGCATGCCCGCAACCAAGGTACATGTCCTTGACCAGAATCAAACCTGGGACCTTTCAGTCCGCAGACCAACGCTCTATCCACTGAGCCAAACGGGTTTCGGCAGGCCATATTTTTTAGGGACAAAGTAGGTAACTGTCTCCAAAATCTCCTTCTGTCCCACCTGCAGGAAACTCGGGACTTGCCAATGAGGTTGCCTCCTCCGCCTCCACCTCCTACCTCACTGTTTCATTAGCACCTCAGTGCTGAGACTATCATTTCCCTCCACTTCAGGGACATCCTTTCCTCACCATACTCTGCAGCTTGTCATCATTTAGGACATGTCTAACTTCTCCCCGCCTACACCTCTCTCTCCCCTTACTATTACCCATTCCCTTCCCCTTCTCATTCTAGCTGCTCTGAAACTCAGAAACATATGCTTCCTTTCTCTCATTCTCACCAGGACTGCTCATCACTGCCTGGAACCATCATGCCAGGGCTCCCAGAGCTGGTTACTGACTTGTTCTCTGCTCAGCCATCCTGTTCTGGAAACCAACCTCCTGGTGATTCCAGTACTTGCAACCCAACACACCCCCCCCCCCCCCCCCGCTTATTGTTTCCTGACTCAAATCCGTTTTTCTAATTCTTCCCTCTGCCTGAAATGTGTCTCACTGACTAGCTTGCCTGATTAATATCCTCCACAGGCTAGAAATGGCAAGTTCTCTTTGGGGACTCTCTTTGGAAGTGAACACACAATACTTCCCCATAAAGAAATGTCCTCTTCCTGTGACCCTAAGCCCACTTGTGCTATGGGAACCACATGATGTCACTGTTCTCATATATCTGTATTCCAACAAGAATTGTGATGGAAAAGACATTAGCATCACTGATCTCTAGTACTTAGCAGTTCTAGCACACAGAATTTATTCTAAAACCATTTTTTGTTAAATTTTTTTTGTTCAAATTCTTGTCCATCCCATTTACTGTTACCAGGTATCCTAAATGTAAAAAGGCCCATGGCCTCTAAGGTAGACCTAACCTCCCTTTACTTCTCCAGCCTTTATTTAATCTCACAATGCTTCCCTCAATTGCCATGCCACATAAAAAAATCAGAGTAAAGTGAGTAAACAAATCCTTATTCATCTACTGGTTTGCTTTAGGAATTCCATCCTAAAGAGCATTGTGTGTGATACCCAGATGGGCTCGTGTTCTCAATGCTTGTGGTACCAGGTCAACCTTAGGACTCATCACATCCCGCTAGAATTTCCTTAATACCTATGTCAGCCCAGACAGGTGCTCATCTTGAGGGCATGGACTGTGTGCCTGGTCCAAAACTTATTCCCATTTGTCCTGAGAAATTGCAGCTTTTTCCAGGGCAAGTTGCCTAGACGGGTGTTAGTCACTTCTCTACAGGGTGGTATGGAGCGCTGAAGAGGACTGATGTAAAAGGAGAAGCCAGGCTACATCCACAATCTTGTTCAGCCATGAGGAGTGAGAAAGAATGGCCACTGGGCTCTGTTGAGACAGAAGAGCCTCAGGAAAAAGCCCAGCTGAACCAGAGCTCATGGGCTGAGGGGTGGAGAGAGACTCTGACCGCAGAGGAGATTTAGAAACAGTGCCTTTGGAGGAGGTGATTGTGGACCCTGGGCCCTGGGACATTCCTTGTCCCCCCTGTGCTATGAGCCAACAAAGGAGATGCTCAGAATGCTGTACAGTGTGAGTGGAGCAGGGGAGAGTTTCTGTCCAGGTGCAAGTGGCAGTCAGTGTTCAGGAACTGCTTGCTGCTGGTTAAACCCTACAACATTCTGCATAGTGGACGCCAGGGGGCACTTAAGACCAGGCTTTGCCCATATGCTAATGGAAGATGAAGTCAAACAAAATGTGGGTTCCCAGGGACAGCCTTGACATAAAGGGTCCCTGTCCCAGTGCTCATCAGTCAATTTCCCCTAAGTCCCATTGTCGTGCGCCTCAAGAACATCACATTAGTAGAGCAGATGACTCCTGACAGACTAATTATTTCTAAGTTATGACTCATAATAACACCATAGAGGCCCAGAAGAAACAGACTTTCACAAAGCTATGGAGGTTGATAGAGTTAAATTTTATAGAATCTTAATTAAATTTATGTTTAAGAATATTTTTAAAAATAGACTGTAGGTTACCGAATAGCATGAGAAAAAAAAATACAATAACATTGTAAGCATATACAAAATAAACACAAATATTTTTAAACTGTATCTAAAGGGGATGTAGGAGTCCCATCTGCCATGGTGCCATGGTAGCTGACTGGCGCTGTGGCCTAGAACCTGGGACCACAAGCCTTCCAGGAGCTGAGGTGAGTTGCTCAAATGCTGCAGATGGTTCCACATCTGGAAGTTCAGTAAAAGCTGTGCCTGGAGCATACACTGGCTCTAGAGAGGGCACGTAGTTGGCATTTCCTCTTCAGGTGTATCTTTATCTTGCTCTGGAGTTGCTTCTGGAGATCCAGGAAGAGAACATGTTACATTATGACTGCCTTTTGTGAGCCTTCCAAGGCAGGGAACCTCCCATCTCCATCACTGAAGTCCCAGTTCAAGCCCCCACCCCTGGAGTCCTCCACACTGCAGGCCATGGGCACTGACCTGAGTGGCTCTGTGCTCCTGAAAAAAAAAAAAAAAAAAAAAAAAAACACCAGCCTCTGGGAGCTCTTCTGTATGTGGTCCAACCACATCCCTCTCAACTCACCCACACCACTCAAATCCACATGCACAGCTGTCTTTGACTCCCTCCCTTTTTTCTAAGGAAACCCTCAGACCTCTGACCTCTTGCAGAAATCCCATAAGGCATGGGACCTTCTCCAAGTCACAGTACTTATACTCCCCTTAGGGCTCTGATCCAAAGCCAACTCACTTTTTCTGCTGTCCAGAGATGCACTTTCTGCTTCAAAATATGAGAAAAATGCAGTGATATTTCATATTGACTGTCCTGTGGATGCTACCTGCTTGTGTGGCCTAGTTTGACTAAGTAACTCCTGAGTAGAAGGAGGCGCTGAAGTGCAGTCCTGCAGGTAGGGCATTTGCTGACTGAATGAGCCCAAACCAGCCCCATCTCAGATAGCTAGGTGACACGGGGGTCCTCCTGCTCACCCCTAGGATTTCTAATCTGGCTTCACCCAGGACAGGGACCCTAATGGAATCTCCAATGTCTTTATCACAAGAGAAAATAGCTTAGCCTGAGGCCTGAGGAGATTCACAAATAAGCCAGAAGCTTCTTTAAGAAGAAGAGAAAATAACCAATTAGGACAACCACAGATTCTCAAGCATACCTGTCAAGTGTCCAAGCTCCCAGAGAGCCTTTTTTCCAGGGAAACACTCCCCCACCCCCCATTTCCCGAGACCCTACAATAACCCTATGAGGCTGGGTCTCAGTATTCCCCATGGTCAGAGAAACAAACACTCAGAGAGATGCAGTGACCTGAAGACTCACAGCAAGCAGGTGGCCAAGTGACCACTGTGCTGTGAAGGGACAGGGCTTATCTAGTACATGGTTGGTCCCACACACGTTGTTTAGTAGAAAATGTTCTATATGAACACAGAAGGGTGGGTGTGGACCAAGGTGGGGATGCTGCCCAGGAAGCTGGTAACCAAGTAATTGATCAGTTTGTCCAGTCACTGCTCCTGGGCAACCTGTACTGTACATCCTTTTATTTTATTTTTGCTCTCTGAGGATCAAGTTTATTTGGAAGCCCAAGTGAGTGGGGTTGGTGTCAACATGGAGGCCCAGGGCTGAACCTACTGGCCTCCATGTTAGGCTCAGGATGCCCCCATTGGAGGCCAGCCCTTGGCCTCTGGCCACCCAGCTCTGAGTCTGGGCACAGGGGGAGCCAACTCCCTGGGAAGGAGAGTCATGGCTCAAGGAAGGGCAGGTGGAGAAGGTGAGGACAGTTCTCTCTTCGTGAGTCAGGGT
The DNA here is from genome assembly GCF_964339955.1 of Pipistrellus hanaki. NCBI lineage: Eukaryota > Metazoa > Chordata > Mammalia > Chiroptera > Vespertilionidae > Pipistrellus > Pipistrellus hanaki. Next base: position 45,508,364 of record NC_140518.1, read on the forward strand.
CCAGTAAAACAGACTTGCTCAAAGTTCTGAGGGTTAATAGGTTTAAATTTTATAGACTCTAAATTAAGGTCATGTTTGGTAGTATTTCATTAAATGTTCTTTATGATACAATCTATGTTATTAAATATCATAAAAATTACAATAAAATTATTCACATATGTGACATGAATACAAACTTTTAACATTGTATCTAAATGGGGTTAAGGGTGTCCTCTCTGCGATGGCAGCTGACACGTGCTTGGCCTGTGATCTGGTACCACAGGCCCTACAGGAGCTGGGTGAGTTGCTGAAATGCTGCAGGTGGTTCTTCTGCCTCATGAAGTTCAGGGAAAGCTGGGTCTGGATCGGCTCTGGCTCTGGAAAGGCCACTAGGGTGGCATCGTCTCTGGAGGGTTTTCCTGAATGTTGCTCTGGAGCTAGTTCTGCATATCCAAGAGGAGCACATGTTACCACCCTCACTGCCTTTTGTGTGCCTTCCAAAGGTGGGGATGCAGGTTCTTTGCCTGCCCCACCAGTTACCACCCCCGGAGGCCTTCTCCTCCTCCTGTCATGGCCTCAGTGGGCTCAGGTGCTCAGTCATGACTGGAGACACTGGGCCTGGTTTGGCAGGTCAGGGACTAGAAAGTTGACTCTATGGAGGCCAACAGCATCATCAAGCTTGGAAATTCTGGCAGCAGATTAAAATCCTGAGGATACTGATGCAGCCAGATGCCCAGGATACAGGAGATGACCCTGGGAAGAGAGGGGTAGGAAGCAGAGTCTGAGGCCTGACCTTTCCTTTCACATGGCCCTCCCAGAGCACCACTCAGAGTATCTGGGGTTCTGTGCTTGTGATCCTGCCCATCCAGAAACCAGACCTACTCCTTGTCCACCTTCAGTCTGGCAGTTCTGGCAGAGACACTCCTGTTCACTCAGGAGGGGCTGGCAAAAAGCACTACTTACTGACAGCTCTGGCTCAAGGAGGGAACTACCTCTCCCCTTCTTCAAGGGAACTTGATATGCTCCTTCAGTGTCCTTGTCTCCTCCCACTACCTTCCCCAAAAATGCCAACTCCATGAGAACAAGGAAGGCTGGTGTCCTCCCTGTTCATGTCACTCATTGCCACACAGTAGGTGCCCAGGAATAGCTGACCAATGAGCAAACAAACAAACTCTGTCTCCAATCCTGGCTTCCAAGGGCCTTCCTATCACCTCAAACTTTGGCTCTTGCACCTACGTGCCGCTTAATTTACAAGCTCTCCTGTGGGGTTCTTTGCCTGCCACTAAAACTCAACTCTCACAGGGCAGGGTGCACTTGCCAAGCTGCCACTAAAAAGGTTCTATCCAATTAGTGAGCATTTTCCCAGGATAGGGGTGCAGGCAGGGCTGGGCTTAGGGGTAGAAGGGTATGAATTTTCTGAGGGTCTGACTTTCTCACTGAGCTCCCACTGCTCTCCCACACCACCCATATTCACATACACAGCTCTCTTTGACGCCTTCCCTTTTTTCTAGGAGAAGCCCTCAGACCGCTGTCTCTTGTAGAAATCATACCGTGTGTGGGATCCTGGGTTCTGCCAGCACATCCCCATACTCCCCCTCCTAGTTCTGACCCAAAACTGACTCACGTTTTCTGCTGGAACAGAGGTTCTCCTTCCTCTTCACAGTATGGGAAGATGCAGCCATATGGAGAGGAGGCCAGGAGGATGTCACATCAGCTGTCCTGTAGACACTAAGAGTCTGTGCAGCCTAGTGTGACTAAATCGCTCCCAACTAGAAGGAAGCTCTGCAGTGCAGGCGTGGAGTCTGATCTGAGCACTGGATAAGGTCAGTGCCTAGAGACAACTCTGTAACTGGCAGACTTCTGATATATTTGCTGAATGAGTGAGCCCAAACCAGCCCCATAACAGATAGCTGGGAGAGCCTGGGCCCCACTGCTCACCCCTGGGGTTTCTGCTCTGGCTTCACCCAGGACAGGGACCAATAACAGAATCTCCAGTCCCTTTATGACATGAGAAAAGTGCTTAGCTCAAGGCCCCAAGAAGAAGCACATAGAGGAAGAAAAATGATCAACCAGGACAATCACAGCCCCTACTGCAGACCTATCCACTGTCCAGGCACCAGAGAAAGCTTTAGGGGAACACCCTATATGGTTCCTACAAAAACCCTCTGAGGATGCTCCTTGACTCACCTCATGTTCTTAGAAATAAACACTCAGAGGGATGCAGTGATCTGAGAGGTCACACCAGCAAGTGGCCAAATGACCACTGTGCTGTGGAGAGAGGCAGGTTGCTCACTTTGCCAATAGCTGGTCCAACACCTGTTGTGTGGCATCTAATGTTCTGTGATCACATGAAGAAGTAGAGATGAAGGTGGGTCGCTGCCCAGGAAGGAGGGCACAGGTTTGTCCAGCCCGTGTGCCTGTGGATCTACAGCATGCAGCTGTTTTTTGTTATTTTGCCCTGTGAAGCAGGAGTCCATTGGGAACCATAAGTAGATGGTGCTGGGGAAACTTGGCTGATTGGCAGCTGGGGTCCATGGCTGGGCTGTCTGGCTTCCATGTTGTGCTCCGGATACCCCAATGGGAGATCTGCCCTTTTCCTCTGGCGGCCCAGCTCTGAGTCTGGGCACAAGGTGAAGCCAGCTCTCCAGGTTAAGCAGAGCCCTGGTTTCCAGGAAGGACAGATCTCCAAGGCCAGAACCCTTCTCACTGAACGTGTTGGGGATTCTGAGGCTAAAACACACCTTCCATGGTGCTCCAGTTCAACAGTGCCCACTTAACCTCCCACTTGCAGGAGTGTTCTGGTTATTAAACAGACCACTTAGGAGGACCAGCGGGGGCAACCCCCTTAGGTTCCAGGATGTGAGCACATTCTAACATAAAACAGTTTCTCTGTGTTTTCAGGTTGGAGGAAGGTAGGCTTCCACTCACTGATGAGGAGAAGGTTGGGTTGTGTGAGGCCTCCCTGGCGGGGGACAAAAGCATGTAGGAGCATGAGGGGACCGCATCATCTATGTCTCCTGACATGACTGAAATTGGTTCCACTCTTCCAACTTTCACTGCCCCCACAAAGGGAATGAACTTCTGTGAAGACAACTTCCCTGGGCTCTTCGGCTTAGAGATGAGCATGGCCTCTGCAATGGGCAGCTGGTGGACACAGTTGGCCCCTGTGATGTACTCTGTGATTCTCAACACAATGTTCTGCACAGAACTCTGGGCCTCCAGATTGTTGAACACTTCCTGCCAGGACAGGTCCTGGAAGAGGTTGTTGTACCGGTAATCTACAGAGCCCAAGTAGCAGGCCACAGGGTGGGAACCCAGTGGGATGACCAGGAAGCGCATGTAGCCCAGTCAGTCAGGGTTCTTGTGGGACAGCTGCTCCACAAAGACTAGCATACACTGTGCTGAAATAGTGCTGAGTCCCCACCACTGCAATCTTGACTGGCATTGGGGTCTCAGTATTGCAGTTACAGTATCTCTGTATCCAGGAGATGATGAAGCTGAAGGCCTCCTGGACATCCACCATGGAGCAGGTGCGCACGATTGGCAGTGAGTGCTGCTGCAGGACGTCTGACAGGAACTGCCCCTGCCTGTCAGAGGTACTGATGAGGATGATGTTCCTGGGAAGACAGTCATTGGAGAAGAGGATGTGGTTCAGTTGATCGTACACAGTCTTCCTGGGGACCTGCAGGTTGCTCTGTTGGACTTGGCAGTGCTCCTTGATCAGGCTGTTGGATGACTCATTCAGGGACCTGCTCCGGCCCCAGCAGGCGGGTTGCTTACCCTTGGAGCTGCTGGAGAGGAGGACCAAAGACTCAGTCGTGGTGGTGCGCCTGCTGGGTGGCAGCTTCTTAGTGAGCATGTCCTGGGCAGAGGTCTCTGCCTCTGGGCTGTCCTCAGGCTGTACAGGCAGTTCCCCATGGTTGGGCATGCTGTGGGCTACCCAGTCAGAGCCACTGTCACTTGACAGGGTTTCAAAGTATGACCTGGGTTTGGGCTTGGGCTTGGGGGTGCTTAGGACTCTGTCATCCTCCTCCATATCTGGGCCACTTAACAGGCTTTCAGAGTATGTCATGAGCTCAGGCATGGGAGGTGTTAGGAGACGGTCATCATCTTTCTTATCTGAGCTGCTCTCACTGGGGTTCACCAGCCTGTAAAGGAGAAGAGCCATGGCCTTGTCCACATCAGGTTGTTGCACCTCAGGCTCCTGCTTTGAGACCAGGACCTCCTCCGTCATTTGGTACCTGTGCAGCCATGCTGCGACTTTCTGCTGATAGTTTTGTTGCCTTGTCATGGACCTGCTTCTTCCTATTGGCTTCCCCAGGTCCAACTTATCCTCATCTAGGTCATGCCTGTGGGCAGCATTGTAGCTGACCTCCATTTCAGAAAAGACAATCTCAGAGTCTCTTTCAGAGAAGTTATCTGCCTTGGTGCTGGCCAGCATTGCTCTGTCCAGGTGGTTGACAGGCTGGCTTGATAGGGAGAAGATACAGGTCTTATCCACCTTGGTGGCAGGGGTGCTGTAGGCCATCAAATCAGAGACACTGTCACTGAACAGCTTTCTTCCCGGGCCCTGGGCCTTTACGGGCTTGTGGGCCAGCTGAGAAGGCTCCTTCTGCCTCCGGGCACTGTGAATGCTCCTCATCTCTATCTGCCAGCTCGAGTATGCCAGGCCTTCAAAGTATTGCCTGGTCTTGGTCTTGGTGTTGCTAAGGATGATGCCATCATCCTCCATGTCTGATCCACTGTTACTGGGATTCTCAAGGTTGTCATACAGAAGGTCCATGTCCTCTTCCACCTTGGGGACATGCTCTGTAGGGTCCTGATCTGAGTCTAGGACCTCTTCTGACATGTTGGACCTGGAAAGCCTGACTTTCTGCTTCACGTTTCCTAGCATGCATCGCTGCTGCTTCTTGGGCTGCCTCGGGTCAGTCATTTTCTTCCAGGTGCTGCCTGGGTGTCACATTGTAGCTGGCCTCCAGCTCAGAGCAGCTCTCAAATTTCCCCTCAGTGCAGTTATTTGTGGGCTTGGCCTTGGGGCTGGCCTGCATGGTGCCATCCTTATAGTTGATGGGCTGACTGGACAGGGAGGAAATCCAGATCTCAACCACCCTGATGGAGGACTCCTGGATGCTGCTGCTGAGGCTCAGCACCTGGCCACCCTCGGGGGGTCGCTGAATCATCCACAGGTGGATGGCACCTGTGGCCAGTGTTTTGTAGCCCAGGATGATCTGGTTGTTATTGCACTTCCTCTGATGCAGCATGATCTGTAGCTTGTTGCCTTCTTCCTTGAGGAAGTGTGGGTACTATAGGGAGGTCAGTACCAGGTTAGTCTCCACTTGTCTACTAGTGGGCAGCACAATTTCATGGGACCTCAAGAAGCCCTTGGAGCCCTGCATCTGTACTGTTATCACCATAGAGATGAGCTCCTTCTCCAGCTCCTTCAAGATCACCAGCTTCTTTAAAGTCAGGCTACACAGCTTGAGCACACAGCTGGGGCTGGAGCAGTCCACCTCCCAGATAGAGAAGAGGTTCATGGGCACTGGGGTGTTGAGCACAGTAGGCAAGCGGGCCAGGCCCGCAGGTGATGAGGAAGCTGCAGCTGCTTGCAGCATACAGGTACCTGATGGTTTCTCCCCCTGTGGTGGGACAGAGGAGGGACATGATTGGTGGCAAGAAGTAGAACACTGTGATGGAAGGAGAGAATGGATGAAAAATGGTCACATGCTTGACTGTGACTAGCACAGGTAAGGCCTACATGGTGTCTTTTCAAACTCAGAGACCTAAATTAACCACAAAGTTGGCCTGAAATTAGAACTTGTTATCTAAAAGCAGTTTATGGTGTGTGGTCATGTGCTAGGCCAGTGTCTTCCCTGACAAAGGTCAATCTTTACCTTAACTGAGCCTGCCTATTATCTTTTGGCATCCATGATAGCACACCTTTGGAATGTCAAAGGAATTTTCTTTTTTCTGGACACCTCCAAGCACAGGCACAGCTCTGTGCTCTGCAGAGACCACAGATCTGCTCATTGCTATTGAGTTCATTGCTGACTGCTAAGTAGCCTGTAGGCAATTGTATAAGAAAGGGATTTGTCTATAGTTTTACTTTTTATCTAATCTCAGGGATTTCCCTGCTTTGCTTTCTCCTGCCTCCCTAAGCAATGGGTTCCATGTAACCCACATACATCTCTACTTTTAATTATAATATATAAAATAAGATGCAATACTGCCATTCTCTGGACACTACCTCAATACATTGAGATTTTGTTTTCGGGCAATTCTTGACAATTGGGCTCCAATAAACTCACAAAAACTCAGCACAATGAATGCTGCTTACATTGGTATTTACTTGGCTTCCTGTGGCAAGACTCCAAAGAAGCTCATCAGGACCACCCAGCAGGCCCAGACCCAGTGCTCAGACCTAACAAAGGGTGCACTGAGCCCTCCAGTGCCCTGTCTGTCAGGTGAATTTGGCTAAGTTGTCTCTTGGGTTCAGAATATCCCTTTGCTTATGGTAGAGGGTCTGACTTTATTTGAGCTGTATTTTTAAATCCTCAAGGTGGAACTAAGGTTAAGGATTCACAGAACCAAGGCTAAGGAGAGACAAGAGGAAACATGGGTGGCTGGTTTTTAATTCTAGGTTTTCATTTGGATTTGCTTTCTGAGAGTCTGACCAAAATAACCTTCACTGTATAAATGAGAGCTAAACCTGTTCAGCTCTGAAGGAGTTCATCTTCTTCTGACCTGGATATCAGCTGTTCTTAAGCAACTAAGAATCTTTGAGGACTTGTCAGAGATGATTCCTCTCACGAAGCAGGAGCCCCAGAGGGAAATTCCAACTCAACTGTAATTCAACTGACTGGCTCTTCCAGGGGAGAGCCCATACGGTGTGGTCCACCAGCGTTCCTAGCCCTTTCTGTGTTATTTATTTATTTATTTATTTATTTATTTATTTATCCTCACTGGAGTAATTTTTCCCATGGGCTTAGAGAGAGAGGAAGTGAGGGGGGAAATACAGAGAGAGAGAATGAGAGAGACATATAGATTGGTTGCCTCCCCCACACGTTCTGTTCCCGTAAGGGCCAGGGATTTGCAAGTCAGGTACATGCCCTTCACCTGGAATCAAACCCAGGACCTCTAAGGGCCTGCATTCTACCCACTGAGCCAAACTTGCTAGAGGCCTTCAGGTCACCTTAGATAACTGAGACAGAAGCTGAGGCACATGAGAGGGCTGAATGAGACTCGAGGGGTGTGAGCATCATGGAGCCATAAGTTGCACACTTTGACCCACTCCATAACAACCCTAGAAAATTTGCTCAAACTCTGAAGATATAAAACAACAACAACAAACACACCTATAATTAACATGGGGAGTTGTGCCTCCAGCCCTCATTAATATTCCTGATAGGAAGCCATTTCTTGCAAGTGCTTTACAGAAATGGGAAGATTTAACTTCAAAATATCAATTTAAAAATGGCCAAGAGAAATTAATTTTCTGCAGGAAAAAAAGAAAACTAGAAAAATGCTGGCCCCCAAATAAAAATGATTATATAGTACATATATCTTGATTTGGAAATCAGAAGCTTCTAAGGAGAAGCATGGATAAATTCTCATTAAAAATAAATAAGAAATTTCAGAGATTATCTCTGAACTCTCCTGAAGCTAATAATTGCTAACACCCCGTCTCCCCCTTCTATAGCACTTCCACTACATCTTTTGCTCTCTGAGCTTCCTTGTCCAGACGTGTTCCTTCTTTTCCCTTTTTCCTTCCCCCTCTGTCCCCTCTACTACCACTTCCTACTGACTTAAGGGAAAATGAGAATAGGAATTCTACCAGCTCCCTTTGGAGAGAAGCTGCTCTCAGTGAGAGCAGAATCAGAAATTAGTCTGGATTTTCTCTATGACCCTGATTAGTTCACAAAGAAACTTAACTGTTAGAACATGTAATCCTGGCTATTCTAACCTCTCCCTATTAATATACTCCTGGTTTCTGGGAGCAAAAGCAAAAGAATTACTAAATGAGGTTGTAAGAAAACTCCTGTAGAAGTCTGCCCACTGTAAGGATGATAGGAAACTGAAATAGGATTTAGAAAAAGTAAACAAACACAAACAAGCATAGGGTTGCTCCAAGAGTGTTTCCCCTTCTCACTGATAGTTTGGGAGAATTTAAAATTATCATTAAAAGGGAAGTTAGCAAGGCCCCTGTAGACACGGGGGCTAATTTACTTGTTCTTAACTGCACCCAACTAATTGCTTTCTGCATTGGACTAAAGCTTCTGTATAAATATCTGCTTTTTAATCAAAATCTGTTTCCTTTCAAATATGGAATATTATGGAACAACATATATATATGGTTTGCTAATCAAATCTGTCCCCAATTCACCCGATAGTGTTTTTTTTCTTTTATATGAAATCAGTGATGTTTACATATTCTTTTCCCAGAACAGTTATATATTTAGAATAAATGAACCAGATACTGAACCAAAGGGGAAATTAATGATTTTAAAGGAACCTTCCAGGAGGAAACTAACCTTGGGACTGACTGAACATTTGCTAGTCATCTTTCCTTCATTATTATCTTCCACGAGAGCCTGAGAGTTGGTTTCACAGGATACCCACCCTACCCAGAATGGCCCCAAACAACCCAAACACGTGCAGAGATGCCTCTAATACTGGGCTTGCTCTTATGTCTCTCTGTAGATGGGGAAACAGCTCACAGTGATGTGAGAGTGCTCTTATGGGGTACATACCCATCAAATGGGGAAACTTGACCCTGGATCCCTCAAGAAAGAGTCCAATCTTCTTTTGTTGCACCACCTACCTGTTCCCAATATAAAGTGGGTAATAGGTTTTGCATCACTAATTTTAAGACTATTGTACAGCTGGGACCTGTCTTGCCATCCCCAAGGGAGATGGACAGAGGCTTCATGTACCTGAAAGCCTTTATTCCTCTCAGAGGTGTGTGCTTTCTGGAAACTAGAAAAAAATGTACCCAAATAGAAAGAAACATTCCAAAAATGAGTGAATGATTTTGTCAGTCTCTTGCCAACATTTGGCTGGCAACCGGTCCCTGAGGTATTGAAAATGACTATCCTTGTTTTACAAATTAGTTTTCAAGAGGTCAGAGGTTTGGCTCCAGAAACAATTCAATGCCCCTCAAATCTTTTTACCTTCCCCAACCGCAACCAATATTCATTTCAGAGGCTTGTAGGTAATTGGCTTTATGCAACCAAATTCTCAGAACCTTTGAAGTGGAAATACCACTTCACCAAGTGAGTTCACCAAGACCTCTTGTCTAGGCCATTTGTCTCTGGAAGATATGTCTTATCCCAATAGAAAAAAATACCTTACATACCTACACAAATCACTTTAGCTTATTTCAACTATTTCTTTCTAACTTAGTTTTAATGAAATTTATTGAATATCTAGATATTTTTAAATAACATAAAATACCGAAACATTGCAAGACAAATCTTAAGTTAACCTGCTTTTGGGTTTTCATTACAGATCTGTAAAATGCATTTGGAGGTGTTGATGTAATGTTTTGTGCTTTGTTAAAGGTATGTTTCTTGAACGTGAGAGTGTGATTAAAATATGTTCATTAAAGTCAATCTAAGGAATGCTGGTTGTTCACTTTTGTGCTTATCATTGGAAATTAAAATTCCTAAGAGTTAAAAGTTCCAGTTAAGTTGGAAGCAATTACCTAGTTGTGATAATAGAAGGCTTGAGGTATGGGGAGTCATATTTGAAGGAAAAGGAGAAATGCAAGTTTCTCTAAGAATAGTTACTTCTGAACGGGTAAGAAGGTTTGTGAAAGTTGAGTAAAGGTTTGTATAAGGGGATACAGACTATAAAATTTTGTGAAAGTTTTATATAAAAAAAATTCTTGCATTTTCTCTGTAAAAATTAGTAATTCAAGTTATGTGTGTAGTCATTATGTGATATGTGTTCATCTATGTGTTATGTGTGTTGAATTTTCAGCCTTCCAATGGCATTACTAGCATATAATCTTTTATTGGCCTAAAAGATTAAATACTTATGTAAATTAAGGTGAATTTTGTAGTCTGGACAAAATATTTAATATTAAAATTGTTTTTAAGTGTGATTAATTTCTTCTAAAATTATTACCATATGTCTGTGTTTGCTTTACTTCGATTTACAAAAAGTCTAGGCTATAAGCTTTTGTGTATGTATATTTGCAACCTTCCTAAAGTTTCCATTTAAAGAGACATTTTAAGGAAAAGAATGACTTTGAGTTATTTTCAATGGGCCCTGGAATACCTCAAAAATTTATTCTCTAGCCTTATTAAGGAATGTTTTTAAACTAAATTAGGACTATTTTATATGCTTGAAATTACTGGGGAACTTTGCTAAATTAAAAAATAAAAATGACTTCTATTTGTGTTCATATGCTTTTATTAAAATGGATGTTCTAAAGATTTCAACCTGCCATATGGGGGAGTTACTGAGATTCAAAGAAAAGTTCAAATAGGAAACTTTCAGGTATAACAGTTGATTTGTCAGTGACACCAGTCCAGCCAAGAGAGATGGTTCCCTGTGAGGACATCTGATAGTGGGACTACAGATATTTGTGGTACAAACATTGGAAGTTTATGAATTATTTCCAATGCTCAATACAAGAAGCCATGGACAATGTTTTAAAATCTTACATATTATTTATTCTTTCTATATTGAAATTATGTATTGAAAATATATATATATATAATAACTTTCTCATTTTACATTAATTATTATTTTCCAAAAATTATTGTCTTAAAATGATATAGCTTACTAAACAAGCAAAGTTTTTTATAATTCCATTATAATCAAATCCATAACCATAACCATGCCACTTTGTTTTGTCATTCATAGATAGTTATTATTTTACTCTAATGCATTTTTATTTTATTTTTTTAAATATATTTTATTGATTTTTCACAGAGAGGAAGAAAGAGGGATAAAGAGTTAGAAAAATCGATGAGAGAGAATCATCGATCAGCTGACTCTTGCACACCCGCTACTGGGGATGTGCCTGCAACCAAGGTACATGCCCTTGACTGGAATCGAACCTGGGACCTTTCAGTCCGTAGACCAATGCTCTATCCACTGAGCCAAACCGGTTTCAGCTCTAATGCATTTTTAAATGTTACATCTTTAGAAAAATCCATGAAAAGAATTCTGATTTACTCTAAATCACAGGTTTCTAAGCAGGTAATAGTTTTGAACTGAATGAAAATATATAGAACTCTAAGGCATAACTGAATTCATGACAATACTGGCAAATAATAAGAATAAACAAAAAAAATGGGTATTGGACTAAATGAAGTGAATATGATAATTGTACATATGATTCTGTTTAAAATATTGCTGATTTTTAAAGCATTTTGTTTTCCAAATATAAGGAAAACTAAAAGCAGACATTCTACATTACTATCAATGACTCACCAAGAAGGTTATAGGTAATGATAAAATTAGTGACATTCATTTCACAGTACTTCCAAGAGACAAAAGACTTCAAAGACCAAAACTTACAACCAGGAAAGTTTTGTTTATTGAAACACATTAATTAAAGACTCTCTCCAACATGTTAAAAGGGATGTTACCACAAATGGACATCTGTCTTTAACACTGGCCTCCATCCACCATGGAGATGGAAGACTTGACAAGGATAAGAAACCATTGGCCATGGGAGCTGACAGCTAGCCCAAGAAGACAACAAGGCCTGGAGCTCACAAATTACTGCTGGTCAAACATTGTTCTTATATCACTTCATTGTTATTGATTGAATGTACATCAAATGATTTTATATTATTATTACCCTCTTTATGGTTTCCTAATGGAGACAATATCTATTTCCCTAGGCTGCTCCCTTATTACACAAGAAAAGTTGAATTTGGATACCTGCTAATTTTTCCCTCCTACTAGACAATGACATTCTGATGATCAGTTATGATAATGAAAAAGTAGAGTCTTTATTTCATCTGGCCAAACATATCACAAATACAAGGGACAGTGAATGAAATAGGAAAGCATATAATTAGCATAATAAACAATTGTGAAATTACATGTAAAGTGATTTTTAGTTGTCTGGGATGCTTATTCCCCCTAAGTCTAGCACTAGACATTTTCTATTCCTAAATGGTGTTACTGCTTTAATACTGTTGCTTTTGTTCCTGGTATGTAAATTTTATACTAGATGCAAAATAATAAAACTTAAGATAAGCAGCAAAAGGACTCTGCTCATGGAAGCTCAAAATTTTAAATTGATATAGAATATTTTTTAACAAGTACATATAGGATCTCATGGCCTCCCATTCACCTGCCTTTTATTTTAAATAATAATAAAAATTCCACCTTGAATGCCTTTTGAGTTTATTTAAGGTCTTGCCTCATGGCCAATGATCCATTGTTCAGCAAAACAAAGCACTAACACTGTTCATCAATGCGTAGTGTGTATTGATTTATGAACAAAAGGAGGATGTGTGGACACAAAAGGGGGGTACATGATAACCTGACTAGCTCAGGAAGGTCCTGCATGGAGGTCTTGCAAATTCAGAGACCTTAAGTAACCACAAAGGATGGTCTGAAATTAAAACACTAACTAAAAGGCGCTCATGGTGGGTAGTCATGTCGTAGTCTGGCATCTTCCTTGACAAAGATCAGTCTTTACCCTAACTGAGCCCGTGTACTGCCTTTTTGCATATATGATAACATATCTTTGAATTATCAAAGAAATTTTTCTTATTTTGGACAACGCAAGCATAGGCACCTGCAGAGACCACAAATCTCTTTGTTGTTATTGAGTTCATTGTCAGCTTGAAACTATCCTACATCCACCTAAGGAAAATAAGTATGTACCTATCATTTTACTGTTTATCTAATCACAGAAGTTTCCACACTTTGCTTTCTCCTCTCTCCCTAATCTATCACCCATGGATTTTTTTTTGTAACTCACATAAGTCTGCACTTTGCTTTTAATTTATAACATGAAGCTCAAAATTGTCATTCTCCCTTGTGTTCTCTCAACCTATTGAGATTTTTCTCACCCGCATTGTCCACACTTTGGTTCAAATAAACACACAAAATTTTTTCACAGCTTTGAAAGTTTTTCACATTGATAAGAGAAAAGGTTCTTGGCAGGAAAAGTAGAATTTGAGGTGAGGAATATGAAACACATTAGTATCTTAGATCATTTTCTTAGCAGGGGACAGACAGCACATGCTTTATTAATTTTTGTCACCCATGTGATTTCTGACAAAACATCTCAATGTAAGATGAGACACAGAGTCCTTTTCCTGAGGTGAAGGGTCTGGATATTAGGACACGTAGTATGTTCAGAGTGGCTTCGTTGTCATGGCAACGGAGATAAGGTTCAGGTCCCATAGCAATGAAGACATGGATCACCATGATAAGCAGTTCCCATCCTGGTACAATGTGTAGCCCAGGGAGGCCCCAGCTCCTGACCTGGAGGAGATGGGGACCCAGATTCCTTTGGAAACTGGATGCTAGGAGGGATCTCAGGGGAGTAGCAGGGTGGAACCTGAGTCACGTTGACTCCCTGAGGTTTTGGAGTTTGGGTCAACTGGGCACCTACACTCACCTTGAGGTCATGCTGCATACTTGTGGGTATATCAGGTATCCGTGCCTCCTGCAGGGGCATGGAGTTGAGGACCCCATCTGTCACCTCCGGTCCATTCTCCTATGGGGAGCTCTGTAAAGACAGTTCACAATCACCAGGGGAAAGCCTCAGAGCCCTGTTTTTGTAAGTCTCTCCCCCTGTGACCCTCCACTCCAGACATGCACACATTGTGATCTGCTGAAACCTCCACTGGCGAAGAAAATGTGTGACATCCTGAGGGCTAGGACTCTCATTGGCACAGATAAGTGACCCCTCTGGAAGCCCATCTCCAACTATCTGCCCTGCCCTGCCATGCCGTGGGGTGTGATCACAGTAGGACCTCTAGGTTATCCAATGCCCCGAAAGCTCTGGGGTCCTCTCTTAAGGTCCTCTTCCCACCACATGAAGGGGAGGGGATCTGGGCTGCACAGGGATGTCCCACAGAGGAGGCTGGCCTTGCTTGAATGGGTCTGACCCAGGTCACCTCCTCTTACCTGAGGGGATCTTCTTGAAAATGGCCAGAGATGTTGGGCATGAGTGTTGAACCGTCTACAGAGTCTGGAACAACTCTCATTGCAGGGTTTCTGGGAACCAGAGCCCTGATAACTGGGAATACAACAAGAGAACATGTTGAACTGTCAACCATCTCTTGCCAAGTGAGTGGCAGTTGGGCTGTTGCTAGAAATTGGGCGCCTGGTTACAGGGGTTCTGAGTTCTATTAGGAAGTGACCTCACTTCCTGGGATTGCCCCCCTCCCCCCCCCCAATTCTCCTCACTTAAAAACAGCTATAGATAGTCTTGTGGGCTGCTCACTACTCACCCACCTTCTCCATGGAATGCCAACAATGTACACAGTGACACCAACACACTCTCTCCACAGCCCCTAGATTGGTCTGGGTGCAGTCAGGGTCTGATAGTTGAAGAGACAGACCTGGATCCAAATTCAACTCCTTTTTACCTCTTATTAATACTGGATAAGTCACTGTACCTGTCAGGGCAAGTCTCTCTCCTGCACGCACAATGGGTTATTGCAGCATGTGCTTCTTAGGGATGTTCAGGCTCATGTGAGGAGTAGCTATAAAGTAAGAGGAGAAATGTCACTTGTCAGTAATGCTTCCAGCCTCTTTTTTCTTCCTATTCTGTGTCTGCTTTTCTTCTAATTCCAGCCAAAGTCATTAGATTGTGTGTGTGTGTGTGTGTGTGTGTGTGTGTGTGTGTGTGCGTTTGTGTGTGTGTGTGTCCCAGAACAAAGTACCCCCTTGGTCCCAGGATACTGAGGAATATAGGCAATCTGTCAGGATTTATAAATTTGGAGACCAACTCTGTAGGAGAGTTGGAAGCATTGTCCTGGAAGGCCTGAACTTTCCTGAACTCTGGACTCTGAATGTCAGATACATTGGGCAGCATCTGCCACTCTAAGACATGTGGCCCAGCTCCCTCAACCCTGGATGGGATGTGGACAGAGTTGCACCTCTGTGGGTTCCAAATCTGAGCTCCTTTTCAATACTGAGGAAATGGCCATCTTGCCTGGTGAGATATATATATATATATATATATATATATATATATATATATATATATATATATATATATATATATTCTAGTTGGAAGGAAATAGGTTTTGATTAAAAAAAAAAAAAAAAAAAAAAAAAGACAGATATTGGCCAGACTGGTTTGGCTCAGTGGATAGAGCGTCAGCCTGCGGACTGAAGGGTCTCAGGTTCGATTCCGGTCAAGGGCATGTACCTTGGTTGTGGGCACATCCCCAGTAGGGGGTGTGCAAGAGGCAGCTGATCAATGATTCTCTCTCATCGATGTTTCTAACTCTCTATCCCTCTCTCTTCATCTCGGTGAAAAATCAATAAAATATATTAAAAAACAAAAAACAAAAAAACAGATATTGGTTAAATATTTCTGCCATTTGTATAGAAGCTTTACTCTGAAGGAGAAGACAATTAGTTGGATGTGGTTAGAAACAAATAAAGTAGCCTCTGTATCTACAGGGTTATTAATGGCTTCCCTTTCTATGATCATTTCAACTGTTTCCAAACTATCAGTGAGTAGGTGAAATACCCTTGGGTCAACGCTATGCTTGTTTTTCTTGGCTTTCTTTTCCTAAATCCTATTTCAGTTTCCTATAATCCTAACAGTGGACAGACTTCTCTACAGGAATTTTCTTGAAAATCATTTTTAGTAATTGTGTTACATTTGCTCGGAGAAACCAGGAGGTATACTAATTGGCATAGATTGGAAGAGCCAGGATTACAAGTTGTAACAGTTAAATGTATTTGTGAACCCATCAGGTTCAGTGAGAAAATCAGGAACAATTGCTGGTTCCTCTCATGCTGAGACAAGCTTTTCTCCAAAGGGAGCTGGTGGAATTTCTATTCTCATTATTTCTTAAGTCAGTAGGAAGTGGTAGTGGAGGGGACTGAAGGGGCAGGAAGAAGGGAGGGGAAAGGGTGAAAGATATAGTGGGGGAGCAAAAGGAGGGGGAAGATGGGGTGTTGGCATTCAGTAGCTTCAGAAGAGTTCAAGGGCTGTCTCTAAAATTTCTAATTCCTTTCTTTTTTACGAAGAATTTATTTGTGTTTCTCCTTTGAATCTCCTCATTTCCAAATCACGATATGCTTCCCATTCATTCAGTTTAATGGTAGTGCTGGCATTTGTCTAATTCTTATTGCATTTCAAAAAGTTAGTTTAGACACGCAAAGAAAATTGTGTTTTGACCATTTTTATGTGGATATCTTTAGTATAACATGCTGGAGAATGCCATACAGGTCAGCGCCAAACAATGAGGCCTCACACATCCTTCTTTCCTCCCTCAGCCAGGGCATAGGCACCAAGCTGATGGGGTTGAAGGTGGATTACTAGCAGGAAGAGAAACACAGAGGAAAAAAGACCTGCCTACCACCAAAAAACACACTCAAGTACACCTTCCACTCTCTCCAGATTAGCAGGCTGCCCAGGAGTGTTGAGGCTGCAGCAGCACCCACCATGTCCATGATGGTGGCACCAAGAAAAGAAAAAGAAGGCAGTGGTTTTGCCACAGAAAACCAAGGACAAGGTCCTGGAGTGCAAAAGCCAGTGCACATGGAGGGCATAAGCCTCCTGATCTGTAGGGCCAAACACCAGTAGAACATGCTGCGGGTCCTCATCAAAGGTGTGGTGTGGAATGACATGAAGTTCTTCCATCTGGCAGCCTAGGATGGCAGAACGACCAGTAGAATGACTGATCACTATGATATGAACAACAGAAGCTGCCCCCAGCCCAAGGGCCCCAGACCAGCTAAGGCGTGTGCCAGTGGGGGCTCCCTTAATCATCCCACCAGTTACCTGGCAGAGGGAGGTGACTGGCTGCAGCATTGGGGGAGGAGTAAGGGGAAAGAGCATGGGGCCGGCGAGCTGGTGGGACCAGGCCAGCCAAGGTGAGTGCCAGTAGAGGCCCCTTAATCGCCCTTCCGGTTGCCCCACAGATTGGCCCTGATCTCTGGTCAGACCTAGGAGCCTTACCCATGCATGAATTTCATGCACTGGGCCTCTAGTATATACATAATTTTGCTAAGTCTGAAGAGCACTAAGAATCACCATAGGAAACAAAAACAAAAAACAAAAAAAGAATCACTGTAGGAGAACCTATAACATAGGCCTCTCAGTCTCCAGTGTGAACTGATCACTTTTTAAATAACATTTGCTCGGCTGGGACACAGAGGAAAAAGCATACTGTGTCAAAATATATTATTAAGAGTTTAAGAGCATGAACCTGGTTCTGCAGATCAGCATCACTGGGTGGGAGTGGACCACTGGAAATATTTGCTAGTGTAAGAGAGTGAGAATATTGGAGCATGCTTCCAGAGAGGCCATGGACTATAGAGTTATCAGTGCTGACACCAGTCCAGGCCTTTTTTTTTTTTTTTCTTTTTTTTTAAATATATATTTTATTGATTTTTTACAGAGAGGAAGGGAGAGAGATAGAGAGTTAGAAACATCGATGAGAGAGTCATCGATCAGCTGCCTCTTGCACACCCCCTACTGGGGATATGCCCGCAACCAAGGTACATGCCCTTGACCGGAATTGAACCCGGGACCTTTCAGTCCCCAAGCCGACGCTCTATCCACTGAGCCAAACCGATCTCGGCTACCAGTCCAGGCCTTGAGATATGGTCTCATGGCCCCTTCCCAGCATGTAGGCCTTCTTTCAAGGGCAGAGCAGGACTGACTCCGTTTTGTACTATGTAACTGTCTTGTATAACTATGTCTCCAACATAACCCCTTTCTGAGAAAGATCACAAAAATGTATCAATTACCCAAACCACCCTTAAATCAGCCAATAGAAATACAGAGGTAAGAAACCCAGTGTAATCGGACCCTGGCCCTCACCCCACCAATCAGAACCAGCTAACTCAGTGGTCCGAGCATCACCCCACCACCCAACCCTAAACCCTATAAAAAGACCACACTTTCAGAGCCCAGGGCTCTTTGCATTCTGCTGCTGCATCGGTAGAGGCGGGGAGACCAGACTCGAGTTTGAATATAGGCTCTTTTGTTTTTTGCATCGGACTTGGCTCCCTGGTGGTCCTTGGGGATCTTGAAATCTGGGCATAACACTAGAATAGATAACAAAGAGACACCTGGAATAGTGGGTTCCCAAACTTAATCCTGTCTATTCCATCTCAGAAACATTAGCTTTTTTATGAGTATTTTCCTACTGACATAAACATCCTCACACGATGTTAATTGTATTGTATATGACAGCATGGCTAACGAATTCATGTGACATGATGAAATGTAGCAAAAAAAGAGAATGGATCATCTGTGTACTTTCTTCTGTTGTTATTTGTAAGTAAAACATAACATGAGGGGTCGTAAGAGGGGGGAGTAAAATATAACTGTAGGTGTACATGCAGCCACATAAATAATTTTTATAATTTTGAAAGTGTGAATATTATGGATTAAATGTAAAATAATAAAATATATGTGGAATAAAATTCAATCACTGGTGTTATTAAATGTTAAAATGCTGTCATTGCCTGTTTGTCTTTAAATAGAACATTAAGGTGACAGTTGGGAGACTGTTGAACTCCTGATTCCATCCCAGTTTTTCCTTCCCCAGAGCTACTTACTATCATCCACTTTGTGCTTGTCCTTAAGTAGGTTTCTATAATTTGACTCGAAAGTTGTGTTCACACAAATTATATTTAGTGTTGATTTTGCATTATTGAAATTTTATTTCAATAACATCATTCAGAATGTACCATGAAACTTGATTCTTCACTCAAATCATGCTTTGAGATTTGTCCATGTTGCTACACATGATCCAGTCCATTTATTTTACAGCTTCAATCGATATTTACTACGATTACTTTATGTTCCTGTAGAAGGACATTTAGGTTTATCTCTAGTTTCCTACCATCATAAACAATGCTGAAATTGACTTTCTTGTATCCTCCTTCATGGGCACATGAATGAAGGTTCTCTAGAGTATGTTTCTAAGAATGAATTTCTAGCAGGAAGGCCATGCACACCTTAATTTTTACTAGTGGGTGCAACTTCACTGGCTGATTCAGCCATGCCCTCCTCCCAGCTGCCATGGATATTGGCTGCTCATAGACCTTTCTCTGTCCAGAGTGGGTAGGCGCTCCCCCTCCACTGCCCTGGGATGTAGGCTCAGCCAGAGGCCAGCGATGACTAGCACTGGGTAGACAAGCCTGGCTCCTTATCTCTAATGGGACTCATTCAATGGGTACAATTCCTGTTCCAGATTTCCTCTCAAGACCAGGCTGAACGTAATGTGCTCAGTCAACATCTCTGCTCTCCTACCTCCCTCTTCTCCTTCTCAGGTCACTCCTTCACTAAACTCTGTCCTAGTTCCTAGGAGTCCCTCTGCTTCTAGGCAGCCTGGCTCAAGATGACTAATATTGCCTAAGTCTCTCCAAAAGGCCTTCTCCAATGTCCACAGTTAAAAGAGGCTTGAAGGCTGAAGAAGAGGAAACCCTTCCAAGAGATGAGGTGGGGGAGGGAGAGAGGGAGAAGGCAAAGGCTCTGAGATGAAGAGCTTTGTGAATTCCACAAACTGAGTGAAAGCCAGTATGGCTGAAGTGTGGGGAGCAGAGGAAAGAGAAGTTTGAGATGTATGTAGGAGCTGACAAATAGACCTCATAGGATAGTTTCCTTTTTTATTTTTTTAAATTATTTTGGGAAGTTCTTAAATACTTTGAGCAAGAAATTGATAGGGCTTGATTTAGACTAAGAAAATGCATCTGTGTATAGAGAGAATGGTTTGGAAAAAGATAAGAGAAGCAGGGATTTGAGTATCCACACAGGAAGCAGAGTGGATCATAAAAATTATAGTGTTAGCACAGAAATTATAGTGTTGTGCTATGTGGTTTATAGCACAACACTGTGTGTATATAAAACACACAAGCATACAAAGACATGAATTATTTAAGCGCACATACCTATTTTTAAGTAGCTACCTTTGGGGGGGGGAGAAGAAGGGAATGGAAATTAGATGTAAAAAAAAGTCAATATTAAGGAGGTATCTTGCAAGGAATTGTGGTGATGAGGTGTCATGAATTGAGGCATGTGATTAACTGAGCTCTGCACCAAGAAAACAAAAAACCAAAACAACAGCAACCATTCACTCCCTACCCATTATTTTCCTTCTCCTTGTGGAGACCCATGTCTGGGATGAGGAACAGACCTAGATTTCTGATAGACCTTCCAAATAATCCAACATTTACCCAATAAGCAGGTTGAACTAGATGGCAGAGACTTCCCTATTGATTAATGCAGCATCTGAGTCAAGGAACCTGGAGGGAGAAGGAAGCAGAACCTCCCTGGAGCCTCATTAGTGAGGACACAGATGAGAGCACTGAGGCAGTCTTATGCCTAATCTGGTGGATGCTCCTGATGCTCCCTCTCAGCCTAGTTCCTCCTTTCCCTGTGGGCTCCATGGAGCTGGGTCTTATCTCTGGGATCAGAAATAATACAGGTTAACAGGTCTTGATATTTCCCTTTTGCACAAGTTTATGACGTAATCTCAGGAGATCTGGGCACCAAACTTCTACCATGTCTGGCAGCTCTGTACCTACGTGCCCAGGGCAGGAGTAGACACCAATTAGGTATCAATGAACACCTGTATATCTAAAGTGATCACTTGAATCCTTGATTGGGGCAAGAAACTGCTTCCTGTTGAAGCCATGGCCTATGACCGATTTCTGGCTATCTGCCAGCCCCTAACCTACAGCACACACATGAGCCATTCAGTGCACTGGATATTGGTGGCTATGTCCTGGGACTGTGCCCTCACCAATGCACTGATCCACACTATTGCTCTAACTACACTCAATTTCTGTTGTCCCGATGAGATGAATCACTTCTACTGTGACCTCCCACATCTCTTCCAGCTCTCTTGCTCTAGTACCCAACTCAATGAGGGACTGCTCTTTGCTCTGAGTTTTGTAATGGCAGGTATGCCTGAGGTTCTCATCATCACCTCCTACAACCGCGTGGCAGCTGCAGTTCAATAATCTGCTCAGGGGAGTACAGGAAGAAAGCCTTCTTCACATGTACTCCCATCTCACTGTGGTTTGCCTCTTCTATGGAACTGGTATCTTCAACTACATGTGTACGGGTTCAGAGGAGGCTCCAGACAAAAAGAAAGCTGTTGGAATTTTTAACACTATCTTTAACCCTATGCTGAATCCAATGATCTATAGCCTTAGAAACCCTGATGTGCAGGGTGCCCTCTGGCTGGTAATCACAGAAAAGTGGTCATTGACTTAATAAGGTTTCCAGTTTTACTTCTCCTATTTCCTTTTTGGACTAAAGCAAAAAAAAAAAAAAACCTCTGGAGCTAGTAACTGCTTCTATCTCTCTGAGTATAAGGATTTTTTTTTTTTTTTTTTTTTTTTGTAGGGGCTAGTAGTCATTGCATCCCAAAGAAACTCTACCCAGTTATAGACAATGGATATGTAAATTAATGCTGTCAGTTCCCTCGACAAATTACAACTTCAGTCATTTTGTGTTCCCTTTTCTGGGGAGAATTGAAACCTAGGGAGCCCTGAATGCTTATAGGTTCAAGTTCCATAGGATATGACTCTTTGGTTAATTATAGCCTTGGTTTCCCAAATATTTCTGCAAATTTTCCCCACCAGAAGGTCATCTGATTCTCTAGAGTTCAGTATACTTGGTCTGTTAATAAAACATATACCTAGATATCAGGATTATCTTATTTATCTCATCAGTTTTCTACAAGTCTGAAAATGCAGCTCATTTCTTTCTGTCACACAAAGAAGCCCTGGAATATAGAAAGGACAAATGGGAGCTGAATGGTCATGTGTTCTCTAGTAACTTTGAAGAGCATGATTCCTGTGTGGGGGGAAAAATTCCTCATCCTAGGATATGTTTAATGATTTTTAGAGAGATGAAAAGGGACATAGAAAAATATTGATGTGAGAGAGAAACATTGATCGTTTGCCTTCCATAGGTGCCCCCACTGGGGATCAAAGACACAACCTAGATATGTGCTCTGATTGGGAATTGAACACACAATCCTGAAGAATGTCAGAAGACACATTGTTCTGTGTCCTCAGAGCTAGGCCTAAATGCAGATCTTGAAGTGACCCTATAGCCCAGCTCCGACCCTTTGAAGCACAGGTTAGGAACACAATTCCACAGGTAGGCTTGCCAAACTTGGTCTGTCTGTGGTTCTTGCAGAAGCCCTATAACCAATATCCAATGTCAAAGAGACATCTCAGCAGTTTATTGAGGCCAGATCCAGGCATCCCTGCCTGAAGATTAAACCCTAAATCCTGAAAAGTGCTCCCATGTCGATGAACTCTTTCTATTCAGCCTTACATTGTACCTATCATTCATTCCTAATGATCTATTCCCATATTGCTCCTCTATGAAGTATAGGAACTTCCAATTTATGCCAATATATTATAGCCAGTGTATTAGTTTCTTATTACTCCTTTACCAAACTACAATAAAATTGGTGACTTAAACCAATAGAAATGTATTGGCTTATGGTCTGGAGGCCAATCCAAAATGAGTCCTACAGGGCCAACTTCAAGGTGTCAGCAGGGAAAGTTCTTCCTGGGGGATCAGGGGAGAATACATCCTTTGGCTTGTGGCCACATCACTCCAATCTCTGCCTCCATCTTCATATTGCCTTTTTCTCTTCTGTAATAAAATAACTCTACTTGCCTAGTATAAGGACTCTTGCTTTGGGGCTCTCTTGGATAATCTAGGACAAGCTCCCTAGCTGAAGCCCTCTAATAATCTACAGTCTTTTTTTTACCATATCAAAAGTTGATTTTAGGAATTAGGGCCTGGATATCTTTGGGGGCCATTATTCAGCCTGCCGCAGGCAGCTATGGGAATTCTTTTCAGGAGATAATTCTTTCACCTTTGATTATAGATGGGATTTTCTTATGCCTAGACCTAACCCTAATTTTTCTGGAGGCACTGAGGAGAAATGGGAGAACTTTTGAGGAGAATTAGAATCACCTCCTTTGAATGGTCTTTGGGGAAAAAAAAAAATGACTCCCTCTAGCAAGAGAACAAGGATTCTCTTACCAGTCAAGTTCAAGAGCATTTGGAATCCTCCAAATGCTCATGCTAACCTTCTCAAATGTCCCCATCTAGGACTCACCCCTTCCCTATCAGGGCTCTGGATTTAGCATAGGAGATGCAACTAAGCTACACATCCATCATCTACTCTAGCTCTACCACCCTTATAATTAGGTCCAAGGTTGGATTTTCTGCACTGTCTGCCTTATGGCTGAAGATTATTAATGTCTCATTAATGTTGCCATGAAAGCATCCTGTCTTTCACAACATACCTTGAATTGATAGCTGGCTGACCTGGGTCTATCATTATGTTTTTTCAAAACTTCTTAAGAAAGTGAAACAAAAACCACTCTTAATTTTAAAAGCTCAACTATTCTTATAATTACCATCTATCTATCCTATATAATAAAGAGGTAATATGCAAATTGACCATCACTCCAACCCACAAGATGGCCTCCCCCATGTGGTCAAAGATGGCCACCCCCATGTGGACACAAGATGGCCAGCTGGGAAGGGCAGTTGTAGGCAATCAGGCCAGCAGGGGAAGGCAGTTGAAGGTGATCAGGCTTGGAGGGGAGGGTATTTAGGGGTGACCAGGATGGCAGAGGAGGGCTGTTGGGGCAACCAGGCCTGCAGGTGAGGGCAGTTGCAGGTGGGGCAGGCCTGTAGGGGAGGGCAGTTAGGGGTAATCAGGCCAGCAGGGGAGCAGTTAGGCATCAATCAGGCTGGCAGGGGAAGGGTTAGAGAGTGATCAGGTTGACAGACAGAAGCATTAGGGGCAATCAGGCAGGCAGGCAAGTGAGCGGTTGGATTGTGAGAGGGATGTTCCAGATTGGAGAGGATGCAGGCAGGGCTGAGGGACACCTGCCCCGCCCCTCCCACCAGTTCACGAATTTCAAGCACCAGGCCTCTAATCTATATATAAAAGTTTAAGTGACTGAAAGACCAGTAAACTGGTCACTATGATACACAGTGACCACCAGTGGGCAGATGCTCAATACAAGAGCTGCTCCCTGATGGTCAATGTGCTGCCATAGCCAACCTCCTGTGGCCAGCTAACCTTTTGCAGTCCTTCCCCCTGGATGGTCCTGATCGGCCCCAATAGGACTGGGCAAGGCAGCCCCAAATGGCCCCAATTGTAGGCCAGGCCGAGAGACCCCACCCATACATTAAATCATGCACCGGGCATCTAGTATGTATGTGTGTGTGTGTATATATATATATATATGGGCTCAGCAACTCTCTGACCAACCATCCATCTGAATGGCCAATAGGTATGAAGCGTATATACCATCAGGGGGCAGACACTCAAAGTAGGAGCTGCTGAGCAACAGCCACTTTACAGCCTGGACCGGTTTGGCTCAATGGATAGAGCATCGGCTTGGGGGCTGAAGGGTCCCGGGTTCGATTCCAGTCAAGGGCATGTACCTTGGTTGCGGGCATATCCCCAGTGGGGGATTGTGCAAGAGGCAGCTGATCGATGACTCTCTCTCATCGATGTTTCTAACTATCTCTCTCCCTTCCTCTCTGTATAAAATCAATAAAATATATTTTAAAAAAACAAAAACAAACAAACAAACAAAAACCCACAGGATATTCTCTTAAAAAAAAAAAAAAAAAAAAAAAACCAGCCACTTTACAGTGCCCTCTGGCACTCTGGAACCCCTCAGGAGAAGTTGGAGAGCCAGTTTTGGCCCAGTCCCCACAAGCCAAGACCAAGAACCCTACTCACTCCACAGATGCTCTTTGAGCTGCATGCTGCCTCAGGTGCAGCCAGCTGGGGAGGGACTGGAGAAGGTTGGCTCCAGGGCCTGTTCAGCCCTTCTCGCCCAGTTCCTCCCTGCCTTCCACCTTCTAATTAATTTTCTTTCAATGTGCACTGGGCCACTAGTGGTTCTCATAACAATATTGTGCTAGAGCTAACATATAACCTAATGTTTCTCCTACCACTTGTACCTCAACACAACCTACCACAAGTGAGTCTCAGTAACTATGCTAGGGCCTAATTACTAAGATGGCCCCACTTACCCCAAGCAGTCGTGAGTGGTTCAGTTCCAGAATTTCAGTTGCAGAATGTGCTTCCTGTGGATATCCCATGGCCCACTGTCAGACTTGGGCTTCCACCAAAGCAGAGCCCAAGAAAAGATGCATGTGCAGTTTAAATGGGAAGTCATCTCAGGGAGCAAGACCAAGTTTATTTATTTGGGAGGTGGTCCCAGGGAGCAACACTGAAGCTATGAAGAGAGTGACACAGAGAAGGAAGAAGTACCCCTGACCAAGGGTCATTACCAAAGTCCCTGCTGTGGTCAGCAGAGACTGGATTGTGCGAGAGCATATAGAATGTCTCTCAGAATTGCCTGGTGAAGAGACAGTGTGGCTTTATTCACTATCTCCTGTCTCCTACTTTCAAGTTGTCCTCTGCCCTCTGAGCTCCACATGTGCTCAGACACAGTGAGCCTCCCAGTACCATTGATCAGGATATTAGAGGATTCCAAGGAAGAGGCTACACTCTGTCAGCTCACATTAAGCCGAAACCTACAGGGAACTCTCCAGTCCAGCCAGGGCTGAAATCAGAAGGGCCGAGCAAGAACTGAGTAAGAACATTGGTTCTGTCTGCTCTAATATCCTTCATAAAATTGAGAGGACAGATACAGACTCCAAGTAGTTCTGACTACACTCCCATGTTTGTAACAAGCACTCATAAATGTTATCAAGTAATATGCTCATGTACTATTGAACCTCTAACAGCAACATAATGAGTCTTTGTTCATTAATATTCTTCACTAATAACCGGTGGTAGAAGATATGCTCATTTCACACTTGAACCGTCATGTATTTATTTAAGGAATATTGCGGGCTGCACAGGGCTGCCACTCTTCAACATGGGAGGTCTGCTAAGGCAGCTGCTGTTCGTTGGTCCAGTGCAGGCTGCTCAGATGGCTGCTGCTCCTCCTATCAGAGAGGGCTGCTCACTGTGCTGCTGTTCCTCCTGTGGAGGGCTGCTCACACAGCTGCTGCTCTTTGGACAGGGGATGGGCTGCCTGCAGGGCCGCTGCTCCTCAGGCAGGATTGAGCTGTACCTGTGGCTGCTGCTTTTCAAATGAAGTCATGCAGCTCACCAGTTGCTGCTCCTCAAATAGGTGCAGGCTGCATGGGGCTGCGACTCCTGGGACCAGTGAGGGCTGCTCACAGTACTGCTGTTCCTCATACAGGGTTGGGCTGCTCATACAGCTGCTGCTACTTAGACAGGGGATGGGCTGCTTGCATGGTACTGCTCCTTGGGGGGGGGGGGGGGGGGCGTTGAGCTGTAAATGCTGATACACCTTGGATGGTTGTGGACCTCTAACCCAGCTGCTGCTCCTTGGATCAGTATGGGCTGTACAGGACTGATGCTCTTTGGACATGGCTGGTCTGCTCATGTGGCTGCTGCTCCTCAGACCAGTGCAGGCTGCTCGCAGTGCTTCTGTTTCTCATACATTGGCACGCTGCTCATAAAACTGCTGCTACTTGGATGGAGGATGGGCTTCTTGCAAGGCTGCTGCTCCTTGAGGGGAAGTGAGCTGTACATGGGTCTGCTGCTTCTCAGATAGGTGCTGGCTGTTCACCCACTTGCTGCTCATCAGTCAGTTGTAGGCTGCATGTGGCTGCTGCTTTTTGAACAAAGCAGCTGCACAGGATTGCCTCTTCTCAGCTGTGGGCGGTCTGCCCCTGTGGCTGCTGCTCCTTGGTTCTGGGCTGGCTTCTTGGGCAGCTGCTTCTCCTTGAATGGGGGTAGGGTGCTTGCTGCTCTGCTGTTCCTCTTATGGGGGTGGGCTGCTCATAAAGCTGCTGTTCCTTGGACAGGGGATGGGATGCTTGTGTGGCTGCTGCTAGGCTATTGCTCCTCTTCAAATATGGGTGCTCTGGTCAGGTGGCTGCTTCTCCTCAGACCAGTGCGGGCTTCTCTGAAGCCTGCTGTTCTTCGGACAAGTGTGGGCTGCTTTGGCAGCTGCTGCTCTTTGGATTATTGCGGGCTGCTAGCTACTCTGCTGTTCCTCTTAAGGGGGCTGGCTGCTCACATAGCTGCTGCTCTTTGGACAGGGGTGGGCTGCTTGTATGGCTGCTGCTCCTCAGGCGGTTTGTTGCTCCATGGATGAGGGTGGGCAGCTCATCCAGCTTCTGCTCATCAATCAGATGCAGGCTGCCTGTGGCTGCTGCTCTCAAACCAGTGCAAACTGCTCAGGATTTCCATTCTTCAGATGGGGGCAGTCTGCTCACGTGGCTGCTGCTACTTGGTCTGGGGCGGGCTTCTTGGGCAGTTCCTTCTCCTTGAATGGGGGCGGGCTGCTTGTGGCACTGCTGTTTCTCATACAGAAGGGGATGGGGATGGACTGCTTGTGTGGCTGCTGCTAGGCTATTGCTCCTCTTAAAACATGGGTGGTCTGGTCAGGTGGCTGCTTCTCCTCGGATCAGGGCGGGCTGCTCGCAAAGCTGCTGTTCCTGGGAAGGTGGCTGGCTGCTCACATAGCTGCTGCTCTTTGGACAGGGGATGGGCTGTTTGCTTGGCCTCTGATCCTCAGGTGGTTTGAGCTGTTCCTGTGGCTGTTGCTCCGAGGATGAGGGTGGCAGCTCATCTAGCTGCTCCTCGAACAGATGCAGGCTGCCTGTGGCTGCTTCCCCTGAGACCAGTGGAGGCTGCGCAGGATTGCAACTACTCAGATGTGGGAGGTCTGCTCCTGTGGCTGTCGCTCCTAGGCCCAGGTTGGGCTTCTTGGGCAACTGCTTCTCCTTGAATGGAGGCAGGCTGCTTGTGGCAATGCTGTTCCTCGAACAGGGGGTGGGCTGCTCACACAGCTGCTGCTCTTTCGACAGGGTATCAGCTGCTTACGAGGCTGCTGCTCTTCAGGCAGGAGTGAGCTCTAAGTGTGGCTGCTGCTCCTTGGGGGAGAGTGGGCTATAGGTTTGGATGCTGCTCCTGGGAGGGGGGCAGGCAGCTCACCCAGTTGCTGCTCATTGGACAGGTACAGGCTGCGTGTGGCTGCTGCTCCTTGGACTAGTGTGGGCTGGGCAGGGTTGCTATTCTTCAGACATGTGTTGTCTGCTTATGTGGCTGCTGCTCCTTGGTCTTGGGAGGGCCACTTGGGTGGCTGCTGCTCCTGGGACAGGCGCAAGTTGCTTGGGCAGCTGCTGCTCCTCAGTTAGGTGCAGGGTGCAGTCTGCACGCAGCTGTTGCTCCTGGATTGGGGCGGGCTGTGCTGGGCTGCTACTCTTCATTCATGGGCTGGCTGCTCTTGAGGCTGCTTCTCCTGGGATATGGCAGGCTGCTTGTGCGGGCTGCTCACACAGCTGCTGCTCCTTGGACAGGAACAGACCATGTGATGCTGCTGCTCTTAGACCTTGGGCAGGCTGATTGCAGGGCTGCTCCTCATTGGACTGGAGCAGGCTGCTCATGTGTCTGATGTTTGCAAGGTTGCAGTGCCCTGGGCCACTGAGTCTCCTTTGCCAATGCGGGTTTGTTGTTATTCATTTCAGCCGTTTTTCTATCTGCTCTGGGACAAAACTTGGGACACATCTATTTATTCCACCCCCATTTTTTCTCCTCCTTACAACATCCTTCTTAATGGTCACAATCACTCTAGAGAAGCAGCCTGTACTCACCAGCCTGCAGAATAGGGAGCCCAACATTTCTGTCCTCCCTGACAGCTTCCCCTTGACCCCAGTCCTTGGTTTTGTGGGGGAAAAGCATCACCTTCTTATTCTTCACTATGGTGACCAGAACAGCTCCATGGAGGGCGTGGCTGCATCTTCATCACTGCTGGGAAGCCTGCTGAAGCTACATCATCTTGGTGCTGATATTCTGCCTTGGGGAGGTGGGTATTGTGGCATCTTTGATGTGAAACTTGTATGGCGTGGTGAAACCCAAGAGGATTGCTTGGTCTGTGTTTCTTGATGTGGCCCAGGACAGTTCCACTCTTTCAAATCCCACCATCCTCATGAAGGGAATGAAGTGGAAGGACTCTTCTTCATTGGAGCACTTCTGCTGGAAGGAGAGCGTGGCTTTCTTTATGGGCAACTGGTGGACACAGTTGACCCCCTGGATGTACTTTGTGAATGCTAACACATGCCCAGCATGTCCTGAACATCCTCCTGGCCTCCAGCTTGGGGAACAGGTCCCATCAAATCAGTTCTTAGAAGAAGTTGTAGCAGTAACCCACAGAACACAGGTACCTAGTCATAGGGTGGGAACCCAGTTGCCCAACTAGTCAGGCTTCTCATGTAACAGCAGCTCCATGAAGACCCACATGGAGTATTGTTATGCCTCAGCCACCACGATCTTCATTGGCATTAGGGGCTGGGAATTGTAGTGAGAGTAACTGTATCCATGAGAGGATGTTGCTCAGGACACACTAATGGACTACTACCATCAAACTTTTCTAGGGAATCATAGAGCTCATCTAGGTCCTCCTCCACATTAGGGACATCCTCCAAAGACGCCTCCTCCGGGTCCAGGTCTTTCTTCCACATTTGAACTTGGCGCAGCCACACCCCAACTTTCCTGTTGGCATCTTGTTGCCCGCTCGTGAATGCCGACCTTCCTCTTTCTTCGTGCCGCTTCTTCAGTTCTTCCACGTTGAAGTCCTCCTCATCCTGGTCCTGCCTGTGCCCGGGATCATGGCTGGCCTGCTGTTCAGAGATGGTTTCATATTCTATTTCAGTGTAATGTACCCTGGACTTGGCCTCCTGGGTGCTGTGAATGAGGTCAATGGGCAGGCTGGACAGTGAAGAGATGCTGACTTCAGCTACGTGGGTAGATGCCTCCCTGATGGTGGAGTGGAGGCTAAAAACCTTGCCATCCTCAGAGGCTCCCTGAATCACCTCAGCAGTGTCAATGTCTGGTAACCCAGGATGGTCTGGTTTTCACGACACACCTTCTTCTACAGCATGATTTACAGTTTATTGCCTTCCCTTTGGATGGAGTGGGGGTACTTCAGGGAGAAGGTCAGTGCAAGGTCAGTCTTCACTGGTCTCCTGGGAGGCAACACAATCTCATCAGTTCTCAGGACACACTTTGAGCCTGCAATCCTCACACCAATCACTAAAGAGGTCAGCTTCTGGGCCAGCTCCTTGAGAATCAGCAGCTTGGTCAAGGAGAGGCTGCATAGCCTGGGCACACAGGTGGGGCTGGAGCAGTCTACCTCCCAGGCTCCAAAGAGGTTCATAGGCACCAGTTTTTTTCAGGCAGGTGGCATGCTGTCTAGGCCAGCGGGTGGTGGTGAAGCTGTAGCTGCAGGCCTCACAGAGGTCTTATTTCTACCCTGTGTTGGGAGAGGGGGCACATGCCATCAGTGGTAGCTCATAAACTGCCAAGTAGGTGGGGCTGCAGCTCAGATTAACCCCCAGGCACTCAGTGATTGGTGTCAATAGGTGGGGCAGAAGTGACCACAGGGGCCACATGCTAACTTGGCAGCCTTACAAACTCAGAGACCTAAAGTGACCACAAAGGATGGTCCAAAATTAAAACTTTTAAACTACAGTAAAAGCAGTTTATGGTGGGCAATCACATCCTAGGCCTGCATCTTCTCTGACAAGGGTTAGTCTTTACCTTAACTGAGTCTATTGTCTTTTTGCATCTAGAATAACATCCTCAGAATGTCAAGGTAATTTTCCTTTATCCAGAACCCTCCAATCACAGGCACCACTCTGCTCTCTGCAGAGACCACACATCCCCTCATTGTTACTGGGTTTATTGTTGACTGTTAACTACCCTGCACACATCCAAGTGAAAGAAGTACGTATGTACCATTTTACTGTTCCTCCAACCTCAGGGTTTTCCCCACTTTGCTTTCTCTTGGCTCCCTAATCTATCACCAGTGGAGTTCATGGGACCCATGTAAGTCTCCTGTTTGAATTTTAATGTATAAAATAAGGTGCAAAGCCACCATTCTCTCTATCTGTTAAGATTTTGTTTCCTGGCAATTGGTGACACTTTGGTTCAAATAAACTCACAAAAATTCTTCACAGGTTTGAAAATTTCTAACATTGACATGAAAAAGATACTTGCCGAAATTATAGGGTTGGAATGATGCAACACATTAGTACCTTAGGTTATTTCTTAGCAGAGAATGGACAGCACCTCCCTGTATTAACAGCATCAGTCCTGGGATTTCTGACAAAACATCTTATTCTAAGATGAGAAGATATAATTTTTCTGGGAGCGTCTGGATAGTAGGACAAGTGGGTTGTTAAGGGCAGCACTGCTGACATGGCAACAGGAGGGGATCGTTCTAGGTCCCACAGCAGTGAAGAGATGGATCGCTAGCCCTGATAACATGTCCCACTCCTGGTATGTTGTCAGCCCAGGGAGGCCCCAGCTTCTTACCAGGAGGGTCCATGGGGATGTGGTCCCCAAGGCAGCAAAAGGTAAAGCAATAGACATGGTACATTGAGTTCCACCTCCTTTTTGGAAAAGCATCCCCACTAATCACCATGATGTATAAGAGTGGGAGAAGGTGTGTAAGGATTATCAGGATAATATGGACACGTGGAAATGGGCATTAGAAAGGAAAAGTCTGGCTCTAACTGATTTGGCTCAGTGAATAGCACATTGGCCTGTGGACTGAAGGGTCCTGTGTTCAATTCCGGTCAAGGGCACATGCTGAGGTTGCAGGCCTGATCACCAGGATGGAGAGTGCAGGAGACAGCCAAGGGAAGTTTCTCATCATTGATGTTTCTATCATTCTCCCTCTCCCTTCCTCTCTCTGAATTAAATAAATGTATTAAAAACGACAAGCGTTGCCTAGGTTGCGGAGAAAGAGGAACCCTCATGCACTGCTGGTGGGAATGCAGACTGGTGCAACCACTGTGGAGAGTTTCCTCTAAAAACTGTATGGAGTTTCCTCTAAAAACTGAAAATGGAACTCCCATTTGACCCAGTAATCCCATTCCTAGAAATATATCCCAAGAAACTAGAAACACCAATCAGAAAGGATATATGCACCCCTATGTTCATAGCAGCGCAATCTACAATAGCTAGAATTTGGAAACAGCCTAGGTGCCCGTCAGCAGATGATTGGATCAAAAAACTATGGTACATCTACACAATGGAATACTATGCTGCCATAAAAAAGAAAGAATTCTCGTCATTTGCAGCAATCTGGATGGAATTGGAGAACATCATGCTGAGTGAAATAAGCCAGTCAACGAAAGAGAAATACCACATGACCTCACTCATTTATGTATAATAAAGAAAATTATAAAATGATGAACAAAAGATAGATATAGAGACAGTAAAGCAACAAGCAGACTGTCAAATTACAGCAGGGAGGGTAGGGAGATCTGGGGGAGATAAGAGATCAACCGAAGGACTTGTATACATGCATATAAGTACAACCAATGGACACAAAACTCCGGGGAGGGAGGGTATGTATGGGAGGGGGGGCAATGTTAAAATATGTACACAGATAATTTAATTTAAAAAAAGGAAAATCTGTAGAAAAATCTCAAAATACTCATGACTGAGCATAAAGTGAAATGGTGCTAAGTCTCCCTTCTGATATTCCTAAAACTTTGTGGACAGTGACTTTCATCTTATCGAAAAGGGGAGTGGTTTGAGAGTGGGTTGGAAGGAAGAGATGTGGACCCAGATTCATTTGGAAGTTGGAATCTGGGAGCGATCTCTGCGGAGTAGCAAGGAGCCTTCTCAAACCTGAGGGCATCTTTGACTGCAAGGGGTCCTGGAGTCTGGGTCAACCCAGCTCCTATGCTCACCCTGTGGCCCTGCTGCATGTGTGAAGAGGGATGAGGCACCTGTGCCTCCTGCAGGGGCATGGAGTTGAGGACCCCATCAGTTGGTTTCTCTTTGTTCTCCTTTGTGAAGCTCTTTAAAGACAGTTCCCAGTCACCAGGGGAAAGCCTCAGAGCTCTGTTTTGCTGCTTCTCTGCCCCTGTGACCCTCCATTCCAGACACACGCATGTGCGCACGCGCAAACACACACACACACACACACACACACACACACACACACAGTGTGATCTGCTGACACCTCTACTGGTGAGGAACAGGCATGACAGCCTGAGGATCTAGGATTCCCATTGGCACAAATAAGGGACCCCTCTGGAAGCCCATCTACTGCCTTCATCTGCCTGCCCTGTCCTGGAGTGTGACCATGACAGGACTGCTAGATTATCTGAGACCCAGGAACCTTTTTCTCTCCCAGGGGTATGGGAGCTGCACAGGGATGGCTCACAGAGGTGGCCTAGCCAGGACTGGTCTGACTCTGGCCACATTATTTTATCTGAGGCCATATTTTTGAAACTAGCTGGCAACGTTGGGGACAATGGTTGAAACAACACCTGCACAGTCTGAAAAAGCTCTCACTGCCGGGTCTCCGAAGCAAGAACACTAATTACTGGGAACACAGCAAGAAAATATCTTGCACTGACAAATGCCTCATGGCAAGTGAGCTGCCTGGGGGGCTAGATGTGGGTGCCTGATTACAGGGTGTCAGTTCTATTGGGTAGTTACCTCAGTACCTGGGATTATCATGCCTCATTCCCCTTATAACAGCTATGCAAAGAGTCCTGTGGGTCACTGTCTGCAGACCCCTCTTCTCAGTGAAATACCTGATCTGTACACAGTGGCACCAACACACCTCTCTCCCCAGCACCTTAGAACTTCTGGTTGCAGCCAAGATCCCGGGTTTGAGGAGACAGACCTGGGCTCAGACTCAACCCATCGTTCTTAACTCTTCCTGGATGAGTCATTATGCCTGTCAGGGCCCTTCTCTCTCCTTCTGCACAATGGGTTATGCAGCAACTGCTTTTTAGGGCTGTTCAGGCTCCTGTGGGGAGTAGCTGTGAAGTAGGAGGAGGACTGTCATGTGTAGGTAGTGCCTCCAACCTCTTTTTCTTTCCAGTTGTCTCCTTTGTGTATGCTTTTCTTTTAATCCCACCCAAGGTCATCGCATCTACTCTCTCTTTCTGTGTGTGTGTGTGTGTGTGTGTGTGTGTGTGTGTGTAAGCATGTCAGTGCTCCCTTCCTGGGTTCCAGTACATAACAAGCCCCACATAGGGAGGAATAGGCAGCAGCTTCGTAATCTGTCAGGATTTCCAATTTTCAAACCAACTCTGTGGAAGGGGGTTAGGGGAAGCCTCGAACTAGAAGTTCTAATCATTTCTGAACTCTGGACTCTGAATGTCATGTACATTGAGCAGCAACTTCCTGTCTATGGGCCCCAGCTCCCCTATTATCCAATGAGGGTGTGACTCAGAACTGCTTAAGTGTGAGCTCAGTATAAAGGGAGCCCAGATCTCTCCACCCTGGGTGGGCTGTGGACAGAGGTGCACATCTGTGGTTCCAAATCTGGGCTCCTTTTCAGGCAAATTCTGGCCAATGCCAGTCTCGGCTGCCGAATGTTCACCTTCTCTTCATACCATTTCCATGTCTGTACATGATCACTCTCAGAGCCTCTGAGCAAACCTGGTTACAGCTAGGACCCCAACTCTGAGGATACACAGCTCGGTTTATCTCAGGCTCTGCATTCTGACCTTCTGTGATCCTGGGCAAGGCATAGATCTCTCAAGTCACCGGTTCTCTCCTCAGTGACTCCACATGGTCTTCAACTTCCTTGTGTTATTTGAATGTGTGCCCTCTTCTTAAGTGTGGGTGTCATTAGTGACTTCATACAAGATGGCAAAGGAATCCAACTCCCATGATTTGGTTACAAAATGTCAGTGCCTAACCCAGACAGAGTGGCTCAGGCATTGTCCTATGCACTGGAAGATTGCTGGTTTGATTCTTGGTCAGGGCACATACATAGGTTGTGGTTTTGATCCCCACAGGTGGAGGGTGTACATGAGGCAACCAACCAATGCTTCTCTCTCACATTGGTCTCTCTTTCTCTCTCTCTCTCTCTCTCTCTCTCTCTCTCTCTCTCTCTCTCTCTCTCCATTTATTTTAAAAGTTTTGTTTTATTTTTTTTAAATCACGGCCTATTCACTTGATCACTCTGACCTGTGTTATCTCTGTGACTCTCAAAGGAAAAACAGCCAGTCTAGTCAAGCACTGGATAATGAGCACTGCTGAAGGAAAGCAATCCCAGTTTGGGGATTTATCTTAAACTCTACCAAGACAGAAACATATATGTGTGTATGTATAAGATGTTTATCAGGGCCTTGTTAACACACACACACAGCAACTTAAACTCCCTCCATTAGAGATACAAGAAAAGTGCACACTACATACAATTAAGGGCACACAGTGAAGCCATTCTAAGTCAGTATGTATTCCACTTCTATGTGTGTTCATGATCATTGTTATGTTAAAAAAAAAATTCTTCTTACCTAGTAAAATAGAAAAAAATGAATCACAGTTGGCCTTCTCGCTCCTAAGTACAAGTGCCCCACCTTGCAGGCCTGCTTGCCCCAGCTGCCCCTCCCCCACTGGCCTTCTCTCCCCAACTGCCTCTCCCCCGCCAGCCTGCTCACCCCCAACTCCCCCCCTGCCAGGCTGATCTCCCCCAACTGACCCCCCAGCCTGCCTTCTCAAACCTAACTGCACCCCACTTCCCATTGCCAGCCTAATCACCCCCAACTGCTCCCACTGCCGGCCTACTCACACCCAAATGCCGGCCTGATTGCATCCAAGTGCCACCCCTGCTGGCCTGCTCATCCCCAACTGGCCATCCCTGTTGGTCTGCTCGCCTCAACTGTCCCCTGTGCCAGCCTGATCACCCCCAATTGCCTGCCCCTCCTGGCCTGATCACCCCTAATGGCCACTGCCTCACCCTGCCACCATGGTTTTGTCTGGAAGGAAGTCCGGAAGGTCTCTCAGAAGGTCTCCCGGTCTAATTAGCATATTACCCTTAGTATAGATAGAAGGATAGCAATAACAATCTTTTGGATTCACACTTTTAAATGACACTATTATGTTGCTAAAATTCAGTCAAATTGTAGCATGTCTCTGTGGGTCATTCAGAAAAAGAGCAACTGACCCAATTACCAAGGACATTGTGCTGCTGATACATGATGAAGGGGAGGAAGGGGGACCATGTCTAAAACTATGTCTGGGATGCCTTTTTCTAGTCTTCTTTTTAAAAAAATTATCTTTATTGTATATAATGAGAATTATATTATCTCACTCATATGTGGAATCTAATGAACAAAATAAACTGATAAACAAAATAGATTCTGAGACATAGAAGAAGCATAGGGCAAACTGTTGAACCTCAGAAGGAAGGCAGGGGAGAGTGGGTGAGTGGGAAAAGACCAACCAAAGAACTTGTATGCATGTATGTATAACCCATGGACACAGACAATAAAGTGGTGAAAACTGGGAGCAGGGGGTGAGGGAAGGCTATAACAGCTCAAGGAGGGAAAAGGGAGGAGGACATACATAATACTTTTAACTATAAAGATTTTAAAAATAATTTTAAAAAACAAAAGTAAATAAAATAAAATAATTCACACATAACTTTTCTAATCATTATCCCGGGGCCTTATTTTTTTTTTAATTAATCTCTTTATTGAATAAGGTATCACATATTTGTCCTCATCCCCCATTCCAATCCCCCCCCCACTCCTGCCCCTACCCCCTTATTGTCCTTGACTACTGGTTAGGCTCATATGTATGTACATAAGTCCTTTGGTTGATCTCTCCCTTTTATCCCCAAGCTCCCTTTGAGGTTCAACAGTCTGACCCATGGCTCCTTATCTCTGGGTCTGTTCCTGTTCATCAGTGTATGTTGTTCACCATTTCCAGGGTGTGGCTCTGCCAGGCACCACTGGATTGTGAGTGAGATCATGTCCTACTGGAAATATAAGAATCAAAAATGAGTGAGATCATGTCCTACTGGAAATATAAGAATCAAAAATGAGACAAGCAATAATCATTACGCTGAAAGGCATATGAATCAGTCTGTAGTGAGCTTCTACTCCAACCATGAAAACAGAAGAGAAGCAGTCCAGAGATGGAAGTTGCTGATGACACCTTACTATAATAGCAGTCAGCAGCTGTGTATCACTGCAGGTTGCCCAGGACCAAACCAGAGAGGGTTGGACCTGCATTACCATCATTTGCCCACCATCCAGAACTGAAATATCATTGCTGACAAGTACACATAAGAACTGTTTGACATTGAAATTGAGTCTCAAAAGAACTGGTGGCCCAGAGCCTTACTTTTGAACACCATCATTTTCTACCTAAAATATTATCATGCTTTCCTAACTGCTTGACTACTGGTTTCCTCCCCATTAGTCCATTTTGAGGCACTCTAGCCCAGGAAATTATTAGTTTTAAAAGGAATTTTTTCACCACTCAAATTCTACACTGTTAGGTTATTTCTATGGTAAATATATTTGCAAAATTAAATGAAAAGTGTGAAAATACTTTTAAATAGCATCTTGTCAACACAAATATAAAGTGAATTACCAGCTTTTTAACTCTCTGGATCAGGGGTCCTCAAACTTTTTAAAGTGGGGGCCAGATCACGGTCCCTCAGAGAGCTGGAGGGCCAGACTATATGAACTACTAATTCCTACTGTAACACCTCAGCTGAGCTCACTGCCCAAAAAACCTGGTGGGCCGGATCAGACTCCTCTGCGGGCCGCATGTGGCCCGCGGGCCGTAGTTTGAAGACCCCTGCTCTGGATAATTTAGCAAAGACCATAAATTTGAAGAATGAAAAGAAATACAGGGGGAAACACACATTTTTATTCTTGTTTTACATAAAGGGAACCCAAGTTACTGTTTTGTTCTTGACTCTATAGAGAAATGAAGGTTTAAGTATGTCATTCTACTATTTAACTAGGTATCTACTAAGAAAAATTTTAAAAGTAGGAGTTACTATATCAAATCAAATAAACTGTAGTCTATTATAGAAAGAGAAGTAGACCTTGTTATTTTTAGTTTAAAAGAAAAAATCAACCAGGGTCAGATAACTTAATTTAATGCTAATTAGAAAGGAAAAATGAGTGAAATTCCAAGGCACTTACAACTATCAAAGAAAGAGAACAGACTGAAAACTGTCAGAGGGATGAGGGCTGCAGAACAGGTGAAAGGGTAAAGGAAGCCCTGGGTGGTGTGGCTCAGTTGTTTGGGCATCACAAATGCACCTGAAGGTTGCTGGATGGATTCCAGATCAGGGCACCTAAATGGATAGCTAGATCGATTCCCAGTAGAGTGTACAGGTGGTGGCTACTGATACTTGACTCACATCACACTGATCTCTCTCTCTCTCTCTCTCTCTCTCTCTCTCTCTCTCTCTCTCTCTCTCTCTCTTGTGTGTGTGTGTGTGTGTGTGTGTGTGTGTGTGTGTGTGTCTCCTTTGTGCACACTCACCCTCTCTCTCAAAACCAGTAAAAATATTTTTTTAAGGTGAAGGGATCAAGAAACAAACCAACTAATCAACAAACAAAAATAGACCTCATAGACACAGATTATGAGCATGGTGATTACCAGAAGGGAAGGGAACTGGGAAAAGACAGTAAAGGGTATAATGGGGACAAATGATGATGGAAGGGCACTTGACTTAAGGTGAAGAACCAAAATATAATATACAAATTATATATTATAGAATTAAACCCCTAAAATCTATATAATTTTATTAAGCAAGGCCACTCCAATAAATTCAATTTATAAAAATCTAAAACATTTCTCTTTAAAAAAAAAAAAGAAGAAGAAGAAGTAAGCCATCTTATAAATGTATTTGATGAACTTGAAAAATTTTTAAAGGGATATATATTTTATTTTATTTTCTATTTAATTTGTGAGCTATTAAAACCTGCTTCAAGTAACTAATACAAGGGATCCATGGATTGGAAGATATCCTTTGTGCCACAGATGTGTAAAATGGTGGATCCAAGTTTCTATGTTCACCTCCAGCCCCTCTGCTCTCCCTCTATTCATGTATAAATGTTTATCTTTGCAAAGTATCTTTTGACCTTAGATGTGATGCATTGGAGACATCTGTCTAACATGTTGAGCCATCTTGGTGCTATGAAACTTTGGGCAGCAAGTGGTCTGCTCATAAGACTGTGGAAATTCACTACCACCTGAGATACCTGATGACAGGCACTGTCAGATAGAGCAGAACCAGACTGACTGTCTTTGCACATTTCTCCTTAGAGGTGTATGTCTGTCAGAGGTTTGTATCCCCTCCCTCACAGTGTGTCTCCCAAGATAGAAACCCTGCATGTCTCTTTTATATTATACTCATTCAGGGTGAAAAAGTTAACTTCAAATTCTGAAAGCATTGTTTGGTCTGAGCCCTTGGGTTTGATGAGGCTGCCAGCTCAAGAGTGGATGCCTCTGGTCTTGGGATATGGTGAGAGTGTGTGCGGGGCCATTTCAATGAGTCCTTTGCATACCCTTCTGTATACAGAGCTAAGATATGGTTATTCACTGCCTGTCACTGCCCCAAACAAAAACATCCACTGTTATGTGCCCCTGGAGACAGGCCACCCCAGTGGTTACAATGGAACAACTTAGCCATAAACCTGACTAGTCAATGAGTCTGTGTTGGTCACTGAGAATGAGTGAGGAGAACAAGACTGTGCGATGGCCACCTGTGGAGATGTCACCTTATACAGGAGCACAGCCCTGATACCCTCTCCCAGCAACACCCACACACTGCAGCACTGAGCTGGAAAGATGGAAACCTCTTGTTCATGGCAATTATTTCTTGGTAGAAGGAGTGAGTATATCTTCTTTTGGTCACATTTAAATGCTTATTTAACTAATAAACATTATTCTTTCTGCCCAGTCCATGTGACTAGTGGTTTTGTGTTGCCCTATGAACCAAAAAAATCCCAGTTTGACTCCTGGTTAGGGCACATGGTTAGGTTGCTGGCTGAATCCCCATAGGGGACACGCAGGAGGCAGCCATGGAATGGTTTTCTCTCATCTATGTTCCTATCTCTTCATCTCTCTTCCTTTCTCTGTCTCTAAAGGCAATAAAACCATATTTAAAAAAAAATTTTCTAGCCAAAACCGGTTTGGCTCAGTGGCAGAGCGTTGGTCTGCGGACTGAAAGGTCCCAGGTTCAATTCCGGTCAAGGGCATGTACCTTGGTGGTGGGCACATCCCCGGTAGGGGCTGTGCAAGAGGCAGCTGGTCGATATTACTCTTCTCATTGATGTTTCTAGCTCTCTATCCCTCTCCCTTCCTCTTTGTAAAAAATCAATAAAATATATTAAAAAAAATTTTCTAAAACCTTAAAAAATCATACATCTTATTACTTAATATATTATGATAAAGAGTAACATCTGCCTTTAATATCTCTATATTATGCATAGTAGAACAAAATACTACTCACAAATAAACACTGCCTGTCCAGGAAAAGAAAGATGTTATTTATAGGTGTCTCAGAGACCCAGACATTTCCCTATGGTTTCGAACATCATGTCGTAATTTTCAAAGTGTTCTATACCCCAAAGTAGTACAAATATTTATTATTGAGGCTTCTTTTTATACACAATGTTTGCCTCTTAGGGATTTTCTCTCTTAATACAAATTGTTTTCATTCCCACCAAATTACAATCAGTCTTCTCATGTGATTCATTACATATTCAGACAGGAAATGCCTCATGTGCTTCTGTGAAAACCCACAAAAGGTAAATCCATGGGGACACTTAGGGATGAGGGACTGTCAGGGGCCTACAGGGAGGGCGAGCAATGACTGGCTACCACCTGGATTGGTCTGGATGAAATATTCTGGGGAGGATTGTGATGTGATGCAATGCGATGTGATGTGATGGTTGCCAAAAATTGTGAATGCACTTAATGATGTTGAAATTGGCACTTCAAAAGATCATAGAATTAAATTTTATACAATTTAAGTTAAACTTATTTTAATAGTATTTTATTAAATTTTATTCAAAATACATTTGATTTTACTCAATAGTATAGGAAAAAACAAATTCAACCGGGACCGGTTTGGCTCATTGGATAGAGCGTCGGCTTGGGGACTGAAGGGCCCCGGGTTCGATTCCGGTCAAGGGCATGTACCTTGGTTGTGGGCATATCCCCAGTAGGGGTATGCAAGAGGCATCTGATCGATGACTCTCTCTCACTGATGTTTCGAACACTATCTCTCTCCCTTCCACTCTGTACAAAAATCAATAAAATATATTTTTTTTAAAAAAGAAAAAAAAATTCAAAGTATATGTAACATAAACACAAACATTTTGAAAACTGCTAATATTGGGGAAGGGAAGCCTTCTCTGCCATATCAGCTGACACAGGCTGCCAACCAGGGCCTATGACCATAGTCCTTGCAGGACCTGAGGTGAGTTGCTCACAAGCTGCAGGTGGTTACACATCTGGAAGTTCAGTAACAGCTGTGCCTGATCTCAGAAGAGGTCACCAGAGGTGGCGTTGCCTTTTTAGGTGTTTCTTCATCTTGCTCTGGAGCTGCTTCTGTAGATCCAAAAAGACAACATGTTACACCATGACTGCCTTTGTGTGCCTTCCAAGGAAGGGAACCTCTCATCTCCATCACTAAATTCCCAGTTCAAGACCCTTCCCCAGGAAGTCCTCCAGACAGCAGGCTATGAGCAATGACTTGTTGCCTTGTTGCCTTCTCTCTTGATGGAGTGGGGGTACTTCCAGGAGAAGGTCAGTGCCAGGTTGGTCTTCATTGGTCCCCTCGGGGGCAGCATAATCACATCAGAGGTCAGGACACACTTTGAGTCCTTAATCTTCACAGCAATCACAAAGGAGGTGAGCTCTTTGGCCAGCACCTTGAGAATCAGCAGCTTGGTCAAGGTGAGGCTATGTAGCCTGGGCACGGAGGTAGGGCTGGAGTAGTGGCCCTCATAGGTTGCAAAGAGGTTCATGGGCACCTGTGTGTTGCAGGCAGCTGGCATGCTGTCTAGGCCAGTGGGTGGTGATGAAGCTGTAGCTGCAGAC
The DNA here is from genome assembly GCF_964339955.1 of Pipistrellus hanaki. Lineage (NCBI taxonomy): Eukaryota > Metazoa > Chordata > Mammalia > Chiroptera > Vespertilionidae > Pipistrellus > Pipistrellus hanaki. The sequence continues at coordinate 45,550,423 of NC_140518.1, forward strand.
TCCGTAGTAGTCTTACTGTATTTTCCGGCATAGAAGACAACCCCCTAATTTTACAGTTAAAACATAGGTTTAGGCCTATATTCGCTGTATAAGACTACCCCCCACTTCAAAGAAAAGACTTACTTTGCCGTCAAGATCTGCAGGTAATTTTTGTGCAATTTTGGTCTTTGGCCCCCGATTTTCGGTTGACTTTTTTTTGTTTCAAATGTCGTCTTATACGCCGGAAAATACGGAGGGGGCACAAGCCATCAGGGCAACTCATAAACTTCCAGGTGGATTGGGGGTTGCAACTCAGTCTGAACCCCCAGCCACTCAGTGATTGGTGGTAAAAGGTGGGGCAGGAGTGACCATAGGAACCACATGCTAAACTGGCCGCCACACAAAGTCATAGAACTAAGCGATCACAAAAGATAGTCTGAAATTAAAAATATGGTGGGCAGTCACATCCTAGGCCTGCATCTTCCCTGACAAGGGTCAATCTTTACCTTAACTGAGCCTATTGTCTTTTTACATCTAGAATAATATATCCTTGTAATGTCAACGTAATTTTCCTTTATCCAGACCCCTCAAAGCTCAGGCACTGCTCTGCTCTCTGCAGAGATTGCACATCCCCTCTTGTTATTGGGTTTGTTGTTGACTGTTAACTACCCTACACATACCCAAGTGAAAGAAGTACGTGTCTACTATTTTAACTTTTATACAACCTCATAGTTTTTCACACTTTGCTTTCTCCTGGCTCCTTAAATCTATCATCAATGGATTTCATGAGACCCACGTAGGTCTCCTATTTGAATTTTAATCTATAAGGTGCAAAGCTGCTATTCTCCAGAGCATTATCTCCATCCGTTGATATTTTGTTTCCTGACAAAATTGATGATTCTCTGCCCAAGTGACCCTCCCCTCCTGGCAATTGGTGACACTTTGGCTCAAATAAAATCACAAAAATTCTTCACGGGTTTTAAAATTTCTTACATTGACATGAAAAAAGATACTTGACAGGAAAAGTAGAATTGTGAGGAATGATGAAACACATTAGTACCTTAGATGATTTCTTATCATGGACAGCACCTCCCTATATTAACATCAGTTCTGGGATTTCTGACAAAACATCTCATTCTAAGATGGAAACACAGAGGCTTTTCTTGGAGTGGTAGGGTCTGGATATTAGGACAATAGGGTGTTCAAGGCAGCACCACTGACATGGCAACAGGAGGGGATCAAGTCCAGGTCCCACAGCAGTTAAGAGATGGATCACCAACCCTGATAGCAGGTCCCCCTCCTTGTATGTTGTGCAGCCCACAAGGCCCCAGCTCCTGACCAGGAGGGACCACAGAGATGTGGTCCTCAGGGCAGCAAATAGCAAAGCAACAGACTTGGTACCTTGAGCCTCTTGTCCGTTTGGGAAAAGCATCCTTAATAATCACGATGATGTGGAAGAGTGGGCAAAGGTGTGTAAGGATTGTCAGGAAAACATGGACACGTGGAGATGAGCATTAGAAAGGGAAAGTCTGTAGGAATATGCAAAAATACTCATGACTGAGCTTGACGTGAAATGGTACAAAGTCTCCCTTCTCATATTCCTAACACTTTGTGGGCAGTGACTTTGCATCTCTTCTGAAAGGGGCTGGACAGTGAGAGTAGGTTGGGAGGAGGAGATGGAAATTGGAGTCTGGGAGGGATCTCAAAGGAATAACAGGGCAGCTTCTGGAATCCAGGGCTCTCTTAAACTATATGGGATCCTGGAGTCTGGGTCACCTCAGCACCTACACTTACCCTGTGGCCTTGCTGCATGCTGGAGAATAGATGGGGCACCTACGCCTTCTGCAGGGACATGGAGTTAAGGACCCCATCTGTCATCTCCTCTCTGTTCTCTTGTGCGGAGCTCTGTAAAGACAGTTCCCAGTCACCAGGCTGAAAGCCTCAGAGCCCTGTTTTGCCAGTTATCTGCCCATGTGACCTTCCACTCCAGACATACACACACAGTGTGATCCACTCAGGCTTCCATTGTGGAGGAAAAGGTGTGACAGCCTGGGGGCCTAGGATTTCCATTGGCACAGATAAGGGTCCCCTCTGGAAGCCATGTGTCTGCCCTGTCCTGGGGTGTGAGCATGACAGGACTGCCAAGTTATCTGAGACTCAGCAACCTCTTTCTGTCCCAGAGGTATGTGGGCTGCACAGGGATGGCACACAGAGGTGGCCTAGCCAGGATTGGTCTGACCCAGGCCACCTTGTGTTATCTGAGGCTATATTCTAGAAAATGGCCAGCAACATTGGGGATGAGGGTTGAACTAATATTTGCACCTTCTGGAAAAGCTCTCACTGCGGGGTCTCCGAAGCAAGAGCACCAATCACTGGGAACACAGCAAGAGAACATCTTGCATTGGCAAATGCCTCCTGGTAAGTGAGCTGCTTGTTGGGCTGTTGCCAGATGTGGGTGCCTGGTTATAGGGGTCCCAAGTTCTTTTGGGAAGTGACTTCAGTTCCTGGGATTGTCTTCCCTGAAGCCTGTCATCTCATGACAGCCATGCCAATAGCCCTGTGGGTGCCATCTGCAGATCCCTCTTCCCCATGAAACACCTTATCTGTACACAATGGCCCCAACACACCTTTCTCCCTAGCAACTTAGAATTCCTGGCTTCAGCCAAGATCCAGGATTTGAGGAGACAGACCTGAGCTCAGACTCAACCCCTCATTCTTACTTCTTCTTGATCCTGGATAAGTCATTGTGCCTATCGGAGCCCTTCTCTCTCCTGTCTGCACAATGGGTTATTGCAGCAAGTGCTTCTTGTGGGGAATAGTTGAAAATTAGGAAAGGACTGTCACAATGCAGATAGTGCCCCAACCTCTTTTTCCTTCTTTCTGTCACCTCCTCTGAGTCTGCTTTTCTTCTAATCCTACCCAAGGTCATAACTGAGAGAGATTGGGGAGGAGGGGGTTAATTTATGCTGGATTATAGAAAAATCCCCCCAAATTTCCACAGCATGTCATTATATATTTTTCCACATACCAGTGCTAATGCAGGGGGAAGATGCTTAGATAGGAGAAATGCATCTTTCTGTGGGCACTCAGAAACCCATCAGGGGTCTTCTTTATCCCTAGCACCTCACCCCCATGAACTTCCATCAGGTTGAGGAGACAGGTCACAGAGAAGTGCATGCTGGGGAATTGTATCCACCAGGTCTGCCATGGTTTTCATGAGTCCCTGTCCTCTCCCACTGATAGCAGCAACTCACAGGGCAGCGAGGTGGGTTGAGATGTGCCATTCAGCTGTGTGCCCCAAGTTGGGTGAAAGGATTTGATGAACAATTAAATTTCTCTGCCACAGTGAGTAACTCTTTTAGAATTAAGGTGCTGTTCATGTCTTTACTGAGGGTTCACTGTATGCCAAGCGCTGTGCTAAAAGCTGGATGGAGATCTGATTGAGCAGGATCTTGGCCTAGAATAAGCTTTTGATCTAAAGAAGGAGGTAAGATACAAGGTGCCAGCATTTTAAGGGAAAAGAATAGGGTGTGCATGCTCTGGAAGGTTAGTGAATGATTCCACATATGGAAGCTACCTGGAGCTCATAGCAGTTGAACTGTATTTTCAGAGGCAAATAAGAAGTGGTTGGCCAAGCGGTGGGCAACAGGTCAGTTACATATGGTGTATCATAAGAGGTGCTATGCAGCCATGCAATCATAAGTCAAAATTATTAAAGTGCAGGGACAATATTCATGTTAAATGAATGGGGACTGGAAATATGAGGTGACCCCATATTTGGAATAACATTTTGTTTAAATATAGATGAAAGTTTACAAATAGGTTGAGGGTAGTGTTCTAATCTTCTAATCAGTTTATTGTTTAATCAGAAGGCTTCCATCAACATGCTTTGGTTTATGTACTATTCATTTCAACCAGACATATGGCGCTGTGATATAGGCTCATTATCGCAAACTTCCCTGCCCCTGCCCTGGAGTCCAAGGACTGGGACCTTGTCTGGCTTTTCTGTCCTGGAACCCAGGGCCTGATTCAGGAGCTCAATGCAGACTCTCTGAAATGCCAGACCTGAGACAAAGTCTGTGTCTTCCTAGTATGAAATGACAGAACAATGACTTCTACTAGAAGGCACTCCAAAATATTGACCCTGACCAATATTATTTTTGTCTAAAGGCAAACCCAGGCAAAGGCTCAGTTTGATGTTTGCTTTCAATGCTGATAGAACCATGAGCCCCACAACAGGTGTGCCATTTCTCACTTGTCCACCGCAGGGCAGTGCATTTGCAGCTTATGACAATAACCTTGACTCAGTTCCAACTTTGACAAGATGGCCTTCTTTGGAAGGTGCTTCACGAATGTCAAGGATTTCTCTAAGGAATATTCATTTGATTTTTTTTCTTCAATTTAATTTGGAAGCTAGTGTAAATCCCCTCTAAGTAGCAAAAATAAGATGATCCACTGCCTTGCAGCTGGCACTTGTGACACAGACATGTAAAATCATGTGTCCCACCTTATGTGCATACCTCTGTCCCTACCTCTCTCCCTCCAGCCATGTATAAGATCTTTCTCTGTAAAGTGTCTTTGACCTTACGTGTGATGTTTTAGATATATCTGTCAATTGTGTACCCCCATCTTGGTGATAGGGATCTTTGGGTAGCAAGTGGTTCACCCATAAGATCTTGAAACAGACTCTGAAACCTGGGAGTCCTGAGGACGGTGGCAGGCAGAATTCAGCAGAATCAGGCTGGCTGCTTGCACATCTCTGGTTAGAGGGGTGTGATTGTGGGAGGTCCGTACCCTCTGTAAGTGTGTCTTCTGAGATAGGAACCTGCAGGTCAGTTTTTCACCAGTACAACCCCCTAGGTTTTTCAGGGGCAAAGCAGGCATCTTAGTATTTATGGGAAGAAATACTTGTGTGATTGAAGGGGCTTCACCACCAGTTTCAGCAACTGTCCCATAATATGAAGTCTCTGATTGTTATCATCATCCTGCCCACCCACCCTCAGCTCAGCCCCTGCTCTGTCCACAGAGAAAAGAGGCTGTTCAGACTTGGCCCCTCTCCCTCCCTATTAGAACCTGAAATTCTGCTCACTGTCAACTTCCCGGTTTGCCCCTTTCATGACTCAGAGGAACTGGGCTCATTCACCCTGTCACCTTAGCCTTAGATGTGGCGCTGTTCTGAGAAAATGACTTGTCCCATATCTTTGAGGAAAGGGACAAGAGTGAAGACATGTTCAGTGTTCTGAGTTTCTTCCCTTGGACTGCCACAATCAGAGCCATGGGGAGGCACCCTTTTGGAAACACCAATGAGCCTAGCTCAACCTGAGGCCTCCTGAGACCCCTGATATCAGTAAAGTGTCTCCTCTCCCAGATATGGCCTCTTTGCTGCTTTTCTTTGCCTACATATGCTTTCAAAACTGCCACTTCTTGGTGAATCTAATTGTGTGATTTACAGGGGGGGGGGGGGGGGCGTTACCCAGAAAGATGCCAGCAGGGTCCCCTCCCTCTGGCCTCCAGCATTAAGTGACCCTCTCTCTCAGCATGGCCTTTTGTCCACAGCTGTCCCTGCTCCCTAGTACAGCCAAAGTGCCAGATCCCAGGGGTGAGCAGGACAAAGCATTCTGCTCGCCCCAGGCATGCTTTTCCTTCTCATCTGGATCTGCATCTGAGAATCAAGTGTCTTCAGTGAGTGAGCAGGAGACACGTGGGCATTGTAAATGAGGCACTCAGCTGTGCAGAGAGGCATGAATCCCTAGTCCTGTGTCCTGGGCTCCTGAGCTGTGTTCTCTCAGTGTGCATCTGTGTGTATTTAAGGCTGTTTGGCTATCTCATTGGGATGAGAGTCACCCTGTGAGCTGAGCTGATCTTCACAATGGTTTGTTAAAAGCCAGGAGCTGGGGATTTGGGGGAACCACTTGGTGATAGTGCTCCAGGTGTGAGGAGTAAAGGCTGGCCTGGATTCCAGACAACCTCGGGTTTCCCACTGAACAGACAGGACTGAAGAGCAGGGAGGAGAGGGCACTAAGGAAGAGTGGAAGAGCTCATGCTGAGCATCCTAAATGACCTATCACTTCATCTGTCATCATAAGGGTTATGTCATTGCCCTTGGGCTTTTCAAGATCATAAAGGGTGCTCAGAACTGAGGATTTCAGAAACAAGCAGGACACAGGGGCTACCTGAGAAGCACTGGCTCTCCCCTCAGGTGGGGGTGTCTCCATAGTGCCAGCAGGCCAGTCGGCACTCACCTGTATACACAGGGCCACCTCCAAACATGTTTCTGTTGCTTCAGGACTCCCCTCCTTGAAATCTCATCATTCTGGTGGGTCACTCCAAACTCCTGCCACAGTCTCCTACTAACCCTCAATCAGGCCATATTCTTTAGGGACAAATTAGGCAACTGTCTCCAAACTCTCCTTTTGTCCCACCTGCAGGAAACTCGGTACGTGCCCATGAGGTTGTCTCCTCCACCTCCACCTCCCACCGCACTGTTTCATTAGCATCTCAGTGCTGAGACCATCACCTCCCTCCACTTCAGGGACATCCTGTCCTCACCATACTCTGCAGCTTGCCATCATTTAGGACATGTCTGACTTCTCCCCGCCTATGTCTCATTCTCCCCTTACTTTTGCCTATTCCTTTTCCTTTCTCATTCCACCTGCTCTTAAACTCAGGAGGAACTGCTTCACCAGGACTGCTCGTCACTGCCTGGAACCATCATGCCAGGGCTCCCAGAGCTGGTGACTGACTTGCTCTCTGCTCAGCCATCCCTGTTCCTGTCCTGGGAACCAACCTCCTGATGATCCCAGTACTTGCAACCCCACTCCCCACATCCCTGATTGTATCCTGACTCTATTCTGTTTTTTTTTCTAATTCTTCCCTCTGCCTGAAATGTCTCTCAATACCTGGCTTGCCTGGTTGATATCCTATATCTCCACAGACTAGAAATGACAAGTTCTCTTTAGGGACCCTCTTTGGAAGTGGACACACAATACTTCTCCATAAAGAAATTTCCTCTTCCTGTCACCCTAAGTCCACTTGGGAACCACATGACATCATTGTCCTCATATATATGTATTCCAATGAGAAAGTTGATGGAAAAGACTTTAGCATCACTTGTCTCTAGTACTTAGCAGTTCCAGCACACAGGACTTACTCTAAAACCATTTTTGTTAAAATGTATTTGTTCAAATTATGGTCCATCCCATCTACTGTTACCAGCAATCCTAAATGTAAAAAGGCCCCTGGCCTCTCAGGTAGACCTAGCCTCCTTTACCTCTCCTGCCTTTGTTTAATCTCACAATCCTTTTCACAATTTCCATGGAGCGTGAAAAAGCAGGATACAGTGGGTAGACAAATCCTTATTCATCTTCTGGTATGCTTTAGAAAACACATCCTAAAGAGCCTTTGAGTATGATCCCCAGAAAGGCTCGTGTTCTCCATGCTTATGATATCAGGTCAACCATAGGACACATCACCTCCAACTAGAATTTTCTTAATGCTCATGTCAGCTGAAAGAGGTGCTCATTTTGAGGGCATGGACTGTGTGCCTAGTCCAAAGCTTATTTCCATTTTTTCCTGAGACGTTGCAGCTTTTTCCAGGACATGGTGCCTAGAAGGGTGTTAGTCCCTTCTCTCCAGGTATGGAGCGCTGAAGAGGACTGGTGTAAAGGGAGAAGCCAGGCTGTCTCCACAACATTGTTCAGCATTAAGGCTTGAGAAAGAATTGCTGCTGGGCTCTGTGAGATGGAAGAGCCTCAGGAAAAAGCCCACCTTTTTCAACAGAGCTCAGGGCTGAGGGTGGAGAGAGCCTCTGACCCCTCTGACCCTAGAGGAGATTTGGAAATGGTGCTTGGGGAGGAGGTGAGAGTGATCCCTGGGCCCTGGGACATTCCCTGTCCCCTCTTCAGATTTATGGGCCAACAGAGGAGATGCTCAGAATGCTGTTCAGTGCCAGTGGAGCAGGGCGTAGTTTCTGTCCAGGTGTAGGTGGCAGTCAGTGTTGAACTTCTTGCTGCTGGTTAAACCCTACAGCATTCTGCAATGTAGAAGACAGGGGGACACTTAAGACCAGGCTTTGCCCATGTGCCAATGGGAGATGAAGTCAAACAAAACATGGGTCCCCAGGGATATCCCTGACATAAAGGGTCCCTGCTCCAATGCTCATCAGTCAATTTCCACCAAAGTCCCATTGTCCTGGGCCTCAAGAAGTCACATTCCTAGAGCAGATGGCTCTGAAGAGACTAATTATTCCCAACCTATGACTTAAACTAACATCACAGATGCCCAGAAGAAAGAGACTTGCTCAAGACTGTGAAGATTTATAGAGTTAAATTTTATAGGATGTAAATTAAATTTATGTTAATAATATTTCATTACAATCATTACATTTTCTTTAAAATAGACTGTAGGTTACAAAATAGTATGAGAAAAATACAGTGCCATTGTAAGCATATATAAAATAAACAAAAATATTTTTAAATGTATCTAAATGGGGTGTAGGAGACACATTTGTCATGGTAGCTGACTTGCCCTGTGGGCCGAGACTTGGATCCACAGGCCTCCCAGGAGCTGAGGTGAATTGCCCACAAGCTGCAGGTGGGTCGACATCTGGAAGTTCGCTGACAGCTGTGCCTGCAGCCTGCTCTGGCTCTGGAGAGGGCACCAGAGTTGGCATTTCTTCTTCAGGTGTTTCTTGATATTGCTCAGGAGCTGCTTATGTAGATACAAAAAGAGAACATGTTATACCATGACTACCTTTTGTGTGCCTTCCAAGGAAGGGAACCTCCCGTCTCAATCACTGAAGTCTCAGTTCAAGCCCCCACCCTAGGAAGTCTTCCAGACAGCAGACCAAGGGCACTGACCTGTGCACTTTTGTGCTCCTGCCTAAGCTTAGCCTCTGGGAACTCTTCTCTGTGTGGACCATCCCCATCCCATCCCATCCCCAGTCACCAACATCACCCAAATCCACATGAACAGCTCTCTTTGACTCCCTTTTTTTCTAGGGGAAGACCTCAAACATCTGCCATATTGCAGAAATCCCATAATATGTGGGATCCACGGTGTTACCACCTTCTCCAAGACACAGTCCCCATATTCCCCTTAAGGCTCTGATCCAAAGCCCACTCACTTTTTCTGCTGCTCCAGAGATCCACTTTCTGCTTCAAAATATGAGAAAATGCAGCGATACTTCAAGAAAGAAGTCACATTGACTGTCCTGAGGACACTAACTGCCTGAGCATCCTAGTGTGACTGAATCACTCCTGACTAGAAGGAAGCTCTTGGGTGCAGTCCTGGGGGCAGGGAATTTCCTGACTGAATGAGCCCAAACCAACCCAATCTCAGATAGCTGTGTGAAACGGGGATCCCTTGCTTACCCCTAGGATTCCTAATCTGGCTTCACCCAGGACAGGGAACCCTAATGGAATTTCCAGTGTTTTTATCCCAAGAGAAAATAGCTCAGCCTAAGCCCTGAGGAGAATCACAAATAAGGCAGAAGCTTCTTTAAGAAGAAGACAAAATGGCCAATTAGGACAACCACAGCCCCTCCAGCACACCTCTCCAGTGTCCAATTTTGACAGGGCCTTTTTTTCAGGGGAACACCTCCACCCCAATTCCCTACAAAAACCTATGAGGCTGGGCCTCAGTATTTTCCATGGTCAGAGAAACAAACACTCAGAGAGATGCAGTGACCTGAAGACTAACAGCAAGCAGGTGGCAGAGTGACCACTGTGCTGTGGCGGGGCAGGGCTCATCTAGTACATGGTTGGTCCCATCCACGTTGTTTAGTAGCAAATGTTCTGTATGAACACAGAAAGGTGGGTCGGGACCAAGGTGGAGATGCTGCCCAGGAAGCTGGGCACCAAGTATTTGATCAGTTTGCCCACTGTTCCTGGGCAGCCTGCACTGTACATCCTCTATTTGATTTCTGCCTTGTAAGGGTCAAGTGTATTTGGAAGCCCAAGTGAGTGGTGTTGGGGTCAACATGAAGGCCCAGGGCTGGGATGTCAGGTCTACATGTTGGCCTCAGGATGACGCACAGGGAGGCCAGTCCTTGTTCTCTGGCCACCCAGCTCTGAGTGTGGACACAGGGGGAGCCAGCTCCCTGGGAAACAGAGTCCTGGCTCAAGGAATAACAGGTGGAGAAGGTGAGGATAGTTCTCTTTGCATAGGTCAGGGTCCAGAAAAACAGACTTGCTCAAAGTTCTGAGGGCTAATAGGGTTAAATTTTATAGAAACTAAATTAAGGGTATGTTTAGGAGATTTCTATAACTTGTCTCTACAATACACTCTATCTTACTAAATATAATAAAACTTCAGTAAAATTGTAAGGATATATAACAAGAATAAAAAATGTTTAACAATGCATCTAAATGAGGTTGGGGGCGCCCTCTCTGCCATTGCAGGTGACACGCACTGTGGCCCGGAATCTGGCACCACAGGCCTCGCAGGAGCTGGCAGAGTTGCTGAAATGCTGCAGGTGTTTCTTCTGCCTCTTGTAGTTCAGTGAAAGCTGCGCCTGGATCCGGCTCTGGCTCTGGTGTGGCCTCTAGGGTGGAGTTGCCTCTGGAGGGTTTTCCGGCTCTGGAGCTGGTTCTGTAGATCCAAGAGGAGGACATGTTACCACCCTCACTGCCTGCTGAGTGCCTTCCAAAGGTACACTCACCCACACCACCCCCAGAGGCCTCCTCCTCCTCCTGTCTCAGCCTCAGTGGGCTCAGGTGCTCCAGCCTTGACTGGAGGCACTGGGCCTGGTTTGGCAGGTCAGGGTCTGGAAAGTTGAGCTCTATGGAGGCCAACAGCATCATCAGGCTGGGAAATTCTGGAGGTGCTGGTCCAGCCAGATGCCCAGAAGGCAGGAGATGGCCCTGGGAAGAGAGATAGGTGGGAAGCAGAGTATGAGGTGTGCCTTTTCCTCCCAGAGGACCTTTGCCTCCTGCTCCTGCCCATCTAGAAGCCAGAACTACTCCTTGTCCACCTTCATTCTGGCAGTCCTAGAAGAGATGTGCCTGGTCACCCAGAAGGGGCTGGTAGAAAGCACTACTACCTGACAGATCTGGATCAATGAGTGAACCACCTGTCCCCTTGTTCAAAGGAACCTGGTATGGTCTCTCAGTGTCCCTGTTCCCTCCCATTAAACTGAGAGGGCTTCTGTCTACCCTGTTCATGTCACTCATTGGCACAGAGTAGGTGCTTCAGGAATACCGACCAAAGGAGAAACAACGAAGCCCAGGGCCTTCCCATCACCTCGAACTTTGGCTCCTGCACCTACATGCTGGATAATTCACTAGTTCTGCTGTGTGGTTCTTTGCCTCCCACTGAAACTAAACTCCCACAGGGTGGGGTACACCCGCCAAGCCGCCATTGAGGAGGTTCTACCAGATTAGTCAGCAAGGTCTCAGGATAGGGGTGCAGGGAGGGCTGGGCTTAGGATCGAAAGGGTAAAGATTTTCTGAGGGTCTGACTCTCACTGGCCTCCCATTACTCACCCACACCACCCATATCCATATGCACAGCTCTCTGACTCCTGTCCTTTTTTCTAGGAGAAGCCCTCAGACCTCTGCACTCTGGCAGAAATCCCACCATGTGTGGTATCCAGGGTTCTGCCAGCACCTTCAATTCACAGGCCTCATACTCCCCTCATGGCTCTGACCCAAAACTGACTCATGTTTTCTGCTGGAACAGAGCTTCACCTTCCTCTTCACTGTACAGGAAGATGCAGCTATGGGTAGAGGAGGCCAGGACGACGTCACATCAGCTGTTCTGTGGACACTAAGAGCCTTGCAGCCTAGTGGGACTGAATCACTCCCAACTACAAGGAAGCTCTGTAGTGCAGGCTGGGGGTCTGCTCTGTGCACTGGATTATGGCCAGTGCCTAGAGATGTTTCTGTACCTGGCAGGGCTTCTAATATATCTGCTGAATGAATGAGCCCAAACCAGCCCCATCTCAGACACCTGGGTGACCCTAGGGCCACATTCCTCACCCCTGGCCTCTCTGATCTGGATTCACCTCGGATATGGACCACTAATGGGATCTCCAATCTCTTCATGAAAAGAAAAAAGAGCTTAGCCCAAGGCCCCAAAGAGAATCACAAATTTGGCAGAGGCTTCCTCAACTGGAAGAGGAAATGACCAACTGGCTAAATCACAGTCCCTCCAGCAGACCTCTCCCCTGTCTAGGCACACAAAGGACACTTACCTGAAGGACCCCAGGCAGTCCCAACAATAACCCTATGAGCTGGCTCCCGGGTTCACTGAGGGTTCAGAGGAACAGACACTCAGAGAGTGCAGTGACCCATAGGCAAACAGCTAACAGGTGGCCTGGTGACCATGTGCTCTGGAGGGGAGGGGCTCACCTGGTAAATAATTGGTCCCACAGCTGTTGGGTGGTAGCAGACATTCTATAGTAACAGACAGAAGCGAAGGTGGGTTCCTTTCTCAGAAATTCGACCATTTTGTCTCGCCAGTGTGCCAGGAAATGTGCACCATACAGATTTTTGTGTGTGTGTTTTTTTTTCTCTCTCTGTGAGGCTGAACTTCATTGGGAACCCCGAGTATGTAGTGCTGGGGCCAGTTGTCTGGTTGGCAGCTGGCTGCAAAGGTTTGGTTTACTGACCTCCATGTTCTGCTCAGATGCCCACAATCAGAGACCAGCCCTTGACCTCTTGCCACCCGGCTCTGAGGCTGGATACAGGCTGGAGCTGGATCCCAGGGAAGCAGAGTCCTGGCTTCTAGGAAGGGCAGGTGTTCAAGGCCAGAACCTTCTCGCCGGGAATGTTGGGCATCCTGAGGCCAAAACACATCTCCCGTGATTCTCCAGATCAACACTGCCCTCTGGATCCCACCCGCCAGAGCGTCCTGGTTACTGAACAGAGTCCTGAGGAGCTCCAAGTGAGGCTATGAGTGCATTGGAACCCCAAAATGGTTTGCCTTTGGGTTTCTAGGGTCTGTGTCTCTACTAAACTGAACTGTTCACAGAAAAGCAGCTTCTGGGCAAGTCCAAGGCAGGGTGAAGGGCAGGGAAAGGGGGCGGGCTAGAAGGTGGAACTGGAGTGTCCGAAGAGGCAGACGGGGAAGTGCTTGACCTGGGAGGACGACTGGGCTGCCAGCTGGAGGAATGTCACGTCGTTCCACTCCTCATCATCGATGATGACCGGCAGCATGTTCTGCTGGTGCTTGGCCTTGCAAACCAGGCGATGGATGCCATGGATGCACTGGCTTGTGCACTCCACTTCCTCGTCCTTGGCTTTCTTGTGCGCCTTCTTTGTCTTCTGCTTGGTGGCCACTGTCATGGACATGGTGGTTGTTGCTGTGGCCTAACCACCGCTGGGCAGCCTGCTGACCTGGACAGACTGGAAGAAGCACTTGAGTGTGTTTTTGGCGACAAGCGCGTCTTTCTTCTCTGCAACTCTCTAGCTGGTCAGGCACGGGCTTGCTGGGGATCTGCCACTGGCTCTGTGGATCTGGGTCCTCGTCATCCGGTCTGTTGAACCACTCATTCAGGGATGTGTTGCAGCTCTGGTGGCCAGCCTGCCTCCGCTTGGACCTGCTGGAGGGGATGACTAGAGACTTGGTGAAGCACACTATAGATGGCAGCTTCCTGGTGAACCAACCCCTGGCAGAGGATTCTGCCTCCTGGCTGTCCTCCAGCTGTGCCAACTACACCCCAGGGTAGCAAATTCTGTGGGCCACTGAGTCCGTGTCACTATCATTTCACATGCTGTCAAAGTATTGCCTGAGCTGGGGCTTTGGGGTGCTGGGGACACTGATACAGTCCTCCGTGTCTAGGCTACTCTCGCTTGAGTTCTCCATAATGTCATGGTGATGGACCAGGGCCTTCTCCACTTTGGGGACATACTTCACAAGGGTCTGTTCTGAGGACACGACCTTCTCCGACACTTGGGCCATGAGCATAGATACCACGGCTTCCTGGTGGTAATTCTGTTGCAAGGTGGTGAACCTCCTTCTTACTACCAGGTTCCCTTCCTCAAAGTTGTCCTCCTGGGACTGCCTGTCGGCCCCACTGTAGCTGGCTGCCTGCTGAAAGAAAGTGTCAGAGGGGCCGGCAGAGTCTTTAGGTGAGGTCTGGGCTGTGGTGTTGGCCTGCCTGGCACTTGCTTCATAATCGATGGGCCGGCTGGACAAGGCCTTCTGCATCTTGTCCACCTTAGTGGTGCATGTACTGTAGGTCACCAATTTTCAGTCGCTTTGGCTTGGCTGCTTATCTTCCGGGATGCACGTGTTCTCAGGCACCTTGGCCAGACTCAGAGACTCATTTTGGATCCTGGCGCAATGGGAGCCCCATATCTCCATCTGCAAGCTGGAGCCTGACAGGCCCTTGATGCATGGCCTGAGCTAGGGATTAGGGCTGCTGAGGATATTGTGATTGTCCTTCATGTCCGAGTCACTAGACAGGCCTTGGAAGTATGGCTGGAGCTGAGGTGCCGGGGTGCTGAGGATGCTACCATCATCCTCAATGTCTGGGCCATTGTCACTGGGGTTCTCCAGCATGTCATACAGGAGGTCCAGGTCCTCTTCCACTTCCAGGACATGCTCCCCATGATCCTGCTCACGGTCCAAGGCCTCCTCCCACACTTGGACTGTGTGCAGCCATAACAGGACTTTCTCGCGGTAGTTCTCTTGCATGGTCATGGTCCTCCCTGTGACTTCCAGATTCTCTTTCTTGAAGCCATCTTCCTCCTGTTCCTGCCTGTGGGAATCCTTGGAGCTGCCCTCCAGCTTTGAGAAACGGGTCTCACACTTGCATTCAGAGGAGCTGTCTGAGGACTCAGCCTTGGCACTGGTTTGCCTGGTGCTGTCCTGGTGGTCGATGGGTGGCCTGGACAGGGAGGTCATCCGGATCTTCTCCACCTGGCTGGTGGGTGTGCTGTAGGCAGCAAATTCATCATCACTCTCACTTGGCTGCTTGCCTCCCATGGCGCATGCATTCTCTGGCATGTGGGCCAGACTCAGAGGCTCCGTTTGGCTTTGGCTTCTGTCATTATGGCTGCCCCGCATCTCCGACTGCGAGCTGGAGTCTGACATGTCTTCAAAGTATGGCCTGAGTTTGGGCCTAGGGATGCTGAGGACACTCTCATCATCCTCCCTGTCAGACCGACATTCCCTCTCTGACACTTTGGACCTGTGACACAGCGCCAGGACTTTTCGCTTCAAGTCCATTCCTCGTATGGACCGCCGCTGCTTCTTTGGCTTCCCCTTCCCAAAGCCATCCTGTGCAGGACCTGTCTGTGCTTTCTACTGCAGCTGGCCTCCAGCTCAGACAAGGGGCTCTGAGAGTAGTTACCTGCGGACTTGGCCTTCGGCCTGGCCCGCATGGCACTTTCCTCATGTTTGATGGGCTGACTGGACAGGGAGGAGATCCAGACTTCAGCCACCTTGGTGGAGGACTCCTTGACGGTGCTGTAGAGGCTCAGCATCTGGCCGCACTTGGAGTTTCTCCTCATGACATCAGCCATGCGGATGGCCCCCGTGGCCAGTATCTTGTAGCCCAGGATGATCCTGTTCTTATAGCACTTCCTCTGCTCCAGCATGATCTGGAGCTTGTTGCCTTCTCCCCTGAGGAAGTGGGAGTACTGCAGGGAGAAGGTCAGCGCCAGGTCGGTCTCCACTGGTTCACTGGGAGGCAGCATAATCTCTTTGGACCTCAGGATGCCCTTCGAGTCCTGCATCTTCACGGAAATCACCACGGAGACCAGGTCCTTCGCCAGCTCCTTGAAGACCACTAGCTTCTTTAAAGTGACACTGCACCACCTGGGCACACAGCTGGGGCTGGAGCAGTCCACCGCCCAGGTGGCTAACAGGTTCTGGGCTACCTGTGTTTTGAGCACAGTGGATGTGCTGGCCAGCCTCACAGTTCGTGAGGAATCTACAGCTGGTGGCACCCTACGGGTCCTTTTCCTACTCAGGGTTGATGCTTTGTCCTCCTGTGGTGGGACAGAGGAGAGACATGTTTGGTGACAAGAGGTGGGGCATAGGTGATCGAGTGTGCAGACACAAAAAGTGGCCATTCGCTAAACTGTGATTAGGTCAGGGAAGGCCTGGGTGGTGGTCTTTTAAACTCAGAGACCCAGTGGGTGGGGACCCGCCGAGCCCAGCCCGGGCGGCCGCGGGCGGCTCCCCTCCCGTCCCTGGTCCCTGACCCTCCTACCCCGGGTCCCAGCCTCTACTTACCCTGCCAGCCCCGGGAGGCTCGCAGAGCGAGCGGTGCCGGCGTCATGTGACGGCCCCGAGCCGGTGCCAGGAGCCAGAGGGGAGCCGCAAGCCGAGCTGCGCGCACCGGGCCTGAGCCGGAGGAGCCGGAGCCGCAGCCAGAGGAGCCGGAGCGCAGGGAGCGCCCCGGGAGCCAAGCCGCGCTGCCGCCCGCGCGCAGCCCGGTCCCAGGCGCCCCCGCCGCCGCCGCCGCCGTGCCCGCCCCGGGGCGCTGACACTCCCGCATTTATTTTAAACTCAGAGACCTAAAGTTATTCCACAGGATGTCCGAAAATTAAAACTTTTTAACTAAAAGTGGTTTATGGCGGGTCGCCCTGTCCTAGGCTGGAAACTTCCCTTAAAAAAAAGATGATTGTCTACCTTCACTGAACCTGCCTATTGTCTTTTGGAATGGACAAGAACATAACTTTGGAATATCAATGGAATTTTCCTTGTTCTGGACTCTCTGTGCTCTGTGGATACCACAAATCCCCTCGTTGTTGAGTTCATTGGTGGCTGTTCTATCCTTTATCCACATATATAAAAGAATTATGTGTCCATCCTTTTACTTTTTATACAATCTATCACCAATGGATTTCATGCAACCCATATACATCTCCACTTTTGATTGTAATATGTAAAATAAGGTGAAAGCTGCCATTCTCAATAGCATTATTTCAGTCCATTGAGATTTTGCTTTAAGACAATTGACAGTTTGGCTCAGATAAAGTCCCAACAATTGTTCCCAGTTTTGACTGCTTCTAAAATTGACATTTACTTGGCACAATACAGCAGGACCCCAGAAAAGCTCATGCAGCACCACTCTGCAGACCTACACCTGGTGCTGGGATGCAGCAGACAGCCCATTGACCCACCAGTTCCATGTCCATCAGGTGAACTTGTGTGAGTTGTCTCTTGGATCCAGGACATGATCTTGCTTAGGCTGCTGACTTTATTTAAGCCATATTTTTTAATACACTTGGTGGATCTAAGGTTAACCCTTGACAGATCTCAGGCTCAGGAGAGACAGGAGGAAAATGAGCCTGGTTCTTGCTTTTCTGTTGGAATTGCCTTTTGAGAGACTGGGTAAACACCTTGGATGTATCAATGAGAGCTGCTCTGGGTCACCTAGGAAGATAAAGGGGCCCATCCCCCTTCCCGCAGGAATCTCAGCTGTTCTTGGGCAACTGAGGATCTTTGCGGATATGTCAGAGGTCTTTCCTCCTGACACACCCAAGCCCCATAGGGAAATTCCCAAACAACGGTGACAAAATTAATTGGCTCTTCACGGGGAGGACTAATCAGGTTTGGTCCACCTGCACTGGAAGCCCTTCTGGTGGTTTTACACAGCAGGGAGAGAGACCGAGGCACATCAGAGGGCTGGATGAGACCCTAGGGGAGTGAGCATCGTGCAGCTCCATCTACAAAGCAGCACACTTCAACCCACTACGTCACATCCTCGAAGATGTGCTGAGACCCTGCAGACACCAAACAACAATAAAAACAGCAACAGCAAACACACCTCTAGTTAACATGGGAAGTTGTGCCTCCATGGAACTCCCAGGCTCCAGCCCCCATTAATATCCCTGATAGAAAGCCTTCACTTGCAAGTGCTTTATACAAATAGGAAGATTTATCTAGGAAATATCAACTGAAAAATGGTCAACAAACAATTGTCTTTGGTGCCTACATTAATTTTTCCTGGGCGGGGGTAGGGGGGTGGGAATAAAACTAGAAAAATGCTGGCCTGAGAATTAAACTGATTGAATGAATTGGATGCATATCTTGATTTGGAAATTAGAAAATTCTAAGGAGAACCCCAGATAAATGCTCTTTAAAAAAAGAAATTTCGGTGATTATCTCCTGAAGTTAATAAATGCTAACATGCCATCTCCCACTTCTATAGCATGCCCACTACATCTTTTGTCCCCTGAGCTTCCTTGTCCAGAGTGTTCTTTCCCTTTCCTTCTTGCTTCGCCTTCTGAATCCTCCACTACCTCTCCCTAATGAGTTAAGAAAAATTGAGAATAGGAATTCTACCAAGTCCCTTTGGAGTGAAGCTGTTCTCAGCCACAGAGGAACCAGCAATCCTTCTCCATTCTCTCTGTGGCCTTGTTTGGTTCACCAAGAAATTTCACTGTTGCAACATGTAATCTCGGCTATTCTAACCTATGCCAATTAATATACTCCTGGTTTCTGGGAGCACAGCAACAGAATTGCCGAATAAGGTTGTCAGAAAACTGCTGTAGAGATGTCTGCCCCCTTTAAGGATTATAGGAAATGAAATAGCATTTAGAAAAAGTAAACAAAACAAAACAAAAGTATAGGGTGGCTCCAATGTGTTTCCCCTTCTCACTGATAGTTTGGGAGAATTTTAAATTATCATTAAAAGGGAAGCCACTGACTGACCTAGCCATTTAGTCTCATGGGATAGAGCAGGGGTCTTCAAACTACGGCCCGCGGGCCACATGCTGCCCGCAGAGGAGTCTGATCCTGCCCGCCAGGTTTTTTGGGCAGTGAGCGCAGCCGAGGTATTACAGTAGGAATTAGTAGTTCATATAGTCCGGCCCTCCAGCTCTCTGAGGGACCGTGATCTGGCCCCCACTTTAAAAAGTTTGAGGACCCCTGGGATAGAGCATCAGCCTGAGGATTGAAGGGTTCCAGGTTTGATTTTGGTCAAGGGCACATGCCCAGGTTGCAGGCTGTATCCCCAGTAGGGGGTGTGCAGAAGGCAGCCAATTGATGATTATCTCTCATCATTGATGTTTCTATCTCTCTCTCTCCCTCTCCCTTTCTTGTTGAAATCAAGAAAAATCTATTAAAAAAAACGGGGGGTGGGGGGTGGGGGGAGGGAGCCACTAAGTCTCCTGTATATACAGAGGCTACTTTATTTGTTCTTAACCTCACCCAAATAATTGCTTCCCTACAATTGTCTGGGTTTTTTTTTGTTGTTGTTTTTGTTTTAAATCAATCTTTATTGTTCATATTATTACAAAGGTTCCTCTTTTTTCCCCCCTTCCACCAGGTTCCCACCCCACCCTCCGCCCCCTCCCCACCCCCCATTGTCCTCATCCATAGGTGCACAGTTTATGTTCAGTCTCTTCCTCCCTCCACCACTCCCCCTTTCCTGGAGAACAGTCAGTCCACTCCCCTCCCATATTGCCAACTCTACTACAATGAACAGCTATTATTGTTCATCAGGTTTTTCAATCTCCTTTTTTGTTGTTGTTGTTGTTGTTGTTGATGCTATTGTTATTGTTTAATTAATAAACTTTTACACTTCTAAGAATAAATTTTAAAATCTAGTAATTTTAAACCTTGTTGTTTTTTTTCCTGCCCTGGTAATTGAGAAGCAAACTTGTTTACATGTAAATTTGCCCTTAGGCTATCAAAAGGTGTAGCCATTCAAGTGTAAATGGACACATTGTTTAAAGATAGCTGCTGGTTGGAATTGGATTACCTGTTCTGGGTGGGAAGGGCTTGTCTTCCCCTTTCTCCATTAAAATTAAGGTGTTAGCTTTAAAACCTCTTTTTGGCAAGAGACCTTAAACTTTCAGAACTTTAAATTTTTCAGATAGTAAATCAGTTACTTAGCATTTTCTCAAATCAATAATACCTCCACATGCCCAAGGATACACTTCACACAAAAGACATTTCCAAATAGATCAACCAACCTCATCCCGGCCCCACACAAGGCACTCACAGATCCACACCCCAGCGCTATACTAACTCAACACATCCAGATCTAAGCCTTCATCACTTGATTCAGCAGGCCCTCAAGTTCCCCCAAAAGTTTCCAGCCATGTCTGAGAGGCAGCCTTGGGCGGAGGCAGGCGAGGAGTGAGCCGTTCTGGGGCTGGCTGCTCCAGGCCTGGCCTCTGTTGCTCTGGTCCGTTCCACAACCAGCTGCTCCAGGCCTGGCCACTGCTGCTCCCAGCCTGGCTGCTGCTGCTCTGGGCCTGGCTGCTCCAGGCCTGGCTGCTCCCACCCCGGCTGCTCTGGGCCCAGCTGCTCCGGTCCTGGCTGCTCCAAGCCTGGAAGCTCCCGGCCTGGATGCTCCGGGCTTGGCTGCTGCTGTTCTGGGCCTGGCTGCTCCCGACCCAGCTGCTCTGGGCCCGGCTTCTCCGCCTGGGCTTGGCCGCCTCTGCCTCAGGCCTGGCTGCCACTGCCCCAGATCTGGCTGCTCCAGGCCTGGCTGTTGCTGCTCTGGTTCTGGCTGCTGCTGCTCTGGGGCCTGGCTGTTGCTGCTCCAGGCCAGGCTGCCACTGCCTTGTGCCTGGCTACTCTAGGCCTGGCCACCGCCGTTCCAACATTCTGTCCTTTTTTTTTTTTTTTCTTTTTTCTTTTTTTTTTATAAACGCATTTATGTTGCAATGTTTGCTGCTGAGTTGAGTTCTGACTTAGTCTTTGATTTTTCAAGATCTTCTTTGTATTCTTTCTTAACTAATTTTACTATCTTTTGCTATCACTTGATTTCTTCACATTGAAAACTTCTTCAGTTTCTTCCTCCTTGTCCTGGAAGCTCAGCAGGTTGGCCTGCGGCACCCCTTTGTTCTCTGCGGGCTCCTGCGCTGCTTCAGCCTGTTGCCGGGGTCAGCGCTGCCCAGGAAGCAGCCCCCGGCTTCGGCTCCGTGACCCGCGCTCAGCGATCAAAGGCCCAGGGGCACCCTCCCTGGGGGCCCCGTCGCCCGGCTCCTTGCTGGCACCTGGCTGGCCGGTGTCAGGCAGGGGCTCCTGCTCCCCGTCGTGTTCCTCCCAGTCTGGAGCTTTTTTTCTCCTTCCTGCCCCCAGGGTCTGGCCTAGAACTGGGGTTCAGAGCAGTCAAAGCTGGGGCCCAGCATGGCCGGAGCTCCTGTTTCCTTCCCTCCAGGGCAATCCAGCATCGGAGTCAACATTCCTTCCCTTGGGCACAATGTGCGCGACTCCGGGGGCTCGGCCTTTTGCCGCTCCCACAGGACTCCGCCTCACAGCCCCGTCTCCCTCTGCTTGAGCCTGGGTCCCCAGGGATTGACCTAGAACTGGGGTTCAGAGCAGTCGGTACTGGGCCTCAGCACTGCCAGAGGTCTTGTTTCTTCCCGCCAGGGCAATCCAGCATCAGAGTCAACATTCCGTCCTCTGCGCGCAATGTGCACAACTCTGGGGGCTCCGCTTTTCGCCGCTCCCCTGGGATTCCGCCTCACAGCCCCATCTCCCCTTGCCCTAACCTGGGTCCCCAGGGGCTGGCCCAGAACTGGGGCTCAGAGCTGCCCGTTCTGGGGTTCAGCCCAGTCCTGGGCTTTTATTTCCTTCCTGCTAGGGAACGCCAGGCAGGCACCCAGCCTTCTCCTCCTCTTCGGCTGCGTCCTCTCCGCGCGTGCATGCGCGCAGCATGTCTCTGTACCTTAGGCTTTTTCAGCTCCTCTAATTTTCCTTCTGGTTTTCTCTTTCTTTCTTGTTGTAGAATTTTCAGTCAGTTGACTACCTGTAGCTCTGGGCAATGTCCACTCTACATTTTAGTTGTATTCCATTGAAATTGTTGTGTGCTGCTGCAGTTAGGTGTCTACCTGATCAGCCATCTTGGATCCGCTCTTTCAATTGTCTGTTTTTTAATAAAAACCTGTTTCCTTGCAACAAGGCAATGTTATGGAACTATATATAAATGGAATGCTTATCAAATCTTCCCCAATTCATCTGATAAATGAGTGGGTTTTGTCTTTTTAACGAATCAGTGATACTGACATATGCCTTTTCCACAATAGTTAAATATACACTTAGACTAAATGAAAGAGATAATAAATCAAAAGAAAATTTAATGATTTTAAAGGAGCCTTCCAGGTGGAAACTAACCTTGGGACTGACCGAACTAGCCATCTTTTCTTCAGTATTAACTTCCACGAGAGCCTGAGAGTTGGTTTCACAGGATACCCACCCTACCCAGAATGGCCCCAAACAGCCCAAACACGTGCAGAGATGCCTCTATTACTGGGCTTGCTCTTATGTCTCTCTGTAGATGGGGAAACAGCCCACAGTGATGTGAAAGTTCTCCTATGGGCTACATATCCATCAACCGGCGCAACTTGACCCTGAGTCCCTCAAGGAAGAGTCCAATCTTCTTTTAATGCACCACCTACCTGTTCCCAATATAAAGTGGGTAATAGAGATGTTTTGCATCATTAATTTTAAGACTATCATATATCTAGTACCTGTCTGGCCATTCCCAAGGGAGATGGACAGGGGTTTCATATTGTATATCTGAAGGCCTGTATACCTCTCAGAGGTGTATGCTTTCTGGAAACTAGAAAAATGTACCTAAATAGAAACATTCCAAAAATGGTGAATGATTTTCTCAATCCCTTCCCAACAGTTGGGTGGCAACCCAGTCCCTGAGGTATTGAAGATGACTATCCTTGTTTTACAAATGAAGTTTTCAAGAGGCCAGAGTTTTGGCTCCAGAAACATGTCAAAGCAAGCCCACCAAATCCTTTTACCTTCCCCAAATCTCCCCTAGTCATTTCAGAGGCTAGTAGATAATATGCTTTATGCAACCAAAGTCCCAGAACCTTTGAAGTGGAAATACCTGAGTTCACCAAGACCGTTTGTCTAGGCCATTTGTCTCTGGAAGATATGTCTTACCCCAATAGAAAAAAATACCTTACGCACCTGTGCAAATCATTTTAGCTTATTTCAACTATTTCTTTCTAACTTAGATTTAATGAGAGTTATTGAATATTTCGATATTTTGAAATAACATGAATTACTGAAACATTGCTAGACAAGAATTATGTTCACCTGCTTCTGGGTTTTTTATTACAGAAGGTCTGTACAATGGATTTGGAGCTGTTGATGTAATGTTGTGTGCTTTGTGAAAGGTGTGTTTCTTGAATGTCAGAGTGTGATTGCAATATGTTCATCGCCGTCAACTTAAGGAATGCTGGTTATTCCCTTTGTGGTTATCATTGTAAATTAAGGCTCCTAAGATTAAACGTTCCAGCTAAGAAGGAAGAAATTGCATAGTTTTGATAACAGAAGGCTTGAGATATAGGGAGTCATATTTGAAGGAAACAGTCAAATGCAAATTTCTCTAAAGATAGTTATTTCTGAATGGATGAGAAAGTTTGTGAAAGTTAAGAAAAGGTTTGTAAAAGGGGATATAGACTATAAACTTTTGTGAAAGTTTTACATAAAATATTCTGGTATTTCTCTGAAAAAAATAGTAAATTAAAATTGTGTCTATAGTCTTTATGTGATATCTGTTCATCTATGTATTATGTCTGGTGAATTTTCAATCTCCAGATGACATTTCTAGGATATAATCTTTTATTGATCTAAAAGGTTAAATATTTATGTAAATTAAGGTTAATTCTGTAGTTTGGACAAAATATTTAATATTAAAACTGTTTATTAGTATTACTAATAACTCTTAGAGTTATTACTATAAGTTTGTGTTTGCTTTACTTAGATTTACAAAAAGTCCATGGTATAATCTTTTGCATAAGTATATTTGACAACCTTTCTAAAATTTCTATTTTAAGAGACATTTTAAACAAA
Source organism: Pipistrellus hanaki (assembly GCF_964339955.1). Classification (NCBI taxonomy): domain Eukaryota; kingdom Metazoa; phylum Chordata; class Mammalia; order Chiroptera; family Vespertilionidae; genus Pipistrellus; species Pipistrellus hanaki. The sequence continues at coordinate 45,574,132 of NC_140518.1, forward strand.
GATGAGTTTGAGTTAATTCCAATGGGCCCTGAAATACCTAAAGGATTTATTATCTCGCCTTATTAAAGGACCTTAGTGGACCTGAATTAGTCCTACTACATATGCTTGAAATTACCTGAGAAGCTTAACCAACTTAAAAAATGAAAACAACTGTGCTATTTGTGTACATATATTTTTTACTAAAATGCAAGTTCTGAAGATTTCAACCTGTCCTAGGAAGGAAGGTAGAAAGAATCAAAGAAAAGTTCAAATAGGAAACTCTCCAGTGGAGCAGGGGTCTTGGTGTCAGCCACACCTGCCAGCCAAGAGGGACAGTTCCCTGTGAGAGCATCTAGCTGTGGGACTCCAGGTATTTGTGGTGCAAACATTGGAAGTTTATGAATTATACCCAATGCTCAATACAAGAAGCCATGGACCATGTTTCAAAATCTTACATGTTATTTGATCTTTTTATATTGATATTGTGTATTGAATCCAAATATATACATATACTTTATTTTTTCATATTATTCTCTATTATTTTATAGTAATTACTAGAAGCCTGATGCACAAAGATTCGTGCCAGAATGGGCCTTTCTTTCCCTGGCTGCTGGGAACATTTTTGCTCTGCTCAGAGGCCCAGAGGGGCTGTGTATGCAAATTAACCACTATTTTGTTGGGTTAATTTGCAGACCCACTCCTGATTGGCAGGTGGATGTTGCTAAAGTACTGACAATTAGCATGTTTGTTTGCTATTAGGTAAGATTATTTTCCAAAAATTATTGCCTTCGTATAGTGTACCAAAAAAGCAAATTTTTTGAGTAAATCTATTTCATTACAAACAAAACTATAACCACTTTGTTTTGTCATTCATACATAGTTACTGTTTTGCTCTGATGAATTTTGAAATATGTTACATCTTTAGAAAATCCATGAGAAAGACTCTAACTTACTCTAAATGACAGGTTTCTAAACAGGCCACATCTTTGAACTGAATAAAGAAGTATAGAATTCTAAGGAATAACTGAATTCGTGAAAATACTGGCAAGTAACGAGGATAAACAAAAAATGGGTACAAAACTAAATGAAGTGAAGATAATTATTGTTGTTATGACTCTGTTTAAAATACTGCTGATTTTTAAAACTTTTTTGTTTTCAAAACATAAGGAAAACTAAAAGCATGCTTTCTACATTACTATCAATGACTCACTAATAAGATTATAGGGACTGATACATTTGGGACATTCATTTCACACTACTCCCAAGAGGCAAAAACATTATAGACCAAAACTTGCAATCAGGAGAGTTTTGTTTATTGAAACACATTAATTATAGACTCTCTCCAACATATTTAAAAGGACTTTACTTCATCAGAGGCCTAACTACAATGAACATCTGTCTCTGACACTGGTTTCCATCTACCACAAAGATTTAAGACATTTCAAGGATGAGAATAAACTGGCCATGGGAACTGACCACTATCCCAAGAAGTCAACAAGGCCTAGATGCTCACAAATTACTGCTGCTCAAACCCTGTTCTTTTAGCTCCTAATTGTTATTGACTAAATGTACATCAAATGATTTATATTGTTAGTATCCTCTTTATGATTTGCTAATGGAAACAATATCTGTCTCCTTAGGCCCCTTCCTTACTACACATGAAAACTTGAATTTGGATACGTCCTAATTTTTCCGACCTACAGGGGTCTTCAAACTATGGCCCGCGGGCCATATGCAGCCCCCAGGGGAGTCTGATCCTGCCCGCCAGGTTTTTTGGGCAGTGAGCGCAGCCAAGGTGTTACAGTAGGAATTAGTAGTTCATATAGTCCGGCCCTCCAGCTCTCTGAGGGACCGTGATCTGGCCCCCACTTTAAAAAGTTTGAGGACCCCTGTTAGACAATGACATTCTGATGATCAGTTATCATAACGAAAGTGTAGAGTCTTAACTCATCTGGCCAAACATAGCAAAGTACAAATGACAGTGGATGAAGCATAAGTAAGTACAAGTGACCTGCTGGAAGAGGTATGGGGTACCTGTGCCTCCTGAAGGAAAACATATAATTAACTTAATAAACAATTATGATAATGCATGCAAAGTGCTTTTTCGTTGGCTGGGTTGCTTATTCCCCTCAGTCTAGCACTAGACACTTTCTATTCCTAAATGGTGTTACTGCTTTAATACCATTGCTTTTGTTCCTGGTTGTAAATGTTATACTAGACTCATAATTCCAAAACTTAAGACAAGAAGCAAAAGGACCCTACTCAGGATACCTCAAAATTTAAAATTGATACAGAATATTTTGTAACAAGGACATATAGGATCTCACAGTCTCCCAAGCACCTGCCTTTTTTATTTTCAATAATCATAAAATTCCACCTTGAATACCATTTAAGGTTATGGTCTTGTCTCATCCCCAGTGGTCCATTGTTCAGCAAGAGAAAACACAAAAACTGATCATCAATGCATAATTTGTATTGATGTATGAACAAAAGGAAGGGGCTACATGCTAAACTGACTAGCTCAGGGAACTCTGGTGTGGTGGCATTGCAAACTCAGAGACCTTAAGTAACCATTTAGGATGGCCTGAAATTAAAACACTAAATATAAGGAGCTCATGGTGGGTAGACATGTCCTAGTCTGGCATTTTCCTTGACAAAAGTCAATCTTTATGTTAGCAGAGTCTATGTACAGCCTATTTTCATTTATGATAACATATATTTGGATTATCAAAGTAATGTCCCTTGTTTTGAACAACACATACATAGGCACCACTCTGAGCTCTTCAGAGATCAAAAAGATCTTTGTTATTCAGTTCATTGTTGACTTGAAACTATCCTACATCCAACTATGAAGAAGTATGTGCCTATCATTTTACCATTTATCCAATCACAGAAGTTCCCACACTTTGCTTTCTCCTCTCTCCTTAATCTATCACCCATAGATTTCATTTAACACACATAAGTCTGCACTTTTGCTTGTAATGTAAAAAATAAGGTGCAACATTGTCATGCTCAATAGCATTATCTCAACCCAGTGTGATTTGCTTGCCCACGATTATCAACACATTCCTTCAAATAAATGCACAAAACTTTTTTACAACTTTGAACATTTTTCACATTGATAAGAGAAAAGGTTCTTTGCAGGAAAAAGTAGAATTGGAGGTGAGGAATATGAAACACATTAGTATGTTAGGTCATTTTCTTAGCAGAGGACAGACAGCACATGCTTTATAAACAGTGTCACCCGTGTGATTTCTGACAAAACATCCCAATGTAAGATGAGAACACAGAGGCTTTTTCTGGGATTTTAGGACATGTGTTGTATTCAGGGTGGCACCATTGTCATGGCAACAGAGGGGATAAGGTCCAGGTTCCACAGTAATGAAGACATGGGTCGCTGTGATAACCAGTCCCTAAAGCCCAGGGGGGGCCCCAGCTCCTGACCTGGACGAAATGGGGACCTTTGGAAACTGGATGCTAGGAGGACTCTCAGGGGAGAAGCAGTGTGCCTTATGGAACCCAGGTCCTGTTGAATCCCAGGGGTGCTGGAGTATGGAGCAACTGCTCACCTATACTCACCCTGCAGCTGTCCTGCATGCTGGAGGAGGTATGAGGCACCTGTGCCTCCTGCAGGGGCATTGAGTTGAGGACCCCATCGGTCAGGTCCGGTCTGTTCTCCTGTGTGGAGCTCTGTAAGGACAGCTCCCAGTCCCCAGGGGAAAGTCTTAGAGCCCTGTTTTGCTGGTTCTGTGACTCACGTGACCCTCCAATCCAGACACACACACACACACACACACACACACACACACAGTGTGATCTACTTAGACCTCCACTGGTGAGGAAAAGGCATGACAGCCTGAGGGCCTAGGATTCCCATTGGCACAGATAAAAGACCCCTCTGGAAGCCCATCTTCAATGACCTGTCCTGCCCTTCCCTGCTCTAGGGTGTGATCAAAGCAGGACTTCTAGTTTATCCACTGCCCTGAAAGCTATCCCTGTCCTGGGATTCTTTTTTCATGTCCCTCTTCCGATCACATGAAGGGGAAGGGATGTGGGCTGCACAGGGATGGCACCCAGAGCAGGCTGGCCTGGTGTGAATGGGTCTGACCCAGGCCCCCTTCTCTTACCTGAGGGATTCTTCTTAAAAATGGCCAGAGATGTCGGGCACGAGTGTTGAACCATCTACAGCACATGTGTCAAACACAAGGCCCGCGGGCCAAATCCAGCCCGCCAGGCCTTGCAATGTGGCCCACACCACGCTGTCATCACTACACTCCGCTGTCAGTTTATGACATTGTCAGTTTATGACTGTTCAGTAAACCATTCGGCCCGCAATTTAGGCTGGATTTTAGATTTTGGCCACTTCTCTGATTCAGTTCGACACCCCTAATCTACAGAGTCTGGAACACCTCTCACTGCAGGGTTTTTGGGAACCAGAGCCCTGATAACTGGGAACACAGCAAGAGAACATGTTGAACTGTCAACTGTCTCTTGCCAAGTGAGTGGCAGTTGGGCAGTTGCTAGAAAGTGGGTGCCTGGTTACATGGATTCCAAATTCTATTAGGAAGTGACATCACTTCCTGGGATTGCCCCCTGCCCCGAATCCCCTCACCTAATAACAGATATAGTTAGTCCTGTGGCCTGCTCACTGCTCACCCACTTTCTCCATGGAGTATCATCTCCATGGAATATCCAACAGTGTACACAGTGACACCAACACACCCTCTCCACAGCCCCTAGAAGGTCTGGCTGCAGCCAGGGTCCCAGATTTGAGGAGATAGACCTAAGCTCAGACTCAACCCCTAGTTCCTACCTCCTCTTGATCCTGGATAAGTCACTGTTCCTGTCAGGGCCTGCCTCTCCCCTGCCTGCACAGTGGGTTATTGCAGCATTTGCTTCTTAGCGATGTTCAGGCTCATGAGGGGGAGTAGCTAGCAAGTAGAAGGAGGACTGTCATGGGCAAAAGTGCCTTCAACCTTCTTTTAATTCCTATTGTCACCTCTTCTGTGTCTGCTTTTCTTCTATTCCCACACAGAATCATTGGATCTAGCTTGTGTGTGTGTGCGTGCGCGCACAGGCCTGCACACTATTGCTAGGTTGTATTGTGTTGACAGAGCCCTGAATCTCAGTGATTTAAAGCAGCAAAGTCTAATTTCATAGCCAGGTGATTTCAGTGATCTGATGGATCTAAATAGAGTTCCTGTCTTTTGGATTGTTCATCATTTTTCTTATTGTAAGGGTGAGAGTAGGGACTTCCAAGCTCTTATATGTCTGAGTGGAAATCAGAAGTTGCCTTTTTATTTGACAATGGACTGTGGTGGACATGACTTCTATTTCCCCCTTTCTAACAGCTGCCAATTTCCACATCCAGGTGGTTCTGGAAAGTGTGTTTCAGGGCCCCAGAGTGGAGATATGAGCACATCTAACTGGCTTAGCCGCAGTGATGATGGTTGCATGTGGACATGTGACTTCAGTGAGTTTAATAAAATTATTTCTATTAGTCACAAGAGAAAGAATTTTGTTTGCATATGTCTCTTGGCCTATTGAAAACATGCTTAAAGTCACTAATCATCCCAGAGATGAAAATCAAAAACACAATGAGGGCACTAGCCGGTTTGGCTCAGTTGATAGAGTAAAGTGTCTGCCTGAGGACTATAGTGAGGTCATGGGTTCTATTCCAGTCAGAGGCACATTCCCAGGTTGGGGAATTGATGTCCAATAGGAGGCATGCAGGAGGTAGCCAATCAATGATTCTCTCATCATTGATGCTTCTTCTCTCTCTCTGAAATCAATAAAAAATATATTTTTTAAAAAACACAATGAGATACTATCTCTCACACCTGTCTGAAAGGCTATCATCAACAAGTCAACAAAGGACAAATGATGGTGAGGACCTGGAAGAAAGGAACTCTTGTGCACTGCTGGTGGGAACACAGACTGGTGCAGCCAATGTGGAAAACAGTATGGAGTTTGTTTAAAAAATTAAAAATGGAACTCCTATTTGACCCAGTAAGTCCATTTCCAGGAATAAATCCCAAGAAATCAGAAACGCCAATCAGAAAGGATATATGTACCCCTATATTCATAGCAGCACAAAAACTAAGATTTGGAAACAGCCTAAGTGCCCATAAGCAGATGATTGGATTAAAAAACTACAGTACATATGCACAATGGCATACTAAAAGAACTCTTACCATTCACAACAGCCAGGTTTTATCTCTGGGATCAGAGATAATCCATATTAACATGTCTTGCTATTTCTCCTTTGCACAAGTTTATGGCCTGGTCCCAGGAGATCTAGGGACCAAACTTCTACAATGTCTGCTAGGTCTGTGCTAGGTGCCCAGGTCAGGAGTAGACACCCATTAGGTATCAATAAATGCCTGTGGGTCAAAAGTGATCGCTTAAATCCTTGATTGAGGGCAAGGACCTTGGGATTTCCCTCCACATTTTTCTTCAAGTGCCCAGAGAAGCACATGGCATACTCTGCCAATGCATTTGTCACTTGGTATTCACAGAGTTTGCTGTGTTGATGCCTTTCTTCCCCTGTCTGGCCCTGAGAGACAAAATCCCAGTGGATAGAATAGAGTGGATGCTGGCTTTACCCAATGGCATGCTGCTCTGAGGTGCTCCAGAACCACCTTCTGAGACACTATTCAAGAAAACCCGACACCCAATCTTACTTACTGAGCAAGCTTGTTGTAGGGGTTGTAGTTTCTTAGTGATTTGTATGTGAGCGAGAAGCTTAGTTGGGGACTCAAACCTTGCTGGAGTCTTAGCCACATGATTTCCCTTTAGGCTGACAGTACTTAGGTCTTCTGGGCCCCAAGATCTTGACCCTTGGAACATTGAGGGGAAAGAGTGATTCTTACCCAGGAGAGGTCCTAAGTCTCAATCCACTGAGAAACAAAGTAAAACCACCCGGAACCCCATCACCCAGGGGATAATCACATGCAAGGTACAGTATCAGTGTATTTGCCTGTAGTATTTTCCTGTCCATGTTGAAATAGTCTCTGTCTTGTTTTCATTATCTAACGAGAAATGTCTGTTGCCCGTAAATGGATGCATAATATTTTACCTGTTTAGGTTCCAACATCTGCTTAAGCATTGCCTATTCCATGGGTATTTAGGCTCTTTTTGTTTTTAAAAAAGCATACATAATGCTGTGATGGGAGGATCCAAGATGGCTGCGCCCAGGTGAACACCTAGCCGCAGAGGCACACAACAATTTCAATAAAATACAACTAAAATATAAAATGGACATTACCCAGAACTACAGGAAAGTCGACTGACTGGAAATTCTACAATGAGAAGCAAGGAGAAAACCAGAAGGAAGCGCGGAGGAGCTGTAAAAGCCTAAGGTACGGAGACACGCAGCGCGCGGAGAGGACGGAGCCGGAGAGGAGGGAGGCTGAGTGCCTGGCTGGCGTTCCCTAGCGGAAAGGAGATAAAACTCCGACTGTGCTGGCCCCCGACTGCTCTGAACCCCAGTTCTAGGCCAGACCCCGGGGACTCAGGCTCATCCATAGGAAGCCAGGCTGTAAGGTTCCACCCCGGGGAAGCTGCAAAAGGAGGTCCCGGAGGCGCGCACACTGTGTGCAGAGAAGGGACGGTTGGCTGTGCCGCGGGATTGCCCTGGTGGGAAGGAGACTGGGGCTCCAGACTCCTCTGAACGCCACCTCCAACTCCACTTCCAACTGAACTGAACCCCAATACCGAGCTCATTGTGGGAGAGCATAGACAGTTTGGCAGCAGGCGAAAATCGAGGGCACCTTTCTCTCAGAGGTGCTGGCAGCGAGCACTGAAGGACCCGCATAGGGCGGGGCTGACGGAAGCCAAAGCTGCAGGCTCCACCCTGAAACCCCATCCCATCTGTAACTGCGAAATGCGACAACAAAATAGATCACAAACGAAAGAAATGGAGAACAAAAAAGCGTATGGATATAGAGTTCAAATCTACGCTTATAAGGTTTTTCAAGAATTTCCTAGAAAAGATGGATAAGACCTATGAGGATATGAAAAGAGATCAACTAGAATTAATAAGGAGTCATCAAGAAATGATAAGGGATCAACAAGAAATAAAGAATAAATTGTCTGAAATAAAAAATATTTTACAGAGTCCTAAAAACAGAAGGGAAGATCTCAAGAATCAAGTCAAAGATTTGGAACATAAAGAGCCAGAAGACACTCCTCCACAGAAGCTAGAAGGCAAGAGAATCCAGAAAATTGAAGATAATGTAAGAAACCTCTGGGACAACTTCAAGCGAACCAACATCAGAATTATGGGGGTCCCAGAAGATGAGAGAGAGCAAGATATTGAAAACATACTGAAAGAAATAGTGACTGAAAACTTCCCCCACCTGGTGAAAGAATTAGACTTACAAGTCCAGAAAGCACACAGAACACCAAACAAAAGGAATCCAAAGAGGACCACACCAAGACACATCATAATTAAAATTCCAAGAGCAAAAGACAAAGAGAGAATATTAAAAGAAGCAAGAGCAAAGAAGGTAGTTACCTATAAAGGAGCACCTATACAATTGTCAGCTGACTTCTCAACAGAAACCATGCAGGCCAGCAGGGAATGGCAAGAAATATTCAAGGTGATGAATAGTAAGAACCTACAGCCAAAGATAATCATAATGCTGTGATGGATATCTATCTTTATAAAATGTATCCATTTGAATTATTTATTAGGATCATTATCTATAGAAATAGAATTATGGAACCAAATTATATAAACAATAGATATTTTAATATCTTGTTATTTAAAAATGGATTTCCCAATCTTAATGATTTGGTAATACACTTGCAGGTTTTTCTGGTAACATGCAAACACACATATGTAATTCAAAAGAGGATCACACAAACTTGTGCTTTTAATTTAAACTTCATCATGGAAAATTGTTTTCATATCTGTCTTAAGATAACACGACTCATTTCTACAACTGCATAAGTGTTCTTTAGGTATGCACAATAATGTATTTTACTCAGTTGTGTAATCATAGATGGTGCAATAATTCCAAATGTTTATGATGACAATGTTGTCATAAATTTACTAGTACTCATACGTTTTCAATTTTACATTCTTTCTTGAATTCCTATAAAATAAGATCAAAGAGGAGAATTGTGTCAAAAGATTGAACATTTTAATTTGTGTGGATGCCCTAAATTATCCTCTAATAAGCTTTACCCAATAAAAAATTTCACTAAAATATATGAGTGGGTATTTTTTTACACCCTTTCCAGTACTCAGCTTTTCCTATTGCTCAACTGCAAGTGGAAATAATTTCCCTGAACTTTTCAAAGGAAATAATGGTTAAAATTGTTTCCCTGGCTTCACAACAAAAGAGCTCCCTACTTAGTTGATTTGATGTAGGATTCAAAGTGTGGTAACATTATCTGATCTTCTGTCTCAGTTTTCCTTCCCCAATTTTACCTGTACTGTGACTTTCCTTTGCCCTGTTTCCCTGTCCTACTCAGTTTGGATTCTATTACCAGTAACTTCCCCTCTTCCAAATTACACCACCATCCAAGACTTCCCATCTAAATACCCTCTTGCCATCTCCCTGCTCACCACTCAGGAGTTCAAACTCTTCCCCACATTAACCCTTTATGCACCTTCTGGAGGGCCCCTGGTCTGAAATGCAGGGTCTCATTGCTTTGGCCGTGCACTGAGCCTCTAGTACATGAATAACACTAGATGATTTTAATCTCCCAAGCCAAGTCCATCATTGCCATTTCATGATTTCAACTACAAGAGGAGTTATTTCTTTTCCTACCTTTCATGTTCTTGTCCTAGATCAGGCCATCCTCCCCACCTGTTGGGCCACTGCTCTCTCTGCTTCTGATCTTGTCCTGTCTTCAACTTATTCTCCTCCCTGCAACCAGGGTGATCCATTCAACGTAAAACCAACCCCCCCGCCCCCACCTGCTTAAGAAACTTTAATGACTTCTCATTGTCTTTAAAACATAAAACAGAAGGACTCACTGGCTTGTTGTACCCGGTAGACCTCCCAACCTCAACTAGGACCTCTCATAACTTCACTCACAAACATCTCCTTTCAGTCTTTGATGCACACTTCTCTGCCTTTGCAGACATTCTTCCTTCTCTTTGCAAATCTTTTTTCCCAACTGGCTGAGTATCAGGTGCTCCCAGCTGACTGACTCAGCTTAAATATCTCTCTGAGAAAACCTCCCTGACCATCTAGTCTAAGATATTGCCCTTTCATCCCCATCCCCATGACTCTCTATTTCAGATTACTGATTCCTTGCTGCATTTATCAGTTTATGGGTATTTTGTCCTGTCTGCTTGCTTTGAGGAACTCTCTCCAGTCCTGGTCTACAAACTCCATGAGGTGAAGGGAAGCAATCATGTCCTTCCTGGCCATAGTGGAATCCCCAGCACCTAGCCCCATGCCTGCCATCTAGATAATTATATTCTTAAGATAAATTTCTAGAACCAGAATTTGTCTAATCAAAAACATGTTCATTTGTTTGTTTGTTTGTTTGTGTATTAAAGTCACAAAAATGACAATGTTGACTGAACACTTTTCACCTTTTAGTGTGTGGGGGAAAATAGTGATAGGGAGACAGTGTTTTTCAAGAATAACAGAGAGAGAACTTGAGGATCAGTGAATCCAAGATGGCGGCATAGTTAAACAACTAACTGCAGCCTGGCGCAACAATATTCAAAAAATGCCAAATAATACAAAATGGACATTATCCAAAACTATAGGAAAGTTGACTGACTGGAAATTCTACAACTAGAAGGAAAGAGAAGACCAGAAGGACAATCAGAGGAGCTATAAAAGCCTAAGGTAAAGAGACACGGTGTGTGTGTGTGTGGAAAGAGGATGGAGCTGGAGAGGAGGGGGTAGCTGAGTTCCTGGCTGGCATTCCCTAGCTAGCAGGAAGGAGATAAAACCTCTGGACTGTGTTGAACCCCAGTTCCCATTAAACTGAACACCAGTTATGGGCAAGACACTGGGGAACAAGGCCAGCACCTTTGCCCAGAGACACCAGCGAACAGCCTCTTTCCTTCTTAGGTAAAAATTGCAGGCTTTTCACCTGTCCACGCCCCCTTTTGCATTACTGCCTTCAACTATTCACCTTGCCCCGACCCCCTCATTGATTTGACCTCCTTCAGCTCACGGCCTGGAAACGACCACTTAATCCAAAAACCCCACCTAGTTTCAAAAGGATGCCTTACATTTCACTCAGAAGTAAACGGGTAAGTACGTCTTATTTTCGGAGGATGCCTCCCACCCAAGGACCAGTTCCACGAGCGGGGGAAGACCAGCCCCCTCTTTCGGACAGCCATGGGCCTCCATGAGCCTCGAGGGCCCCCACCGCCCACACCAAGCCGCATCTCACAACGGAGTGTCCTGCCACCCCCACGGCCCTGTCTATGGGCTTTGACATCGGGGAGAGAGCTGTGTCAACTGCCCGAAAATCACTTTCCACTCCGGGGGCACTGACCCGCCCCTCCTGAGGAACCCTGTTTCCCGGAAAATAGGACATTGTCTTATATTCACTTTTGCTCCCAAAGATTCTCTAGGTCACATTTTAAAGGCTGGTCTTATTTGTCCATGAAGAAGAATAGGGTAGAAATTTACTGTTAAATGAAAACAAAGGAAAGTTATCACCTGTATAGGGTACTGGGTAGTACGGTCATTGTCAACACAAACCACACAAACTGTGAATCCTACAGTATCAAGAATTTACTCATTTACTTAATGACAATCATGTCAACATCTTCTGGAACATCATCATAACAATCCAATTCCTGAATTTACCGGTGAATTTCTGATCACTCCATTTCTTTCAGAATCAGTGGGTCAAAACTCTCATCTGTTGAGTACGGGTTGGCTGGGGTGTGGTGCTTATTTTCGGGGGATACCTCATATTTCACTCTGAAGGAAACCTGTAAGTAGGTCTTATTTTCGGAGGATGTCTTACTTTCAGGGAAACAAGTCACTTACTGGTGCCTGGGCCCTGAGGGCCAGCCTTCTGTCCCATTCATGGGGAAAGCCCTTCCTTGAGGACAAGGGACCTACTTGCTGGCATCCAGTCTAGACCACGGGAAAATGGGGCTTTTGCGGCCACTGGGGAACCCCATGCTCATTCCCGAGGCCCCATGGCCTTATCCACTGGACCACTTCCGGGTGTGGCCTCTGGCCCCAATCCATTCTTGGCTTGGCCGCTTCTGGCTGATGATCGAACCAGCCCCCCAAAACCCCAGCCTCCTTGTACAGGTCGCTGCTACCTGGCAGCGGGCCTCACTGCCAGCAGGCATTTCCCACCCCTCCACCCGGACGCCCCCCGCCCCATCCCCCGTTACCCTGGCGAAAGGCCTTTCTCCTAATTAGGTCACAATTGCCTGGTCTTCACCTGGCCCCGCCCCCTTGTTGACATGACTGCTTTCAGGTGTTTGCCAGGCCCCGCCCCCTCATTGTCTTGAGCGCCTTCAGCTGGGGCCTGGCCCCGCCCCCTTGTTTCAGAAACCCCACCCCCTCGTTCATTGGACCAATGAGGGAGCAGCACTGGCCAGGCTGCCTTGCTCCTCACAGGGTGTTCCCACAGCCCCACCTCTGGAAGCTTTGTTGGTTCCTTGCCTAAAAGCCCATAGGGCAGATGGCCTTCTGCTCACTGGTGGCCTCCCACCCAGGGCCCAGGGCCAGAAGCAGGGGCAGACCGGCTCCCCCTTTCGGACAGCCATGGGCCTCCATGAGCCTCGGAGGCCCCAACCGCCCCCACCAAGCGGCATCTCACAACCGAGTGTCCTGCCATCCCCACGGCCCTGTCTATGGGCTTTGACATTGGGGAGAGAGCTGTGTCAAGTCCCCGAAAATCACTTTCCACTCTGGGCACTAACCTGCCCCACTTAAGGTACTCTGTTTCCCGGAAAATAAGACATTGTCTTATATTCATTTTTGATCCCAAAGATGCTCTAGGTCTTATTTTAAGGGCTTGTCTTATTTATCCATGAACTAGAATAGGGTACAAATTTACTGTTAAATGAAAACAAAGGAAAGTTATCACCTGTATATGGTACTGGGTAGTACGGTCGTTGTCAACACAAACCACACAAACTGTGAATCCTACAGTATCAAGACTTTACTCATTTACTTAATGACAATCATGTCAACATCTTCTGGAACATCATCATAACAATCCAATTCCTGAATTTACCGGTGAATGTCTGGTGAATCCATTTCTTTCAGAATCAGTGGGTCAAAACTCTCGTGTTTAGTAGGGGTTGGGTGGGGTAGGTTGCTTACTCTCGGGGGATACCTCATATTTCACTCTGAAGGAAACCTGTAAGTAGGTCTTATTTTCGGAGGATGTCTTACTTTCAGGGAAACAAGTCACTTACCGGTGCCTGGGCCCTGAGGGCCAGCCTTCTGTCCCATTCACGGGGAAAGCCCTTCCTTGAGGACAAGGGACCTTCTAGCTGGCATCCAGTCTGGACCTCGGGAAGATGGGGCTTTTGTGGCCACTGGGGAACCCCATGCTCATTCCCGGGGCCCCATGGCCTTATCCACTGGACCACTTCCGGGTGTGGCCTCTGGCCCCAATCCATTCTTGGCTTGGCCGCTTCTGGCTGATGATCGAACCAGCCCCCCAAAACCCCAGCCTCCTTGTACAGGTCGCTGCTACCTGGCAGCGGGCCTCACTGCCAGCAGGCATTTACCACCCCTCCATCGGGACGCCCCCCCACTCCCATACACCGTTACCCTGGCGAAAGGCCTTTCTCCTAATTAGGTCATAATTGCCTGGTCTTCACCTGGCCCCGCCCCCTTGATGACATGACTGCTTTCATCTGTTCGCCTGGTCCCGCTCCCTCATTAAGTTTAGCGCCTTCAGCTGGGGGCCTGGCCCCGCCCCTCGTTCCAGAAACCCCGCCCCCTCGTTCATTGGACCAATGAGCGAGCATCACTGGCCAGGCTGCCTTGCTCCTCACAGAGTTTTCCTACCGCCCCACCTCTGGAAGCTTTGTTGGTTCCTTGCCTAAAAGCCCATAGGGCAGATGGCCTTCTGCTCACTGGTTGCCTCCCACCCAGGGCCCAGGTCCACAAGCAGGGGGAGACCAGCCCCCACTTTCGGACAGCCATGGGCCTCCATGAGCCTCTGAGGCCCCAGCCGCCCCCACCAAGCGGCATCTCACAACGGAGTGTCCTGCCACCCCCACGGCCCTGTCTATGGGCTTTGACATCGGAGAGAGAGCTGTGTCAAGTCCCCGAAAATAACTTTCCACTCCGGGGGCACTGACCCGCCCCTCCTGAGGGACCCTGTTTCCCGGAAAATAAGACATTGTCTTATATTCATTTTTGCTCCCAAAGATGCTCTAGGTCGTATTTTTCCATGAAGAAGAATAGGGTACAAATTTACTGTTAAATGAAAACAAGGAAATTTATCACCTGTATATGGTACAGGGTAGTACGGTCGTTGTCAACACAAACCAGACAAACTGTGAATCCTACAGTATCAAGAATTTACTCATTTACTGATCTAGAGATTCCCCGGGAAGATGGTGGCTTGTCCCCGTTTCGCCACAGTTCCCAGCTTGTGAGCCTGATCTCCTCACGCTCGTAAGCATGGAACAGGAGGCCTAGAAAAACCACCGCAGAGACCATCGAGTAGCTGAGACACCCCAATTGGTGCAAAAGCGTGGATTCAAGGGAATTTTTCAATCACCCACGGAAAGGTCAGAGTTTGCGGGGATAGCGTGAGGGATCCGGGCCCTGTTGCACTGGCAGCAACTGCAGCCACCGCGCCCTGCGCTGAGTGGCGCAGAAAGAAGGCTTGGCTGCAGCGAGTATCCTTCCTGGGGAGACCCAGTGCCGAGTCTGGGTCTGGTGTAATCTTCCCCAGAAGTGGGACTCTTTTAAAACGCCGAGGGACACGGAACAGATTGTTAAGAATCTGAGCAGTCCGACCTGAGCGGACAGGCGGATTCCACAGAAAGGTTGGATTTTGCAGGGATAAGGCGGGGTGTCTGTTTCGCGAAAATGAAAGTGAAAGCAGCAGCAGCTGCAGCAGCCACAACAGCGGCAGCCACTGGGGCGGCAGAGGAAAAAAAAAAAAGCGCGCGCTGGGACCCCGGAAATCTGCGTCCACAGAAGCCCCCAACTGTTGGGGTTGGCGTGATTCGAGAGAGTGGACGGGGGTCCCCAAGGTTGCTACTAGAGGGGTTCTCTAGGGAGCAACCCATCCTGATCCCACACGGAGGGAGAACATAGGAGTTGGAAAGCAGTCTGTAAGTGCGCACAGACTCGCCCATCCCGCACCTGGGCTGGTTCCCCTGCAACACTTTGCTTCTGATTACAAAGGAGAGATCACCCAGATTGGCTGACCCTAAGAGACAGCAGGGGGAATCTGCTTTTCTGGAAACTGAGAAGTAGAGCAGGGAGAAATCATCCAGGATTCAGCTCCGAGGCAAAAATAAATAAATAAATAAAAATAAACAAATAAAATTAAAAAACTGGCATTGAGGGCCACAGAAAAAGAAGGCTAAAGCAACCAAAAAGACGGGACATCAATCCACAAACACTGCCACCTAGGGTCTGGAGTACCATCTGACTGTGTTTATTATTAGTTTTATTTGATCAAAAACCAAGAAACTAAGGAATCGCCACTGAGGTGCAGCAGAACGCAGGGAACTGCAATACGGGCTGGACTAAGAAACGGGAGTGTCAAATAGAATAACAAATGAATGGCCTTCACAACTGGACTTTTTTTTTTTTTTCTAATTTTTTTTCTTCATTTTTTGCTTCTTTTACTTAAGAAACAATTTTTTCCCTTTTTTCCTCACTAGATTTTAACTTTTTAATAATTACATTTTTAGGTTCAATAAGCATTTTTAACACTGCTATTTTAATTTTTTTTAAGTGCCATTTATTTTCTCTTTATTTTACAATTGGAATTAGCGTTCTTCATTTTATTTTCATTTCTCCTTTAACATTGTTTAACCCAAACTCAACACAACCTTTACACCATCATTCTCTTTCTACCCCTCCCCCTTTTTGCTATCCTGTTTATCTTAACCCTTTCCTGTTTTAGATTTCTTTACTCTCTCTGTAATCCCCCCTGCCTAAATTTCTACCCTACTTATATATCTTATCTCCCATCCCTAGTGCCAAGTGCATACACACCCCTCTCTGAGCTATATTAACTAGCAAAAAAAAAAAAAAAAATTGTTTTCCTCACGGTTCTTTCGATGCTGTTTGGGGGAATGATGATTATATTATATTTTTATGCTTTTTAAGTGAGAATATTTTGCTTAATCTTTTGTTGTTGCTGTTGCTCAGTATTTTCTTATTTGATTGGTTTTTGTTAGTTGTTATTTTATTACTTCTGTTTTCCCTTACTGTGTTGGAAATTAGGGGATGTCCAGGTACTGCTGACACCATTTGTTGGGGTTAGTGGTTGTTCAATTGAAATTCTCTCCCCATATATATAGTTTGTTTCCCTTTTCTCCCCCCCCCCCCTCTCTCTCTCTCTCTCTCTCTCTCTCTCTCTCTCTCTCTCTCTCCTCCTTGTTTCCCAAATTCATTTTGACACTTTTTTTCCTATCTTTTTCTTTTGCTCCCTCCCTCCTCTCTTTTTACTCTTCCTCTTTCTCCCCTATTCCCTAATTTGCCTTTCCCTAGTCGTTACCTTTATTGGAAGTTATTAATATTGCAAACACATTTCTGTTCTGTGCCTTGTGTATTGTACCTGGTTGTGTTGTATTTTGTGCCTTTAAATCAACGCAGCAGAGATAAATCAACACAGGAGAGAGACATCCTGAAGAGAGACCATGGGGAGACAAAGAAACAGCCCACAAATGAAAGAAAAGCAGGCATCACTAGAAAAGGAAGTAAACGAGTTAGAGGCAAGCAACCTACCAGAGCAAGAATTCAGAGTAACAATCTTAAGATGGCTAAAAAGAATGGAAGACAAATTTGACAATATGAGTAAGACCCAAGAGGAAATGAAAAAAAAAAACAAGAGGAAATGAAGATGACTCAAGATGAAATGAAAAATGACATCGCTACTATGAAGAACTCAATAGAAAGCATCAAGAGCAGACTAGAAGAAGTAGAGGATTGCATCAGTGAGCTAGAAGACAAGATGGAAAAAAATGCCCAATTAGAGCAGCTTCTAGAAAAAAAAAAATTAAAAAGCAGGAGGAGAGCCTACAGGAGCTTTGGGACAATGCAAAACAAAACAATATTCGAATAATAGGGGTTCCGGAAGGAAACAAAACCGAGGTAGACATGGAAAACGTATTTCAAGAAATAATGACAGAAAACTTTCCTGAGATAGAGAAGAAAAAACCCACACAAATCCAAGATGCTCACAGAGTCCCAAGCAAAATGGATCCCAGAAGACCGACACCAAGACATATTATAATTAAATTGGCAAACACCAATGACAAAGTAAGAATCTTAAAAGCAGCTAGAGAGACAGAAAGTTACATATAAAGGAACCCCCATCAGACTAACAACTGATTTCTCAACAGAAACTTATTAGGCTAGAAGGGAATGGGATGAAATATACAAAGTCATGCAAAGGAAGGGTCTGAATCCAAGAATACTGTACCCAGCAAGACTATCAATCAAAATTGAAGGGGAAATCAGGAGCTTCACAGACAAAAAAAAGACGAAAGGAATTTATCTCCACCAAACCAGCAATGCAAGAAATGCTAAAGGGTCTACTGTAAAAATAAAGATATAGGAAGCGAAGAAGGAACACAAAGGTATAGAATAAAAATGGCGTCAAATGAGTACCTATCATTAATAACATTAAATGTAAATGGTTTAAATGCTCCAACCAAAAGACATAGGGTAACAGATTGGATAAGAAAACAAGACCCATACATCTGTTGTCTACAAGAAACCCACCTCAGAAAAAGAGATGTACACAGACTGAGGGTGAAGGGATGGAAAAAGGTTCTCCAGGCAAATAGAAATGAAAAGAAAGCTGTGGTAGCAATACTTATATCTGACAAATTAGATCTCAGAGTGAAGGACATAACAAGAGATAATGAAGGCCACTTCATAATACTAAAGGGAACAATCCAACAAGAAGAAATAACCCTGGTAAATATATATGCACCCAATACAGGAGCAACCAAATACATAAAAAATAATAATAATAATAAAAACTGCTGGAGGACATTAAGAGAGAGATTAATAGCAATACAACCATAGTAGGAGATTTTAATACCCCACTGTCACCCTTTGACAAATCATCTAAACCAAAAATCAGCAAAGAAATATCAATCCTAAATGACACACTAGACCAGATGGAATTAATTGACATCTTCAGAACACTCCACCCCAAAGCCACAGAATATACATTCTTCTCAAGTGCACATGGGACATTCTCAAAGATAGACCACATTTTGGGACATAGGCAAAGTCTCTTCAAATTCAAGAAGATAGAAATCATATCAGGTATCTTCTCAGACCATAATGGCATAAAACTGGAAATTAACTACAATAATAATAATCCAAAGAAATCAAACACATGGAGACTAAACAGCATGCTATTAAACAAGGACTGGGTTACCAGAGAAATCAAGGAAGAAATTAAAAACATCCTGGAAACAAATGACAATGAAAACACAACAATCCAAAATCTATGGGACACAGCAAAAGCAGTTTTGAGAGGGAAGTTCATATCCTTACAAGCCTATTGCAAAAAACTAGAAAAAAGGGTAACAGATGATCTAACTCTACAACTCAAAGAGTTAGAAAAGGAGCAACAAGAAAAGCCCAGTGTAAGCAGAAGGAAGGAAATAACAAAAATCAGAGCACAGATAAACGACATAGAGACCAAAAGAACAATACATAAGATCAACAAAACCAAGAGCTGTTTCTTTGAAAGAATAAACAAGATAGATGAACCTCTAGCCAGGCTAACCAAGAAACAAAGAGAGAGGACCCAAATAAACAAAATCAGAAATGAAAGAGATGAAATAACAACAGACCCCACCGAAATACAATGGATTGTTACAAAATACTACGAACAACTCTATTCCAACAAACTGAACAACCTGGAGGAAATGGACATATTCCTAGAAAAATACAAACTTTCAAAACTGGATCAGGAAGAATCTAAAAATCTCAATAGACCAGTGACTTGGGAAGAAATTGAAACAGTCATCAGAAAGCTTCCAGCAAACAAAAGCCCAGGGCCAGATGGCTTCACAGGAGAGTTTTACCAAACATTCAAGGAAGAACTAAAATCTATCCTCCTCAGACTATTCCAAAAAATCCAAGAGGAAGGAACACTTCCAAACTCCTTCTATGAAGCCAGCATCACCCTAATACCAAAACCAGATAAAGACAACTCAATGAAAGAGAATTACAGGCCAATATCCCTCATGAACATAGATGCCAAAATCCTCAACAAAATTCTAGCAAATCGACTCCAGAAGAACATCCCAAAGATCATACACCATGACCAAGTAGGATTTATTCCAGGAATGCAAGGATGGTACAATATCCGCAAATCAATAAACGTGATACATCACATAAACAAATTGAAAGATAAAAATCATATAGTCATATCAATTGATGCAGAAAAAGCATTTGATAAAATCCAACACCCTTTTCTGATAAAAACTCTTAACAAGGTGGAAGTACAAGGATCATACCTCAACATAATAAAAGCTATATATGATAAACCCACAGCCAACATTATACTCAATGGGCAAAAACTAAAACCATTCCTTCTAAGAACAGGAACAAGACAGGGATGCCCACTCTCGCCACTCCTGCTTGACATAGTACTGGAAGTACTAGCCATTGCAATTAGACAAGAGGAGGAAATAAAAGGCATCCAAATTGGAAAAGAAGAAGTAAAGTTATCCTTATTTGCAGATGACATGATATTGTACATAAAAAAACCCAAAAGACTCCATTAAAAAACTAATTGACTTAATGAATGAATTTGGCAATGTAGCAGGATACAAAATTAATGCCAAGAAATCCATGGCATTTCTATACACCAACAGTGAAACTGCATAAACAGAGACTAAAAAAGCAATTCCATTTACCATCGCACCAAAAAAATTAAGATACCTAGGAATAAATTTAACTAAGGAAGTAAAGGACCTATATGCAGAAAACTACACCACACTGAAAAAAGAGATAGAGGAAGATGTAAGGAGATGGAAGAACATATCATGTTCATGGATTGGTAGAATCAACATCATCAAAATGTCCATACTTCCTAAAGCAATCTATAGGTTCAATGCACTCCCCATTAAAATACCAATGACATATTTCACCGACCTAGAAAGAACTCTCCAAAAGTTCATTTGGAACAATAAAAGACCCCGAATAGCCACAGCAATCCTGAGAAATAAGAGTAAAGTAGGAGGGATCTCAATACCAGACTTCAAACTATATTACAAAGCCACTGTTCTCAAAACAGCCTGGTACTGGCACAAGAACAGACAAATAGATCAATGGAATAGAATTGAGAACCCAGATATCAACCCAAATCACTATGCTCAATTAATATTTGACAAAGGAGGCACGAATATACAATGGAGTCAAGACAGTTTCTTCAATAAATGGTGTTGGGAAAATTGGACAGACACATGCAAAAGAATGAAACAAAATCACCAACTTACACCATTCACAAAAATAAACTCAAAATGGATACAGGACTTAAACATCAGACGGGAAACCATAAAAATACTAGAAGCATCCACAGGCAGCAAAATCTCAGACGTATGCCAAAAGAACTTCTTCACTGATACTACCCCTAGGGCAAGGGAAGCTAAAGAGAAAATAAACAAATGGGACTATATCAAAATACAAAGATTTTTTACAGCAAAAGAAACCATCAACAAAACAACAAGAAAGCCCACTGTGTGGGAGAACATATTTGCAAATGATACCACTGATAAAGGTTTAATCTCCAACATCTACAAACAGCTTATACAACTAAATAAAAGGAAGATGAATAATCCAATTAAAAAATGGGCAATGGACCTAAATAGAACATTTTCAAAAGAAGACAGAAGGAAGGCCAAAAGGCACATAAAAACATGCTCAAAGTCACTAATTATCTGAGAGATGCAAATCAAAACAACAATGCGATACCATCTCACACATGTCAGAATGGCCAACATCAACAAATCAACAAACGACAAGTGTTGGCGAGGTTGTGGAGAAAAAGGAACCCTCGTGCACTGCTGGTAGGAATGCAGACTGGTGCAACCACTGTGGAGAACAGTGTGGAGTTTCCTCAAAAAACTGAAAATGGAACTCCCATTTGACCTAGTAATCCCACTTCTAGGAATATATCCCAAGAAACTAGAAACACCAATCAGAAAGGATATATGCACCCCTATGTTCATAGCAGCACAATCTACAATAGCCAAAATTTGGAAACAGCCTAGGTGCCCGTCAGCAGATGATTGGATCAGAAAACTATGGTACATCTACACACAATGGAATACTATGCTGCCATAAAAAAGAAGGAATTCTCATCATTTGCAGCAATCTGGATGGAATTGGAGAACATCATGCTGAGTGAAATAAGCCAATCAATGAAAGAGAAACACCAAATGACCTCACTCATTTGTGGATAATAAAGAACATTATAAACTGATGAACCAAAAGATAGATATAGAGACAGTATATCAACAAGTAGATCGTCAAATTACAGCGGGGAGGGGAGGAAGATTTGGAGGAGATAATAGATCAACCGAAGGACTTTTATACATGCATATAAGTACAACCAATGGACACAAAACTCTGGGGAAGGAGGGGATTTGTGGGAGGGAGGGAGGGGGGCAAAATAAAAATCAATAAAATAATTTAAAAAAATGAAGTCCTGTCAACCATAGTCCATTGTCAATTAAAATGGCAACTTCTGATTTCCACTCAGACATATAAGAGCTTGGAAGTCCTTACTCTCACCCTTACAATAAGAAAAACGATGAACAATCCAAAAGACAGGAACTCTATTTAGATCCATCAGATCACTGAAGTCACCTGGCTCTGAAATTAGACTCTGCTGCTTTAAATCACTGAGATTCAGGGCTCTGTCAACACAATACAACCTAGCAATAGTGTGCACGCCTGCGCGAGCGTGCACACACACACACACACACACACACACACACACACAAGCTAGATCCAATGATTTTGTGTGGGAGTAGAAGAAAAGCAGACACAGAAGAGGTGACAATAGGAATTAAAAGAAGGTTGAAGGCACTTTTGCCCATGACAGTCCTCCTTCTACTTGCTAGCTACTCCCCCTCATGAGCCTGAACATCGCTAAGAAGCAAATGCTGCAATAACCCACTGTGCAGGCAGGGGAGAGGCAGGCCCTGACAGGAACAGTGACTTATCCAAGATCCAAAGGAGGTACGAGGGGTTGAGTCTGAGCTTAGGTCTGTCTCCTCAAATCTGGGACCCTGGCTGCAGCCAGACCTTCTAGGGGCTGTGGAGAGGGCATGTTGGTGTCTCTGTGTACACTGTTGGATATTCCATGGAGAAGATATTCCATGGAGAAAGTGGGTGAGCAGTTAGCAGGCCACAGGACTAACTATATCTGTTATTAGGTGAGGGGATTCGGGGCAGGGGGCAATCCCACGAAGTGATGTCACTTCCTAATAGAACTTGGAATCCATGTAACCAGGCACCCACTTTCCAGCAACTGCCCAACTGCCACTCACTTGGCAAGAGACGGTTGACGGTTCAACATGTTCTCTTGCTGTGTTCCCAGTTATCAGGGCTCTGGTTCCCAGAGACCCTGCAGTGAGAGGTGCCCCAGACTCTGTAGACGGTTCAGCACTCATGCCCGACATCTCTGGCCATGTTCAAGAAGATCTCCTCAGGTAAGACAAGGTGGCCTGGGTCAGACCCATTCACACCAGGCCAGCCTGCTCTGGGTGCCATCCCAGTGCAGCCCACATCCCTTGCCCTTCATGTGATGGGAAGAGAGACATGAGAGGAGAATCCCAGGACAGGAACAGCTTTCAGAGCAGTGGATAACCTAGAGGTCCTGCTGTGATCACACCCAAGAGCAGGGAAGGGCAGGACGGGTAATTGGAGATGGGCTTCCAGAGGGATCTTTTATCTGTGCCAATGGGAATCCTAGGCCCTCAGGCTGTCATGCCTTTTCCTCACCAGTGGAGGCCTAAGTAGATCACACTGTGTGTGTGTGTGTGTGTGTGTGTGTGTGTGTGTGTGTGTGTCTGGATTGGAGGGTCACAGGAGTCACCGAACCAGCAAGACAGGGCTCTGAGGCTTTCTCCTGGGGACTGGGAACTGTCCTTACAGAGCTCCACACAGGAGAACAGACCGGACCTGACAGATGGGGTCCTCAACTCAATGCCCCTGCAGGAGACACAGGTGCCTCATACCTCCTCCAGCATGCAGGACAGCTGCAGGGTGAGTATAGGTGACCAAGTTGCTCCATACTCCAGCACCTCTGGGATTCAACAGGACCTGGGTTCCAGAAGGCACACTGCTTCTCTCCTGAGAGCCCTCCTAGCATCCAGTTTCCAAAGGTCCCCATTTCCTCCAGTCAGGAGCTGGGCCGCCCCTTGGGCTCTAGGGACTAGTTATCACAGCGACCCATGTCTTCATTGCTGTGGGACCTGGACCTTATCCCCTCTGTTGCCATGACAATGGTGCCACCCTGAATACAACACGTGTCCTAATATCCCAGAAAAAGCCTCTGTGTTCTCATCTCACATTGGGATGTTTTGTCAGAAATCACACGGGATAAAGCATGTGCTGTCTGTCCTTTGCTAAGAAAATGACCTAAGATACTAACGTGTTTCATATTTCTCACCTCCAATTCTACTTTTCCTGCAAAGAACCTTTTCTCTTATCAATGTGAAAAATGTTCAAAGTTGTGAAAAAGTTTTGTGCATTTATTTGACATAATGTGTTGATAATCGTGGGCAAGCAAGTCTCAATGGGTTGAGATAATGCTACTGAGAATGACAATTTTGCACCTTATTTGATACATTACAAGCAAAAGTGCAGACTTATGTGTGTTAAATGAAATCCATGGGTGACAGATTAGGGAGAGAGGAGAAAGCAAAGTGTGGGAACTTCTGTGATTGAACAAATGGTAAAATGATAGGCACATACTTCTTCTTTATAGGTGGATGTAGGATAGTTTCAAGTTAACAATGAACTGAATGACAAAGATCTTTGTTGATCTTTGTAGAGTACAGAGCGGTGCCTATGCATGAGTTGTCCCAAACGAGGAACATTCCTTTGATAATCCAAATATATGTTATCATAATTGCAAATAGACACTACACAGATTCTGTTAACCTGAAGATTGACCTTTGTCAAGGAAAATGCCACACTAGAACATGGCTACCCACCATGAGCTTCTTTTAGTTAGTGTTTTAATTTCAGACCATCCTATATGGTTACTTAAGGTCTCTGAGTTTGCAAGGCCACCACACCGGAGTTCCCCGAGCTAGTCAGGTTAGCATGTAGCCCCTTTTATCGTTCATGCACCCTCCTTTTGTTCATAAATCAATACAAATTATGCATCGATGATCAGTGTTTGTGTGTTCTCTTGGTGAACAATGGACCATTGGTGATGAGACAAGACCATAACCTTAAATGGCATTCAAGGTGGAATTTTATGATTATTCAAAATAAAAAAGGCAGGTGCTTGGGAGACCGTGAGATCCTATATGTCCTTGTTACAAAATATTCTGTATCAATTTTAAATTTTGAGCTATCCTGAGCAGGGTCCTTTTGCTTCTTGCCTTAAGTTTTGGAATTATGAGTCTAGTATAACATTTACAACCAGGAACAAAAGCAATGGTATTAAAGCAGTAACACCATTTAGGAATAGAAAGTGTCTAGTGCTAGACTGAGGGGAATAAGCAACGCAGCCAACCAAAAAACACTTTGCATGCATTATCATAATTGTTTATTAACTTAATTATATGTTTTCCTTCAGGAGGCACAGGTGCCCCATACCTCTGCCAGCAGGTCACTTGTACTTATGCTTCATCCACTGTCACTTGTACTTTGCTATGTTTGGCCAGATGAGTTAAGACACTACACTTTCGTTATGATAACTGATCATCAGAATGTCATTGTCTAGTAGGTCGGAAAAATTAGGAGGTATCCAAATTCAAGTTTTCATGTGTAGTAAGGAAGGGGCCTAGGGAGACAGATATTGTTTCCATTAGCAAATCATAAAGAGGATACTAACAATATAAAATCATTTGATGTACATTTAGTCAATAACAATTAGGAGCTAGAAGAACAGGGTTTGAGCAGCAGTAATTTGTGAGCATCTAGGCCTTGTTGACTTCTTGGGATAGTGGTCAGTTCCCATGGCCAGTTTATTCTCATCCTTGAAATGTCTTCAATCTCCGTGGTAGATGGAAACCAGTGTCAGAGACAGATGTTCATTGTGGTTAGGCCTCTGATGAAGTAAAGTCCTTTTAAACATGTTGGAGAGAGTCTATAACTAACGTGTTTCAATAAACTAAACTCCCCTGATTGTAAGTTTTGGTCTGTAAAGTTTTTGCCTCTTGGGAGTACTGTGAAATGAATGTCCCAAATGTATCAGTCCTTATAACCTTATTAGTGAGTCATTGATAGTAATGTAGAACGCATGCTTTTAGTTTTCCTTATGTTTGGAAAACAAAAAAGGTTTTAAAAATCAGCAGTATTTTAACCAGAGTCCTAACAACAATAATCATCTTCACTTCATTTATTTCTGTACCCATTTTTTGTTTATCCTTGTTATTTGCCAGTATTTTCATGAATTCAGTTATTCCTTAGAATTCTATACTTCTTCATTCAGTTCAAAGATGTGACCTGCTTAGAAACCTGTTATTTAGAGCAGTTAAGAGTCTTTCTCATGGATTTTCTAAAGATGTAACATATTTGAAAATTCATCAGAGCAAAACAGTAACTATGTATGAATGACAAAACAAAGTGGTTATAGTTTTGTTTGCAATGCAATATATATATATATATATATATATATATATATATATATATATATATATATACATACTTTGCTTTTTTGGTAAACTATACCAAGACAATAATTTTTGGAAAGTAATCTTACCTAATAACAGACAAACATGCTAATTGTCCATACTTTTGCAACACCCCCCAGCCAATCAGGAGTGGGTCTGCAAATTAACCCAACATAATGGGGGTTAATTTGCTTACACAGCCACTCTGGGCCTCTGAGCAGAGCAAAAATAGTGCCAACAGCCAGGGAATGGAAAGCCCATTATGTCACACATCTTTGTGCATCAGGCTTCTAGTAATTACTATAAAATGACAGAGAATAATATG
The DNA here is from genome assembly GCF_964339955.1 of Pipistrellus hanaki. Classification (NCBI taxonomy): domain Eukaryota; kingdom Metazoa; phylum Chordata; class Mammalia; order Chiroptera; family Vespertilionidae; genus Pipistrellus; species Pipistrellus hanaki. The sequence goes on from NC_140518.1 coordinate 45,600,432, forward strand.
AAAAATGTAAGTATATGTATATATTTGGATTCAATACACAATTTCGATATAAAAAGACCAAATAACATGGAAGATTTTGAAACATGGTCCATGGCTTCTTGTATTGAGCATTGGGTATAATTCATAAACTTCCAATGTTTGCACCACAAATACCTGGAGTCCCACAGCTAGATGCTCTCACAGGGAACCATCTCTCTTGGCTGGCAGGGTGTGGCTGACACCAAGACCCCTGTTCCATTTTAGAGTTTCCAATTTGAACTTTTCTTTGAGTCTGTCTACCTTCCTTCCTAGGACAGGTTGAAATCTATAGAACTTCCATTTTAATAAAAATATATGTACACAAATAGCACAGTTGTTTTCATTTTTTAAGTTGGTTAAGCTTCTCAGGTAATTTCAAGCATATGAAGTAGGACTAATTCAGGTCCACTATGGCCCTTTAATAAGGGGAGAGAATAAATCTTTTAGGTATTTCAGGGCCCATTGGAATTAACTCAAACTCATCTTTTGTTTAAAAAGCCTCTTAAAATAGAAATTTTAGGAAGGTTGTCAAATATACTTATGCAAAAGAATATACTACGGACTTTTTGTAAATCTAAGTAAAGCAAACACAGACTTATGGTAATAACTCTAACACATCTTAATAATACTTATAAACAGTTTTAATATAAAATATTTTGCCCAAACTACAGAATTCACCTTAATTTACATAAATATTTAACCTTTTAGATCAATAAAAGATTATATCCTAGTAATGCCATCTGGAGGTTGAAAATACACCACACATAACACATAGATGAACACATATCAACCAATTTAAATTTACTAATTTTTTCAGAGAAATACCGGAATATTTTATGTAAAACTTTCACAAAAGTTTATAGTCCATATCCCCTTTTACAAACCTTTTCTTAACTTTCACAAACCATCTCATCCATTCAGAAATAACTATCCTTAGAGAAATTTGCATTTCACCCTTTCCTTCAAATATGACTCCCCATACCTCAAGCCTTCTCTTATCACAACTACGCAATTTCTTCCTTCTTAGCTGGAACTTTTAATCTTAGGAGCCTTAATTTACAATGATAACCACAAAGTGAATAACCGGCATTCCTTAAATTGACGGTGATGAACATATTGCAACCACACTCTCACATTCAAGAAACACACCTTTCACAAAGCACACAACATTACATCAACAGCTCCAAATCCATTGTACAGACCTTCTGTAATAAAAAACCCAAAAGCAGGTGAACATAATTCTTGTCTAGCAATGTTTCAGTAATTCATGTTATTTCAAAATATCGAAATATTCAATAACTCTCATTAAATCTAAGTTAGAAAGAAATAGTTGAAATAAGCTAAAATGATTTGCGCAGGTGCGTAAGGTATTTTTTTCTATTGGGATAAGACATATCTTCCAAAGACAAATGGCCTAGACAAGCGGTCTTGGTGAACTCAGGTATTTCCACTTCAAAGGTTCTGGGACTTTGGTTGCATAAAGCCAATTATCTACAAGCCTCTGAAATGACTAGGGGAGGTTTGGGGAAGGTAAAAGGATTTAGTGGGCTTGCTTTCACATGTTTCTGGAGCCAAAGCTCTGGCACTTGAAAACTTTATTTGTAAAACAAGGATAGTCATCTTCAATACCTCAGGGACTGGGGTGCCACCCAACTGTTGGCAAGGGACTGAGAAAATCATTCACCATTTTTGGAATGTTTCTATTTGGGTACATTTTTTTCTAGTTTCCAGAAAGCACACACCTCTGAGAGGTATAAAGGCCTTCAGGTATATGAAACCTCTGTCCATCTCCCTTGGAAATGGCAAGACAGGTCCTAGCTGTATGATAGTCTTAAAATGAATGATGCAAAACCTCTCTATTACCCACTTTATATTGGGAACAGGTGAGTGGTGCAACAAAAGAAGATTGGACTCTTCTTTGAGGGCCTCAGGGTCAAGTTTCCCCATTGGATGGGTATGTACCCCATAAGAGCACTCTCACATCACTGTGGGCTGCTTCCCCATCTACAGAGAGACATAAGAGCAAGCCCAGTATTAGAGGCATCTCTGCCCGTGTTTGGGTTGCTTGGGACCATTCTGGGTAGGGTGGGTATCCTGTGAAACCCACTCTCAGGCTCTGGTGGAAGATAATAATGAAGGAAAGATGACTAGCAAACGTTTGGTCAGTTTCAAGGTTAGTTTCCACCTGGAAGGCTCCTTTAAAGTCATTAATTTCCCTTTTGGTTTCCTATCTGATTCATTTAGTCTAAGTGTACATGTAACTATTATGGAAAAGGCATATGTCAGCATCACTGATTCATTAAAAAGAGAAAAACCCACTCATTTACCAGGTGAATTGGGGAAGATTTGATAAGCATACCATTGATATATATAGTCCCATAACATTGTCTTGTTGCAAGGAAACAGGTTTTGATTAAAAAACAGACAATTGTAGGGAAGCAATTATTTGGGTGAGGTTAAGAACAAATAAAGTAGCCTCAGTATAAACAGGAGACTTAGTGCCTTCTCCCCACCCTCCCCCCTTTAAGAAAAATAGATTTTTGTTGATTTCAGCAAGAAATGGAGAGGGAGAGAGAGATAGAAATATCAATGATGAGAGACAATCATCAATTGGCTGCCTCCTGCACACCCCCTACTGGGAATACAGCCTGCAACCTGGGCATGTGCCCTTGACCAAAATCAAACCTGGAACGTTTCAATCCTCAGTCTGATGCTCTATCCCATGAGAGTAAATGGCTAGGTCAGTCAGTGGCTTCCCTTTTAATGATAATTTAAAATTCTCCCAAACTATCAGTGAGAAGGGGAAACACATTGGAGCCACCCTATACTTTTTTTGTTTTGTTTTGTTTACTTTTTCTAAATGCTTTTTCATTTCCTATAATCCTTAAAGTGGGCAGACTTCTCCACAGCAGTTTTCTGACAACCTTATTCGGTAATTCTGTTGCTGTGCTCCCAGAAACCTGGAGTATATTAATTGGCATAGGTTAGAATGGCCAGGATTACATGGATTTCATTGCAACAGTGAAATTTCTCAGTGAACCAAACAAGGCCGCAGAGAGAATGGAGAAGGATTGCTGGTTCCTCTGTGGCTGAGAACAGCTTTCCTCCAAAGGGACTTGGTAGAATTCCTATTCTCAATTTCCCTTAAGTCAGTGGGGAGTGGTAGTGCAGGAGTCAGAAGGCGAAGGAAGAAGGAAAGGGAAAGAACATTTCTGGACAAGGAAGCTCAGGGGCAAAAGATGTAGTGGGCATGCTGTAGAAGTGGGAAATGGCGTGTTAGCATTTAACTTCAGGAGATACTTACCGAAATTTCTTTTTTTAAAGAGCATTTATCTGGGTTTCTCCTTGGAATTTTCTAATTTCCAAATCAAGATATGTGTCCAATTCATTCAATCAGTTTAATTCTCAGGCCAGCATTTTTCTAGTTTTATTCCCCACCCACCTTCCCCTTCGGAAAAATTAATGTAGGCACCAAAGACAATTGTTTGTTGACCATTTTTTCAGTGGATATTTTCTAGATAAATCTTCCTATTTGTATAAAGCACTAGCAAGTCAAGGCTTTCTATCGGGGATATTAATGAGGGCTGGAGCCTGGGAGTTCCATGGAGGCACAATTTCCCATGTTAAGTAGAGGTGTGTTTGCTGCTGCTGTTTTTATTGTTGTTTGGAGTCTTCAGAGTCTCAGCACATCTTCGAGGATGTGATGTAGTGGGTTGAAGTGTGCTGCTTTGTAGATGGAGCTGCACGATGCCCACTCCCCTAGGGTCTCATCCAGCCCTCTGATGTGCCTCGGTCTCTCTCCCTGCTGTGTAAAACCACCAGAAGGGCTTCCAGTGCAGGTGGACCAAACCTGATTAGTCCTCCCTGTGAAGAGCCAATTAGTTTGGTCACCGTTGTTTGGGAATTTCCCTATGGGGCTTAGGTGTGTCATGAGGAAGGACCTCCGACATATTCGCAAAGATCCTCAGTTGTCCAAGAACAGCTGAGATTCCTGCGGGAAGGAGAATGGGCCCCTTTATTTTCATAGGTGACCCAGAGCAGCTCTCATTGATACATCCAAGGTGTTTCCCCCAGTCTCTCAAAAGGCAATTCCAACAGAAAAGCAAGAACCAGGCTCATTTTTCCTCCTGTCTCTCCTTAGCCTGAGATCTGTCAAGCATTCACCTTAGTTCCACCAAGAGTATTCAAAAATATGGCTTAAATAAAGTCAGCAGCACAAGCAAGAGCAAGTCCTGGATCCAAGAGACAACTCACACAAGTTCACCTGATGGACAGGGAACTGGTGGGTCAATGGGCCCTCTGCTGCATCCCAGCACCAGGTGTAGGTCTGCAGGGTGGTGCTGCGTGAGCTTTTCTGGGGTCCTGCTGTATTGTGCCAAGTAAATGTCAATATAAGAAGCAGTCAAAACTGGGAACGATTGTTGGGATTTTATCTGAGCCAAACTGTCAATTGTCTTAAAGCAAAATCTCAATGGATTGAAATAATGCTCTTGAGAATGGCAGCTTTCACCTTATTTTAGATATTACAATCAAAGGTGGAGATGAATGCAGGTTGCATGAAATCCATTGGTTATAGATTGTATAAAAAGTAAAATGATGGACACATAATTCTTTCCCATATGTGGATAAAGGATAGAACAGCCACCAATGAACTCAACAATGAGGGGATTTGTGGTCTCCACAGAGCACAGAGAGTCTAGAACAGTGATTCCCAAAGTGGTCTATATCGACTCCCAGGGGTCTATGACAACCTGCAAGGGGTCTACATCAGCGAAAAAAAAATTGGGGGGTCCATGAAATGAAAATGGGGGTCCACGATAGTGGATCTCAACATACACTGATAGTACCTATTTACTTACATCATATTATCTTATAATATAAAAACATATAAATTATTTATAAAAGTACCTAATGAAGTAAAAAATTTATTATATATGTTTATAAAATTGTGTAAGTTGTAGGATAAAAACCTGCACATAATGATATACCAGTATCATCTTGTTACAAGCATACGCGCAGTAAACATTCTTGCCAATTTTTGTCTCAAAGCTTCGCGAACTTGCACCGACTTGTTCAATCCGTCACTCTATAAATATGAATGTGAGAAAAATACGTTCATTTGTTTCCTGAATCTTGAATAGGAAAGTGCTGAGAAAATATTTAAAAAAATATAAACTGGTAGTTTATCATACAAATTATAGTGAATCAGTGTTATTTTGTTTGAGAATGCCAGAGAAAAGTAGGTACATTATTTTTTATTAAATTTTAACACTAACTTCACTACAGTTAGAAATTTACAAAAAAATCAATATCAGGTAAGTAGGGGGTCTACCCAAAACCGAAAAACATGACAAGGGGTCTACAGCACAAACAAGTTTGGGAACCTCTGGTCTAGAACAAGGAAAATCTCATTGATATTCCAAAGCTATGTTCTTGTCCATTGCAAAAGACAATAGGCAGTTTCAATGAAGGTAAAGAATCATCTTCATTTTTTTTTTTTTTTTTTAAAGAGAAGATTCCAGCCTAGGACAGGGCGACCCGCCATAAACCACTTTTAGTTAAAAAGTTTCAATTTTAGGACATCCTGTGGAATAACTTGAGATCTGGGAGTTTAAAAGACCACCACCCAGGACTTCCCTGAGCTAATCACAGTTTAGCGAGTGGCCACTTTTTGTGTCTGCACACTCGATCACCTATGCCCCACCTCTTGTCACCAATCATGTCTATCCTCTGTCCCACCACAGGAGGACAAAACAACAACCCTGAGTAGGAAAAGGACCCGTAGGGTGCCACCAGCTGTAGATTGCTCACGAACTGTGGGGCTGGCCAGCACATCCACTGTGCTCAAAACACAGGTAGCCCAGAACCTGTTAGCCACCTGGGCGGTGGACTGCTCCAGCCCCAGCTGTGTGCCCAGGTGGTGCAGTGTCACTTTAAAGAAGCTAGTGGTCTTCAAGGAGCTGGCGAAGGACCTGGTCTCCGTGGTGATTTCCGTGAAGATGCAGGACTCCAAGGGTATCCTGAGGTCCAAAGAGATTATGCTGCCTCCCAGTGAACCAGTGGAGACTGACCTGGCGCTGACCTTCTCTCTGCAGTACTCCCACTTCCTCAGGGGAGAAGGCAACAAGCTCCAGATCATGCTGGAGCAGAGGAAGTGCTATAAGAACAGGATCGTCCTGGGCTACAAGACACTGGCCACGGGGGCCATCCGCATGGCTGATGTCATGAGGAGAAACTCCAAGTGCGGCCAGATGCTGAGCCTCTACAGCACCGTCAAGGAGTCCTCCACCAAGGTGGCTGAAGTCTGGATCTCCTCCCTGTCCAGTCAGCCCATCAAACATGAGGAAAGTGCCATGCGGGCCAGGCCGAAGCCCGAGTCCGCAGGTAACTACTCTCAGAGCCCCTTGTCTGAGCTGGAGGCCAGCCGCAGTAGAAAGCACAGACAGGACTTGTACAAGGATGGCTTTGGGAAGGGGAAGCCAAAGAAGCAGCGGCGGTCCATAGGAGGATTGGACTTGAAGCGAAAAGTCCTGGCGCTGTGTCACAGGTCCAAAGTGTCAGAGAGGGACCGTGGGTCTGACACGGAGGATGATGAGAGTGTCCTCAGCGTCCCTAGGCCCAAGCTCAGGCCATACTTTGAAGACATGTCAGACTCCAGCTCGCAGTCGGAGATGCGGAGCAGCCATAACGACAGAAGCCAAACGGAGCCTCTGAGTCTGGCCCACATGCCAGAGAATGCATGGGCCATGGGAGGCAAGCAGCCAAGTGAGAGTGACGATGAATTTGCTGCCTACAGCACACCCACCAGCCAGGTGGAGAAGATCCGGATGACCTCCCTGTCCAGGCCACCCATCGACCACGAGGACAGCACCAGGCAAACCAGTGCCAAGGCCGAGTCCTCAGACAGCTCCTCTGAATGCAAGTGTGAGACCTGCTTCTCAAAGCTGGAGGGCAGCTCCAATGATTCCCACAGGCAGGAACAGGAGGAGGATGACTTCAAGGAAGAGAATCTGGAGGTCACAGGGGGGACGATGACCATGCAACAGAACTACCACGAGAAAGTCCTGTTATGGCTGCACACAGTCCAAGTGTGGGAGGAGGCCCCGGACCCTGAGCAGGATCATGGGGAGCATGTCCTGGAAGTGGAAGAGGACCTGGACCTCCTGTATGACATGCTGGAGAACCCCAGTGACAGTGGCCCAGACACCGAGGACGATGACAGTGTCCTTAGCACACCCACACCTCAGCTCAGGCCATACTTCCAAGGCCTGTCTAGTGACTTGGACATGAAGGACAATCACAGTATCCTCAGCAGCCCCAATCCCAAGCTCAGGCCGTGCATCGAGGGCCTGCCAGGCTCCAGCTTGCAGATGGAGATGTGGGGCTCCCACAGCGCCAGGATCCGAAAGGAGTCTCTGAGTCTGGCCCAGGTGCATGAGAACACATGCACCCCGGGAGGCAAGCAGCCAAGCCATAGCGACTCAAAACTGGTGGCCTACAGTACATGCACCACTAAGGTGGACAACATGCAGATGGCCTCCCTGTCCAGCCGGCCCATCGATCATGAGGCCAGGGCCAGGCAGGCCAACACCACGGCCCAGACCTCACCTAATGACTCTGCTGGCCCGTCTGACAGCTTCTTTCAGCAGGCGGCCAGCTACAGATCGGCCCACAGGCAGTCCCGGGAGGACAACTTTGAGGAAAGGAACCTGGTAGTAAGAAGGAGGTGCACCACCTTGCAACAGAATTACCACCAGGAAGCTGTGGCATCTGTGCTCATGGCCCAAATGTCGGAGAAGGTCGTGTCCTCAGAACAGACCCTTGTGAGGTATGTCCCCAGAGTGGAGAAGGTGCAGGTCCGTCGCCGTGCCATCGTGGAGAGCTCAAGCGAGAGTAGCCTAGACTCAGAGGACGATATCAGCGTCCCCAGTACCCCAAAGCCCAAGCTCAGGCGATACTTTGACAGCACGTCAAATGATAGTGACTCTGACTCAGTGGCCCACAGAATTTGCTCCCCTGGGGTGAGCCGGGAGGACAGCCGGGAGGCAGCATCCTCTGCCAGGGGTTGGTTCGCCAGGAAGCTGCCATCCATAATGCGCTTCACCAAGTCTCTAGTCATCCCCTCCAGCAGGTCCAAGAGGAAGCAGGCTGGCCACCAGAGCTGCAACACATCCCGGAATGAGTGGTTCAACAGACCGGATGACGAGGACCCAGAACCACAGAGCCAGCGGCAGATCCCCAGCAAGCCCGTGCATGACCAGCTAAAGGTCATCCTCATTTCCCTTGACAAGCTGCCTGAGAACATCATTCTGGTCAACACCTCAGACTGGCAGGGCCAGTTACTTTCAGACATCCTGCAGGGGCACCCGCTGCCCATGGTGTGCACTTGCTCCACAGATGACGTCCAGGAGGCCTTCGGCATCATCGTGTCCTGGATGCAGAGTTACTGCGAAGGTACTTCCCAGACCCCGACGCCTGTGAAGATCGCGGTGGCAGGGGCGCAGCCCTACTTCAACGCTGTGCTGCGGGTCTTCGTGGAGCTGCTGTCCCAACAGCCAGCCCAGTGGCTGGACTACCTGCGCTTCCTGGTCATCCCTCTGGGTTCCCACCCCTTGGCCAGCTACCTGGGCTCCATGGATTGCCGCTACGACAACTTCTTCCAGGACCTGTACTGGTGGGACATGTTCAACAACCTGGAGTCTCTGAACATCTTGCAGGACACACAGGATGTTGTGTCAAGAATCACAGAGTACGTCACTGGGGCCAACTGTGTCTACCTGCTGCCCATAGCAGAGGCTGTGCTCATGTCTAAGCAGCAGCGTCCCGATGACACGTCCTCCAAGAAGTTCATCCCCTTTGTGGGGGCAGTGAAGATTGGAAGAGCGGAACCATCTTCAGCCATGTCAGCAGACTCAGATGATGCGGGCCCTTCCTGCTCCAGCGAGCTTCTGTCCCCTGCCAGCAAGGCCTCATCCAACACACTTTCCTCCCCATCAATGAGCGGGGGCCTGTCCTCCCCCAGCCAGAGTGTCCATGCAGACATGATGGAGCTGCAGGTGGATTACTGGATGGCAGCCCAGCCAACAGACACAAAGAGAGTTGCGGAGAAGAAAGACGCGCTTGCCGCCAAAACCACACTCAAGTGCTTCTTCCAGTCTGTCCAGGTCAGCAGGCTGCCCAGCGGTGGTCAGGACACAGCAACCACCACCATGTCCATGACAGTGGTCACCAAGCAGAAGACAAAGAAGGCGCCCAAGAAAGCCAAGGATGAGGAAGTGGAGTGCACAAGCCAGTGCATCCATGGCATCCATCGCCTGGTTTGCAAGTCCAAGCACCAGCAGCACATGCTGCCGGTCATCATCGATGATGAGGAGTGGAACGACGTGACATTCCTCCAGCTGGCAGCCCAGTGGTCCTCCCAGGTCAAGCACTTCCCCATCTGCATCTTTGGACACTCCAGTTCCACCTTCTAGCCCGCCCCCTCTCCCTGCCCTTCACCCTGCCTTGGACTTGCCCAGAAGCTGCTTTTCTGTGAACAGTTCAGTTTAGTAGAGACACAGACCCTGGAAACACAAAGAGAAACCATTTGGGGTTTCAAATGGACTCACAGCCTGGAACCTAAGGGGGTTACCCCTCACTTGGAGCTCCTCAGGACTCTGTTCAGTAACCAGGACGCTCTGGCAGGTGGGATCCAGAGGGCAGTGTTGATCTGGAGAATCATGGGGGATGTGTTTTGGCCTCAGGATGCCCAACATTCCCGGCGAGAAGGTTCTGGCCTTGAGGTCCTGCCCTTCCTAGATGCCAGGACTCTGCTTCCCTGGGAGCCAGCTCCAGCCTGTATCCAGCCTCAGAGCCGGGTGGCAAGAGGTCAAGGGCTGATGTCTGATTGTGGGCATCTGAGCAGATCATGGAAGCCAGTCAGTCAAACCTTAGGAGCCAGCTGCCAACCAGACAACTGGCCCCAGCACAACATACTCAGGGTTCCCAATAAAGTTCAGCCTCACAGACAGAAGAAAAGAAAAAAAAAAAAAGAAAGAAAGAAAAGAAAAACCTGTATGGTGCACATTTCCTGGCACACTGGCGAGACAAAATGGTCGAATTTCTGAGAAAGGAACCCACCGTCGTTCCTTTCTGTTACTATGGAACGTCTGCTACCACCCAACAGCTGTGGGAACAATTCTTTACCAGGTGAGGCCCTCCCCCACAGACTGCATGGTCACCAGGCCACCTGTTGGCTGTCTGCCTACAGGTCACTGCACTCTCTGAGAGTTTGTTGCTCTGAACCCTCAGTGAACCCGGGAGCCAGCTCATAGGGTTATTGTTGGGACTGCCTGGGGTCCTTCAGGTAAGTGTCCTCTGGCTGCCTAGACAGGGGAGAGGTCTGCTGGAGGGACTGTGATTTAGCCAGTTGGTCATTTCCTCTTCCAGTTGAGGAAGCCTCTGCCAAATTTGTGATTCTCTTTGGGGCCTTGAGCTAAGCTCTTTTCTCTTTTCATAAAGAGATTGGAGATCCCATTAGCGGTCCATATCCGAGGTGAATCCAGATCAGAGAGGCCAGGGGTGAGGAGTGTGGCCCTAGGGTCACCCAGGTATCTGAGATGGCGCTGGTTTGGGCTCATTCATTCAGCAGATGTATTAGAAGACCTGCCAGGTACAGACACATCTCTAGGCACTGACCATATTCCAGTGCACAGAGCAGACCCCCAGCCTGCACTGCAGAGCTTCCTTGTAGTTGGGAGTGATTGAGTCCCACTAGGCTGCAAGGCTCTTAGTGTCCACAGAACGGCTGATGTGACGTCCTCCTGGCCTCCTCTACCCGTGGCTGCATCTTCCTGTACAGTGAAGAGGAAGGTGAACCTCTGTTCCAGCAGAAAACGTGAGTCAGTTTTGGGTCAGAGCATGAGGGGAGTATGGGACCTGTGAATTGAAGGTGCTGGCAGAACCCTGGATACCACACATGGTGGGATTTCTGCCAGAGTGCAGAGGTCTGAGGGCTTCTCCTAGAAAAAAGGACAGGAGTCAGAGAGCTGTGCATATGGATATGGGTGGTGCGGGCGAGTAGTGGGAGGTCGATGAGAGAGTCAGACCCTCAGAAAATCTTTACCTTTTCGATCCTAAGCCCAGCCCTCCCTGCACCCCTATCCTGAGACCTTGCTGACTAATCTGGTAGAACCTCTTTAGTGGCGACTTGGCCGGTTTACCCCACCCTGTGGGAGTTTAGTTTCAGTGGGAGGCAAAGAACCACACAGCACAACTAGTGAATTATCCAGCATGTAGGTGCAGGAGCCAAAGTTCCAGGTGATAGGAAGGCCCTGGGCTTCGTTGTTTCTCCTTTGGTCGGTATTCCTGAAGCACCGACTCTGTGCCAATGAGTGACATGAACAGGGTAGACAGCAGCCCTGTCAGTTTAATGGGAGGGAACAGGGACACTGAGAGACCATGCCAGGTTCCCTTGAACAAGGGGACAGGTGGTTCTCTCATTGATCCAGATCTGTCAGGTAGGAGCGCTTTGTACCAGCCCCTTCTGGGTGACCAGGCACATCTCTTCCAGGACTGCCAGAATGAAGGTGCACAAGGAGCAGGTCTGGCTTCTAGATGGGCAGGAGCAGGAGGCAAAGGACCTCTGGGAGGAAAGGGCACACCTCATACCCTGCTTCCCACCTATCTCTCTCCCCAGGGCCATCTCCTGCCTTCTGGGCATCTGGCTGGACCAGCACCTCCAGAATTTCCCAGCCTGATGATGCTGTTGGCCTCCATAGAGCTCAACTTTCCAGACCCTGACCTGCCAAACCAGGCCCAGTGCCTCCAGTCAAGGCTGGAGCACCTGAGCCCTCTGAGGCTGAGACAGGAGGAGGAGGAGGCCTCTGGGGGCGGTGTGGGTGAGTGTGCCTTTGGGAGGCACACAGAAGGCAGTGAGGGTGGTAACATGTCCTCTTCTTGGATCTGCAGAACCAGCTCCAGAGCAACATCAGGAAAACCCTCCAGAGGCAACGCCACCCTAGAGGCCACACCAGAGCCAGAGCCGGATCCAGGCCCAGCTTTCACTGAACTACAAGAGGCAGAAGAAACACCTGCAGCATGTCAGCAACTCTGCCAGCTCCTGCGAGGCCTGTGGTGCCAGATTCCGGGCCACAGCACGTGTCACCTGCAATGGCAGAGAGGGCGCCCCCAACCTCATTTAGATGCATTCATTGTTAAACATTTTTTATTTGTGTTATATATCCTTACAATTTTACTGAAATTTTATAATATTTAGTAAGATAGAGTGTATTGTAGAAGACAAAAGTTATCGAAATATCCTAAACATACCCTTAATTTAGTTTCTATAAAATTTAACCCTATTAACCCTCAGAACTTTGAGCAAGTCTGTTTTTCTGGACCCTGACCCACGCAAGGAGAACTATCCTCACCTTCTCCACCTGTTCTTCCTTGAGCCAGGACTCTGTTTCCCAGGGAGCTGGCTCCCCGTGTCCACACTCAGAGCTGGGTGGCCAGAGAACAAGGACTGGCCTCCCTGTGCGTCATCCTGAGCCCAACATGTAGGCCAGACATCCCAGCCCTGGGCCTTCATGTTGACCCCAACACCACTCACTTGGGCTTCCAAATACACTTGACCCTTGCAAGGCAGAAATCAAATAAAGGATGTACAGTGCAGGCTGCCCAGGAACAGTGGGCAAACTGATCAAATACTTGGTGCCCACCTTCCTAGGCAGCATCCCCACCTGGGTCCCGACCCACCTTTCTGAGTTCATACAGAACATTTGCTACTAAACAACGTGGGTGGGACCAACCCTCCACAGCACAGTGGTCACTCTGCCACCCGCTTGCTGTGAGTCTTCAGGTCACTGCATCTGACCAAGTAAAATACTGAGACGCAGCCAGCCTCATAGGTAGGGAATTGGGGTGGGGGTGTTTCCCTGAAACAAAGGCCCTGTCAAAATTGGACACTGGAGAGGTGTGCTGGAGGGGCTGTGGTTGTCCTAATTGGCCATTTTGTCTTCTTCTTAAAGAAGCTTCTGCCTTAGTTGTGATTCTCCTCAGTCCTTAGGCTGAGCTATTTTCGCTTGGGATAGAAACATTGGAGATTCCATTAGGGGTCCCTGTCCTGGGTGAAGCCAGATAAGCAATCCCCGGGGTGAGCAGGGGTCCCCCGTGTCACCTAGCTATCTGACATGGGCTGGTTTGCGCTCATTCGGTCAGGAAATTCCCTGCCCCCAGGACTGCACCCAAGAGCTTCCTTCTAGTCAGGAGTGATTCAGACACACTAGGCTGCTCAGGCAGGTAGTGTCCACAGGACAGTCAATGGGACTTCTTTCTCCAAGTTTTGCTGCATTTTCTCATATTTTGAAGCAGAAAGTGAATCTCTGGAGCAGCAGAAAAAGTGAGTGGGCTTTGGATCAGAACCTTAAGGGGTGTATGGGGACTGTGACTTGGAGGCGCTGATAACATTCTGGGTCCCATGCCTTGTGGGATTTCTGCAAGAGGACAGAGGTCTGAGAGCTTCTCCTGGAAAAAAAATGGAAGGAGTCAGAGTGCTGTGCATGTGGATTGGGTGGTGTGTGTGGGTGAGTGGGGAGGGGATGGGGCTGCCCACCAGGAGATGAGCTCCCAGAGGCTGGGGTTAGGCAGGCGCACAGGGCCGTGCAGGTCAGTGCCCGTGGCCTGCAGTGTGGAGGGCTCCTGGGGTGGGGGCTTGAACCGGGACTTCAGTGATGGAGATGGGAGGTTCCCTTCCTTGGAAGGCACACAAAAGGCAGTCATGGTGTAACATGTTTTCTTTCTGCATCTACAGAAGCAGCTCCTGAGCAAGATCTAGAAACACCTGAACAGGAAATGCCAACTCTGTGTCCTCTCCAGAGCCAGTGCAGGCTCCAGGCACAGCTGTCCTTGAAAATCCAGATGTGGAACCACCTGCAGCATTTGAGCAACTCGCCTCAGCTCCTATGAGGCCTGTGGTCCTGGATCCTCGGCTACAACTTCCATGGCACAGATAGCACCCTCCTCTCCTTTATATGAAGTTTTAAAATATTTTTATTTATCATATATTTATTTATAACTGCTGTATTTTTCTTATACTATTCAGTAACATACAGTCTATTTTAAAGAAAACGTAATGAAATACTCAAACATAAATTTAATTTTGATTCTATAAAATGTAACTTTACAATCCTTCAGAGCTTTGAGCAACTCTTGTGTGAGGAGCAGGGCAGCCAGGCCAGTGCTGCTTGCTCATTGGTCCAATGAACCAAGGGGCGGTGTTCTGTAACAAGGGGGCGGAGCAAGGCCTAGAGCTGAAGGCAGTCAAGTCAATGAGGGTGCGGGGCCAGGTGAATAGCTGAAGGCAGTCATGTCAACAAGGGGACAGGCCAGGTGAAGATCCTGCAATTGTGACCTAATCAGGTGAAAGGCTGGTTGCCAGGGACACGGAGGAAAAGCCTGCTGGCCATCAGGAAGGCAGCCGGGCGCAGCGACCTAAACAAAGGGGGCTGGGGGTTTTAGGGGGCAGGCTTGGTGATCAGCCAGAAGCGGCAAAGCCAAGAATGGGTTGGGGCCAGAGGCAACACCTGGAAGTGGTCCAGTGGATAAGGCCATGGAGCCCCGGGAATGAGGACAGGGGTCCCGAGAGACTGCAAAAGCCCCACCTTCCCGTGGTCCAGTACAGATGTCAGCAAGAAGTTCCCTTGTCCTCAAAGAAGGGCGTTCCCCGTGAATAGGGCAGAAAGACAGCCCTCAGGGCCCGGCAACCATTAAGTACCTCAGGAGGGGCGGGTCAGTGCCCCCAGAGTGGAAAGTGATTTTCAGGGACTTGACACAGCTCTCTCCCCAATGTCAAAGCCCATAGGCAGGGCTGTGGGGGTCGCAGGACACTGCGTTGTGAGATGCACCATGGTGGGGGCAATGGGGGGCCCTCGGGGCTCATGAAGGCCCATGGCTGGCCGAAAGGGGGGCTGGTGCCCCATGCTTATGGACCTGGGCCCTGGGTGAGAGGCAACCTGTGAGCAGAAGGCCATCTGCAGTTGGGGCTTATAGGCACCAAACAACACTTCCAAAGGTGGGGTGGTAGGCCCCCGCGTGTGAGGAGCAGGGCTGCCTGGCCAGTGCTGCTCTCTTATTGGTCCAATGAATGAGGGGGCGGGGTTCCTGGAATGAGGGGTCGGGGCCAGGCCTAGAGCTGAAGGCGGTCAAGTCAACGAGGGGTCGAGGGGTCGGTGCCAGGTGAACAGCTGAAGGCAGTCATGTCAATAAGGGGCGGGGCCAGGTGAGGACTCTGCAATTGTGACCTAAGCAGGAGAAAGGCTGGTTGCCAGGGTCACAGGGGAAAGGCCTGCTGGCAGTCAGGCTGGCTGCCAGGCAGCAGTGACCTAAACAAGGGGGCTGGGGTTTTGGGGGGCTGGCTGGATGATCAGCCAGAAGTGGCCAAGCCAAGAATGGGTTGGGGCCAGGGGCAACACCCAGAAGTGGTCCAGTGGATAAGGCCATGGGGCCCTGTGAATGAGGGTGGGGTCTCCAGTGGCCACAAAAGCCCCACCTTCCCATGGTCCAGACTGGATGCCAGCAAGAAGGTCCCTTGTCCTCAAGGAAGGGCTGGCTTTCCCCGTGAATGGGGCAGAAGGCTGGCCCTCAGGGCCCAGCGACCAGTAAGTACCGTGTTTCCCTGAAAATAAGACATCCTCTGAAAATAAGACCTACTTACAGGTTTCTTTCTGAGTGAAATATAAGGCATCCCCCGAAAATAAGGCCCCCCTAGGCTAATCATGAGAGTTTTGGTCCACTGATTCTGAAAGAATGGAGTCACAGGAAATTCAGTAATTGGATTGTTATGATGATGTTCCAGAAGATATTGACATGATTGTCCTTGAATAAATGAGTAAATTCTTGATACTGTAGGATTCTCAGTTTGTCTAATTTGTGTTGACAAGTACCGTACTACTGTACCATATACAGGTAATAAATTTCCTTTATTTTCATTTAACAATAAATGTGTACCATATTCTTCTTCATGGAAAAATAAGACAAGCCCTGAAAATAAGACCTAGCCCATCTTTGGGAGCAAAAATTAATATAAGACAATGTCTTATTTTGGGGGAAACAGGGTACCTCAGGAGGCGCGGGTCAGAGTTGCCAGATTGGAAAGTGATTTTTGGGGACTTGACACAGCTCTCTCCCCGATGTCAAAGCCTATAAACAGGGCTGTGGGGGTTCAGGACACTGCGTTGTGAGATGCCCCATGGTGGGGGCAATGAGGGCCCCCCCAAGGCTCATGGAGGCCAATGGCTGTCCGAAAAGTGGTCTGGTCTCACCATGCTTATTGACCTGAGCCCTGGGTGGGAGGCAATCTGTGAGCAGAAGGCCATCTGCAGTTGGGTCTTTTAGGCACTGAACACCACTTCCAGAGGTGGGTTGGTAGGCTCCTGTGTGTGAGGAGCAGGGCAGCCTGGCCAGTGCTGCTCGCTCATTGGCCCAATGAATGAGGGGGCGGGTATTCTGGAACAAGGGGTTGAACAGCTGAAGGCCGTCATGTCAACAAGGGGACAGGTCCAGGTCGAGAGCTGAAGGTGGTAAAGTCAAAGAGGTGACGGGGCTAGGTGACCTGCTTCAGGCAGTCATGTCAAGAAGGGGGTGGGGCCAGGAGTAGAGCTGAAGGCCGTCTTGTCAACAAGGGAGGATTGGGGGGCGGCGGGGAGGTAAAGAGCCTGCCATTGTGACCTAAGCAGGAGAAAGGCTGGTCACCAGGGAGACAGGGAAAGGCCTGCTGGCCATTAGGCCAGCCACCCAGCAGCAGCGACCGGACCAAGGGGTTGGGGGTTTTGGGGGCAGGCTAGGTGATCAGCCAGAAGTGGCCAAGCCATGAATGGGTTGGGTCCAGGGAAACACCTGGAAGTGGTCCAGTGGATAAGGCCATGGGGCCCTGTGAGAGAGGACGGGGTCCCGAATGGCCGCAAAAGCCCCACCATCCCGTAGTCCAGACTGGATGCCAGCAAGAAGGTCCCTTATCCTCAAGGAAGGCCCGCAGGGCCCGGTGACCAGTAAGTACCTCAGGAAGGGCAGGTCAGTGCCTCCAGAGTGGAAAATGATTTTCGGGGCCTTGACACAGCTCTCTCCCTGATGTCAAAGAACATAGACAGGGCTGTGGGAGTCACAGGACACTCCATTGTGAGATGCCCCACGGTGGGGGCAAAGGGGACCCCAGGGGCTCATGAAGGCCCATGGCTGTCCGAAAGGGGGTCTGGCCTCCCCATGCTTGTGGACCTGGCCCCTGTGTGGGATGCAACCTGTGAGCAGAAGGCCATCTGCAATTGGGGCTTTTTGGCACCAAACACCACTTCCAGAGGTAGGGCGGTAGGCCCCATGTGTGAGGAGCAGGGAAGCCTGGCCAGTGCAGCTTCTCACTGCTGTGATGGGTTTCATGCTCAGGGCTTGGGAGGGCATTACACACATTTTGCCTTTGCATTGCCTCTTCACTATTTATGCAAGAGAAGAGTTCCAGGTGCCAGAATCTACCAATCAGGAATATGACAACTAACAAGATATAGGGGGAAACAGTCAGAAATTCACAGTGGCAACTAAAGAAAGGGGATATAACCTCATACAATAAACTGCAAAGATTGACAGCCAAGGAAGAGACCAGAGACTCTAGTAACAATTAACATTCTTTTGGATGGGTCCAGGTTCCCACTATAATGCAGCCCCAGCTGAGGCTGGGAAAGAACTGCCTGAGGGGCGGGAGTGCAGCATAGATGGGCAGAGATGGTGGTCATTATCGCTCTTCACAAATGTACTGTTTCTTCTTTTTCCAAGTTTATGCTAGAATAGGTCCCTGCTTTATTTGAATTTCACCTATGAAGTTGAGTCTAACCATGTGACTTGCTTTGGCAAATGGAATGTGAGCAGGAGCTCTGAGACCAAACACGTGCTTTCACATGCCCTTTCACATGTTGTGGCAGTGGAAGCACCTGTGGCGATGCTGTCACTGTCAGCTGTGTCCCTGAGGACCACGATGAGCAGAGCTCCCTGTGGGCCTGTGCAGACTGAGGAATAAACTTTGATGTCTTCAGCAACTGAGATATTAGAGTTGGTTATTACTGCAGCATAACCTACCCTATACTGATTTGGAGAAAGTACACAATCAGCTTTTACTGGTAATGGCCTTAGCAAAGAACTTGAATAGACATTCTCCAAAGAAGATATACAAATGGCCAGTTATCAAATGAAAAAAATGCTCAACGTCACTAGCCATGAGAAAAAGGCAAACCAAACCCATAATGCGATACCACTTCTAATAGCCATTAGTATGGCTATCTATATATCTATATATAAAAGGCTAAGTGACCAGCCAACCAGCCAACTGGCTGACCACCCAGTACGTATAACATGCACTGACCACCAGGGGGCAGACATTCAATGCAGGAGCTGCAAAGCTGTAGTGATTTGGCAGCAGTGCTTCTTGAGTGACACTCCCTGGAACCAGAGAGGAGGGAGCCTGATTTCTTTCTTTTTTAAAAAAATATATTTTATTGATTTTTTTACAGAGAGGAAGGGAGAGAAACATTGATCAGCCGCCTCCCACACACCCCCCACTGGGGATGTGCCGGCAACCAAGGTACATGCCCTGGGACCTTTCAGTCCGCAGGCAGATGCTCTATCCACTGAGCCAAACCGGTTTTGGTGGGAGCCTGATTTCTTGCAGGGCCACTTGATTCCACCTTTGGCTGTGGGTTACATTATTGCTGAGGCACTGTCAGCCCTGAATTTGGTTTACTGCACAGCTGCAGTGACTTGGTGGTATACAGGGATATGCTAGAATAAGTTTAATCAATTTATCAGTCTTTTTTTTTATCAATATTGTTTTTATATTGTGTGTTTGTTGTTTTTATATCATGTTTTGTTGTTGTTATATCATATTTTTATTGTTTGTTTATTAATCAATTTATATATAATTTTCATATACATTTTACTAGTTTTATTTCATCTCTGACACTTATAGAGAGAGGGCAAACAGCAATATTAAAATATTTCTTCTAATTATTTTTTTTAACAGCTGTGGAATTTTTTAAAATATATTTTACTGATTTTTTACAGAGAGGAAGAGAGAGTGATAGAGAGTTAGAAGCATTGATGAGAGAGAATCATCGATCATCTGCCTCCTGCACACCCCCTACTGGAGATGTGCCCACAACCAAGGTACATGCCCTTGACTGGATTCGAACCTGGGACCCTTCAGTCCGCAGGCCGACATTCTATCCACTGAGCCAAACTGGTTTCAGCTTTTTCTTCTAATTAATTTCCTTTCAATGTGCACAAATCTGTTCACTGGGCCACTAGTTGTTTATAAAAACAGAAAATAACAAGTGCTGATGAAAAATTGAAACCCTTATGCATTGCTGATATAAATTAATGTAGCCACTTTGAAAAACAGTTTGCAAGTTGCTCAAAAAGTAGAATTATCTATAATATGACCCCATTAAATTACTCCTATGGATATATCCAAAGGAAATGAAAGCAGGAACTTAACTGTACACCAATGTTTATAGCAGCATTATTCAAAATAACCAAAAGGTAGAAATAACCCAAATGACCATCAAAAGATGATAAACAGAATATGCTATATACATATAATACAATATTATTCAGCCTTAAAAATGAATAAAATTGGTACATGCTATAACATGAATGAAACTTGAAAACATTATTCTAAATAAAATAAACCAGATACAAAAGAACAAATATTGTATAATTCCACTTACACTTGATACCTAGGTTAGTCAAATCCACAGAAACAGAAAGTAGAATGGAGGTTTACAGGGACCGGTGATATGAGGAGGGGGTTAGTGTTCAATGGGTACAAACTTTCAGTTGGGAGGTGAAAAGTTCTGGAAATGGATAGTGGTGATAATTGTGCAATAATGTGAATGTACTTAATTTCACTATGTTGTATACTGAAGATGCTGAAGGTTATAAATTCTGTTACATGTATTTTTACCACAATTAAAAAAAAAAAAAAAAAAAAAGAGTAACATCCTTCACCTCCCCAGACTATGGCATTCCCACAGATTGAGGAGGCCCACCAGTTTGTCAATATTGGGAGTTTGTGTCGAGTTGAAAGAAGCAGCTGTGCCCACAAAAGTGGGATCTTCTGCTTTTGAGGAACTAAGCAGGAATTATTACCATTCGAGAAGGGGACTGTAGAAGGGCCGATGAAAGTTGTAGGCTCCCATTCAGAATTGAGATTTCCAAGAAAACTTACAGACCTAAAAGGATGGAAGAACCCTCAGGTGTCAGTCAGCTCAGCCAGGCTGGTGTAGCTCAGTGGATGAGCATCGCCCTATGAATCAGGAGGTCACTTTTAGGTTCCCAGTCTGGGCACATGCCCAGGTTGCGGGCTCAATCCTCAAGTAGGAGGCATGCAGGAGATAGCTGATCAATGATTCCCTCTCATCATTGATGTTTCTATCTCTCGCTCCCTTCCTCTCTGAAATCAATTTTTTTAAATCTTTTTTTCAAAAAAGATGTCAGTTAGCTCAGCCTTCTTCTGTTATAGAAGCAACGAGATGTAAAGAGAGGGGAAAAATGTTGACATAAGAAACATCCAAACCTGTAAATAATATTTATGAGTTTATTTGAATCAAACTGACGACAATTCTGGGAAGCAAGATCTCAAATGTTATGGAGAATGAGTTTGGCAGTTTCTTTTGTACATTTGGAATTAAGGAGGGAATCTAAAAAAGATTAAATTCTCCCTTAAACTTAATTGTTAGCTGACAATAAAACTCAGGAACAAGTAGGAAGAATGTGTTGTTGGTTCTTTCAGCCGGTGTAATAATTAAATCCACATGAGACAGAGTCACAACAGAAAATAACCAAATTAATTACCCACATATGTTTGGGAACCCCCTGTACATGAGAGTCAGAGTCCTCCACGTACATGAGAAGTTCAGGGTCAGAAAAGGGAAAATGAAGTATTTATGGCATTCTGAGATAAGAACAAGGTAAGTGCCTTGGGACTTCAATGGGGAGGAAGGTCATTGCGTGACAATTAGAAGAGCAGGTGCACATAATTAGTAGTTTACCCTGCCCTGTAAATAAGTCAGAAGTTATACCTGATAATCTCTTATGGTGAACTAGGCCACTAATTTAAAATCTAGGTAAATTACTCATGGGTTCAGTGTGGAGGAAGAAAAAATGGTGACGGAACAGGCAGATGTGTAGTGCACCTCGTCCTGGGGCCAGACTGTAAATACAACTGAAGAGGAGAACGTCCACCCGTAATGAACAAATGAGGCAGAGCTGAGGAGACAGCTAACAACCAGGGCAGAGGATGCCTGGAGACCAGTAGGAGTAGAGCCATGAGCTTGAGAGGGAGAGTAGGAAGCTGCTTTGTACCAAAGCCACACCCCTTGGCGGCAGGAAAGCACCCAGCTGTGGAAAGGAAAAGCCGCGGGGCTGCTGGCCGCCAGGAGTCTGCACCCAAGACCACAGCTGCCCCTGGGAAGGCAGTGCCACTTGGGAAAGCAGCTCGGGCAGTGGGGGAGAAAGCCACGGTTTCATTGTTGGTTTTGTTTTCTTTTGTCTTTGTGTTTATCTCTAACATCAGAACATGGGACTTCTCATTTCCTGATGCTTTGGCGTAGAGAGGGAGGCTTGGACTGGAGGTGCCTGAGAAGAGGCTGAGAAAGGAAGCAGGGCAGAGAGACGTGGCCAGGAGTCCTGCACTGGGACCTTCTGAAGCTTCCAACCCTGAGTGGCCATTCTCCCCAGAGAAGCTGCCCCTCCCAGTAGCCTCAGGGCAGGTGGCACAGCAGGCATTTTGAGCTACTCAGAGAAAATAAAGGCAGCGGCCAAGCTTACGGGTCTGAATAGTCCCAAAGAGCCCTGAACGACTGCATTGGAAGAGGGGCCATCCACCCTGCTATTCTGGGATCCAGACTGATAAAAACTCAAGGTTGCCAGCCAACCCCATTGGTCTCCATACAAGGATCTCTGACTTACCAAAGCCATAGTGATATTTTGGTCCACTCTTGGAAGAGTAGCTCTGGGACAGGGAAAAAACACCCATATTACTCCCCGAAAGCCAAACAGCACCTACCCACCTAAAGCCCTGTCAGAAATGGACGCTTGAGTGATTAAGACTGACAGCGGGCAGACAGGCAAAGAGGGAAAGTTGGCCCTGCCGGCTTGCAGCTGAGGACTGTGGAGGCAGACACCAGCAGAGGACTGGAAATCAGTTGGAGCTTCAAGCAGGTGCTAAAAGCCAAAAGATAGTGGTTAGCACCTCAGTACCTATCAGGGAGCACAGAACTGGCAGACTGAACAGAAGAGTGGGGTCCTAAACCAGCTCCCATGGGGCATTAAAACTCAGCTGAGGTGAACAACACTTCACTTTTTTATTTATTATTATTATTATTATTATTATTATTTGCACCTTTGTCTTCATTTCTTTTCTTGTTCTCCCATTTTTCTTCCTTTCCACGTTTTCATTTTTCTCTTTCCTTTCTTTTTAAAAATCGATCTTCTTTAATTGTGTTATTGATGTGTTATTATTTTAGTCTCTGTTGGTTTATTCATATATCTAATTTCCTCTTCCCTGCTCCTACTCCACTTATCCTTCACTTATCATTTTCTTCACTACTCAATTTTTCTTCTTTCATTTTATTTTTCTCTCTCCCCTCTTGCTCTTTTCTTCTAATTTTAAAAAAATATTTTATTGATTTTTTTTTTTACAGACAGGAAGGGAGAGGAATAGAGAGTTAGAAACATCGATGAGAGAGAATCATCGATTAGCTGCCTCTTGCACACCCTCCACCAGGGATGTGCCCGCAACCAAGGTACATGCCCTTGACCGGAATCGAACCTGGGACCTTTCAGTCCGCAGGCCAACGCTCTATCCACTGAGCCAAACCAGTTTTGGATCTCCTAAATTTTTTTTTAACTTGTTTCATTTTCTAAATGTAGGCCTATCTGCTCTCTCCTCTATTCTTTTTTAATTTTTTAATTTTTTATTTTTATTTCTGCTTTTTGTCTTCTCATTTCTTTTCTCCCTCCTCTATTCTAAACCGTGGTACTTCCCTTATTCATCCAATTCCTTAACTTTATTTTTTTTATTTAAGTGCTGCATCTAGAGATTTTGCCTTCCCCCTTTTTCTAGGCTAACCATGAGAGATTTGGTCCACTGATTCTGAAAGAAATGGAGTCACAAGAAATTCACCAGGAAATTCAGGAATTGGATTGTTATGATGATGTTCCAGAAGATGATGACATGATTGTCATTGAATAAATGAGTAGATTCTTGATACTGTAGGATTCACAGTTTGTCTGATTTGTGTTGACAACTACCGTATTGTATACAGGTAATAAATTTCCTTTATTTTCATTTAACAATAAATGTGTACTGTATTCTTCTTCATGGAAAAATAAGACATCCCCTGAAAATAAGACCTAGCGCAACTTTGGGAGCAAAAATTAATATAAGACACTGTCTTATTTTCGGGGAAACAGGGTAATTAACATCTTCAGAACATTTCACCCTAAAGCTATGGAATATATATTCTCCTCAAGTGCACATGGGACATTTTCAAATATAGACCACATGTTAGACACAAGCTAAGTCTCTACAAAGGCAAGAAGGTTGAAATCATATCAAGCATCTTCTCAGATCATAAAGGCATACAATTACAAATCAACTGCATTAAAAAATCAAACACATGGAGGCTACATAGCATGCTATTAAACAATGACTTGGTTACTAAAAAGATCAAAGAAGAAATAAAAAACATCCTGGAAACAAATGAAAATGAACACACAACAATCCCAAATCTCGGACACAGCAAAAGCAGTCCTGAGAGGGAAGTACATAGCATTACAGGTCAACCTTAAAAGCAAAACAAAACAGAGAGAAACCAAGATAGCGGCATAGGTAACTGCCTAACTGCAGCCTCACACAACAATTTCAAAAAATACAACTAAAATATAAAGTGGACATTATCTAGAACTACAGGAAAGTTGACTGACTGGAAATTCTACAATGAGAAGGAAAGAGAAAACCAGAAGGAAAATCAGAGGAGCTGTAAAAGCCTAAGGTACGGAGACACATTGCATGCACGGAGAGGATGGAGCCGGAGAGGAGGGGCAGCTGAGTGCCTGGCTGGCGTTCCCTAGCAGGAAGGAGATAAAAGCTCCGTACTGTTCTGAACCCCAGTTCCAACAGCACTGAACCCCAGTTCTGAGCGAGACCCTGGGGACACAGACACATACAGAGGGAATCTGGGCTGTAAGGCAGAAGCTCAGGGGAGCGGCGAAAGGCAGAGCCCCAGAGTCGTGCACATTGTGCGCAGAGGACTGACTGTTGACTGTGCTGCTAGATTGCCCTAGCAGGAAGGAGACAAAATCTCCGGACTATGCTGAGCCCCAGTTCCAACTGCACTGAACCCCAGTTCTGGGCGAGACCCTCAGGCCACAGGCTTATACAGTGGGAATCTGGGCTGTAAGGCGGAAGCTCAGGGGAGCGGCAAAAGGCAGAGCCCCCAAGTCATGCACAGTTTGCGCAGACTGTTGATTGAGCCACTGGATTGCCCTAGCGGGAAGGAGACATAAGCTCCAGACTGCTCTTAACCCCACTCCAACTGCACAGAACCCAGTTGTGGGCTTGTTGGGGGAGAGACTAGACTGTCTGGTAGCAGGCAAAACTCTAAGGCACCTTTCTCTCAGAAGTGGTTGCAGCAAGTACCAAAGGACACTGAGGTACACTTAGACTCAGGAGCCTCATAGGGCGTGGCTAATGGGAAGCCAAGGCTGTAGGCTCCAGCCTAAAACTCCGCCCCATCCAAACTGAGCACACAGGCTCTTGCAATTTTCCAAGTCTAGTTGAATAAGGCTGTCTCCTGGCATTGATACAGCTGATCCTCCCACCCTACCAACTCAGGGAAGCAGTGAAAATGCCAAGACAAGGAAACAGATCACAAAAGAAAGAAATGGAGGACAAAAAGCGACTGGATATAGAGTTCAAAACCACGCTTATAAGGTTTTTCAAGAATCTCCTAGAAAAGGCTGGTAAAATAAACAAGACTTATAAAGATATGAAAAGGGATCAACTAGAAATAATAAGGGATCAATAAGAAATAATAAGGGATCAACAAGAAATAAAGAATACATTCTCTGAAATAAAAAATATTATACAGAGTCCTAAAAACAGAATGGAAGATTGCAAGAATCAAGTGAAAGACTTGGAACAATTGAAGAGCCAGAGGACACTCCTCCACAGAAGTAAGAAAGCAAGAGAATCCAGAAAGTTGAAGATAGTGTAAGAAACCTCTGGGACAACTTCAAGCAAACCAACATCAGAATTATGGGCGTCCCAGAAGATGACAGAGAGCAAGATACCGAAAACATATTGGAAGAAATATGTTTTCTTCCAATATGTTGACAGAAAACTTCCCCCACCTAGGGAAAGAAATAGACTCACAAGTCCAGGAAGTGCACAGAACCCCAAACAAAAGGAATCCAAAAAGTACCACACCAAGACACATCATAATTAAAATTTCAAGAGCAAAAGACAAAGAGAGAATATTAAAAGCAGCAAGAACAAAGCAGGTAGTTACCTATAAAGGAGCACCCATACGATTGTCAGCTGATTTCTCAACAGAAACCATGCAGGCCAGATGGGAATGGCAAGAAATATTCAAGGTGCCGGGACCGGTTTGGCTCAGTGGATAGAGCGTCGGCCTGCGGACTGAGGGGGTCCCGGGTTCGATTCCGGTCAAGGGCATGTACCTCGGTTGTGGGCACATCCCCGGCAGGGGGGGGGTGTAAGAGGCAGCTGGTCAATGTTTCTCTCTCATCCACGTTTCTAACTCTCTGTCCCTCTCAATTCCTCTCTGTAAAATATATTTTAAAAAGAAAAAAAGAAATATTCAAGGTAATGAATAACAAGAACCTACAGCCAAAAATAGTCTACCCAGCAAAACTATCACTCAGAATTGAAAGCCAGATAAAGAGCTTCACTAATAATATAAATAAATAAATAAATAAATAAATAAAAAGCTAAAGGAGTTCATTACTGCCAAACCAGAATTGTGATTTTTATGGGGATTGCAAAAAATTAAATGACAAAACTATTAATGTTTCCCTAAGTATATACACACTTTAATGGGTGATGATTCAGAAGGCATCTGCACTGTTAGATATCACTCACTCCCTTATATTTGCCCAATAAATAATTTCCCATGCAAAATTCCTTTTGCAATTGCAACATAAAAGAATAAAATACTTAGGATTTTATACTTAACAAAGGATGTGAAGGACCTATATACTGAAATGAGATGTTTCAATGCTTGAATCGTTGAGCAGGGAATTCTTTGTAGAGTTATAGCTGTTCAAATTATTGAAACTTCAAGGGGAGAAACCAAGGGGATCTCTCATGCCCCCATTCCTCTCTATTTTAACTTTATTCATATGTGGATCAACAAATTTCAAAAAAAGAAAACAACTATTTTGCAACATTTCGTTTGAATAGATCACTCCAAGCTCAAACCCCTTGAGTTAGTAACAAAACCAAAATAGTTTTAATTAATTTGATTAGTTCTAATTAATAGTTAAATTTCAATTAATTTGCTCTAATTATGTCAAAAGAGCCTAGTTAGTCTCAAGTTTGTTCTATTTAGCCTCAAGGTTGACACACTGAATACTCTTAGGCAAGTTGCCTCTTCTCTCTGGAACTCAGTTTCCCTGTCACCTGATGGGACTTCATAAATTTAAAAATCCCACTCAACATTTATTGAGCTGCTATGATTTTCCAGCTCTGCAGCAGGAGCTCAAGGTTACAATCAACACCCAGTCCCTGAGTATGTCGTGGGGTGGTGAGGGGTCCTGAAGGTGGGGAGGCTTGTTTCAATGGTTTATGACAAAGGACTGTCATCAGATTCACAGGAAAGTAAATCTGAACAGCGCTTGCAGAGTAATTCACTGGAGTTTGCCGGGTCAATATTGGCGAGGCTTTCCTTTCAGGTGCCTTTCAAATCTCAGCTTTCAGAGCCTGCATTCTGAGAACTCGCTAAATCCAACCCTTTCCGTTACCAAGGTCATAGACCTAGGGTGCCGGTGGAGCCGCATACACCCGTTATGCCCCCCAGTCCTCTATCCGGACCTGGTGGGTGGTGGTCGGCTCCCCTGGGAGAGCACGGGAAGGCGGTCCGGTCAGGGTAGAGATGCTCTGGCCCGCCATCGCCTTTAAGCCAAACTCGGAGAGGCGGGAGGGGCTAAACCGGAGCGGGGCGGGATGAGCCCTGCCTTTTAGGGCTCGCTCTGAGGGAAAGGTGCCCAGGGCGCGCGCACAGGGAGTGGCAGGCGCCGCTCAGGCGCCGGACAGGCTGGCGCCCCGCGCGCCTCTTCCGGAAGGACTGATACTGGTCTCGCGCAGCGGCCCCAGCCCTCCTCACCCAGCGGCCTGAGCCATCCGGCGGTCGGCGGCCGCCGCTCCCTGTGCGCGCGCCCCGGGCACCTTTCCCTCAGAGCGTGGGGGGGCCGGCGCGCGGGGCAGGGGGTGGGGGGGGAGAGGGGAGGAATGCCGGCGCGCGGGGCGGGGCCGGCGCGCGGGGCGGGGCCGGCGCGCGGGGCGGGGCCGGCGCGCGGGGCGGGGCCGGCGCGCGGGGCGGGGCCGGCGCGCGGGGCGGGGCCGGCGCGCGGGGCCTCCCGTGAAGCCTCGCGCGGGGAAGGACCGGAACTCTGGCCGGCGGCTAGTTGATAATATGGCGGTAGGAGGTACCTGGGCGTCGCGAGGAGGCGGCGGAGCCCACGCCTGGAGGAAGGGTCTCTTTTCGGGCTAGTGCGGCGGCCGCTGCGGGCCGGAAGTCAGGGCCGATTGCTGAATGAAGGGAGCTGGGCCGTCCCCGCGACAGTCCCCCCGCGCCCTCCGCCCCGACCCTGGCCCCGCCATGTCCTTCTTCCGGCGGAAAGGTAGCTGAGGGGCGCAGGCGAAGAACCGGGCGGCCCGGGGCGGCGGTGGGCGGTGGGTCCCCTGGCCTTCTGCGGGGCAGCGAGGCCTCGGGCCTCCACGCAGACGCCGGTGCGTGCCGCGCTCTGCTCCCGGGCTGCGGGCGGGGAAGGCGGCCTTCTCGCGCGGGGTCACTGGGAAAGCGCCCGCTGGTCCGGAATTGTTTGCGGAAACGCAGACAAGTTAATGACTGTTCGCGTGAGAATCGCTGGTCGGGTGCTGTGCGTCCTGGAGTGTATGTACACTGTGGGTCAAGAAAAAGGAAATTCCTCTGGTACCTTGTTGCGGAAGTCTCCGACTTTCCAGAATACTGCGAGCTTTTTGCCTAAAAGCAACACATAATATTTTTTCAACTAGTGCTTCTTTCCAGTTTGGGATGACAGTGGTTCTTGTATAAATTCTTGCTGCTTCAGAGATAATGTCCCAGATGAAAACTGGTTTTGGAAAAAACCCTCAATCAAGTCAGGGACTTCGGTTCACCTTACAGCAAGTGTGTAACTTGTCTGTCAACTAGTAATTAGTTGTTCCCCAACAGCTTTATTCAACTATGACTATGAATTAAAGAATTCCTTTTAAGTACATACAAAGTTTGGTGAATGAATGAAAACAGTGCTGAATAAATGGAACAGTAAAGTGGTACAAGGAAGTAAGGTACCTTGTCGTTACTAGCTGTAATTAGTTTGACAGGTGTGTATTTTTGTTGTTGTTTTAAATTTTTATTGATTTCAGAGAGGAAGGGAGAGGGAGAGAGAAACATCAGTGATGAGAATCATTGATCGGCTGCCTCCTGCACGTCCCCTTCTGGGAATCAAGCCAACAACCCGAAATCAAACCCTGGGACCCTTCAGTCCCTAGGCCCATCCATGCTTTATCCACTGAGCCAACCCAGCTAGGACTGTGTGACGGTTTTGTAGTGGTTAGTTGTATTTGTCATTTATTTAGAGGGGCGTGGGGAGCATTCTATGTATAGTGAGACAAATTGCGTTTTGACAATGGACTGTTGTCTCTAGTCAGCAAATACTTAGGAATGTTTACTATTTGCCAGGCACTGTGGTAGGCCCTCAGTGTAGAGCACTGAACAAGACAGAGTCCCTGCACCCATGGAACTTTCTGTCTGCTGGAGTAGATAGTAAGTCTCTCTCTCAGTTGAGATTAGTGTTTTGAAAGTGGTATCTTGACTAAAGAAACATTTAGGTTGGGTGTTAGCGAAAGGCCTCCACAGGTGACCTTGAAATTTAGAGCTGAGGGATCAGCAGGAGGTCGCATGTAGAGGTCAGGGAATAGCATTCCAGGCATAGAAAAGCGTGTTCCAAGGTCAGGAGGAAGAAAATTTGGAGTCCTTCAAGAACATAAAGAAAGGCCATGTGGCTCAGGCTCAGAGACGTAGATGAGCTTTGTGGGCCATATTTACATTTTATTCCAAGTGCAGAGACAATATTATTTTTAAAATTTTAAAGAGGAGTGACTTGATCTTATTTTATGTTTTAAAAAGATTATTCTAGATATATTTTGGAGACTGAATGTGACGCTGAGATGGTCTTATTTATTTGGGACCCTCATCCAGTCTTTAAATACCATTTTTAAATAATACCCATATGCTGATGATTCCCAAATTTACACCTCTATGAATTCAGACTAGCCTAATTTGTTGTCAGTCCACTTTATACCAGTGCATAATAGATATTTAATTAGTAGATTATTGTTAGTTATTACTATTGATACAGATATAATAGATACATCTTTAAATTATTATCTAAAATTTAACTCCATATATAGTTCTTCTAAACCTGTTCATTTGCTTTTCTCATTTCAATAAATGTCATTTCTGGCCTTTTCATTGCTCAGGCTAAACTTTAGTACATTTTAGACCTCTCTTTCACTCCTCTATCTAAATTTATTAGCAAATCTGTTAGGTCTACCCCAGAACATACCCAAATTCAACCACTCCTCACCACCCTCGTCTAAACAGTCATCTCTATTTAGGTTGGGTGGTTAAGGAAGTCCTCTGAGAGGATGCCATTCCAATATCAGTTTAGATGTCAAGAGGAAGCTGGTTTTATGAAAATTGAGGAAGCAGCATTATTTTGCTTACAATTTGGTTTCTTTCATCCTTGACCCCTGTGGTATATTTTCAAAATATCTGTTCAGATTCCTCTAGTGAAGTGGTTCTCAACCTTTCTAATGCCACAACCCTTTAATACAGTTCTTCATGTTGTGGCGACTCCCAACCATAAAATTATTTTCGTTGCTACTTCGTAACTGTGACTTTGCTACTGTTATGAATCATAATATAAATATCTGTTTTCCGATGGTCTTAGGCGACCCTGCTAGCGGTTCTCAACCTGTGGGTCGCTGTATTAGAAAGTTGAGGACCACCGCTCTAGTGGCTTCCATAATTTAGGTCTCATTTTCTCGTTAGGATCATCTCCTGCTCTCCTCCATCACTCTCCATTTATATTGCCCTCCTTGTCAAGTGTATTCCCACCCCAGTGCCTTTGCACCTGTTTTCTCTGCTGGAAACAACTTCTCACAGATACCTACCTGTTTTGCTTCCTCATCTCTCTCAAGTTTTTGAGCAGTTGTCATCTTAGGAAAGCTCTCTTTGCCATCCTACTTAACATTGCGGTCACTGGCCCCTGCACTCCCATCCCCTTGCCTTACTTTATTTTTCCTCTATAGCATTTATCACCATCTGCTTTACTATGCATTTTATTAGAATGAAAGCTGACTTTTTTTTTTTTTTTTTTTATGACTATATCTATGTCTAGGTCAGTGCCTGGAATATAGTTAGGAATTTAGTAAATATTTGTTGGTAAGTCAATAAAAAATATCAGTTAGCAATAAGTGTTGTGCAGTGAATTTAAACTGATTTGGGAGCAGACCTGGAATAACAGTTTACATTAAAGGAACAAATGATATTTAACTAAAATCTGAATGAGGAGAGAGCAGCCTTTTTAAGATTAAAAGGAACCACATTCTAGCTAGAGAGAACTAACTAGTGCAAATGTCCTGAGGCAGGAACGAGTTCCTTGTGTTCAAGGAACAGAAAGAACTTGGAGAAGAGGGCAGTCACTTTAATAAGTGAGAGGAGAGAAGAAAAACTAGGAAAGCTTTGGACTCAGAGTTTGGGGTAAAAGGAATCAGGAATTCTCTTTTGGCTGTTGGGAGCTTGCCATAACTTTGAGACATCCATAAGCATATGTCACAGAAGCTTTTGATGTACAAGTCTGTAGTTCTGGAAGGAGGTTAGAACTCAAGGTCTGGATGTGGATTTAGAAGTACTGTGCATAAATGATAAAGACATGGAACTATATATGACCACCTAAGGGCTACATATAGTATATGAGTTAGATTGAACAGCTAAGCTACCAAAACACAGACACTAAAGACAGACCTATATTTTTCTCTTGTGTAACAGTCCAGGTTGCTGGTCATTGGGTGGCTTTGCTTCATGATCATTCAAGGATCATTTTCCTCCTGGGTTGTTATTTCTCTTTCCCTTGGATTGTGGGCTGTTTCCTCAAAGGCAGGTCATAGCCTCTTCTGTCTGTCCTTAGGTCTTCTCATCCATGGTAAGGGGAAAAGTATGAAGGAAAGAAGCTTTGGCCAGAAAATTGCACATTCCATTTTTATTCGCATTCCGTTGGTGAGATCCTAGTTATATGGTCATAGATAACTGTAAAGGCTTCTGGGAAATGAAAAATAGTGGGCCAGTTATGTGCCACACTGTAGTTAAGGGGAGAATGAATTCAGTGGCCTGGTAGCATCTTCCGCCAAAACAGGAGCCTAGGAGAAGGCTCTGAGACTTATCCAGATTTTAGGAATTGAGAAACATACACCATTGGCAAAGGAGAGATGAAAATAAAATGTCATGGGTGTAGGAGTGCAATGTCATGAAAGCTAAGGATAGATAATATTTCAAAAAGGAGAAAGTATTGTGTGGAATGTTACCTGCAAGGCCAAGATAAATAGAACTATCTACTCAATTTGATAATGTGTAAGTAAAGACTTATATAAGAGTGGTGTCAGTGGAATGGATTGAGGGAAGAATGTGAAGTGAGGAAAATAGAAGTAATTAAGAACACCTTTTCAAGAAACTTTGCAGGCAGAAGGGGATATTGGATTGAGTGTTTTTTGTTTTATTTTTAAGATAAAATATACCAGAGTATGCTGATAGGAATGACTCATTAGAGAGGGAGAGATTGATATGGAAGAGGGGGTGTAGCTCACATGAGTGAGAAGACCTATGAAGTTGGGATTAAAACTTGACTATACCAAGATTGGCTAGAATCCACTGCTGCTGGAAATGTCAGTACTGCCGCTTGTATGAGTTTAAAAATCTCAAGCAGTACTCTGTATTGTTCATAGATACATAAATGTCTTAAAGAGTGAAAATGCGGCAGAAACAATAAATATTCAATTTATGAAATTGTTTCTCTTGGGAGAACTATAATGAAATCAGGGCGATGTTACAGTTGCACCTGCAGTGTTTTATTTCTTTTAAAAGTCCTTCTGAAACAAATCTGACAATGTTAAGATTTGATAAATTGGAATATGCCTCATATTAAGGTCTTTTTTTTTATATAGTTTTAAATGTTTCTAATGAAAAGAAATACACAGGTAAGAAAAAGCTTCGTCAGTAGTACAAAATAAGGTGGCGGAAATAAACCTAAATGGATCAGTAATCACAATAAAATTAAATAGACTAAAATCCATATGGCTAAATATATAGTAAAAGTCCATGTAAGCTAAAGACTCAGTTTTGATGATATTGAAATGCATCCATAAGCCATTTACCAGAGAGACAATCGAAACATAAGGGCATAATGAAATTTAAATTTAAAATAAATGGGTAAGTTCACTAGGCCAACTCATTAGGTGACAGAGCCAAATATCAACAATATAACGATTGAAATTTCTTTTGAGAGCCAAATTTTTTAAACTTCTTCTAACGCCACTTCTTCAAAATAGACTTGCCCAGGCCGTGGTATTTTGTGGAAGAGCCACACCCAAGGGGCCAAAGAGCCACATGTGGTTCTCGAACTGCAGTTTGCTGACCACAGCACTAGACAAACGTTCACCAGAAAAAAGTTTGTGTCACAGATGAAATATTTCAAAGCATAAAGCAAAAATTTTTTGTTAGGGCAAAAAGGTCACTACAGTATAAAATGAACAGGGTACTAGGAAGATAAAATTTCTAACTACTTTGCACCTAATGTCGTCTCAAAATATATAAAGCAAAATATAAGGGAGTTACCAAGAGAAATCAACAAATTCATAATCAGAGTTAGAATTTTAGGAATGCTGTATTTTAGAATTAAATAGAGATGGACTAACCCAGACAGTAAAAATATGGATTGGATTCCTGCTATGTATGTACTGTCTATACTAATAAAAGGGTAGTATGCTAATTAGACTTGACATCTTCTGGACATCAAAACCAGCGGCAGGACAGTTGGTGGTGATCAGGTTGGCAGAGGAGGTAATTGGAGGCAAGTAGGCTAGCAGGTCAACTGGGGGGCAGTTGGGAGTAAGGCTGGTGGTGGGGCAATTGGGGGTGAGCAGGCCGACAGGAAGCCGGCCTGCAGGGTGGGGTGGGGCACAGTTGGGGCCAGCAAGCCAGCAGGAGGTGGAAGTTGGGGCATGCAGGCTAGCAGGGAGGTAGTTGGGGGTGATCAGTTCAGTGGGGGGGCGGGGCAGTTGGGGGCAAGCAGGCCAGCAGTGGGGCAGTTGGGAGCGGGCAGGCTGGCAGGCAGAGTGGTTAGGGGCAATCAGGCAGGCAGGCAGGCAGGAGAACAGTTCGGAGCTAGTGGTCCTGGATTGCAAGAGGGATTACTGACTGCTGGCAGTCAGACATCCCCTTAGGAGTCCCAAATTGGAGAGGTGCAGGCCGGGCTGAGGGACATCCTTCTCTCCCCCCTCCTCCCACTCCCTGAACAAATTTTGTGACTAGGCCACTAATTTAAATATAAAAAAGATCATAGGATGGTTAAAAGTAAAAGAATAGGAAAATACCATCATAGATACAAACAAAAAGAAAGCTAGCCTAGCCGAAACCGGTTTGACTCAGTGGATAGAGCGTCGGCCTGCGGACTCAAAAGTCCTAGGTTTGATTCCAGTCAAGGGCATGTACCTTGGTTGTGGGCACATCCCCAGTGAGGGTTCTCTCTCATCGATGTTTCTAACTCTTCCTCTCTCTTCCTCTCTGTGAAAAATCAATAAAATATATTTTAAAGAAAAAGAAAAGAAAGCTAGCCTAGCTGGTTTGGCTCAGTAGTTGAGCATTAACCTATGAACCAAGAGGTCATGATTCAATTCCCAGTCAGGACACATGCCCGTCATGGGCCCCATCCCCAGTAGGGGTTTGCAGGAGGTAGCTGATCAAGGATTCTCTCTCATCATTGATCATTGATGTTTCTCTCTCCCCCTTTCCTTTCTTTGAAATCAGTAACCACATTTTTTAAAAATGAAAGTTAGTGTAATCTTTACAATGGCACATACATGAAAAAAGAAGGAAAAATTAAGTTTGGAAGGGGAGGAGAACAAAAGAGCCATTATTTTGGGATAATATGATTGTATACATAGAAATTTAAGAAAATTGCATACCATTAGAACTCAAAAAAAGAGCTTGGCTGGGTTTTAAAAATATCCAAGTATTTAAAAATCAATCGTGATTGGCCAGCTTGGCTCAGGTTGAGCGTGGACCTATGAACCAAGAGGTGATGGTTTGATTCCTGGTCAGGGCACATGCAGGCTCAGTCCCCAGTGTGGCGTGTGCAAGAGGTAGTCAATCTATGATTCTCTCTCATTGATATTTCTCTCTCTCTCCCTCTCCCTTCTACTCTGAAATGAATAAAAATATGTTTTAAACACAATAAAACTCAATTATATCTCCCTATATTCTAGTTAAAACAAAAGACTTAAAATTTTAAGGAATTTATAAAACAGAATCTATACTAATAAAAGGGTAATATGCTAATTAGACTTGACATCTTCTGGATGTCCTTCCTGAGAAAGCTGGGCCTAGGCGAAGCCATCTGCCCCCAGTCCAGGGCTCCTGTGGCTGTGTCCTGGGTGAAGCCGCCCACCTCTGGTCCTAGCACCTGTAACTGGCCAGAGGAGAAAAGCCTTGGTCCCAGGTGAGGGGCCAAGGCAGAGGTGGTTAGGGGCAATCAGACAGGCTGGCAGGCGACTGGTTAGGAGCCAGAGGTCCCAGATTGCGAGAAGCATGTCTGACTGCTGGTTGTGGGATTGGGCCTAAAATGGCAGACATCCCCAAAGGAGTTCAGATTGGAGAGGGTGCAGGCCAGGCTGAGGGACACACACCCCTCCCCATGCACGAATTTCATGCATTGGGCCTCTAGTTGTACATAAAAGGAGAATCAAATAAATGAGGAGGTATACTATGCTCGTGGATAAAAAGATATTTTAAAAATATATATTTTATTGATTTTATACAGAGAGGAAGGAAGTGGGATAGAGAGTCAGAAACATCGATGAGAGAGAAACATCGATCAGCTGCCTCTTGCACACCCCCTACTGGGAATGTGCCTGCAACCAAGGTACATGCCCTTGACTGGAATCGAATCTGGGACCCTTCAGTCCGCAGGCTGACGCTCTATCCACTGAGCCAAACCAATTTCGGCAGATAAAAAGATTTAATACCAAAAGATGTGAACTCTCCCAACTTAATCATTAAGTTAGTGCTGTTTAAAAAGAAATTCCATTGGGAGTTTAGGATAAGAAGTTGATCATATATTAATATTGAAGATAGTTTCAAAAAAGAATAAGGTAGCCGAAACCGGTTTGGCTCAATGGATAGAGCATCAGCCTGTGGACTGAAGGGTCCCGGGTTCAATTCTGGTCAAGGGCATTACCTTGGTTGTGGGTACATCCTCAGTAGGGGATGTGCAAGAGACAGCTGATCGATGACTCTCATCGATGTTTCTAACTCTCTTATCTCTCTCCCTTCCTCTTTGTAAAAAATCAATAATATATATATATATTTTAAAAAAGAATAAGGTAGCGGACTTGGCCCTGCCAGAGGCTTATTATATAGTTTAGTAATTAAGAAAGTAGAACTGAATGCCCAGAAACAGATTGTGTATACATGGGAACTTGGTAAATAAAAAGTTCCTATTCACTGGGGACTAAATGGTGCTTGTTATTCCTCTGGCAAAATAAATAAATAATAAATGAATAAGATTCCCCGTCTCTTATTATATACATTCAGGGTTCAACAAACTTTTATGTAAAAGGACAGATAGTAAATATTTTAGGCTTTGCAGGCCATATGGTCACTGTCACACTCTCCTCTATCCTTGTAGCCATAGACAGTATATAAACAAATGAATATGGCTGTGCTAAAATAAAACTTTTTTTTTTTTTTTTTTTTAAACTGCTAGTGGCTCCCTAGCCAGTTTGGCTGGGTGGATAGAGTGTCCTGTGGACTGAAGAGTCCTGGGTTTGATTCTGACCAAGGGCACATGCCCAGGTTGAGGGCTCGATCCCCACTAGGGGGCATGCAGGAGGCAGCCAGTCATTGATTCTCTCTCATCATTGATGTTTCTATCTCTCACTATCCCTCTCTGAAATCAATAAAAATATGGTATATATTTAAAAATAACTGGCATTGGGATGGATTTGGCCCATGTGCTAAATAGTTTGCCAGTTCTTAATACACAGAAATAAATACCAAGTAAATAAGAGCCAGAATTTGAAAAAGCAGAACTTGAAATCATATAGAAGAAAATTGGGGGTGGGGGGTTTGATTTGGGCCAGGAAAGGATATTTCAAAAAATAGGTCAGGGAAATTTATTCCACATAATGTAAATTTGACGTTAAAATAAAAAAACTCATACAATAAAATATACCTAAGGTATTTGCATTGCAAACAACAAAAGATTCATATCCCGGATATGTATAGGATTTCTACAAATAATAAAAGACAACATGAATAAGCAGTCCATAAAAGAGGAAACCTGAATAGCCAATGAACATAAAAGGATGTTACATCAAAGAAAATTAAGGAAATGAATTAAAAACACCATCAGATACCATTTGGGAACTAATAAGTTGGCAAAAATTAGAAGTACCAAGGATATAAATATGAAACAGAGGTAGTGTAAATTGATATAGCTACTTTTGTAAAAAATAAAAAATAAAAAAAAATGCACATAATATGTTACCTAGCAGCTCCAATTACTAGGGATTTATCCTAGAGAATTTCTTATATATACACATAGGAAGATATGTACTAGAATGCCCATCACATCAATCTTTGTGAAAACTAGAAAGTAAAATCTAAATGTTTAACAGGAAAATGGATAGAGGCATATTTATTTAAAGGAATAAAGCAGCTAAAATGAACTAGAGCTACATGAAAACTAGAATTGCAACAATATAGACAAATGTTGATTTATTATATGAATACAAGTGTAAGATAATGTGTAGAAGAGCATAAGCATACCTCAGAGATATTGTAGGTTTGGTTTCAGACCACTGCAATAAAGCAAATATCAAAGTGAGTCACACAAATATTTTGGTTTCCTAGTGCATATAAAAGTTGAAGTGTGTAAGCAATAGCATTATGTTTAAAAAACAACGTACATACCTTAACTAAAATATACTTTATTGCTAAAAAACGCTACCCATTATCTGAGCTAGTGGAGGGTGGAGGGTCTTGCCTCTGGTGGAGTCTGCTAACTCATCAGGGTGATGGTGCCGGTACAGCAATAATGCGTTTGCCACTTTGATTGTCTCTTTTGTGAATGATTTCTCTGGAGCATGTAATGTTGTCTGATAGCATTTTACCCCCACAGAACTTCTTTCAAAATTGGAATCAGTCCTCTCAAACCGTGATACTACTATATCAAGTTTATGTAATGTTGTGAATCCTTTGTTGTCATTTAAAAAATGTTCACATCTTCATCAGGGGTAGATTCCATCTCAAGAAACCACTTCCTGCCGAAACCGGTTTGGCTCAGTGGATAGAGCGTCAGCCTGTGGACTGAAAGGTCCCAGGTTCGATTCCAGTCAAGGGCATGTACCTTGGTTGCGGGCACATCCCTGGTGGAGGGTGTGCAAGAGGCAGCTGATCAATAATTCTCTCTCATCGATGTTTCTAACTCTCTATCCCTCTCTCTTCCTCTCTGTAAAAAATCAATGAAATATATATATATATATATATATATATATATATATATATATATATATATATTTTTTTTTTTTTTTTTTTTTTTTTAAAGAAACCACTTTCTTTTCTCATTCATAAGAAGCAACTCCGATTTGTTAAAGATCTATCACAAGATTGTAACAGTTCAATCACATCTTCAGGATCCACCTGTAATTCTTGTTCTCCTGCTGTTCCCACCGCATGGGCAGTTACTTCCTCCACTGAAGTCTTGAACCCCCTCAGTATCCATGAGGGCTGGAATCACCTTCTAACTCCTGTTAAATTGCTATGTTGACCTCTTCCCATGAATCACAAATGTTCTTAATGGCATCTAGAATGGTAAATCATTCCAGACTTTTAATTTACTTTGGCAGCTATAGCCTTACAAAATGTATTTCTTAATAAGACTTGAAAGTTGAAATCGCTCCTTGATCTATGGGGTGACTGTTGTGTTAGCAGTCATGAAAACAATTAATCTCATTGTACATCTCCATGAGAGCTCTTGGGTGGCCAGGTGCATTGTCAGTGTGCAGTACAATAAAACCTTGATGTAATAGACTAATTCAGGCAATTCCATTAAAGCCAAAAGTCTTCTATATAATAAAGTAGGTTTTCTGAATGCATATGTTAAAAATTTGACATATTAGTTTTTACTTATGTAGATACATTTGTGTAATTAAGTATGTATGAGAAGTTTAATTTCACAGAAATGTTTTCTATACATATTATCGTAATTTGAAATTTATATTGAATAGGTCTAGTAAATGCTTGCATTTACTAGTCACTGTGAATAAACAAATGCATATGGCTGTGGTAAGGCTTAGCACACATCCAAACCTTGACCAGCACTCATTAAAACTGTGGCAGAGCCCTGGCCAGTTTGTTCAGTGGTTAGAGCATTGGCCCTTGGACTGAAGGGTAGCAAGTTTGATTCCTGTCAAGTGCATGTACCTTGGTTGTAGGTTCAATCCCTGGCCAGTCAGGGCATATGCATCAGGCAGCCAATCGATGTGTTTCTCTCACATTGATTGTTTCTCTCTCTGTCTCTCCCTCTCCCTTCCACTCTCTATAAATCAGTGGGGGGAAATCCTCAGATGAGTTTTAACAACAAAAAACCTGCTGCAGAAAGTCTTTACGTGGGACAACAGGACCAATTACCATACGATGCTTTGTGATCACATGCTAATTATTCCCTGAACATTATTTAAGAGCTGTGACTCTTGGATTTAAATATGTAGATTATAGTTGTAGATATGTAATGTTTATTTATGGCAGTGAAAGTACTACAGTGTTTTTTCTAACATAAGGCCTATTTGCTAAAATTTATTTAAAATTATAGTGAATTAATAACAAAACCTGTTGATTTAATTCTAAGCAAATTTTAGTTGAAAACATTTTAAAATGAACATGTTAATTTTCAAATATGACATATGGACCAGAAATTTTGTCCATTAAATTGAAGTTCGTTGAATTGAGGTCCAAAAAATTGAGGGTTTACTGAAATATATTGAAAGGAGTATTTTCTTCTGAGCAGTAGGTCTCAACAGTGAGTTTAAAATAGTAAACGATGTTATAAACAGACTAGTGGCCCAGTGCATGAAATTCTTGCACATTAAAAGGGAATTAATTAAAGGAAATATTTTAATATTGCTATTCACGTCCCCTGACCCAGCGCCGGGTGGGAAGACAGCCTCACATCCACATCCCTGGCCAAGCCCCAAGGCTGAGAGGCAGCCTCACATCCCAGGCTGGCGCAAGTCCCCACCCAATGTTGCTGCAAGTCCCCATGTGACACCCCCATCCCCCCACCCGCCTGGCACGCAGCCTCCTGCTGTTCAGTCCTCATGGTATCATGTGTGATGACCATTTGCATATTAGCCTTTTATTATGATTATGATATCTGGCTCAACTTTTTTATCATTATGTGTGATAAATCCCTGGGAATGTAATCACCCAGCCCAGGAGCCTGAGTATTTGCTACATCCTGGAACTGTCTCCAGAAATGCAGTCTGTCCCTGTACTCCGGAGCAGTGCTATCAGGGGTCTGTTTCATCACACCCTCTCCAGTGCTGAATATTGTGATTTCTTAAAAGTTCCAGGTATCTTTTCTTTGCAATTACTTGATTACCTTTGACATTAACTTTTCTCATGTATATTAGTTACTCTATTTCTTCTTTAGTTCAAGGTCTTTGCTCGGACATATTCTTCTTTGAGTAATCTTATTTTGTTTCAGTTCATGGGAAGCAATAGCAGCTTCCATGGAGGAAGGTGGGGGGCTAGAGAGGGAGGGGGGAGAGTGGTGCTGGACCAGACGTGGTTGGCAGTGGCTCCTGTTAAAGGTTAGATCGGAGGTGATGGGGTTAAGGGAGGTGTTAGGTTCTGAGACTGAAATGTTAGGATGAGGCACGCAGTCAAAGGTCACCATTGGGAGGCTGGGCCCTGGGGTCTGATGGGGAGGATGAGGGTCAGACTCAGGTTTGGTGAGGGAGGCAGGAGGGGAGTGGTCTAGCTGGAAAGGCCTGTGGGTCTGGGTGGCTCCCAGATTCAGGCGCCCAGTACTCGCCACCAGCACCAGGGCCACCGCACTGTCCAGGCCCCATGACAGCCAGATGGACCTGCAGCTTCAGCTCCAGCTGCACTGCAGGGGCTGCGGGAGGTCTCATGGCCCCAAGCCTGTACCTCCTCTCCTCTGAGCTGGGCGCCCGGCCCCTCTAGGTGACGTGACCTGGTGACATTAGCGGGGTGCGCCACACAGCCTGATGCTGCGTGGGCTGGGGGAGACTTTATGGGAGGAGGTCCTCTGTCCCCTAACCCCACCACCGCAGGCCCGGAGCCCTCATCTCTGCACATGTGGTCATCTGTAACAGGCACCCAGAGGCCGGGGTGGGGGCAGGTTTCCGCATTGTTGGAAAACCCTCGTCCCAAGAGTCCCATAGTTCTACTGTTGCCACATGACTCCATGGCCTCCGTGTTAGTGTTATGCCATTACTTTCTGATGCCAGTTTTGCACCTTAATCTCTTAAATTAACCACAAGAACAGCTTCCCTCTTCGCCCTCCTGGGGCTCACAGTTCTGTTGCATATGCTCCTTTCAAAGGGCAGTTTCTAGTTCTTGGCCATGCGGGGTGTCGCTGACTTTTCATTCTAGGTTTGCATGTGGGGCATCCTGAATTCTGTGAGGATGGTAACTGTTTACAGCAAACCTGTGAGCAGACAAATACGATCCCCATTTTACATCTACTCTCCAACTGTAGTAACATTTCCTCATGTGGGACTGGATCCTGTAAACCAATTCCCACTCTCCACTATACTGAATAAGAATGAGGATCCAGCTCACCTTTCACATGAAGAGCCAGTGAGCCAGCCTCACGTCCCTGGCCAAGGCGCCAGGCTGGTAGGCAGCCACATGTCCCAGCGGCACAAGCCCCCACCCCTTCCCTGCACACCAGCTCCTTCTGTGCACAGCCTTGTTGAACAGTCATTGCTGTGACAGAATAATGACAGTTTGCATATTACCTCTTTAATTATATAGATGTGCTATCATCTGGGCTTTGTTGTTCCATGTAGAAAGCACAGGCAGAGTAGATTAGCATAAATCTTAAATGAGCATTGGCTTTAACTTAGTCACTAGCTGCATTAGCCCCTAACAAGAGAGTCAACCTGTCCTTTGAAGCCAGGTGTTGACTTATCTCTAGCCATGAAAGTCCTAGATGGCATCTTTTTCCAATATCAGGCTACATTGAAATATGTTGTTTAGTGCAGCCACCTTCATTAATGGTCTGAGTTAGGTCTTCTGGATAACTTGCTGCTGCTTCACCTTGCACTTCTGTTATGCCTCTTTCCTTAAACCTCATGAACCAACCTCGGCTGGCTTTGAACTTTCTTCTGCAGCTTCTTCACCTCTGTCTGACACCAGTGATCAGTACTTGAAATGATTAACTTATTTTTGTCCTTGTTTGTCTTCATATACTTTCAGGTGGACTTCTTTAAAAAAAAAAAAAAAAAAAAAAAAAAAAATGATTTTTTTTAAAGAGAGGAAGGGAAATGGACAGAGAGCTAGAAACATTGATGAGAAACATCGACCAGCTGCCTCCTGCACACCCCCTACCAGGGATGTGCCCGCAACCAAGGTACATGCCCTTGATCAGAATCGAACCTGGGACCTTTCAGTCCGCAGGCCAACCTCTATCCACTGAGCCAAAACAGTTTTGGTGCATGTGGACTTCTTGAAGGCAGGACTATCTTTTTTGAGCCAGGCAAGTACCTGGTACTAACAGGCACTCAAATATTTGTTGATGGGTTGATTTATCAGATACTATGAGAGCTAGCTTTTTCCTCCTAGTAGCCTTTAATGTTTAAGAGCACAGAGAAATGAGTACATTTTGGGGTTTATTTAATAGGCTTTTCATGATGAGGTTAAAGAAAATTTAGTGTTGGAAAAACACAAGAAAATAAGGAGGTTGAAAATAGTCTTATGTTAGATTCTGTAAGAGTTCACACTTGGCCTAGGCTGCCATGCACCTTCCTTTCTTGGAAATATTGGTAGCATTTCTGCAGCAGAATTCCCACTGTTTTGTATGATAGAAACAAATTGTTAAACCTTGAGTATTAGAAGTTTAAAGTGTTTTTAAGTTTGGAATGTTTGTATTTGATGCTGTCTGGGGGAATACACAATAAATAAGATATGATGTACAACCAAAGAACCCTTTTTAAAAATTTTTTTTATTGATTTCGGAGAGGAAGGAAGAGCAAGGGGGGGGGGGGGGAGAGAAACATCAATGATAAGAGAGAATCATTGATTGGCTGCCTCCTACAGGCCCCCTACTAGGGATTGAGCCCACAACCTGATCATATGCCCAAGTACTTTTCCATAATCACATGGCTAAGAGGCGGCAGAGTCGGAAGTTGGGCTCACATGTTCTGACATTGTCTCTCCATAGCATACTCAGTGTCCTTGACTGAATGCTGTCCAAAGGTCACTTCCTTAGAGAATCTCCCCTGATGTGTGCCCTGCTCCTTGTCCCCTGACCCCAGGCAGTTAGTCCCTCCATGTAGAATTTTGAATACTTGTCTGTTATAATAAAGCTCATCTAATTTTTACAGTGTATAGAATGTATCTTTTTTATTGTAAAGGTTGGTCATGAAGCTCTTTTTTCTTTTAGTGAAAGGCAAAGAACAAGATAAGACTTCAGATACCAAGTCAGTTAAAGGTGAGTTCAGCAATATTCCATTGTATTAAAAAGGGATGTGCTTTGCATTCATGAGTTCTTCAGTCCTGTTATTCTCTCCCTTCATTTGCCATTCATCATTTCTGCCCTTTTTAAGAATTATTTGTGATTGATTTATTTTCCTGTTTAACTTTTATATACCCCAACACCTACCATATAATAGGTTTTCACTAAGCATCTGTTGGCTCTTCTAGTGATTACAGTGAATCAGTGCCTTCCTTTAATCACACATTTGAGTGTTCCCTAAAAGTGATTAGTTTAGTTTATTGTAAAACGGCAAAAAGTAAAAAATGCTCTTAACTGAGTGAAAGCACTCCTTGGTTTTCTGTTTGTCCACCAGTGTGGATGGTAACAGTCTTCACTTCATTACTTTGGATGAATGGCCTTAACTTAAACTTATTCTGAGTACTTTATTAGAATCAGTATATTACCCCTGTTTATAAGACATTCTTAGGTTATACTCTTTTCTGTAATTTTGACTGATTTAATTCTTTCAATGTACAAATATTATAATAAGAAAATTAAAATGGAAATTATTTCCATAGCCATTACACATAAATTTTATAAATAGAATTTATTTACATAAAATCTGTGGGTTGCCACTTATTTAGATTTTTTTTCAATTGTTTATTTGTTGTGTGACTAGCATTGAGTATTAACTCCATATGCTCAATTTGCCGGAGACTAATAATAACTTAGTAAGAGATTTGTAAGATATTTTCCTGGTTATTTTGATTATTTAAAGCCAGTTGAATTCCATGTTAGTGACTGCCCTCTAATTTGATTAGCTTTGATGGAGGCTAAAAGCCCTT
The DNA here is from genome assembly GCF_964339955.1 of Pipistrellus hanaki. NCBI lineage: Eukaryota > Metazoa > Chordata > Mammalia > Chiroptera > Vespertilionidae > Pipistrellus > Pipistrellus hanaki. The sequence goes on from NC_140518.1 coordinate 45,644,645, forward strand.
AGCAAGCAGAGGCTTGTGACGACTAGATTTGATTGTAGTAGGAAGGAGAGATTGTGATGGCTCAAGCATATTAGTCTTGTACACTAACAGTATAACTTTGGAAGTCATGTAACTTCCTTTAGATTCTCATTTGCAGGTTAAGAGGGTTGGCTTACCTAACTTCTACATTTGTACCAGGCTAAAACAAAGTTCCATGCTTGTATCTATTTATGACTATATATAATCTGTGCTTAGCATTCCTGACATAATTTAAAAAAAAATTTGAAGACAGCCTCATTGCATAATTCTCTCAACTCTTATTGAATAATTGATAAATATAGATACCTGGAAACAGGTGTGAACATTCATGTTTTTATCTGCTTTATTCTATAAACACATCTCAAGGAGTAATACCCTGTTTCCCCGAAAATAAGACATTGTCTTATATTCATTTTTGCTCCCAAAGATGCTCTAGGTCTTATTTTCAGGGCTTGTCTTATTTTTCCATGAAGAAGAATAGGGTATACATTTACTGTTAAATGAAAACAAAGGGAATTTATTACCTGTATATGGTACGGGGTAGTACTGTCGTTGTCAACACAAACCAAATTGTGAATCCTACAGTGGCAAGAATTTACTCAATGACAATCATGTCAACATCTTCTGGAACATCATTATAACAATCCAATTCCTGAATTTCCTGGTGAATTTCTGGTGACTCCATTTCTTTCAGAATCAGTGGACCAAATCTCTCATGGTTAGCCAGGGGGGGGCGCTTATTTTCGGGGGATGCCTTATATTTCACTCAGAAGGAAACCTGTAAGTAGGTCTTATTTTCGGAGGATGTCTTATTTTCGGGGAAACACGGTAGGTTAAATTACAGCACTATGTACTTTGTCTTTCATAAGAACTACGGTATTACCAAGTATTACTCAGATCCTGTGTCTGGGAGCTACTAGTATTTACTGAGATAGAAAGCACCTGTCTATTGACTGCTCAGTAAAATAAGTGGTGTTGCCCAGCCAGTGTTGCTCAGTGGTTGAATGTCGACCCATAAATCAGGAGGTCATGGTTCGATTCTCGGTCAGGGCACATGATCTCGCTGTGTGCTCGATTTTCAGTAGGGAATATTCTGGGAATTAAGCCTGCAGCCCAGTCATATGCTCTGACCAGGAATCGAACTGGGATGTTCAACCACTGAGCCATGCCTGTGGGCAAAATATTTAATTTTTAAAGTTCTCTTAAAGCCCTCTTTTGAGAAAACAGAGGGCTTTAAGAAACTTAAGATGTTTTGAGAAATTATAAAATTTTAATTTTTAACAATTTTTTGAAAAATTATAGCCTCAAATCCTGTATATTCCCCACAAAAAAGCACTAAAAATCATGCATTGCTGGAGGCTGCAGGACCAAGTCATATTGCAATCAATGCCATTTCTGCCAACATGGACTCCTTTTCAAGTAGCAGGACGGCAACACTCAAGAAGCAGCCAAGCCACATGGAGGCCGCTCATTTTGGTGACTTGGGTAAGTGACCATCACTTTTTATTAAACTTACAATAGGAGGAGGGCATTCAGTATAATATGTGAATTCCTGCCAAAGGATACTGAACTATATAATTTAAAAATGTATACAAATTAAAATAATAGCTGTAAGTGTAATGGAAGCACTGTGTTTTGTTTCTATAAATACAAAATATAAAGGACACGCAATAAAAAAATGGCCATGTCCAGAAGAAGAAATACATTTGATCTGACTGTGTGAAAAAGATGCCTCATTTCACTGATACTCAGGGAAATGAAAATTAAAATAGGTAAAATTTTTTAAGTAAATAAATATTTAAAGTTTGATAATTTGTTAATGTAGATGCAAAAAAATAGCCACTTCTTTTTAGTGGAAGTGCAAATTGGTGAAGATTTTTTAAAAGACAATTTGTAAGTATCAAAATATATACAATCTAGTCCTTGGTATGCTCACGTGTATGCACAAAGGTGTATACATAAATATGTTTAAGGCTACTCATTGCAGTATTGTTTGTGATAGGGAAGAATTAGGAACAAATATAAATAACCTTTGATAGAGAAATAGTCAAATTTTGATATAACCGTATTCTGGAATACTTTATAGCCATTTAAAGTCTGAAAAAGACATGGAGAAATGTCTGATACGTTAAAGTGAAAAAGCAGCTTACATAGCAGTATGTATAGTAGGATCCCTGTTGTGTAAATAACTCCTTTTTCTCTCAAAAAAGATATGCAGATTTCTTACAACTGCAAATGAATCTACTATATCTCAGAATTGAAAGTTTAATTAAAAATTTTGTCTTGAAGTTCATGAAATGGATGTCTACGAAGATGGACTAGTTAACATTGACAATAAGATAGTCAGCAAGGATGATGATATGTAAAATGCTTCAAAAGATAATTATTTGAGTAGCAAAGGATCAAGAAAAGCCCTTTTGAAAAATTGATGTAACTGTCAGTTAATTTTATGAAAATAAATCTCTTTATGTCATCCTGTGAAAATTTAAAAAACACACACCAAGATTTGATGTTTTTGTTTTTTAATAGCTGTGGTTATAATCACAACTAAATTTAGTTAAATGTAAAATAAAGTTGTTTTTATTAAGTTTATTTGGTTTTATTTTTTAAGATAAAATCCCAGAGCTACTCTTTATTCTGTTTTAAATAATATTAAGAGTTCATAACACTTTTCTAGCTATCTCCCCACACAATCACAATTGATCCCTAGGATAAGTTTCTAGAAATGAAGTTATTAAATTGAAAATCATGCGGATTGCTTAAGGTTTGTTATCTGTTATTGATGCTTCTCTAAAAACCTCTTATTATCAGTGGTGAGAGTGCTTCCTGTTCCATTGTGCCTTTCTAGTGCTTGTTATTATTTCTTTCTTAAAACAAAATTTTTTTATTGACTTCAGAGAGAGAGAGACATTGAGAGAGAGAGAGACATTGATGATGAAAGATAATCACTGATCACATTCGGTCAGGATCGATCCTCAATTTACTGATTCATAGGTTGCTGCTTAACTATTGAGCTACACCAGCCGGGCTATTATTTTTTTAAAAAAATACCTTCCAGTTTGACAATCTAATAGGTTATCTTGTATTAATTTGCTTTTCTGGAATTTTTTATAATGTTGAATATTTAAAAAAATTATTAGCCTTTTACTTTCTTTGGGACTAGTACCATAAGATTTTTTTTTAAAGTATATATTTTATTTCAGATAGGAAGGAATTGGGAGAGAGAGATAGAAACATCAATGATGAGAGAGAATCATTCATGGCTGCCTCCTGCACACCTCACACTGGGGACCGATCCCGCAACCCAGGCAGGGAATCGAACCATGACCTCCCAGTTTAACCACTGGGCCACACCGGCTAGGCCATAAGATTTTAAGAAAAGAATTTACATGGTTTTGATCATTGTAGTAAGTCTAGTTATTAATAACTGGAAAGGTGCAGTGGGGAGGCCAAGTACTTTAGGCACTCCATTTATGTGCTTTGCCACAGATCTCTGGGACTAGACAGGGGAAGAATAGACGCATACCCAGTGAAGTCTGGGTGACATAGGAAAGGTACTTGTTTGTCAGTTATTGGCAAGAGTAAGCATAGCCACTGCAAGCTCAGGAAGATCTGAGATATTTAATCTCCTAAACAAAGGATTTGCTCTCTGCACTCTTGCTCGCTTGTGTCTGGGGCTCTTGGCACTCTTGTTGCAGAGGCACGCTCTCTTGACTCCGTTGCATTCGCCCACATGGCTCATGGCCTTGTAGGCCACACACAACGGGCTAATGACTGCAACTAGCCTGATGCTAATAAACTGGACTCAGCACCCCACGAAATGGGAAGTTTGGATGCTGACTTTGCTCCCAGCTCTGCTGAATCCCCAGCTGCACATCTTCCAGAAATGGATTAAGGGAAATGGGACTGGAAACCCAGAGATAATTCTACACAAACAAAAATGATTGATTCTTCTGTGCAAGTCTCAGATAATTTTTTTTAAAATATATTTTTATTTATTTCAGAGAAAATGGGGGAGGAAGAGAGAGAGAGAAACATCAAGGATGAGAGAGAATCATTGATGGGCCGCTTCCTGCATGCCTCCTCCTGGGGATTGAGCCACAACCTGAGCATGTGCCTTTGACTGGAATCAAATCCGGGACCCTTTAGTTCACAGGCCAATGCTCTTTCCATTAAGCCAAACCAGCTAGGGCAATAATTCTTTTTCTTGAGTTATTGTAAGGACCCGACTAGTACCCACTGGGAAAGGGGATACCCCACTTTCACCAATAACAGCCTGAATTTCCATTTAAAAAGATGAGGATTATTGAGTAACAAGGAGCTTTTTAATAATTTAAGTTTTGGACAGTTGTTTCTTTGCTTGTTTAGGAACTAAAACCATTGTATTTCTAGTTGTTTATCCATTTAAATAGCTAGGAAGTAAACTTTAAGAACTTTGATGCTATTTGTTACTGAACTGCTAATTCTTTTGCTTTTTTTAGGCAGGTCTTGTCTGGACTACCAGATTCAAGAGGCCAAATCAAGTCTTTCAAAGACTCTTGAACAAGTCTTGCATGACACTATTGTCCTCCCTTATTTCATTCAATTCATGGAACTTCGGAGAATGGAGCATTTGGTTAAATTTTGGTTAGAAGCTGAAAGTTTTCGCTCTACAACTTGGTCCCGAATAAGAGCACACAGTCTGAACACAGTGAAGCAGAGCTCATTGGTTGAGCCTGTCTCTCCATCTAAAAAGCAAGAAACTGCAGCACCTTTTGTGACCGAGTCTCTTGACAAGAGATTAGAGGATTCTAGCTCAGCCCAGTTGCTTGTGACTCAATCAGAAGAAAGTGACCTGAATAATAGAACTAGCAACACCCAGAATCGCCTGCTCCTTTCCGAGGAATGTGATAGTGCCCATTCTCTCCATCTTGAAATGGCAAGAAGAGAAGCTCATCAAGTTTCCATGGAAATCCAAGAATCCTCCCCCAGACTTACAGTAGCCAGTAGAAATAGTATTTCTTCTCCACTAAAGGAATTATCAGGAAAACTAATGAAAAGTAAGTGTGTGATTTCCATCTTTTTATTCTTTTTTTATTTTAAACCAATTTACAAAGTGGGACTTGAGATGGAGAGTAAAAGGATCAAACTGATTTTTTCTCCCATATCTACTTTTAAATTTGGAAAGATTTGGAGAGTGTCCTGGAGTAGGATCAGTGTATAAAAAAGGAACAGCAGGGAAGGATGTTAGCAGAATTAACAAATGAAGGTCAAGTACCATCCTGCTTATCTTTCCATAAATTTTTAAAATCAACTAGTTGTCCAGATAGACTTAGTCCATCCTGTCTGTCTGAATTTTATTACACTTTTACTGTACTTTGCAAATAAATTTATTAATAGCTAGTAAGTGGCAGTTATTGTGTTCTCATTCAGTGGTCACCACACCTCCATGAGGTAGGCTTTATTATTCTGTTTTGCATGAGAAAACCATGGCTTAGAAAGGTGAAGTAACTTGCCCTGGGTTTTATAGAAAGTGGGAAGCTAGAATTATAGTCCAGGCATTTCACTGCAGCAGCCTTTCTTTTTTTTTATTCTCTATGTGGAAGTTACACACTCTTATTTTTAATTGTCACCATCTGGAAATCTAATTAGACAGCCTTTGTGTTTTTTATCCTGTATGTTCTTTGTTTCTCAGAGGGCTAGGTGATTTTCTTTCTGTTTTGTTTTTCTTGTTTGCTTATTTTTTTTAGAGCAGTTTAATGTTCACAGCCAAATTCTGGGGAAGGTACAGCTTTCCCATGTACTGCCTAGGCATCGTTTTGGTTTAATCTTCTACCCTTTTTGGTCCTGGGGCAACTGTCTTTGAAACTGCAAGCTCTAAGTCTTTTGAAATTGGTGGCTTTTCGCAGGTGAATGAATGCCCTTCCGGGCTTGCACTTTTACCCATCTTGATTTGCCATTAGCTTCTTCAGGTCTGCAATTCAGAAATATAGAAAGTGTTGACTGCCACAAGTTATTTTTTAAACTGAACAAAACTTAAACTGTTATGGACTTATTGCATAAATATGAATGTGTTTTATTTTGGAGTATTGTCCTACATGCTAGGATTATGATAGCGGTATATATAAAGACATTGCATTACCTCTGTAATGCATACACCCTCGTTCTGAATTCTACAAGATTACCAGCCCCAGAAGGTTCAGACAAAGGAGCTGTTGTACTTGTTTTTGCCTCTCGTTTCCGTACTTTACCACAAGCTCTGGTACAATTCTTAAAAAACATTATGGGAGTTTCTTTGAACACCCAATCTGGCCTATTTCTGCAAATGGAAGTCCAATATCTGTTTCTTTCATTAAAATATTCTGTATTATTTTTTAAAACTGTCACTGGGTGGTACTTAATTTCAATAAAAAAATAGAAATAGTAGTGGAGTTATTTTTAAAGTATTTCTTTTCTCCTTTTCATTATTTTTAAAATTTATGTGCAGTAAATTGACTTTTTTGATATATACTTGTATGAATTTTGACATCTGCATAGATTCCTATAACTGTCATCACAAGCAGGAAGACCTTTGTAGTCAAGTCCTCTGTATCCCGACACTTTCAACCTGCCAGTGTCCATGTCTCTAGTTTCGCCTTTTCCAGGGTGCCGTATAAGTGAATGTGCACTGTATGTAGCTTTTTTGTTTGTTAATTCTAATGTGAGGATATTTTTTCCATTGATTTTTAGAGAAAGTGGGAAGCAGGGAGAGAGACACACACGGATTTATGTGAGTCAAGACATGGGTTGGTTGCCTCCCACACATGCCCCTAATGGGACCAGGGATCAAACCTGCATCCCAGGTACATGCCCTTAACTTGGAATTATACCCAGGACCCTCCAATCACTGAGCGACACCAGCCAGGCTATATTATATACTGTTTTTCCCCGAAAATAAAACATCCTCCGAAAATAAGACCTACTTACAGGTTTCCTTCTGAGTGAAATATAAGGCATCCCCCAAAAATAAGGCCCCCCTAGGCTCTGTCTCAGAATGCTATTGCTAAACATGAGAGATTTTGTCCACTGATTCTGAAAGAAATGGAGTCACAAGAAATTCACCAGGAAATTCAGGAATTGGATTGTTATGATGATGTTCCAGAAGATGATGCCATGATTGTCATTGAATAAATGAGTAAATTCTTGATACTGTAGCATTCACAGTTTGTCTGGTTTGTGTTGACAACTACCATACCGTATACAGGTAATAAATTTCCTTTATTTTCATTTAATAATAAATGTGTACCGTATTCTTCTTCATGGAAAAATAAGACAAGCCCTGAAAATAAGACCTAGCGCATCTTTGGGAGCAAAAATTAATATAAGACAATGTCTTATTTTCGGGGAAACAGGGTAGTTAAGTCTGTTTCTGGACTCTGTTCTGTTCCATGGTTTTATGTGTTTCTTTTTTTTTTTTTTTTTAATAAATCTTTATTGTTCATATTATTACAAAAGTTCCTCATTTTTTCCCCCTCCACCAGGTTCCCACCCCACCCTCTGCCCTTTCCCCACCCCCCATTGTCCTCATCCATAGGTGCACAGTTTATGTTCAGTCTCTTTCTGCACTCCCCTCTTCCCCGAGAATTGTCAGTCTACTCCCCTTCCATACGATTGTATTATATTCAACAGTTAATATTGTTCATCAGGTTTTTTAATTCCCTTGGTTTTTAGATTCACTTGTTGATAGTTACATATTTGTTGTTCATAATTTTTATCTTTATTTTCTTCCTCTTCCTAAAGAACCCCTTTCAGCAATTCATATAATTCTGATTTGGCGGTGATGAACTCCTTTAGCTTTTTTTAAAATTTTATTTGTGAAGCTCTTTATCTGGCCTTCAATTTTGAGTGATAGCTTTGCTGGGTAGAGTATTTTTGGCTGTAGGTTCTTGCTATTCATCACCTTGAATATTTCTTGCCATTCCCATCTGGCCTTCATGGTTTCTGTTGAAAAATCAGCTGACAATCGTATGGGTGCTCCTTTATAGGTAATTACCTGCTTTCTCTTGCTGCTTTTAATATTCTCTCTTTGTCTTTTGCTCTTGGAATTTTAATTATGATGTGTCTTGGTGTGGTCCTCTTTGGATTCCTTTTGTTTGGTGTTCTGTGCGCTTCCTGGACTTGTAAGTCTAATTCTTTCACCAGGTGGGGGAAGTTTTCAGTCACTATTTCTTTCAGTATGTTTTCAATATCTTGCTCTCTCTCATCTTCTGGGACCCCCATAATTCTGATGTTGGTTCGCTTGAAGTTGTCTCAGAGGTTTCTTACACTATCTTCAACTTTCTGGATTCTCTTGTCTTCTTGCTTCTGAAGAGGAGTCTCTTCTGGCTCTTTGTGTTCCAAATCTTTGACTTGATTCTTGCGATCTTCCATTCTGTTTTTAGGACTCTGTATAATATTTATTACTTCAGACAATGTATTCTTTATTTCTAGTTGATCCCTTTTCATATCCTCATAGGTCTCATTTATTTTATCGGCCTTTTCTAGGAAATTCTTGAAAAACCTTGTAAGCATGGTTTTGAACTCTATATCCAGTCGCTTTTTTTTTTTTTTTTTTTTTTGTGAAACCCAACTTTATTTGTTTAAAAATGCTCAAGAGACTTTAAAAAGGCCCAAAAGCCCAATGGCGTCCAGGTTTAATTTCAGATCATCCTGACTTGGAGTACTTCCGCTTCTTCTTTTGTGCGGCATCGATTTGATCCTTGTCAATGAGACACCTTGGCAATTCTAGTTGGATCGTGGCGTCATCTTGTGACTCCCAGTATCTGTCATAAATGGCCATCAGGTTATGAACGATGAGAAACGTAATACCAGAAATAATCACGAGACGTCTGCAGATTTTACTTGAATATCCTTTCTGAATCATTCTTTTCAACCAGGCCCATTGATGATCAATTTGAGTAGGGGAGATCATGATGAGTGTCACCTGCAAAGACTGGTATTAAATGCAGCTTTTTCAGAAAGAAACCAGCAAACACACTCCAAGATGAAACAGCCTCCAGTCGCTTTTTGTCCTCCATTTCTTTCGCTTGTGATCTGTTTCCTTGTGTCGGCATTTTCGCTGCTTCCCTGAGTTGGTAGGGTGGCTTTGTGTGTTAAGGTGTCCTATATGGTTCAGTGGGTCAGCCTCCCAATTATCTGAGGTGAACACTCTTGGTGCACCCCTTTGTGTTAATTGTTATTGGTATCACTGGGAGGAACTGACCTCCAGGCCAATTGGCTGTGAGGATCAGCTGTGTCTATGCACAAAAGCCTCTGTGCTTAGCTTGGATGGGGCACAGTTTCAGGGTGGAGCCTACAGCCTTGGCTTCCTGTCAGCCCCGCCCTATGAGGTTCCTGAGTATCCTTTGGTACTTGGTGCTTTGGTACTCGCTGCAAGCACCTCCGAGAGAAAGGTGCCCTCAAGTTTTGCCCACTACCAGATAGTCTAGTCCCTCCCCTAGTGAGCCCGGAACTGGGGTTCTGTGCAGTTGGAAATAGGGGTAAGAGCAGTCTGGAGCTTATGTCTCCTTCCCGCTAGGGCAATCCAGTGGCACAGTCAATCCTCTGCGCGCAACGTGCATGACTCCGGGGCTCTGCCTTTTGCCGCTCCCCTGAATTTCTGCCTTACAGCACAGATTCCTTCCATATGAGCTTCGGTCCCCAGGGTCTTGTCTAGAACTGGGGTTCAGTGCAGTCGGAACTGGGGCTCAGCACAGTCCAGAGCTTTTGTCTCCTTCCTGCTAGGGCAATCCAATGACATAGTCAACAGTCAATCCTCTGCACGCAATGTGCACGACTCCGGGGCTCTGCCTTTCACAGCTCCCTAATTCTCTGCCTTACAGCCTAGAATCCTTCTGTATGAGCCTGGCATCCCAGGGTCTCGCCCAGAACTGGGGTTCAGTGCTGTCGGATCTGGGGTTCAGCACAGTCCGGAGCTTTTATCTCCTTCCCACTAGGGAACGCCAGCCAGGCACTCAGCCGCCCCTCCTCTCCGGCTCCGTCCTCTCCCCACGTGTGCACCATGTCTCCTTAGGCTTTTACAGCTCCTCTGATTTTTCCTTCTGGTTTTCTCTTTCCTTCTAGTTGTAGAATTTCTAGTCAGTCAACTTTCCTGTAGTTCTCCATAATGTCCACTTTATATTTTAGTTGTATTTTTTGAAATTGTTGTGTGAGGCTGCATTTAGGCGCTTACCTATGCCGCCATCTTGGTTTCTCTCTCTCTATGTGTTCATTTCTTCACTGATATGACATTGTAGCTTTATTGTAAGTCTTAAATTTGGGTAGTATGAGTCTTCCGACTATGCTCTTTCTATTCTAATTTCTTTTACTTTGATATAAATTTTAGAATAATCTCATCTGTATCTATGAGAAATCCTACTGGAATTTTTATTCGAGGTGCATTTAAACAATAAATCAGTTTGAGGATAATTTACACCTTAACTGTATTGAATGTTATAATCCATAGATATGGTGTGTGTTTTCATTTTTTTAGGTCTTTGATTTCTTTCATCAGCATTTTATACTTTTCAGCATAAAGATTCTTTACATGTTTTGTTAGAGTTGTGTCTAGCATTTCTTTTTTTGGTGCTATTGTGAGTGGTATTTTAAAAAAATTTGTTTTTAATTTTTCAATGCTAGTTTATAGAAATATGATTGACTTTTATATATTGATCCTCTATTCTGTGACCTACTAAACTCACTACTTTTATGAGCTTTTTTGGTAGATTACTTAGGATTTTCTACATAGACATTCACATTATCTGTGAATAGAGACAGTGTTATTTCTTCTTCAAACTTTTTCTTTTTTCTTGTCTTATTGCACTAATTGGGACTTCTATACCATCTATATCTATATCTATATCTATATCTATATCTATATCTATATCTATATCTATATATATATATATAAAACCCTAAGCAACCAGTTGACTGGTCAACAAATAGCTATGATGTGCAATGACCACCAGGGGACAGATGCTTAATTCAGGAGCTGCTCCTCTGGTGGTCAGTGCACTCCCACAGCAGGAGCGCCACTCAGCTGACAGGTGACCGACGCCAGGCTGGTGAGCACAGCTGCAGGGGCGCATGCCTCTCCCGTGGACACTTCTCCTACCCGCACCCCCGATCAGTTTCACACTACTTTGTGCTGTGCGGGATCAGCGTGGACAGCGGGCTGGAGCCCCATGAGCTGGTGGGTAAGGCCTGGCTGCGGTGGCATGGTGGTCACTGATTTCTGAAGGCCCAGCTGAGACACCTCACCGGTGCAAGAATTCGTGCACCAGAGCCTTTATTAGGCTATAAAATAAAACCCTAATATGCAAATAGACTGAACAGTGGAACAACTGGTTGCTAGGATACACACTGACCACCAGGGACAGATATTCAACACCAGAGCTGCCCCCTGGTTGTCAGTGTGCTCAAACGGAGAGCACCACTCAACCAGAAGCCAATGCAGCGGCGGTGACAGGAGCCTCTCCCACCTCCAAGGCAGCACCAAGGACCCTCAGGGGATGTCTGCCTGCTGGCTTAGGCCTGCTCCCAGTGGGAACATCCCCCAAGGTGTTCCAGACTGCGAAAGGGCACAGGCCAGGCTGAGAGATTCCACTGGCCTCCCCCCACCCCCCACCCAGTGTACAAATGTCATGCTCTGGGCCTCTAGTACAAGAATAAAAACAAAATGGATTAAAGATTTAAATGTAAGATCTGAAACCATAGACTTTTAGAAGAAACTTTTAGGTATCAGCATTTCTGGCTTTTTTTTTTTCTTTTCTTTTTTCCTGATATATCACATAGGCAAGGGAAACAAAACAAAAATAAGCAATTGAGACTACATTATGCTAAAGAGTTTGTACACAGCTAAGGAAACCATTAGCAAAAAAATCAAAATACAGCTTTCTGAATGGGAGAAGATAGTCACCAATGATACATCTGATAAAGGGTTAATTGGCAAAATTTATAAAGAACTCATACAAGTCAATTTAAAAAACACACCAAAAAAATTAAACCAATTAAAAACAGGCAAAGGACCTAATAAGACACTTTTCCGAAGACAACACACAGATGGACAATATACATATGAAAATATGCTCAATGTCTCTAATCATCAGAGAAATGCAAATTAAAACCACAATGAGATATCACCTCACACCTGACAGAATGGCTGTAATCAGTAAGTCAACGAAGAAGTGTTTGTGAAGATGTGGAGAAATGGAAACCCTCATACACTGTTGGTGGGAATGCAGTTTGGTGCAGCCACTGTGGAAAGCAGTATAGAGGCCAAAGCCGGTTTGGCTCAGTGGTGGAGCGTCGGTCTGCGGACTGAGGGGTCCCGGGTTCGATTCCGGTCAAGGGCATGTGCATTGGTTGCGGGCATATCCCCAGTGGGGGGTGTGCAGGAGGCAGCTGGTTGATGTTTCTCTCTCATCGACGTTTCTAGCTCTATCTCTCTCCCTTTCTCTCTGCAAAAAATCAATAAAATATATATATATTTTTTTAAAAGAAAGCAATATAGAGGTTCTTCAAAAAAGTAAAAACGAAACTGCCTATGACCTAGTGATTCCACTTCTTGATTCATATTTGAAGGAAACTAAAACACTCATTCCACAAAATTTATGCACCCTTCAATGTTCACTGCAACATTATTTGCAATTTTCCAAGATACAGAAGCAACCCAAGTGTCTAACAACTGATTATTGTAAAAAGAATCCTATATAATAAAGATGTACGAAATGGTCATTACACTGTGAAGTGTAGCGACCACGACCGACTGCATAACAACCGGGTAATGGATCAGCAGGAGGGTGGGACTGCGAGCTACAAGCGGGCAGGGGAGAGCTACAGGAGGGGGCAGGGCAGCAAGCTATGAAGGGGGTGAGGGGGAGCTACAGGAGGGCGGGGCAGCGGGCAGAGATCCAATTTAAATCCCCATAACTATTTTGTATTTACCAATTTGTAGTTCTCTATATCTGGGGGACCAACCTACTGACATTTCCTCCCGACAGGCCCAGCCCTAATCTGAAGACCGGGCCAGCCAGACCCCACACATTCCTGAATTTGTGCCCTGGGCCTCTAATTATGTGTGTGTGTGTGTGTGTGTGTGTATTATGTATTTATATATATATATATACACTATAGTGGGATATTACTCAGCCATAAAAAGAATAAAATCTTACCATTTTCGACAACATAAATGGACCTAGAGGTTATTAATGGTAACTGAAATCAGAGAAAGATAGATAGGACATATGAAGAGTCTAAAGAAAAATATAAATGAATAGATAAAACAGAAAAAGAAAAAAAAAAAAGAGAAAGAAAAAAAAAACCAGAAAAAGAATAACAAAACAGTTACAGAGAATATACTGATTGTTGCCAGAAGGGTAGGGGATTGGGGAATTGGGTGACAGGGTGAAGAGATTGAGAACTCTAAATTGGTAATACAAAATAGTTATGGGGGTTTAAATTACAGCACATGAAATACAGTAAAAACTGTATATGGTACCAAGTGGGCACTGGGCATATAATTGTCTAACCACTGTCCTCAACACTGTTTCAATACAAAATAAAATTGAATGTAAACTGTAATTGGAAAAAAATTTTTTTTTTTTAATTTTTAATATGTTGCTTAGTTTCCAAGTATTTGGAGAAATTTTTCCTGCGAGGTTTTTTTTTTTCATGTTATTGATTTCTCAATTATATTGTCAGAGAATATATATATATATATATATATATATATATATATATTTATATTTATATTTTATTGATGTTTTACAGAGAGGCAAGGAGAGGGATAGAAACATTGATGAGAAACATCGACCAGCTGCCTTCTGCATACCCCCTATCGGAGGTTTTTGTTTTCTTTTTATATGTATTTTTTAATTGATTTCAGAGTGAAAGGGAGAAAGGGATAGAGAGAAACATCAATGATGAGAGAGAATCATTGATTGGCTGCCACCTGCATTTCCTCCCTCCTCCTCAGGGATCAAACCCATAACCCAGGCATGTGTCCTGACTGGGAATTGAACCGTGACCTCCTAGTCCATAGGTCAACCACTGAGCCACGCCTGCCAGGTTGTCTTTTTACTCTGTTAACATTTGCAATGGTGGTGGGGTGGCAGCTGTGGGAAAGTCTGCTGGCATTGAACCACATCGGACTAGTAGTCACGGTGTTGCCACATACTCCCAGGAAAATGGAGTGCCACCTTCATTCACGGTGTCTTTGGAGAAGTAATTTTATTAAATCTAAACCCTGTTTAATATGATTGATGTGGGAAATATGCAGAAGCATACACTTGTGTTAAGATAAAGCACATGGGTAGTTGGTGGTTTTTGTGAGTTAAAGTAGCTGCTTTTTTAATAGAATATGATTTTTACTTGTAAGAATGAGTATTGGAAAACTACGGTAATTTAGAGTTGGATATTTGGCAGACATTTTCGTGGGAATGAATGAAGTAAACTTGTTATTCAACGAGAACGACTGACAGTATTTGTTGCCCAGTGGTAAAAATGGAAGCTTTTTAAGTGAAAATTAGAATTTTGGAAAACTAGTATTCACCACTGTGCTTTGACAGCTTTAAAGAGTGTTCCAGCAAGATCATTGATGCTGCCAATGATGTGATTTCTTTTTCTACCCTATATGATGCAATGTCTCAACATTAGGAAAATCTGCATAAGCCAATAAACCAATATTTTCCAAAATATTTGGAAATATAGGATGTTATAAAACTATGGGTAAAAGACCAGTGGATTTTAATATCTAGACATAAAACATAAACAAAAGCTCAATAGTGCCCTCAATAATTTTTAAAATATCAAAGTCCTGAGAATACGAAGTTTGAGATTCTTTGGGTTTTTTTGGTTTTTTTTTAAATATATTTTTATTGATTTTTTACAGAGAGGAAGGGAGAGAGATAGAGAGCTAGAAACGTCAATGAGAGAAACACTGACCAGCAGCCTCTTGCACACCCCCCACGGGGGATGTGCCCGCAACCAACATACATGCCCCTGACCGGAATCGAACCTGGGACCTTTCAGTCCGCAGACCTATGCTCTACCACTGAGCCAAACTGGTTTCGGCGAGATTCATTGTTTTAACATTAAAGGGTTATAAAGGTAAAATGAATGTAATATTTATGAATGTTAAATTATTTGAAAAGCATTTTAAATGTAGATTTAGAAATCATTTTTGAGCTCCTGCTGTTAAATTGTTATGCAAATCCTTCAAGCTCAGACTTTGAAGAAGAACCCTGGAAAGAGAGCATGCATGCATCATTGCTATTTAGGAGCTTGTTCACTTAGATGAGGAGTAGGGGGGGAATTCACATATAATTCCTCTGTTCCACAAACCAAATAGTGAAAAAGCGGTATCATGATGAGAATTGTTTTGTCCTAAATATACTTTTACTAGTATATATGCTTTTATTTGTAATGTATATGTATACATACATACATACTTCTCTGTGGATTGAACCCACAACTGTGGCATGTGCCCTGACCGAGAAAAGACCCATGACCTCCTGATTCATAAGTGTGTGTGGTGTGTGTGTGTGTGCACGCGCACATGCATGTATGCTTGGGCTCACAGTAAATCTAAGCCCTGCTGTTCACGAATATAGTCCATTATAGTTCAAGTTGTGTTTTGATTTTTGAAGTTTTTCCCGTCTTCCCTTGCAGGTATAGAACAAGATGCAGTGAATACTTTTACCAAATATATATCTCCAGATGCTGCTAAACCAATACCTATTACAGAAGCAATGAGAAATGATATCATAGGTAAGTAGTGCTAGAATTACGGCCAAAAAAAAATTGGTTATTGATTAAGAGAATTTTTTATGAACATGGAATTTAATATACCTTTTCCTAGTTTGTTTTCAGATATCTGGTTGTAGCTCACTCACAAACTTTCTCTCATGTTAGACCAAATTCTTAAACTTTTATTTGAATAACAATAGCAAGAACAATAATATCATACATTTCTTAAGTATTTATTGTGTCCCAGACAATATTCTAAGTACTTCCCACAGATAAACTCATTTACTCTTCTAAAGAACCTTGCAGCCCAAGTAGGTTTGGCTCAGTGGATAGAATATTGGCCTGCGGACTGAAGGGTCCCAGGTTCAATTTCCATCAAGGGCACATGCCAGGGTTGCCAACTTGATCCCCATTATGGGGTGTGCAGGAGGCTGCCAATCAATGATTCTCTCTCATCAATGATGTTTCTATCTCTTCTTCTCTGAAATCAATAAAGATATTTTTTAAAAAAGTAATCTTGCAGCATAAATATAGTTATCCTATATAATAAAAGCCTAATATGCAAATTGAACCCTCAACTTGGAGTTTGGTGCGGGTAGAGGGTTGGTTGGCCAACTGCCTGTGGTCCCTCCCCACCATCCTGCCTGGCCCGATTGGCCCTGATTGGGGCAGACCGGCTGGACCCCATCTGTGCAGCAATTCGTGCACCAGGCCTCTAGTTATTTTATAAATGAGGAAACCAAAGCATAGAGGATAAGTAGTTTTCCTAATTTAGTAGAGCTCAGAAATGGCATCGGGATTTGAAACCAGACCCCCACATGTTAAGTAGTATGCTGCTTGGCAGTGTTTTTCAAACTGTGTATTGAGATCAATCTCTATGTCCTCATCCAAATGATGGCTAAAGGAACATCATTTCAGGAAATTATTTCCATTGTGTGTGTGTGTGTGTGTGTGTATTTATTGAGTCACATAAATATGTTGTTCTGTAAACATAGTAAAAGAAAAAAAAAAACAGTTTGGAAGCCTTTACTGTGTTGCATCAGCAAGGCTTAGGTATACTGGTAATCACAGACAAAAGTGGTTCATTTATTCATTGAACAATATATTCCATCAAGTCCTACTAGTAAGTTTCGAATTTTTATTACCAAAAATTATATTTTTAATTTTCAAACTGGAGCATATTATTCTTTTCCTAGTAGATTCTTCTCCGTGTGAGGCTCTTTCAGTCTTGACTGCAAGTCCTTTGTACTCACTCATTTTTGGAAATAGCAACACCTCCAGTCTCAGCTGTGGCTCTTACTTGGCCCACCATACTTTCTAGTGAACAAATGTTGGCTATTTTGGGGTCCATCAGATGTCCCCATTGTGTCCCCTTTCTTTTTCCCACACAGATACCTCTAGCACAGGTCTTAACGACTCTTGGTGATTTGCTCTTATCTGCCTACATTTGGGATTTTTATCCAGTTTTATTGCAGAGTTGCCATGGCATTTTGGTTTTTCTGTGCGGTTCCTTTGTCTGTTTTTATGTAGGAATTTGTTGCTACCATCTCCCAGACTTCCCTAGACTGACTTTTTCTAATAATACAATTGGGGTGTCTTAGCTGATTAGAATTTGACTGTTTAAGGGATAGGTTGGCTAGTGATTCCTTAGGAGGTTTGTTTGTACCAATTGATAACCAGGCTGGGGTAGGGAGAAAAGGAAGGAGTTTTGAGCCAAGTAAAGCATTTGAAATAAAATGTCGTTACAATTCTAATTTTCCTTCTCTTTTTTTTTTTTTTTAAATATTTTTATTGATTTTTAACAGAGAGAAAGGGAGAGAGCTAGAGAGCTAGAAACATCGATGAGAGAGAAACATCGACCAGCTGCCTCTTGCACACCCCCTACCGGGGATGTGCCCGCAACCAAGGTACATGCCCTTGACCGAATTCGAACCTGGGACCTTTCAGTCCGCAGACCGACGCTCTACCACTGAGCCAAACCGGCTTCAGCTAATTTTCCTTCTCTTAAACCTTATCAAATTAATTATGTAATCCCATGAGAGGGAACATCTTCTGAAGGATCAAAGTATCTTGAGAAAGTTTCCATCCAGTGTCTGTTATACATTTTTAGATGTTAATTACATATATATCTTTATAGAGTCACTTTTACTTTTTGAAATTCATTCTTCTAAATCCTGTTCTAATTATTTGTCTAGCTAATATTATTATGTGTTGCACCGGCCTAGTTTTATTGTAAATGTTATCAGTGGGTTTTTGGAGTTGCTGTCTAATTACTCTTGTCTTTATGTGGGTATTCAGACTAACCCCAAACTATACTACCACGGCCTCTTCCATTTTCCACAAATCCTTGAAGTTTTTTAACTTCAGGGATATTTTTATTCCATTGCTTTTCAGAGAGAGTGGAGGGGAGAGGAAGAGGGAGAGATAAGACTAGTTGTCTCCCGCACAAGCCTCAATTTGAAGGCGGGGGAGTGGAAGTGGGTAGCGAACCCGCAACCCAGGTATATGCCCTTGACCGATAATCGAACCTCCAACCTTTCAGTGAATAGGCTGACGCTCTTAACCACTGAGCACAGGCAAGTTGTAGAATTTAAAAAATACTTTGAAGGTACAGCCTACTGAATTTGCTATTAGTTTGAAAGTGAGTGGTGTGAGAGGAACAAACAAATCAAGCATGACTGATGAATACCTGGGAGAATGGAATTGCCATTTATAAGATGTGGGGGAAATCAGGAGTTTGGGTTTTAGACATCCAAATGGCGAATGACCAGTAGGCAGTTGGACATCAACATTAGGAGTTCATGAGAGAGGTCCAGGTTGTGGAGATATGTTTGAAAGTATCAGCATATAGATGATTCAGAGTCATGAAACTAGATTACCATTGGACTGAGTAATGAGAGAAGACAAGAGGTCCAAAGACCAAATTCTGGCAAAGGCCTAACATTTAGAGTCTGTCAGATGAAAAAGAACTAGCAAAGGGACTAGCCATTAGTAATCAAAAGAAATTTTTTTTCTGGAAGTCAAGTGAAAAATGTTTCTGGGAAAAAGGGAGTGATCAAAGGTGTTATGCTGATAGGTTAAGTAAGATGAAAAGTGGGAATGGAATGGATTTGGCAACCCTGTGGGCAACTGATCATCTTAATTAGAGTGGACCTTTAGGGGCAAAAACTTAATTGGAGGAGCTTAAGAGAGAATGGGAGGAAGAATGAAGGTAGCAAGTATGAGGCATTTTGCTTTAAAGATGAGCTAAAAGAGGATGTTAAGCCAAGGAACAATGGTTTTGGTTTTTTGTTTTTA
Organism: Pipistrellus hanaki; assembly: GCF_964339955.1. Lineage (NCBI taxonomy): Eukaryota > Metazoa > Chordata > Mammalia > Chiroptera > Vespertilionidae > Pipistrellus > Pipistrellus hanaki. The sequence continues at coordinate 45,663,704 of NC_140518.1, forward strand.
AGGTGACATGTTATAAACATTTAAGATGTCTGATAGCATACAAACAAGTGTACACTGTATGTAGCTTGTGATAACGAAGGCAATAATGAAGAAAATTTTGATGCAAGAGAAAAGGGAGACAGTTACTATAGGAAAGAAGTCTTGAAGAGGATGAGGTCCAGTGCTCAAATAAAGAGTTACTCAAATAGGAGTGAGGAGAGTATATCTGTAGTAGTAGGACCAGATGGGTAGAGGTGCAGGTGATTGATAGATGTGATGAGAAGTGATAGAAATAAATTTTCTGATTGCTTCTGTTTTCTTAGTGAAGTAGGAAGCAAAGTCATCAACAAAGAGAATAGGAGAAAAGGTGTTAAGACATTCAAAGAGAGAGGGTAAGATGTGCCCTGTATTTTCTAGGCCAGTGGTCAGCAAACTCATTAGTCAACAGAGCCAAATATCAACAGTACAACGATAGAGATTTCTTTTGAAAGCCAAATTTTTTAAACTTCTTCTAACGTCACTTCTTCAAAATAGACTCGCCCAGGCTGTGGTATTAGTGGAAGAGCCACACTCAAGGGGCCAAAGAGCTGCATGTGGCTCACGAGCCACAGTTTGCCAACCACTGATCTAGGAGAATATGAGAATAAGTGGACCAGGAAACTGTAGTACAATCGTTGGGTTTCATTAAGGTCCCACTGACGTCATGAACTTAAAGTGAAACCAGCCGTCATGGTTGTGTGGGGTTTTTTTTAGCCATGTTTAATAGTTAGCTAACCAGGTTATTGATGTGCTGCAGTTTATTTAAGCAGTCCCTAATGTTAGCATATTTTATGTTTTTAAATTTCAATTGAATAACATTTTGATAAACTTTTATTGAATTTATTGGAGTGCCATTGGTTAGTAAAATTATATAGGTTTCAGGTGCGCAATTCTACAACACATCTGTATATTATGTGTTCAAAACCCCAAGTCAAGTATCCTTCCTCACCATTTGTCTGCTCTGTGCCTTCTTCTGCCTCCCCAGCCTCCTTTCCCTCGGGTAATCACCATGCTATTGTCTGTGTCTATGAGGGTGTGTTTTTTCCCCCTTATTACCTTCACCTTTTTCAGCCAACCCTGCAACCCCCTCCCCTCTGACAGCTGTCAGTCTTTTCTCTGTCTGTGAGTCTGTTTCTATTTTGTTCGCCAGTTTATTTTGTTTATTAGATTCCACATATGAGTGAGATGATATGATACTTGTCTTTCTCTGACTGGCTTATTTCACTTAGCATAATGCTCTCCAGGTCCCTCCATGCTGTCACAAAGAATAAGATTTCATTTTGTTTAAACAGCCAATTAGTATTCCATTGTGTAAATGTACCACAACTTTTTACACACTCATTCACTGCTAGACTCTTGGGCTGCTTCCTGATCTTGGTTATTATAAATAATGATGTAATAAACATAGGGGTAAATATAATCTTTCAAATTAGTGCTTTGGGTTTCTTCAGATATATTCCCAGAAGTAGAATCGCTGTGTCTTAAGGCAGTTCCATTTTTAATTTTGTGAGTTGTCTCCACACAGTGTTTACTGTGGGTACACCAGTCGGCATTCCCACCAACAGTGCATAAGTGTTCCCTTTTCTCCACATCTTCGCCAACACTTGTTTTTGTTGATTTATTGGCAGAAAGCCATTCTGCCCAATGGGAGGTGATAGCTCATTGTAGTTTTAATTTGCATTTCTCTGGTGATTGTGACATTGAGCATCTTTTCATATGTCTATTGGTCATTTGTAAATCCTCTTTTTTTTTTTTTTTTAAATCTTTATTGTTTAAGGCAGTGGTCTGCAAACTCATTAGTCAACAGAGCCAAATATCAACAGTACAACGATTAAAATTTCTCTTTTAAAAAAATATTTTATTGACTTTATAGAGAGAGGAAGGAAGAGGGATAGAGTTAGAAACATCGATGAGAGAGAAACATCAATCAGCTGCCTCCTGCACATCTCCTACAAAGAGCATATAAGCTCTTTGGTTAATCTCTTCCCACCCCACTACTCCCCTTCCCTTTGAACTTCATTAATCTGTTCCATATTTCCATGCCTCTGATTCTATTTCATTCATCCATTCATTTTGTTCATTAGATTCCTTGTTTTTTGTTTTTTTTATTTTGACTTTTAGATTCAATTGTTGATAGATATCTATTGCCATTTTATTGTTCATATTTCTTCTTCCTCTTCTTGCTCTTTGACATTTCATGTAATATTGTTTTGGTGATGATGAATTCCTCTAGCTTTTTCTTGTCTGTGAAGCTCTTTATCTGACCTTCAATTCTAAATAATAGCTTTTCTGGGTAGAGAAATCTTGGTTGTAGGTCTTTGGTTTTTGCTTTTCATTACTTTGAATATTTATTGCCACTCCTTCTAGCCTGCAAAGTTTCTGTTGAGAAATCAGCTGATAGTCATATGGGTGCTCCCTTGTAGGTTACTTAACTGCTTTCCTCTTGCTGCTTTTAAGATTCTCTCTTTGTCTTTACCCTTGGCGTTTTAATTGTAATGTGTCTTGGTGTGGGCCTCTTTGGATTCCTCTTATTTGGAACTCTGGGCTTTATGAACTTGCAAGTCTATTTCTTTCACCAGGTAGGGAAAGTTTTCTGTCATTCATTCTTTTTTATTTCTTAATCAATCTCTCTCTCTCTCTCTCTCTCTCTCTCTCTCTCTCTCTCAAATATATTGATTTCAGAGAGGAAAGGAGAGGGAGGGAGAGAGTTAGAAACATCAGTGATGAGAGAGAATCATAGATCATCTGCCTCCTGCACACCTTACATTGGGAATCGAGCCCAAAACCTGGGCATGTGCCCTAAGCGGGAATCAAATCATGACCTCCTGTTCATAGGTCGACGCTCAACCACTGAGCCACGCTGGCCATGCTCATTATTTCTTCAAATAGATTTTTAATATCTTGTTCTCTCTCTTCTCTTTCTGGCACCCCCTAATGTGATAGTTGGTACACTTGAAGTTTCCTATAGGCTCCTTACACTATCTTTATATTTTTGGATTCTTTTTTTCCTTTTGTTCCTCTGATTGGGTGTTTTTCTTCCTCATATTCCAAATTGTTGATTTGCTTCTCAGAATCCTCTACTCTTTTTTTTTTTTTTTAATATATTTTATTGATATTTTACAGAGAGGAAGGGAGAGAGATAGAGAGCCAGAAACGTTAATGAGAGAGAAACATTGACCAGCTGCCTCTTGCACACCCCCCACTACGGATGTGCCTGCAACCAACGTACATGCCCTTGGCCGGAATCGAACCTGGGACCTTTCAGTCCGCAGGCCGACGCTCTACCACTGAGCCAAACCGGTTTTGGCAGAATCCTCTACTCTATAATTGCTGTAAATTATTCTGTATTTCAGTTAGTATAAGCTTAATTTCTACTGGTTCTTTTTCATATCTTTGACACTCTCACTAAGACCCTTGAAAGTCTCACTAAGTCCCTTAAAGCTCTCTTTGAGACCCTTGAAGCTCTCATTAATATCCTTGAGCAACCTTATAGCTATTGTTTTGAACTCTGTCCAGTATTTTACTTGTTTCCATTTCATTTATTTCTTTTTCTGGAGATTTCTTCCATTCTTTCATTTGTAACCTATTTCTTTGTCTCCACATTTTGGCCGATTCCCCATGTTTGTTCCTATATATTAGATCAGCAGCTGTGTTTAGTAAAATTATATCAATCGAATTGGTAGAGTGGCCTTGTGCAATAGGTGTCCTTTAGGGCCCAGTGCCTCAGCCTCCCCAGTCACTTGAGCTGGGCACTCTAGCCCCTGTGTGGGCTGTGTGCACAGTCTTGTTATAGTTGAGCCTTGATTGCTGTTAGTGTCACTGAGAAGAATTGATCTCCAGGCCAATTGGCTGAGTATCAGCTGCAACTACAGTGGGAGATACGCTGTGCAGGAGACAATTCTTTGGAGCAAGACTTGCTTCAGTGGGGCTTTGGTGCTCACTGAGTCTGTCCCTTTAGTATGTTGCTGTGGGTGTGTGGAGTTGTATGGTGTGGTCTGAAGCCATTCACCGGGTTCACTCGCTCTAGGGCCTGCCGGGAGGTGCAAAATCAACCACTGCCTGGGACCACCCTGCAGGAGCTACCCAGTGATCTACAGATGGCTGCTACTTGTATTGGGTTTGGAAGTCTGGGTGAGGCCCAGCTGTTTAGCAAGACAGGCTGGTGCTAGTGCTGGGTCTTAGGCATGCTGATGCCAGTTGCTGCTTGTTTACAAGATTTTAGGAAAGTCCTAAGCCAAGACAGGCCATTCATATGGCAGCTGCAAGCAGTTTGGATGTGGCAGGGTCTCAGGGAATCACCAGAGCAGAACAAACAGTGTGGACCATGCTGATGGAAACTCAGATATGGCTGCCAGTCAGCTCTGTGACAGAGAAGGTGCCAGCACAGGAACAATGACCCCCATGAGCACCCTGTCTGAAAATAAGCCACCCCCAAGTTCCTGCTCCTAATGCAACAATCCAGTTCCTCCCCATTTTTCCCTGGTTCTCCCAATGCTGGCACCTGGCAATGGAGCTCAAAGCAAGCAGGACAGTGTAAGATTGTGCAAGACCCTTTAAGAGGAACTGCCTGGGTCTTCTGCAGCCTTCATGTCACTCAGTCACAATCCTTGCTGGTTTTTACCACCAGAGTTATGGGGACATCTCTCCTAGCTCTAGAACCCTGGGCTGGGGGTCTGGTGTGGGGCTGGGACCTCTTGCTTCTCACAGGAGGCCTACACAGCGATGATATCCCTCTGACTAAAACCATGCCAGATGTGGGTGTTGGACCAGCTGCTTTTGTGCCTCCACCCCTCCTACCAGTCTCTATGTACTTCCATCTTTACCTCTCACGTTGTAGGACTTCCATTCATCCAGCTTTCAGGCAGTTCCGAATGATGGTTTTTCTGTATTTTAGTTGTAATTTCTATGTGGTTGTCTAAAGATGCAAGTACCAGCATTTACCTACTCGCCATCTTGGTTCTCCATATATCCTCTTTGGAGAAGTGTATTCCAGTCCCTTTGCCCATTTTTAATTGGATTGTTTGGTTTTTTGTTTTGAGTTTTATAAGTTCTTTATAAATTGTGGATGTTAACCCCTTATCAGAAGTATCATTGGTGAATACGGTATGTTCTCCAACTCAGTGGGTTGTCTTTTTATTTTGTTGGTGGTTTCCTTTGCTGTGTAAAAACTTTTTAGTTTGATGTAGTCCCATTTGTTTGTTAATAAACTGTTTTGTAGATAAATCCACAAATCCGTAATTTCGTGTTACAGTTCTAGAAATGAAATTGCTGATTGTAATATGTTCATTTTTAAAGCTAATGCTAGAAATTGTCAAATGGCCTTCCAGAATACACACCAGTTTATATTCCCACTAGCACTGGTGTTCCTTTTCCCAGGCCTTTGCTAAAATGTATGTACGTAAGCAATTAAATATATGGATTGTTAAAACACTTTCGTGCCTGTTTTCTAGACAAAAGTTGGAGTGCCTTCTTATTTATATTTAATTACTCGTGTGCATCCATATCTTTCCATATTGCCCTTTTATATTTGTTCTTTGCTAATTGTCTTTTCATGTCCTTTGCTCAGTTTTCCTTTTGAGATGTTTTTTATTAATTTGTAAAAGAAATGTCTTGATAGATGAGTGATACTCTTATACAGAGAAGAACCTGTTATACATGCTGCAAATTTCCCCACTAATTTGCCTTTTTTATTTCGTTTTGGGGGTGTTTTAATGTATAGAATTAAGCTTATGTTAAATCTTGGTTTCTGCTTTTGCATATGTACTTATATGCTTTAGAAAGACCTCTACCTCAAGATCAGCTTTTAACCTAAATATTCTCTTAGTTCCATATAAAACCTAATTTATATGCCTTTACAGTCATTTCCTACTTTGACTCACAAATGTGTGCATTTGCATTTAATAGAAATTGAATTATTTCCCATTTCTTTTACAGCTAAGATTTGTGGAGAAGATGGGCAGGTGGATCCCAACTGTTTCATTTTGGCACAGTCCATAGTCTTCAGTGCAATGGAGCAAGAGTAAGTTATGTCATAATTTCGCATTTTGCATTCTTGAGAATTTGGGTTTAGTGTTGGAATAGGTTTCACACAACTAAAAACAAACTATCTTTGAGGATTTAAGTATTTTGAGTATTTACAGGATCTTATAGGCATACTTTAATGGATTTTTTAAACAAGTACATTGTGAGCTCTATTAAAAATAAAACTTTTATGTCACTGATTTGTTGTTATTGATATAATTGGTATAAAAAGACTGAGGATTCCCTTAAAATCGGAACATATTTAAAAGAAACTCCTTATAAAAATGTATTTTGTTTTACAAGTAAATTAAAGTGACTAACAAGTTAATTTGGAAATGCAATGTAGAGTATTAGTTTGCCAGAATTAGGTATTCAGGCTAATGGAAAGTTCTTGTATTCTTGTTTATTTTTATATTTTGTTTTATTTTAACATTTTTATTTTATTATGTTTATTGGCATGACATTGGTAATAAGAATAAAACAAATTTAATTTTTAATGTTAATACCTCCTAATTTAAAATAATTTGTTTTTAATTCTAAAGTCACTTGGGGGTGATTGTGATTATTAGAATTGGTTTGTTTATTTAAACAATGCATGTCTTCAGGTGGATATTCTAATTTGTTATTGCTTGCTTTTAGGTTAATGTATGCCGTAATACTAAATCCATATAGATTTGTTGAAACTGCCTCCAAAGGTGTTTTTTTTTTTCTTTTTATTAATTACTGCTTCATACCCTTAAAGAGAACCTATATATTTATTTAGCATTTGTGAAAATGGTACTTTGTGCAAGGAAGTTACAGCTCAATAGGAGAAATAGGGAATGTTCTTTAGTTACACGTGTGCTGAGTATCAGAGGGGGGCTACAGAGGCCATCAGAAGCGGGTGAGTCAGGAAGGAGGTAGTGCTGCCCTAGGTTCTTAGCATAAAGCAGGCCCAATGTGGAACGAGAGTATTTTTCCCTATTAAGTTCTCTCCCTCGGTCGTTCCCTCAAAGTGTCCCTTTTTGTCCATGTGCAGGCACTTTAGTGAGTTTCTGCGAAGTCACCATTTCTGTAAATACCAGATTGAAGTGCTGACCAGTGGAACTGTTTACCTGGCTGACATTCTCTTCTGTGAGTCAGCCCTCTTTTATTTCTCTGAGGTAAAGTCTGCGTTTCCTCTCCTACTCTGTTAGAGCAGTTCAGCCTCTAAATTGTAAATCTGGGGCCCTGTGTATAGAAAATAGCAGAGCTGGATTTAAATAATTGTATTATTGTTTTAAGGTGTATGTGGTGGCAAGAGAGCATTGATAACATATCAGTCAGATTAAAGAGAGGCCATGAAAATGCAATGTAAACTAACTCTAATTTGGAAAAATTGAATTAAGAGAATGTTTTAAAATCAGAGTTTGATACTTGACCCCAGTGTGCAAATATTTTCAGATCAGACTTCAGAAGAGAGAAAGAAAAGTCATAATTTTTTTCCTGCTGTCATTACCTTTGCTTTAGCCACTTCATAGGATTGCCCAGGAAAGCATTTGCAAAAAGCTGTGAATGTATTAATGTCTTTGAGGCGTACATTTTAGTGTAATTGTATTTGTAGGCTTCAGAAAATGTAATCTTTTGTTGCACAGCACAAGATAAGAGGATCCCCAGTCTCACAAAGCAGGAACTGAAATACACACTGCATCCTATCTTGTCTCTTCATAAGAATGATTTAGTTTTCACTCCACTCCCTCTGTTTGCCACAGTTTAAGTGAGCATTAGTTTTGTTATTCCTCACTTGAGGATATTTTATTCATTGATTTTTCAGAGAGAGTGGAAAGGAATGGGGAAGGGAGAGAGAGAAGGAGGGACAGCAAAATCCATTTGAGAGAAACACATCAATTGGTTACCTTCTTCTCACACACACACACACACACACACACACACACACCCTCCTGTGGGCCAGGAATCGAACCTGTAGAACCTGTAACCAGGTGGATTCCCTTGACCGGGAATTGTATTTGTGACCCTCTGGTGCAAGAACCAATGCTCTGACCACTGAGCTCCACCAGCTACGGCTAAGTCAGCATTTATTCAGGTTAATATGGCTGCATGGAGTGATAGAAATGATCAAGTATAAAAAATTTGGTCTGGTTACTTTAGTCTTTGCATGTTTGCCAATGAGGAACCACTATGCACCTTACTGTAATTTTTACTCCGGTTCACTAACATTGCATCCAGCTGTGTACTAGTTGTGTTTTTGTTAGTTTTTTTGTTTTTTACCCCCTCTAAAAGAATGTTTTTAAATTTTTCGATCTCAAATGGCTCTACTTTACTGACTGGCATTAACTGAACAAATGTACCTGCTAGGTTTTTTTGTTTGTTTTGTTACTTATATCCTATAAAGTAAGAGTTAGGGCTTACAAATTAGGGATGGTAAGTGAAATCTGTTTATAGTTTCATTTCCCTCTTTTGTATTTTTCCTTCCTAGTACATGGAAAAAGAAGATGCAGTGAATGTCTTGCAGTTCTGGTTGGCAGCAGATAACTTCCAGTCTCAGCTTGCTGCCAAGAAGGGCCAGTATGATGGACAGGAGGCACAAAACGATGCCATGATTTTATATGACAAGTGAGTTTTATTTACTGAGGATTTGATATGCACTTCAGAAATAAAGATGCATAAACTCAATTTCCACTTCAAGGAACTCACAGGCAGCAGCATACAAACTGCTTTTCATTTGGTGTGTGTAAAGTTTTGGAGGTTCTTGGAATAAAACTTGCTGCTAGAGAAGAGGGGAGGTTTGTGTGAGGCAGGCAGGACAGTGGTGTGTAATTCAGGGAGGGTTCCATGGAGAAAGATCTAAAATGGGCTCTGAAGAATGCATTGAACTTTGCCAGCAAGAGAAGGCAGACAGGAACATCCTTGGCAAGCAAAGACATGGAAATCTGCAGAATGTAGCACTTTCAAGAAACAAGTTTGGTAATGGAGCTTGGGTAAGGAATATTAAAGATGCAGTTAGAATATATTGTAAAGGGTCCTGTATATCTGTGTATGGATGTATCATAATTTTTGGTGCAAATCTGCGTGGCCAGTTTAACTATTTAATGAATAATAGTTCTTCATTAGTCTTCACTGAAAAGCATAGGGTGGCACAATCCTACAGTGCACAGAATTGAAAACCTCAGGCAAGTGATAAAGCTGTGGCAGCTTCACTGCACTTTTCTTATTTTGTAAAGAAAAGTAATATGTTATTTGTATCCAGAAGCAAGTGCTAAGGATAACTTGAGGGTAGAGAAGAATCCATGGATGCTAGGGTTGGAAGGAGCTGAGAGCATCTCCATAGGAATATTAAAGAGCATATAGCCCAGCAGCTGATTAAAGATAGGTTTCTAGTCCTCTCTGAGATGCCGACTCAGCAGGTTTGAGGTGTGACCTAGGAAGCTTTAGTTTTAGAAAACATCCCAGTTGACTCTGATGAATAGCCTAATTAGGGATCAAGACTGATTTTCCTGCCGAAATCGGTTTGGCTCAGTGGATCTAGCATAGGTCTGCGGATTCGATTCCGGTCAAGGGCATGTACCTTGGTTGCGGGCACATCCCCAGTAGGGGGTGTGCAGGAGGCAGCTGATCGATGTTTCTCTCATCGATATTTCTAACTATCCCTCTCTCTTCCTCTCTGTAAAAAAGTCAATAAAATATTAATTTTAAAAAAAAAAGGACTGATTTTCCTATTTTGCAGATAAGAAAGTTAAGGCCCAGGGGTAGTGACTTTCTCAAAGTCACAGGGTTAAGTTAGTGGCTGCACTTGGCCTGGAATTCAATGCTTTGTGCTTGTACAGTGTTATTTTAGTATATTTGTGGAAAATATTATGTAGGAACCTGTTATATGGTCATAGAAACAGCAGGTGTTACATTTAGAAATTTAGTCTGGGGTCCCCCAAAATTCAAATCATGGAGAAATATTTATGAACTTCTTATAAGATGGAAGACTCGCTTTTTGTTAAGAAAACACTGATGACAAAAAAGCGTTTTCTGTATGCTGGAGCAGGAGAGTGCACTAGCAAGCACTGGCTGACATCAGTCCCACATGGAGCAGAGCCCCTGTTTTCCCACTGGATCCCATGCTCACTTCAGGAGCCATTTCTAAATGAAGGTTACCGCTGTACTGTCATTTTGGCAAGTTGTGCCAAATTTGACTTTATTTGGTTTACATCTTATTTATGCATCTTCATAATCATGCCTCATCAGTCTTTCTGTATTTGTATTATAGACAGGAGTTAGACATCTCTAGAATGCTTGGGAATATAACAAGGTGTCCCCAAAAAAAGTGTACTCACTTGAACAGCTAATACTCAATTCTGCAAATGAAATTTATTTTAATAAACACTATCTTTATAATTATTCAGAGTGTGTGTATACGTTCTTTTGGGATACCCTATATATGCCTTTCTCCTTTAATGCTTTTATTTAGTGTCCACTTTATAATTGGCTTACAAAACACCAGCTGTCTTATATTCTGTTAACAATCTTTGAGTTATTGGCTCGGTTGGAGCATCGTCCGTACATCCAAAAGTTGAGGGTTCGATTCCTGGTCAGGGCACATGCCTCGGTTGCAGATTCCATCCCCAATCAAGGCATGTGTGAGAGGCAGCAGATTGGTGTTTCTCTCTCACACACACCCCTCCTTTCTTTCACTCTGAAAATCAATAAAAACATATCCTTGGGTGAGGATTTTTAAAAAGGCTTTAGCCCTAGCCAGATTTGCTCAGTGGGTAGAGCGTTAGCCCGTAGACTGAAGGGCCCCAGATTCAATTCCAGTCAAGAGCATGTATCTTGGTTGTAGGTTCCTGGCCCTGGTTGGGAGCATAAAGGTGGCAGCCAATTGATGTGTCTCTCTCACATCAGTGTCTCTCTCTGTCTCTCCCTCTCCCTTCCACTCTCTAAATATCAATGGAAAAAATATTCTCAGGTGAGGATTTTTTTTTTTTTTTTTTTTTAATCTTTGAGCCCTGGCTGGTTGCTCAGTGGATAGAGTGTCAGTCCTTTCAGGGGTCCTCAAACTTTTTAAAGTGGGGGCCAGATCACGGTCCCTCAGAGAGCTGGAGGGCCGGACTATATGAACTACTAATTTCTACTGTAACACCTCGGCTGCTCTCACTGCCCAAAAAACCTGGCGGGCCGGATCAGACTCCCGCGGGCCGTAGTTTGAAGACCAAAAGGTTCAATTCCTGGCCCCACTTGGGGCACATGGGGAGGCAGCCAATGTGTTTCTCTCGTCTATGTTTCTCTCTCTCCGTCTCTCTCTCTCTCTCCCCCTCTCACCTCCTCTCACCCCCTCTCACCTCCTCATCCCTTCCACCATGTTCAAAAATCAGTGGGAAAAAATATTCTCAGAGGAAGATTTAAAAAAATATATTTGAGACTATTGATTACTACTTTTCCTTATATACCAAATCATCAGCGGTCCTATTATTCATCCAAATATATCAAATACATCCACTTTACCCTCAGTACTATTTTGTTTGAATTCCTACATGTAAATTACGTATGCCTCCTAGTTACGATTGTCTGTTCTTATTAAATCCTGTGCAGGGATTTTTTTCTGCTCTGTTTTTAGAAGAAATGACAGTGTCTTACCCTCTTTTAATCCATTTCTTTCTGTGAAGTGCTGAACAGAACATAGGTTCCTATTAAATACCTGGTGCACAAAATTTGTGCACAAGGGTAGGAGGGAGGTGTATGTGTGTCCCTCAGCCCAGCCTGCACCCTCTTGAATCTGGGATCCCTCTCACAATCCAGGACTGATGGCTCCCAAACCACTCATCTGCCTGCTAGCCTGATCTTCCCTAATCACTCCCCTGCTAGCCTGATTGACACCTAACTTGCTCCCCTGCTGGCCCAATTGCCCCTAACTGCCCTGCCCTGCTAGCCTGGTCACTCCTAACTGCCCTCCCCTGCCAGCCATCTTGTGTCCACATCGGGGCGGCCATCTTGTCTGTTGAAGTGATGGTCAATTTGCATATTATCTCTTTATTATATATAGGATGTGTGATTGATTGATTGATTGATTTGCCTCAGTTGTAGCCCGGCTCTTGAAAATCTTTTTTTTAAATTTTAATATATTTTATTGATAATTTACAGAGAGAAAGGGAGAGGGATAGAGAAATAGAAACGTTGATGAGAAACATCGATCAGCTGCCTCTTGCACACCCCCTACCAGGGATGTGCCTGCAAGGTACATGCCCTTGACCGGAATCGAACCTGGGACCTTTCAGTCCTCAGACCGACGATCTACCACTGAGACAAACCGGTTTCGGCTGGCTTTTGAAAATCTTAAACAAGAACCAAGTAGGTTGGAAGGCAGATAGGGAGGTAGCAAGTTGACTCATATCTTTGGGGAATGGGAGTAACAGTCGCAGCAAGGCCATGATAGTTCCAAGTCTGCAGGCTGAATCAAGTACCTTCAGAAGATTCTCTGGTGTAGGGGTCAGAAGTTGCTTGTATTTGCTTTGGTTTTACTTTGGCTGTGTTTCTATCATAGGTACTTCTCCCTGCAGGCCACACATCCTCTTGGATTTGATGATATTGTAAGATTAGAAATTGAATCTAATATCTGCAGGGAAGGTGGGCCACTCCCCAACTGTTTTACAACTCCATTACGTCAGGCCTGGACAACCATGGAGAAGGTAACCAAGAATATCCGAAGTATTAACCTATACAAAGTTTTTACTGTCGGAACCCAGAAAAGAGCATGGGAAAACAATATGCAACAGGACAGTGGAAAATTGAAGTAGTGCAGCATAGTAAGAGCAGAGTATTTGCATCTGATTCGGTATGTATTAATCTTAATCTTTATGGGCTGAGTAGCTTCAGGCAGTTAATGAAGTTCTTTGAATCCATTTGCCTCGTCTGTGAAATGGGAATGTTATGGGTAATAGAAATTTACCTTAAAGTTATGTTGAGGATAAAAACAAGGTAAGGTGTATATGAATACTTATTAATTAGATATCAGTATTGGGCAAAGTTCTCTTAGGAATGATCCAGATATTTCACCAATATCTCTCAACAGGGTTGGAGCATTAGTTTTGTGTAGTATCATGATCACTAATTAGAGTATTAGTAGTAGCTTATTAACAGTGAAGTATTAGAATTTGTGAATGATTTATTCTTCCAATAACCAGAGCAGCTTTTACCAGGAATTGCAGAGCACAGGGGAAGCCCATGAAGTTAGGTTGCTGCGTGTGTCATGTGTATCTAGGTGGGAAGGGTTAAGTACGCACTGTAACATAGCACCCACGGAACAAGGAAATTCCGGGATAGGAAAGAGTTCAGTATAAAAATCAAATCATTGAAAAGCTAGTGATAAACTGAATTAGAGTATCAGCTGTTGCTCTGGGAAAATAATTTTTTCATGTTTAAAATTATAATCTTTCTGATCTTAAAGAAAACGTTTCAGATCTGTATTTTTTTTAATGTCAATTGTAGGGTTTTTTTAATTTCTTTACTGATTAAGGTATGTATGACATTTTTTAAAAAGAGAAAAACAAAATCTAAAAATATTTCTTACTAAATATGTATGTGTATGTAAAGAACTTAAACTAACTTAATGAATCAAATAGATAATGGAAAAAGGCAGAGGTGATTCATTCGCCAGTGCTTTGCGTCGTTCTGTGCTGGCCGTTGGTGTTAGAGTGGTAGACAAAAGAAACATGGTTTCTGCCCTTCCAGGGCTCTAAGAAAGGACACAACTGCACACAGACATAAATGCTTACAACCGTGCTAAGTGCTGTGCAGGAAAAGTTGGTAATAACAACTGCCAGTAATAAACATGGGAACTTATTCAGCATCTTTCATAATTTTTTAAAAGATATATTTTATTGATTTTTTTTTTTTTTTTTAACAGGGAGGAAGGGAGAGGGATAGAGAGTTATAGAGAGAGGAACATGATCAGCTGCCTCCTGCATACTCCCTATTGGGTATGTGCCCACAACCAAGGTACATGCCCTTGACCAGAATTGAACCTGGGACCCTTCACTCCACAGGCCGACGCTCTATCCACTGAGCCAAACTGGTTAGGGCTATCTTTCATAATTTTTAAATGCAAATAAAAACAACCATAGTTATTAGACATTTATTTAACAACTAATGGCCTAGTGCACAAAATTTGTGCAAAGCGAGTGAGTGGGATGTCCCTCAGCCTGGCCTGCATCCTCTCGAAATCTGGGACCGCTGGCTCCTAACCACTTGCCTGCCTGCCTGACTGATCACCTCTAACCACTCTGCATGCTGGCCTGATCAACCCCAACTGTGCCCCTGCTTTCTGGCCTGATCACCCCTAACTGCCCACCTCTGCCGGACTGATTGCCCCCCCACCCCACCCCCACCAGCCTGCTCGCCCCCAACTGCCCTCCCTGCCAGCCTGCTGGCCCCCAACTTAGACTCCCCTCCCTCCAGCCTTCTCACCCTAACTGCCTCTGCCTCAGCCCTGCCACCATGACTTTGTCCAAAAGGTCTCCCGGTCTAATTAGCATATTACTCTTTTTATTAGTATAGATAATTTGTAAAACACAACCTGGCCCTAGACAGTTTGGTTCAGTGGGTAGAGAGAGTATCAGCCTGTGGACTGAAGGGTGCCGGGGTTAGATTCTGGTGAAAGGCATATACCTTGGTTGCAGGCTCCTTCCCAGCCTGAGCCCTATTTTTCTCACATTGATGTTTCTATCTGTCTTTCCCTCTCTCTTTGAAAATCAATGGAAAAATATCCTCAAGTGAGGATTAAAGATAAATTAAATTAAAGGTTAAAAAAAAAAGAATGAATGAAAAGAAAAACACAACCTGGTGTTTGAAGGCCTGTGTCAAAACAGACACCTTGCCCTGGCCAGGGTGGCTGAGCTGGTTGAGCATCATCCTGTGCATTGAAAGTATTCTGGTTTGATTTCGGTCAGGTCACATGCCCAGGTTTTGAGTTTGATCCTCAGTAGGGATGCTTGTGGGAAGCAACCAATCATCATTTCTCCCCCACATCAGTGTTTCTCTCTTTCTCTTCCTTCCTCTATCTGTTTTTCTTTCTTTTTTTAAATTTAAAATCAGTTTTTTGAAAAAAAAAAAAACAAAAAAAAACAGATACCTTGATATATTGCTAGCAGAGCAAATTAACAATATCCTTCTGAAGGGTAAATTGCTCATATACTGTGTATTAAAACTAAAATGTTCATACTGTTTAATTGAGTAATCACACTCCTAGTAATTTATCATAAGGAAATCAGTTCAAAAATAAAAATCAATATCTATGCACAAAGATTTTAATATTTATAACAAACCAGAAAAATGTAGTTTCAATATATACACTCCCTAGACAATTTTCTGATCACCAGAAATCTAAATATCTATTCTATGTAATAGTTTCATAGTAAAGTGTTGTTTTTTTGCAGAAAAAAATATAAATTATACATGTTGTAATTTTACTTACAGTGTAAACTCTGTAAAAAAGGAGAAGTAAAATCATTCGTAAAATTTTGTTTTAAAAATAGAATTTTAGTTGTATTTGATTTCAGCATTTAAAATAATGCTTGTCCTCTCTTTCAGGTGTTTTTGCCTGGCTTTCTGTCCAGCAACCTGTATTACAAATATTTGAATGATCTCATCCATTCGGTTCGAGGGGATGAATTTCTGGGAGGGAATGTCTCACTGACCGCTCATGGCTCTGCCAGTGCTCCTGACGACTCTCACCAGGGCGGTCCTGACAGCTCAGCATCTCAGGTACTCACCATTGCCTCTGCCCTTAGAAAAGAAAGGTGTGCATCCTTTCCTTTAAACACAGTGACAGGTCCCTTCGTAAGTTTTAAGTTGTTGAAGAAACAAAGGTGAAATAAAATTAGCCTCCTTACTATATATTCTAATCAAAGTATTTGTATATATTGTAAGGTATCATGCTGTTTCACTCAGGCCATTTTCCTGCTTGACACTAGATGTTCCTTTCAATAATCACAAAATATAATACACATTTATAGCCTCTGAAGAGCTCTTTATGCAATTATTTGGGACGCATTTTATAGAATAATTGAGTGAACTATTAGATTTCTTATTGTTGTATTTCACTGAATAGCTTTTGATTTCATTTGAATTATAGTGCTATTGTATATTTCTTAATCTTTGGTTTGGTTTTGGAGTGCTCTCGTATATCAGACCTTACTTGACTCTCCCCAGGAAGTGGGTTATCCTCAGGAGAAGAGACCTAAAGAGGTATTAAGAAGTTAACTGCTACCGGGACCGGTTTGGCTCAGTGTAGAGAGCATTGGTCTGCGGACTGAAAGGTCCCGGGTTCGATTCCGGTCAAGGGCATGTACCTTGGTTGTGGACACATCCCCAGTGGGAGGTGTGCAGGAGGCAGCTGGTCGATGATTCTCTCTCGTCGATGTTTCTAGTTCTCTATCCTTCTCCCTTCCTCTCTGTAAAAAAAATCAATAAAATATAAAACAAACAAAAAAAAGAAGTTAACTGCTTTTATTGAAGTCAAACAGCAAGTGGGAGAGCCAGAAATATATTTCCTGTCTAGTGTTTTTCACCACAAGTTTAATAATATATTGTAATTATTTTTTCATCTCTTTTGACAAATAATACTTTGAATTTTTGACACTAGGCCTTAGACAAATTTTCTTAATTTATAAAACAGAACTATTTTATTGCTATCGACAGGCTCTCCTTGTACATTTCCCTGCTCTCAAGGTTACCGTGGAGCTAACCTGCTGCATGTGGTTGCCACTTTGTTTTTCGTACAGATTGGATGGACTGTTTGGGCTTTCAGGCACTTTAAAGACCATTGAGCCACACCAGCCAGGCTAATCTCATTTTTTTTTATTCATCATTGATAATACATAGAACTATCACTGTTTTTTGTTTGTCATCTACCTTCAACTTTACTAAATTGATGTTAGCTCTAATAGTTTCTTGTGGATTATTTAGGGTTTTCTGTATATAAGATCACTTTATTTGTGAATAGAAAGTATTCTTTCTATCCATTTCGGGTGCCTTTATTTCCTTTTCTTGCCTAATTGTTCTAGCTAGAACTTCCAGGGGGAAAGCTTTCAGTTTTTTATTAGTTAGTAAGATGTTCAGAGTGTGTTTTTTATAAATAAATGCTTTTTATGAAGTTAAGGAAGTTCTCTACTATTCCTACTTTGCTGAATGTTGTTTTTTCAAGAAAGTATGTTGAGCGTTAGACAGTTTGATTCAGTGGATAGAGCGTTGGCCCACAGACTGAAGGGACTCAGGTTTAATTCTGGTCAAAGACTCATACCTTGTGTAGGTTTGATCCTGGCCCTAATTGGAGTGTGTGCAGGAGGCATCCAATCAATATGCCTCTCTCACATTGATGTTTCTCTGTCTCTGTCTTGTCCCCTCCCTTCCACTCTCTCAAAAAATCAATGGAAAAATATCCTCGGGTGAAGATTTTTTTAAAAAATATATATATTTTTTATTGATTTTAGGGAGGAAGGGAGAGGGAAAGAGAGATAGAAACATCAATGAAGAGAGAATTGTTGATCGGTTGCCTCCTGCAAGCCCCCTACTGGAAATAGAGTCCACAGCTCAGCATGTGCCCTTGACCGGAATCGAACCCTGGACCCTTCAATCCACTGACCAATGCTCTATCCACTGAGCCAACCCAGCTAAGGCCACAAGTGAAGATTAAAAAAGTGGGGGGAGGGGGTATGTTGGGTTTGTCAAATGCTCTTTCTGTATTAGCTGACATGATTATGCAGGCTTTTGGTTTTTACTCTTGAAACGTTAATTGACTACCAGTTATCAAACCAAGCTTGCATTCCTGGGAAAAATCCCACTTGGTTGTGGTGTATAATTATTTCTGTATGTTTCTAGATTAGTTTGCTAGTATTTTATTGAGGATTCTGGGTCTACAATCCAGAGATTGGCCTGGTTTGGGAATCTGAGTAACAATGGTCTCATACAAGTATTCCCTCTCCTTTATTCTGAAGCCTTTTCTTTTTTCTTTTCTTAACATATTTTATTGATTTTTTACGGAGATGAAGGGAGAGAGATAAAGAGTTAGAAATATCGATGAGAGAGAAACATGGATCAGCTGCCTCCTGCACACCCCCCACTGGGGATGTGCCCGAAATCAAGGTACATGCCCTTGACCGGAATCGAACCTGGGACCCCCCCCAATCCGCAGGCCGACACTCTATCCACTGAGCCAAACCAGGTTCGGCTGAAGCCTCTTTTCTTATTTTTTTGTTGTTGCTGTTAATCCTCATCCCAGGATATTTTTTCATTGATTTTTAGGGAGAGGGGAGACAGAAATATCAATGTGAGAGAGACACATCGATTGGTTGCCTCCTGCATGTACCCCAACCAGGGCTGGGAAACCTGTAACCAAAGTACGTGCCCTTGACTGGAATCGAACCTAGGATCTGTTCAGTCCAAGGGCCAACATTCTATCCACTGAGCCAAACCGGCTGGGGCTCTTTTCTTTTTAATTCTGTGCCCTTTTGGCTACAAAAAGAACTCTTTCCTCATCTTCAACCTCAAAGAATGTTTATAAGGATCTGTTCAATTAGTATTTATTTTATTAATTTAACCTATTCCTTAGTTGTGGATGTTAGGCGTGTTTCTGTCTTTTGTTATTTTAAATAGCGCTGCAGTGAACAATCTTGTATATAAGTCATTTTGCATGAGCATCTGAAATTGAATTTTTAGAAGTGGAATTTCTGGGTCAAACCATGGCTCTGTAATTCATAGATCTATCAATTTTGACTTCCTTTTTATGTGGGAATGAAGAATGGGACATAGAATGGTGAAGGGGAACTTTTTACACTTACTTAACTGGTTAATTTAGAAAGTTAACTTGAGCTTCTCTTCTATCACATGGCCTCACTGAGAATCAAAAGCCTTCAGGTTTATCTTGTAAAAGTTGGGCGTCACATGTATTAGACAAGATGCGTATGTATGGGTGGATGGGAGTTTTGCACAAATGGGAACGAAATGCTGGAAGGCAGCACATTTGTGGGAACTTGAGAAAAACGTTTGGCATCTGAGTGCATATAGTGTGCATTTTAATATTGTGCTTTCCCCCTGTAGTTAAATGTTGATGTTACATTTCAAAAATCATTGCTGTTTTATCACAGTAATGATGGGTTAAGTAAAAATTACATGTATTTCAAACACTGAAGATTTGTACAAATCGGTCATATTCCAAACCCAAGAGTTATTTGATTCCTAAATAATATACCACTAATTTTACAATTTCTGTTGTAGTCCAGTATGAAAAAAGCTAGTGTTAAAATTCTGAAAAATTTTGATGAAGCAATAATTGTGGATGCTGCAAGTCTGGATCCAGAAACTTTATATCAACGGACATATGCAGGGTAAGCTTGGCACATGTGTAGAATTTTATCAAGTATATTAAATTTTGCATCTTTTTTTCATTTTAACCTAAACTATTTTAATCTATTATTATTCACACAAAAGGTTTACATATAGTATGCAGTAGAACATGGATAGAGTGAAAGCTTAGGAATGACTTCCTGGGTTTTAGTCTTGTCTCAGCCACTTATTGGCAAACTACTTCATCTCTTTGTGTCACAGTTTTTCAACTATAAAGTGAGGATAATATTACTGTTTCTTTGGGTTGTTGAGGGTATTAAATGAGGTCACGCATAAAAGAATTTAGCACATGGTCTGGTATCAATAAGCACTCCACAAATATTACATCATTATTCCATCACTGTAGACAATATTGATGAAGTGTCATGTTTGTGTGGTATGTTTTGGGCTGTCTCATTTATATTTCATTTGATTCATATGTTATCAATTTCAAAGTTCCTGTCTTAAAAGCAAAAAGAAAAATACAGTACAAAGATGCCAATATCTTCTATATGGACTGTATAACAATACTTGGGAAATGGAATAAAATTGTTCCTTTGTATTTTAGAAATAACTCATTTATTTCATTCTACAACAAAAAGATAGTGATTCATAGGATATGCCACTTATTACACTTTACCACAGATCAAATCTTAATATCATTCCTCTTCCCTAAAGATGGCTTGATTCACACATAGGCCTGTGTAAGGGCTAATGACTCTACCCCAGCCCCAGGCCTAGTAGTGCCATGTAAAAGGGATTTCAACATGCTTAGTTGTTTTTCTCTGAAAGTAACATGAAAGTTGGGAAAAGGAGTCTGAACGGTACAGGTACTTGAGGTAATTGAAGGTCCTTGGATCACCTTGTTTTTGGAAAGCACACCTCAGCTGTGTCGCATTGTGGTGAGCTTTGTTTCTTTTAGGAAATGGTGGGCAGTAAGTGTAGATAAGTTAATTTCCAAAGATATTTAATCTTAAGGAATGAATGGCTCATTTCTTTAAAATCTTGCTTAAGAAAGTATCAGTTGCAATGTTTTACTTTCATAGATGTTTTTGTGTGTAAGTACAATTTTTTGTGAATTTTATTTTTAACTTTCTTTTTTTTAATATATTTTATTAATTTTTTACAGAGAGGAAGAGAGAGGGATAGAGAGTTAGAAACATCGTTGAGAGAGAATCATCGATCAGCTGCCTCGTGCACACCCCCTATCGGGGATGTGCCCGCAACCAAGGTACATGCCCTTTAACCAGAATTGAACCCAGGACCTTTTAGTCCAAAGGTCGACGCTCTATCCACTGAGCCAAACCTGTTTCGGCTAACTTTCATTCTTTTCCATCACCATTTATCCCCTCTGCGCCCTCTTTCACCTCCACTTCCCACCCCTGCAATCACCACACTGTTCACTGTTGTCCATGCCCATGAGTTCTCTTTTTTTCTAATTTATAAAGTGGGTCATAAATAGAGATAATTTTTCTCCCATCTTTAAAGTTAGTTTCCAATGTTTGTTTTAATTTTGTGATTTCAGCATCTTCCTGAAATTTCTATCAAAGCAAACAAATTGTAGCAGTTGGGATAGTGAAGCTTAAATGAAGTGATGACTTATTAGGAAGGCTTTCTCTAAAATAAGACTCACTTTGCATGAAAGGAGATAATATAGAGACATCATAAAATCTGTTTTTCTTCTTTTAGTTAACTTATAAGTACAAATATATTAATCTGTAGTAATAAAAGTGTAATATGCTAATTAGAGTGGACGACCTTCCTGACAAGCCAGGGCTGTAGCTGCAGGATGGAGGCAGCTGAGGGTGCTGCAAGGGAGGGATCCAGGCAGCCGCCATTGCTAAGAAGGCCTTCTCTTGCATAAATTTCATGCATCAGGCCTCTAGTGTCTTATAAAAATTAATTTGTAGATAGGGCTCATGTCTCTTTGATCACACACCTATTCTTATTTTCTACTCATTATTATAGTGTATTTTCTGTTTGCTTATTTTTACGTAGTTAACATTACCCTGTATGTATCTTGTGCTTTCATTCGTAGTGAGTTTTGTAGATTTTTCTGTTAGTCTTTATAGATTTACCTCATTTTAACTGTGTCATAGTTTCTATATGTAATTTTAATTATAACTTATAACTCTGACAAAATATTCCACATAATGTGTTGTGCCACTATTTGATCATTTTGATATTGAGTGTTTCAATTGTTTTTATTTTTCATTTTTATACCCAGTATAGCAAAGCACTTCCTTTTATATATTTCCTTATACCAAAAAGCAGATTTGAAATTTACCAATTTACCATTAAAAGTACCTGTACATTTTACATTCTTTTTTTTTAAAAAATATATTTTATTTTTTTACAGAGAGGAAGGGAGAGGGATAGAGAGTTATTGTAGAAACATAGATGAGAGAGAGACATCGATCAGCTGCCTCCTGCACACCCCCTACTGGATATGTGCCTGCAACCAAGGTGCATGCCCCCAACCGGAATCGAACCTGGGACCTTTCAGTCTGCAGGCAGATGCTCTATCCACTGAGCCAAACTGGTTTCGGCACATTTTACATTCTTATCAGTCATTAATAAAGGTACTAATTTTTCCCACATCCTTGTCAACGCTAAATAATATCAAATTTTACTTTTTTTTTTTTTTTTTTACCAGTCTTGTATTATTGCTCATGAGATAAAGCTGCTTTTGGCATGTTTGTTGGTTGTTGAGGTGTTTCTTCTGTGCATTGACTCTTTATCTCATTTTCACACTTTTCTTTTGGGTGATTTTTTGGAAATATATATTTTATTGATTTCAGAAAGGACAGAAGAGGGAGAGAAAGATAGAAACATCAATGATGAGAGAGAATCATTGATCAGCTGCCTCCTGCTCGCCCCATACTGGGGATCTAGCCCACAACCTAGCCCTACCAGGAATCAAACCACAGTAGATGCTCAACCATTGAGCCACACCAGCTGGGCTGTTGGATGATTTCATAATGACTTGTTGGAATTCTGTATGTTTATGAATATTAACTACTGGTTAGTAGTATCTCTTAAAAATAAGACCTTTTACTGTGTTTTTTGTCTTTTAACTTTGCATTTTTACTATAGTTTTATAGCATACTATATAGTAGTAATTATATGTTATTCTACTTTAATAAGACATATTGTCTTACTTTTTTATCTCTTTTTTTTACAAAGTTACCTTGGCTATTCTTGTGTCTTTTCTCTTTGAATTTTAGAAATGTGAATTACCTGTTAACTCGGCATATTTCATAAACCTTTTTAGGATTTTGAATAGAATTGCGTTGAATTAATGATTATTTTGCTTTCTATTTAAAATAAGCCTCACTTTGAATAACATGAGATACTTAAAATTGGTTTTTTCTTTTTAATTTAAAGTTAATTGTTAGAAATTACATTCTTCTCATGCTTACATAGGAAGATGACGTTTGGAAGAGTCAGTGATGTGGGGCAGTTCATCCGGGAATCTGAGCCTGAACCTGATGTGAAGAAATCAAAAGGTCTGTGCTGTTCTTATACTTAATACTAAGCCTTTACTCACATTAGTCATTGACTGTAAGTGAAGGATCCTTTAAGATTTAAACTGTTTATTTTGTGAAATAATTGCCATATATTTCACCTTGCTGTTTATAGTCATAAGTGAATACAAGGATTTCATGTAATCACAGTTCTATATAGTCTCTCTCTCTCTCTCTGAATCAGTTATTGAACTTGCTTTACCATTCAGAAGATATCTATATGAAAAAAATATGTAGCACTTTTTTATCTAATGATGAAATACCCAATCCAGATTGGACTTGAGATTTTCTTGAGGTCCTTTATCTTGTTAAATTTTCTCCAAATTGTGAAAGTTATTATGAAATACATGTAGGAAATATTAATAGATGAAATTCAGATTCTTTGTTTAATTGGCAGAAGAGTGCTTGATCAATTCTAAGAGTTAAACGCAAATCCTTTTTTATTGTTGTTGTTGTTGTTACTCTTCACCCAAGAATATTTTTCCATTGATTTTTAGAGAGTGGAAGGGAGAGGGAGAGACAGAGAGAAACATTATGTGAGAGAGACATATTGATTGGTTGCTTCCTGCATGCACCCTCAATCAGGGCTGGGGATCTTCAGCCTGCAACCGAGGGATGTGCCCTTGATTAGAATCAAACCTGATATCCCTCAGTCCATGGGCTGATGCTCTATCCACTGAGCCAAACCAGAACAACACACATCTTTTTTGACTAATTGTTCAGTGTAATTGGACTGACTGAATTGTCTTGAGTAAAAGATACTGACTTTTATAAGAAAAAAATGCTCCATTTTGATGTATGTTTAAAATTAAGAGCTGTTACTAATTTTCCTATTGAATTTAATAGGACTGCATCCCTATTATGTTTATCTTATTTTTTAATGCAACGGTTGTTTGACTAATGAATTATGCCACTTAGGTTGATGAACAATCTCCTTGTGGATTAGATATACATTGATGGAATATAAAAATACAATTATTAAAATAACATATACCAAAAAAGGGGACTTTTACCTCTTTCACCTTATTAGTTTGTCCAAATAATTTATTTTTATTTTTTGTATTGCCAGAAAAGTCTGAGCTACACAATTGGGAAAAATGTAAAGACTAAAGGAAGTATACAACAGTTAATTCATTAAATAATTTTTAGTGCCGCTGTGTAGTCATATGCTCGGGGCAGGCTAGGAGATACAGATCTTGCCATTAAGAAACTTAGTCTTGGAGTGTCTCTTATTGGGTAAAAGATGAATACTAGGACAAGGTACTGGTGGCCTTTGAGCAGAGGAAGTGCTAGACAACCTCTGGGGGGTACTGGCCAGGAAGCGCTCTGCATTGTACAGTAGCGTCTGTCAGCGGGGATAATAGAGTCTCTAATGTTAATAGAATCTCTGAGCTGTTTTGGGTTTTTTAAGCTGGTCTTATTCCTCTGACAGTTCATGAACAAGTATTACTGCTCTAGAGTATCTGTGTTAGGTGTTTGCTGTTTGTTTTATTTGAATTAAAGTATATTATAAGTAGGAAAAGATATATAAGACAAGTTTCCCCATAATAATATCTCTGCTCATTCTGTTCCTTTAGTCTCTTCATTTGATTTATTCATTCATTCTAAAATATGAATGCCTGCTATATGCATCTGCCATTCTAGGTATTGGGGAGAAAATAAAATTCTTGCCCTCAGGAGTTATATTACAGTGGAAGAGACAGTAAGTAGATAAACACAGGGCATGTGCATGTGTTTATACACTTACACAGAAACATATGCAAGCAGAGCAAATGATTGGAAGGGTGGCGGGGAGTGCTATTGTAGCAGTGGTTGTCAAAGGAGGTCTCCCTGAGGAGGTACATTTTGAGTAGAGACCCGAGTGAAATGGGGCAGTAAGCCTTGGCAGTTTCTGGAGGGAAGGGTGTTCTTGGCAGAAGGAACTAGAATAGGGGCCCTGACATTTAAGAGCTCAGGGAAGAGCAAGATCCATGTCTGAAGAGGAGTGAGGAAAGGGGTAGGCGACAAAAGGCAAATGAGGTTGTGGTTACCACAAACCATGGGCGGGACTTTAAAGTGCAGGCGACACATTGCAAGTTGGAGCAGGGCAGTACCATGATGCAATTTATGTTTTAAAGGGGTGGTTTTGTTTTGTTTTGTTTTGTTTTTAAATGTATTTTATTGATTTTTTACAGAGAGGAAGGGAGAGGAATAGAGTTAGAAACCTCAATGAGAGAGAAACATCAATCAGTCGCTTCTGCACACTCCCCACTGGGTATGTGCCCACAACCAAAGTACATACCCTTGACCAGAATTGAACCTGGGACCCTTCAGTCCGAAGGCCAACACTCCAGCCACTGAGCCAAACCAGTCAGGGCTAACGGGGTGGTTTTAACAGATGTTTGGAAAGTATAGTGTAGGAGTTTAAGAGGAAAAGTAAGGCAGCAACATTCTTGGTCTACGTGAGGCGTGGTGGTGGATTCGGTAGTGGAAGAATGGCTAAATTTGGGTTATATTTGAAGGTATAGGCAACAGGATTGTATCTCCATTTGACAATAGTTTGCAATTCAGCTCCACTTCTCCCTTCTCCTTTGCTGAGGGCTGTTGTAAAGTGTATTCATTATTTGCCAGTCTATAGGTTCAGTATGAGTTTTGTTTTTTTGTTTTTAATATTTTTCAATTGACTATTTAGAAAGAGGATGGGAGAGGGATAGAACGATTCATGAAAGAGAAATTCATAGATTGGCTGCCTCCTGCATGCCCCCTACTGAATATCAAGCCTCAAATCCCAGCATGTGCCCTGACCGGGAATAGAACAGAAATTGAACTGATGACCTCTTGGTTCCTGGATCGATGCTCAACCATTGAGCCACACTGACCAGGCCAGTTTGGGTTTTGAAACGCTGATAAGAGAGCACAGAGGAAAGGGTTGAGTTTGAGAAGGGTGTATCTCAGAGGCTTCTGAGAGTATGAGAACTTTGCTTGTGGGGCAAGCAAGATAAATTTAAATGTGAAAGTGTATCAAGAAGGAATTGTAAAGGATATTGTGAACACATGGTCCCTGGAGTGGCAGTTCCTGGTTTCGGATGCAGTGGTGAGAAGAAGCTGCCATATATTGCGAAAGCCCTTGTATATCATACTGAGAAACCCAATTCCTGTCATATAGGCATTAGGGGTTTCTAAGCAGAATATTGACTAGATGCATTGTCCTGGCAGTAGTATTGGAATGAATTGGAGTTGAGGAGAGACTGGTATTAGAGAAACCAGTCAGGTAGTAGGTTTAGCTAATAACGACGACAGGCAAAAAGAGGATTTGAAGGTAGATAGTAGCAGGAATTAGAAAGAAGGTCAGATTTATAAGACTTCTAAGGTGGAACTTAAGAGACTGCATTTAAGATAGAATTTGGTGACAGATTTCATATGGAAAGTAAATGAGATGGGTAGGTTGAGTTTTTAAACTTGCTGAAAAATCACCAACGCATCTGAGTACAGTTGGAGATAGGCTTGTGTGTCTACTAGGAAGCTGAGGTGTACTATGACTTGGACAGAGGATGACTTTTAAAACTCAACTTACTGAGCTAATTTATACAGCATGTAGCAGCATAATTTACTCTTGAAGCCCTTTTATAAGTAGTTGCGTGGGAAGATTTGCTTACATAAACAAGTAGATTATATCTCCTAGATTCTTACCCAAAATTAAATCTAAGCCATTGTTTGCTTTTGCTCTTTTAGTTTGCTGCAAATCTAACACCAGATGAAAGTTTCTTGTATCAAATAGAAGAAAAATCCAGAACTCAGAAAACAGGTTTTCAAAGCATGTTTTCCAGTTAAATACTCTGTTATGGAGACATCATAATCAGTTTCTGTTGGTAGTAGTATTCCTTAATGTTTTAGAGATTGTACCCACCCCAACCCCTTAAAAAAAAAAAAAAAAAAAAAAAAAAAAAAGGAATGTCAATGTCTGGAAGTAGCTTGTAACTAACAGCATTTTTTATGTCAAATTATGCATGAAATTTACATTCAACTTTGGCTTTGTTTACTAGGATCCATGTTCTCACAAGCTATGAAGAAATGGGTGCAAGGAAATACTGATGAGGTAAATGCTACTTTTAGTGTAAAGGGATTCCTGTTTATAAGTGGCGCCTGTCTAACCAAGGTTTCAAGATTTCTCTTTCTTTAGTTGCCATGTTGAACCAGCATGGCACATCATCACTCCCTCACCCAGATTGTAACAAGAAAGGGTGGGCCTCTTAACAACTAACCATTGCCTGATGGAGGCTATGGAGGTATCATCAGCCCAGAGATTCTGGCCACTGGCAGTTAACCTTGTAATCAAGTTTTTATCAAACAGCAGGCATCAGTAATCAGTGTAGACACAAAAGCTTCCTTTCTTGCTGTCATTTTGACTTTCAGGAATGGAGGCCTCCTTTTTGAATAGTAAAGTACTTTGAGAGATGGGAGTAGAAATGGAAAAATGTTTTGTTTTGAGAACTTAACATGAAGATTGTGTGATGTTAGGTACCGGTCGGTGGCTGGTTTTGGAAGACAGTGCATAGCATGTTAATTATCATAGCCAGAGGGTGGCCCAGACATGGCAGTGTGCTTATCTAAACAGGGAGAAACTACATGCATATGCAGTTGTGTTTAGAACACTGAAATGAATGTCTTGATTTTTTTAATAAATAACTGTTATCAACAGTTTCCATTACTTCTTTTAGGCCCAAGAAGAGCTAGCTTGGAAAATTGCTAAAATGATAGTTAGTGATGTTATGCAGCAGGCGCAATATGATCAACCATTAGAGAAGTCTACAAAGGTAAGGATGATTTCTTCTTCTGATATAGCTTGTTCAAAACTGAAAAGCACTAGATTCCAGGTATTATGTATTTAAAAAAAAAAAAAAAAGACATAAAAGAGCCTCTGCTTCTGCCTTTGAAGGATTAATAACTACAGGAATTAACCTTTCATCGTAAACAATTAAAGAACTGACAAACTAAATGAAACAATTAGAGAACTGACAAACTAAATGAAACAGATTTGGGCAACAGGAAATAGAGGGCTACAATCCTTAAAAGAAGGTGATACATAGCTCACTGCTCAGAAGCAATTTCTAAAGTGCAGGTAGGGGGAAACCTGACAGAGTTCATAGTCTTGCTGAATTGACGAGTCGTAAACTGAATTTTGGAGAGCCCAAGCCAAGGTGGCTGGAAGGCAGAGAACAGGGTATCAGAAAAGGAGCTACACAGAAAGAAGGCTCCAAAGATATTTAGAGAGGTCCCTTCAAGCCTTGGTTGTGTACATGTTTTGGGTGAAAATGTCCACGGCCAGGGAGAGAATACCGGAAATTAGCATGCTAAACAATTCCTGGAACATGGGGGTAGCAATAGTTGACGTTTCTACTGACCATTGTGGACAGATCTTGTCATACACAAGTCATTGGAGAGTGTCCTCAGAAACGTGCCTTACTGCCTGAGCTCGTTTAGCCCCAGAATAAAGCACCTTCACCAGGTTTCCAAGCAGTGTTTGGGGGTATCACACTGCTCTGTAAGTAACAGCTGCATGTCAGAACAAAGCCAACCCTCCTAGAATGAACAACAAAATTTAGCACTTAACAGTGTAAAAATATAATGTCTGATATCCCATCAAACATTACCAGGCACACAAAAAACTACCCGGCACACACGGAAGCAGCAAAACTCGACTCATACTCAGGAGAAACCCAGTCTGTAGCAAACAAACTTCATAAAAAATACTGAATACTAAAGAACTCAGGAAAAAAAATGGAGGAAAAGGAAGAAAGAATCAATGGGACAAATAGAAAATAAATAGCAAAATGGTAGTTTTAAACTATTATAAATCATATTAATAATTACATTAAACATAAGTGATTTAAATAATCTAGTTGAAACACAGACATTATCAGATTGATAAGGCAAAACCCAGTTATATACAGTTCATTCCTGAACAACATGATTTGAATTGCACAGGTCTACTTATACATAAAATTTTTTCCTTTGACTGCAGTTCAGTTTTTCCGTGCAGTTGAAAAACCTGTGTGGGCTTTAGCCAATTTTGCTCAATGGATAGAGCATCAGCCTATGAACCGAAAGGTCCTGGGTTTGATTCCACTCAAACCTTGCTTGCAGGCTCCTCCCCGGCCTGGGCTCTGGACAGGGCTTGTGCAGGAGGCAACCAATTGATGTGTTTCTCTCACATCTATATTTCTCTCTATTTTTCCCTCTCTCTTCCACTCTCTCTAGAAATCAATGAAGGAATATCCTTGGGTGAGGATTTAAAAAAACAAACAAACAAAAATACCTGTAGTGCAAAGTCGGTTTGGCTCAATGGATAGAGCATCAGCCTGCGGACTGAAAGGTCCCGGGTTTGATTCTCCGGTCAAGGGCATGTACCTTGGTTGCAGGCACATCCCCGGTTGGAGCTGTGCAGGAGGCGGCTGATCTTATCTCTCATCGATGTTTCTATCTACCTCCCTTCCTCTCTGTAAAAAAAAAAAATCAATAAAATATATATTTTTAAAAATACCTGTAGTATTCAGTGAGAGTCAGTTGGCAGTTGGGAATCCATGTATGTGAAAGGCTGGCTTAAGTTATATGCTGGTTTTCAGCGCTACAAGCAGTTGTGGCCACTTGCCTCCCAGTATCATTCAAGGGTCCACCTATACTATAAGAACCCACTAGCCCTGTCCGATGTGCTTCAGTAGATTGGCATTGTCCCATGCACCGAGGGGTTGTTGGTTTGGTTCCCAGTCAGGGACACTTGCACAAGTTGTGGTTCAGTTCCTGACAGGGTGTGCAGGAGGCACCTGATCAATGTTCCATTCTCACATAGATGTTTCTCTCTCTCCCTCTCCTTTCCTCTCTCTGAAATCAATAAAAACTTTTTTTTTAAAGTAAACTATAATAGCTATGTTACTATAAGTCAGAGTAAACTTCAAAAAAATAAGGAATATTACCATGCACAAAGGACATCCTATGTTAATAAAGAGCTAAAATGCAGAATGACCTTCCAAACGACCAGTGGACGGGGCCACAAGGCAGCCAGGGCCTCGAGGGCCGAGCCCCTTGCACAAATTTGTACATCGGGCCTCTAGTTTATCTGATAAAAAGGTCAATTCCTCAAGGACTTAAATGACATTTGTAAAACAGTGTATCCAGCAACAGTAGAACACATATTCTTTTTGGCAATTACATGGAACATTTACCAAAATATACCATATTCTGGCTCGTAAAACAAGTTTCAATGAGTTTTAAAGGATTTAAATCGTACGGTTCTCAGACCATAAAGGAATTAAACAGGAAATAAAAAATGGAAAGATAGCCCTGATTGGTTTGGCTCAGTGGATGGAGCGTCAGCCTGCGGACTCAAAGGTCCCAGGTTCGAATCCTGTCAAGGGCATGTACCTTGGTTGCAGGCACGTCCCTACTGGGCAGGGGTTGTGCAGGAGGCAGCTGATCGATGTTTCTCTCTGATCGATGTTTCTAACTCTCTATCCCTCTCCCTTCTCTCTGTAAAAAATCAATAAAATATATATATATATATTTTTTTTTAATGGAAAGATATGTGGAAAATCCCCAAATATTTGGACAAGGTAACTCGTTAGTCAAAGAAGAAATTAAAAGAGAAGTTGGAAAATATTTTTATTGAATTAGAATTAAAATAAAGTAGTATTTGGAGGATACAGCTAGAGCAGTTCTTAGAAACTTATAACATTAAATTTAGTAGACAGTGTCTTGGAGTGACAGTCAATTTGCATATTACTCTTTTATTAGATAGGATAGTTACTATGTTTTACATTATTCAAGACTAGAGGCTTGGTGCATGAAATTCTTGCACAGGTAGGGTCCTTAGGCCTGGCCGGCGATCAGGGTTGACCAGGGCTTCCCTTCCCTGGCTGTTATGTGCTGACCATTACATGCCGCCCCCTGGTGGTCAGCACACATCATAGTAAGTGGTTGAACCCCCGAGGGAACAATTTGTATATTAGCCTTTTATTATATAGGATTACTAATAGATTCAGTGTTCCGGCAGGTTTTTTTAATAGACATTGACAGGATCATCACAATATTTATAGGATATGTAAATGAACTAAAATAACAACAAAAAAAGTTGTGAAAAAATAGCACAAAATTGTAAGACTAACATCGCTTGGCTTTACACGTATTGTAAAGCTACATGATCAAGGCGGTGTGATATTACATAGGGGTAAACATAAAGATAGTTGAACAAATAGGGTGCAGAAGCAGACCCTAATTATGAAGTCAATAGATTTTTTATAAACAGGGTGGGGCAAAAGTAGGTTTATAGTTGTGAGTGCACGAAACAGAGTTTATTTTTGTATTACTATTATTAATTATTGAATTATTTTCCATACCAACAACTGTAAGCCTACTCTTGCCCTGTATGTACCACGGTAATTCAATGAGGAAAATATTGTCTTTTTAGTTTATAGTATAAAAACAACTAGATATACATTTGGAGATTGGAGGAGAAAATGAGTTTTGTTCCTTATAGCATATACGAAATCAACCCCAAATGGATCACAGACCTAAATGTAAGAACTAAAACAATAAAACTTATAGGAGAACATCTTTGTGGTTTAGGTTAGGCAAAGTTTCTTAGTTCATACGAAGCATGAGACATAAATAGAAAAACTGATAATCTGAATTTCATTGAAACTAAAAACTACTCATTAAAAGACATTGTAAAGAAAATGAAAAGACAAATTATGAACTGGGAGCAGATATTTGGCAAATATCCTTCTGATAAAGAAATTATATCCAAAATAATATAAAGTACTCTTAAACTCATTAAAAAGAGCAACAATCTGATGTTTTTTTTAATGGTCAAAAGATATGAACAGACATTACACACAGATATACAGATGGCCAATATTCATATGCATAGAACTAGCTCAACATCATTAGTCAATAGGGAAATGCAAAGTAAAGGCACAGTGATATACAGCTACATACCCAATAGAATGGCTAAAATTAAAAAGACTGACAGTAACGTGTGTTTGCAAGGTTGTAAAGTAATTTGAGCTTTAATACACAACTGGTGGGAATGTAAAATGCTTCAGCTACTTTGAAAAACCATTTGGCAGCTTCTTAATAAGTGAAACTTAAACTACCCAGGTTCCCTTCGGGAACTAAGTTCTTTTAAAAAAAATTAAATATATATATATATTATAAATATATTATTTATATATTATTATATATTTTTAATTGGTTTTTTTTTTACAGAGAGGAAGGGAGAGAGGGATAGAGAGCTAGAAACATCGATGAGACAGAAACATCGACCAGCCGCCTCCTGCACACCCCCTACCGGGGTTGTGCTACAATCAAGGTACATGCCCTTGACCAGAATTGAATCTGGGACCCTTCAGTGACGCTCTATCCACTGAGCCAAACCGGTTTTGGCGGGAACTAAGATCTTTATTGTTGGACTGATCATATTCCCCAGAGAAATCTGTACCAGTCTCCTGCCTGGAGGACAGAGATCAGACTGCCAATGTTATGTTCTGGGAGCCAAGTGGGAAAAAGCTAGAGAAGGCTCAGTATTCATTATTTACAGCTCCCCCCACCCCCACCCCAATCACTCTCTTTTCAGTATAGCACGCTTGTCCTTGGTCATGCCTAATATAGGACCCTAAATTTTAATCTGCTCAGAGAAGCAGTCTCAGATTATTCTGCTTGTGTTGTTTTTCGTGCTGATCAGAATTGTAGAATGGCTGTAGAGTGTTAATTTCTAAAAACAGGCTTTTAAGAAATCCCTATGTTTGTATCCACCCTACTCCCTTTACCATGGTAAGTACTGGTGACACTAACCCGCAGGCTATGAGGAGCTCCACGTGCAAATAGGCTGCTTCTCAGCATTGTTCCCTTTTCCATTACCACTCCTCTTGCTTCCAGCTCCTGCGCTTTGTTGTTGTTTCCTCTCCTGTCAGTGTTTTCATTCCCTGGATTAGTGTGGGCTTTAGTAGTGCTGTTTGAAGAAGGAGGGAATTGAATGGGTGTGGTTAGGAAATTCTGACTTGCCAGGAGGTAATACTCTGTTTCTCTATAGCTTCACCAGCTAGTTCTGGCTTTGCCCACAAGAACCACACAAGTAACCTTTAAGAAATTGAGGACAGCCACTTAGTCCCCTCCTACTCTGTTCTTCAAGCCAAACATTCTCAGTTCAACCTCAGTTCAAGCGATAAGTTACTTTCGCTAACTTCAGTTGATTCACAAAAACTTAATGTGATAGAATTTCTCATCATATTTTTTGTGAAGTCATTAAACTCCTCTATCATTTATATTACCAAAAATTAAGAATCATTAAATATGTTCAAATAACATCCCATATAACCCTCAGTAGTTTGGAGGGCTTGAATGTAGATTTAGGTCCAATACCACTTTTTCCTTGTTAACTTTCTAGCCAACGTTTCACTCTAAGAACTGTCGTTAGCAGAGCTTGATTTAACTTTGTTAACATTAATTTTTCAATTACAGTTGATATACAGAGCTTGGTTTAATTTTTCTTTTTCCTGAGCTGATTCTTGCCAAAGCTCTATTCTGTTTTACAGACTCTCTTCTTTTCTTCATGAGGTTGATAATTTTTGTCTATATTTAATGTTATTGGCTCAGTCAAACCTAGAATAGCAGAGAGCAAGATAAAGGTGTATTAAGAAGTGCAATGTAGTTGTTTTTGTGATTCCCCATTATGTTGATGGTCAAATGTTTTGAATATGAAAATGTCTTTTAGAAACTATCTTGGACCCGGGCAGGTGTGGCTCAGTTGGTTGGCATTTTCCTGTGCACTGAAAGGTTGATGGCTGGATTCCCAATTGGGCACATGCCCAGGTTTTGGGCCCCATCCCAATGGGAGGCATGCAGGAGGCAGCCAATCAATGTTTCACTCACATCAATGTTTCTCTCTTCCTCCATCTCTCTTCATCTCTCTCTCTAAAAATCAATAAAAATACAGTCAAACCTCCGTTTTTTAACATCTCACATCTTGAACAATGCATTCTAACCAAGTTGTTCATGTGGGGGGGAAAATGTCTCAGTTATCAAAAGAGCTTGGTTTTCTACCTGACAACCCTTTCTGGCTGATACATCAGCAAGACAGAAAGTCTCAGGCCACAAACAAAAGAGAGAATGTGCTAATATGAGTCAGCTTACCATAACATCTCAGGAAATTGTGCTGTGAATATTTTTGTGGGTTTTTTGTTGTTGGTGTTGCTGGATAAATGAGCACAATTTCCTATATAATGAAGAAGTAATTGCAAATTGACCATTATGCCCCCGCATCAGATGGCCGGCAGGGAGGGCAGTTAGGGGTGAACAGGCTGACAGGGGAGGGCAGTTAGGTGCAACTGGGCCTGCAGGGGAGGGCAATTAGGGGCAAACAGGCCTTCAGGGGAGGGCAGTTGGGAGTGACTGTGCCTGCAGGGGAGGGCAGTTGGGGGCTGTTGGGAGTGACTGGGCCAGCAGGGGAGCAGTTAGGCGTTGATCAGGCTTGCAGGGGAGTAGTTAGGAGGTCACCAGGCTGGCAGACAGAAGCAGTTAGGGGCAATTAGGCAGGGAGGCAGGCAAGCGGTTGGGAGCCAGCAGTCCCAGATTGTGAAAGGGATATCCGACTGCCAGTTTAGCCCCTATCCAACAGGTATCTGGCCTAAATCAACAGTTGGACAATCCCCTGAGGGGTCCCAGATTGGAGAGGGTGCAGGCTGGGCTGAGGGACACACCCCCTCCCAAGTTCACGAATTTCATGCACCGAGTCTCTAGTTAAAACATAAAGAGGCCATCTAGAGTGCTAAAGTTGCTAAGGGTTTGAAGGAAACAATGATCACAAGCAAATGAAGAGGTATAAAAATTTGTTGAGCCCTAGCTGGTTTGACTCAGAGGATAGAGCGTCAACCTAAAGACTGAAGGGTCCCAGGTTCGATTCCAGTCAAGGACACATGCCCAGGTTGTAGGCTCTATCCCCAGTGTGGGGTGTGCAGGAGGCAGCCGATCAGTAATTCTCTCTCATCATTGATGTTTCTATCTCACTCTCCTTCTCCCTTTCTCTATGAAATCAATAAAATATATATATATATATATATATATATATATATATACACACACACAAATATATATATATATATTTTTATTTTTTATTGATTTTTCACAGAGAGGAAGAGAGAGGGATAGAGAGTTAGAAACATCGATGAGAGAGAATCATCGATCAGCTGCCTCTTGCACACCCCCTACCGAGGATGTGCCCGCAACCAAGGTACATGCCTTTGACCGGAATCGAACCCGGGACCTTTCAGTCCGCAGGCCGACGCTCTATCCACTGAGCCAAACTGGTCCCGGCTATATATATATTTTAAAACCTGTTGTTGATTTGGATAAATGAAAAGCAGGTAGCCAGTGACAGCAACAGAAGAAAGCACCTGCTGAATCATGGAAGACTCTTGGAATGAGTGCTGGAAGTGATCCTTTAAGGCTATAAATTTAGGAAATGGAGTGTTTGTTTATAGATTAAATAGTGCATTAGACTTTTATTGTATATAAGAAAGGTTAAAATGGGGAATTGTTTGGAGGCCTGGAACGAATTAATTGACATTTCTAACGGGAGGGAAATGATTTGATTTTTGAACAAATCACTTCTCGAACAGCCTGGAACAAATTAAGACCAAGAACTGAGGTTCCACTGGATTAAAAAAAAAAAAGAAAAAAAAAAAAGAAAAAGAAAAAGAAACGATTTTGGAAAGCAGATGTATAAAATTAGGCTTTTCATCTGAGGTATATTCAGATTTTATTACCATGTGCTTTTCATTTTTTAGATACACATATATTTTTCAGTATTTGGGGTTTTTTTAAGCTTGCTGGGCCTTCTCTTTGGCTAGCCAGGGTGTCTGTCTTGCATGTCCTCTGGGGATCAGCAGAGTACTGGTGTGAAAAAAACACGAGGCCAGCAATACTAGTTTAACGCATTTTTAGTCAACATGTGTGACCTTTTGCCGTCTCTTTTCTCACCAGTAAGTAGGTCAGAGAAATTGGACAAGAAAAATCTCATAAAATCCCCTTCTACCCCTCATTCTGATTTTTATGAATGTGAGAAGTCCTCTCTATCCTGTGTTGCTTTGAATCTGCTATCTGCATTTGCCTAAAGAGTACTTGGCATTGAACATAAACTGCCTTACGAGCATTACTGAGTCGTTTCCTGTGTGAAAGTCCCGTCTCACAATTAACACGGATCATGATGTCTGGCTCCTCCCTGTCCTGCGAGCAAGCAGGCACTCTGCCTCACAAGTGCGGTCATTTTTCTTCCAGGGCATTGGACTTTCATATCGTGGTTCCTTCACTTAATGAGCATTTACAAGTCCGAGTGACATTGTCCTTCCTTTTGGTGACAGTATCCAATTTTCACATTTTAATGACTCCTGAGATGCAGTATACTTACAGCTGGTCTCTCACCTGCTTAACCAAAGGGCGAATCTCTTGTGCTACAAGCATCAGGACTTGCTCCGCTGGAGTTCGTGCTCCGGGTCATCTAACTTCCCTTCTGTGTATGCAGGTCCTTGCCCTCTCTTAGGAGTATGCTGTTGAGTTCATTCCTAGAGGCAGAATTAGTCTGTCAGAAAGTAGATATTTTGTTCTAATATCTATTGCCAAAACGGAAAGATAAAAGCAATTCTGGGTGCCAGTCCTAGTTCCATAGAAACCTTAGGGTGAGTTACTTAACCTCTTTGAACTCTCGTTCACACATTTGTAAGTAAAGGTAATAGGAGAGTTTTACCTCACAGGTCGTGGTCGGAACTGGTGTACAGTAAACATTCCTAAGTGTTGGTTCCCCTCTTCCTTAGTCTGTTAGCATCCTGTATCCCTGGTTGAAGTGTACCTGACCTTTTTCTTTTTCTGTTTTCCAGCTATGACTCAGTCCCTGAGATAAAGGAAATCTGCTTTTGAAAAATAAGGACGTTTTCCTTTGGTTGGATTTTTAACACAGCCAGTGAAAACAGAGCTCTGTGTTTCTTTTCTCTGATGTCTCAGCTGTTGTTCCAGCAAGAATGGCCGACAATCCTGACTTCCACCAGAAGCAGAGTGACACGTAGACGTATTTGCTGCACGTGATGTTCACAGCGAAAGTCATAAAGAGACAAAGTGGTATTGTTTACATTACTAGAAAATGAGTAGTTTTCTATGGCAATAACCCATCTATGAGAGAGTTTTAGTCCACTGGAATAGACAGGGACCACTCCTGCGGCAGGCAGGTAAGCGCAGAGCTGATAGTTGATGCACAGTCTGTAGTGGTCACCCACCCTTAATGGCATCGGAAAGGAGGTACCAGAGGTGCTTTGCTTTGGCCTCTTGACACCAGTGGGAGTCAGCCCCTCAGAGAGCCGGGCAGCTGGGATGGCGGTGCGGCGCTCAGACCCTGTTCCCCGTGGCACGGGGCGAGGCGCACTGTAGTCTGCCTGCACAGAGGTATTGGTTTGGAAGGAAGCTGATATGTCACAGGTCAAGTCCGAGTGACATCATTGTTCTTCCTTTTGGTGACAGTATCCAATTTTCACATTTTAATGGCTCCTGAGATGCAGTATACTTACAGCTGGTCTCTCACCTGCTAACCAAAGGGCGAATCTCTTGTGCTACAAGCATCAGGACTTGCTCCGCTGGAGTTCATGCTCCAGGTCATCTAACTTCCCTTCAGAACACATCACAACGGTCACTCCAGATTCCCCCTGTCGTACCTTGAGCAATGTTTATTAAGAAAGTGAGAGGGCAGGGTCCGGGGGAGGAAAAGTACTCACTTTAATTGCCTCCCCTTCCTTTGCTCTGAGCGGAAAGCATGCAGCGGGCGGCCTCTCTGCCTTCTCTAGGACTGTGAGAGGACGCCTCGCTGCACTTCTGCTCCGTCGGCCCCTGGGTCTGCTGATGGGCTGCCACATTGGTGAACACACTCCGCTGGCGTGAGACTGTTTGAGGGGAAAGAGTGTTCTTAGGTGTGACTGCTTGTGCTTAAACTTTGCAAAAAAACCACAACACAGACATATATATATATAAATATATAAATATATATAATTATTAATCACCTCTGTCCTTGAGAAAGTCTTGAATGAATAGAGAATTTATTCCACTGCAATATTTGATTGTATAGAGAGAGACACACTGTTTCATCAACAGAAGAAGCAAGAGGCTATGTGTAAGTTTTTGGTACTGTGTACCACCTCTGTTATTCTTCTAGAGCTGAAGTATTCATGTACTTAAACCATATTCTATTTAATTGTGTTTGATTTTAAATATATATCTGAATTATATTTAAAATTGTGTCAACTTTCTGCTTTCAGGGCATTTATAGCTCTTCTATTAAAATTGTAGATTCTTCCAAATATTTCCATTCGCTTTACAAAAACCCAGAACATGAGCCACTACTGGACTTAGACCTAATGTTTTATGAGGTGTATGTTCTGTGACTAACTCATTTTCTTTAACAAAATATTTCCATCCATTTCACTTTGCTTCAATCTTTAAGTCAAAGAAAAGCAACATAAAGGTCATAGGATAAAGTCGTTTTGGGTGACTCTTGCTGCCTCTGCATGTTTTGGAATAACAGTTTCTGTGAAGCTCTAGGCTATTTAAATTAGTGCTTTTCATTAAGATATCATCTGATCAGTTCTTTGTGTATGTTTTGTGCCTCTGAGCTAGGGATGTTAGTAGTTATAGGGTTCTTCTAGGAAGAATAGTAAGTTTGAGACTTGATTACTTTGTCTGCCCCACCTGCCATGGGACAGAAGCAGAATGTGACCTGAAACATTTGCCATATTTAATATGTGATCTAAAGTAGATCCTTGTACTTATTTTGATTACCCACTGTGTTCCAGAATATGTGCAGTGTGCCCACAAAATGTGATTCCCACCCTAGCCAGTTTGGCTCAGTGGGTAGAGCATCAGCCTGCTGACTGAAGGGTCCCAGGTTCGAGTCCTGTCAAGGGTGTGTACCTGGGTTGTAGGCTCCTCCCCGGCCCAGGCCCTGGTCAGGGATTGTGCAGGAGACAACCAATCTATGTGTTTCTATTACATCGATATTTCTCTGTCTTTCCCTCTCCCCTCCACTCTCTAAAAATCAATGGAAAAATATTCTTGTTGAGGATTTAAAAAAAAAAAAAAAATGTAATTCCCTGGAAAGGTTTTTATAAGTTCAAAGAATTAGTTAAATATCCATCCTTACGTTGTTGAGATCAATGCAAATTGTTAGGAAAATAGTAAGAAAGTGATGGCTTTGCAACTTAATCTCTCCTTATTACTCCTGAGAGATTTGATAAAAGTAAGAAGCAGATATGATCCCAGTGAAGAGCAATAAACAGGAAGCAACACTTTGTAGCTTTCTACTTGGCTTCAGTATTCAGTAATGCTTTATGAAATGTAAGTAGTTTACTGAACTGAAACTTTGGCTAGTTCAGTAGGGATTTGGAGGGGAAGGTCACTGAATTGAAGAAAGTTAACACACTTTTTGCTGTTTCAGTTCAGTACTGATAGCTGAGCACCTGAAGTGGCTGGCCTCACTCTGATGACTTTGTTTGGGGTGCGTGCCTGGCTCACCTGGACCGTGCCCTCACTCTTCACAGGAGTACGGACCTCCCCTCTCCCACACAGCAGTCAGCTGGACAGGGTTGAACTCCTGGTCCAAAATTCTTTATCTTAAGAATTTTGCAGGGGGAATAAGTGATACCAGACTTTGAAAAAAAAAAAAAAAAAAAAAAAAAAAAGTGAGGACACTTTAGCCAGCACTTCATGGACAGGCAGAGAGGTTTAGAAGTAGACACACAGCGAGAAAGCGGTCTGAGAAAGCAGCTGCCCTGGTAGCCCTGAGGACCTGCTGGGGTCCACGTCCAGCCGGAGAGCCTTGCTGTGGAGGCCATTAACCCTCAGGCAGTCTGAGAATGGATTTGGCTTTTTGAAATCAGTGCAAAGTGAGCTTTTGTTGTGTGCACTCAAAAGGCCCTTCGTAAAATGCTCCCGGGCTGCTCTAATAACCGATGGTTGTGTGTGCCGGGTACCACTGAACTCTGGAGAATTCTTCCTTAGTCAATCAGTCACTCTGTATTCTCTCCAAATGGAATCCTAAGCTAATGGACCCGAAAGATGCTCCCTCTTTTTCAGGGACAAGTTCCCTGCCCAGGATAAGGGCCAGTCCTTGCCCTGTTGTGGGATAGTTCCCATTAGCACTCAGGCCTTTGGTATTTCCCAGCATCCTGAAGGACAAACCATCGCTACTTTTAGCAACTGTAATAAGCCCCCCAAAATACAGGGCATTTCTATTAATGAGTAACTGATACAAACTTAAAATGGTGGAGGGCAATAATTAGAACATTTGTAAATGCTGATCACAGTCTCTGGCCATTGGCTGAGTGGCCGTAAATCCCAGCAGAACCCTTCAAGGTTACAACTAGACCCACTGACAGTCACTGTGATCACGCACCGCGGCGCTCAGGCCTCTGCGCAGGCAGGACTGGGTTGGCTCCCAATAGGAAGTTTGGTACTGTGGCTTCGGGGCAGGGCATTGGAGGCACCAGTGGCAGCAAAGGTCTGGGGGCATTTTTGTTCAGAGGCAGAAGCTGTCTGCTTGCCTGTCACACAGTGTGGTGCTTCCGCCTTCGTAATTTGGTGCAAACATCGAACCACCTAGTCAGGCCCAGGAAGGGTGTTGGAGCTCACCTGGAATAAACAAGCCCCTGCCTCAGGGCGATAGTGCATCCCCCCTAGTCCCTTCTCTTCCTCCCCCCCCCCCCCCCCCGGACCACCGGGCACCTACAGGAGCACAGGCTGGGCCCCGGGGGGTGGGCACGATGCCTAGAAAGAGTGGGCTCAAGTTCAGCTTGCAGGGAGCCAGGATTTGCCAAGGAGCAAGTGCCAAGGTTCCTGCCTGGAATGTACCTTTGGGCTCACCCCTGAGTGATTCTAAGCGGGCCTTCGCCTGCATCGCAGTAAGAGGCCCACATGCCACCCACCGCGGAAGTAGGTTATGTCTCCTAAGTGCAGGCATCGGTACAAGAACACAGGAAGGAGTAAAATGAGCTTCCCTTCTACTGAGGAGGAGAGAAAAGTTGGAAGTTCCATAAGAAATGTGGGCTGGTATTTTTTACTCAAAATGACCTCTTGAAGCCTGTTTAATAGCCTGTCCTTTCAAAGTCCCACTGGAAGTCATAGGTTTTCCACTCCTTAAAGGTCTCCAAGCTCCCGTGACCTCTGACCTCACCCTTTTTCAGCACCTGCCTTCCAGGGCCCCTCAGGACCCATTGCTGTGCCACTTCGTTTGCTCACTGCAAGACGAGATGCTCAGTGGTGTTGATAGTCAAAGGTGACACCTTGCTCTCTGAGGCCGAGTGATAGCAAGTCTCTCTGCACAGGGTAAGGCTTAGAGGAGGCCCCGGGGCTGTGCAGGGTAGGGGACTTGTGAATTCTTAGGAACTACAAATAGAAGAACTGTGAGTTAGTCTCTGCCTGTGACACAAAGCTGTCCTTGGGGAAGTCTAGCAGCTATTAGGCTGATGCCATTTGGAATGGGCTCCTGAGCTGCACTTTGCTGATGGCAATGATAACCGTCTCACCTGACCCGTGTGACAATATTAAACAGCACTTTTCCTGTGTTGTAAGTGAGGAGGCTGAGGCTTAAGGGGTAACGGCATTTCTCCAAGGTCTCAGCCAGGCATCAAGTCTGGCGGCAAGACTGCCCTCCTCCCCACTGCTCTATCGCCAGCTGTTGGCTGCTCTCCTTTGCTACTGGTTGGTGCTCACAAAGACTAGTACAGCAGATATCAGTGCTTAAGAAAAATGTAGGGGCTGTGGCTTTAAAATTAAACACATCCCCCTTTCCTTCTGGTAACACCATACTTTGTCTGTGTCTTTGACTTTTTGTTTGTCTTATTCATTTGTTGCTTTTAG